>NC_141332.1:17805000-18435000 GCF_037954235.1 Aulostomus chinensis | reverse complement strand
TGTGGAAGTGTTTGCTAAGGAGGAAGGGGTTATTGCTCTGTCAGCATGCCGTCACTACACACACACACTTTTATTCTTCCCTTCAAGTTACCTGTGAGGAAGCTGAGGGTCTGAAAGAAGTTAAGTTGGCAGGTGAAGAAGAGCCGCCAGTGTTCAGCATTGCTATAAATTAATAATATCATGAGCTTTGTCTGCTTTTTGAAAATGCTTTTCGTGTTATGGCCATTTATTTATCACACATTCAATACATAAGAAAGGCAGCGGACAAACCTAAATTTAGAGGAAAAAAAGACTTTTTTGTGATACAACCTGGTTTATAATTTAACTCACAAATTGTGTGGTTGGGATTCATGACTTGAAACACACAGGAAGATATGTGACATTTAGTTAAATTTAGTTTAACTTTAGATGTTAGAGTGTGATACTTGTGCAAGAACAGACCCGCATCAACTGCAGTGAGGGCCCTGAGAGGTGTAACAGAGGGATGTTGCTAAGTGGGCCTGCTCTAACCAATACTGTGCAAGCACCGGTTGCTATGGGAACACATTGATTATTTAACAATTTAGATGAAGCCTGTGCCCTGCCAGGGTTCAGTGGGAGTCTTCTCCGCTTTACTGTCTCAAGGGCCTGGTGAGTGTTATGTGGTGCATTGCCTCCGGGACATGATACACCTCCACCACCACGCTCAGAGACAAGAGACAGACTCAACTGACAGAGGGACATTATTGAGGGATAGATGAATGAGAAGAGAGAGAGAAAACTTGGTTGTGTGTGAATTTTCCTCCCTCCTGGTGGTCAGTGGATGCTCTCATGCTGAGGAAGCAGTCTGGACTTGTTGTCTGTATGCATGAGTTCTTTGTGTCCAGGATAGCCACTTGCCTCCATGTCTGCTACAAAAAAACAAACATCAAAGCTGCTGCAACCCTCATTTCTATTGCAGGTGGGACACTTAAGATCAAGAGGCATTAGTGATTAGTCTTTTAATTAAAGGGAATTTTTCTTCTAATCGTACACCCTTTTTACATATCCTGCCCATATGGAGTCTATCGCAAAAATATTTAATATCTACCAACCTCTGAGGGAGATATCTAGCTTTTCGCTGCTAAATACTCCATTATGGTCTCAGGCTAGCTGCTGTTACTTTGTCCATCTGCCTTTTAAGTTCTGGGAAGATATTGTACAGTGGAAATTTAGGTGTTTTCCAGGGACTTTGTGGGTTAGAGAATCCTAACCGTGGATGCTAAATGTAGACGTTGCCCGAAACTGTAAGCCTGCAGATTTGGAAAGTTTCTTGATTTATGTTATGTTATTTGAATCCAAAGGCAGTCAAGAACAAAGATAACGTAGCCTGTTCTTGCTGTCACTACACTGAATATATGAAAAACATCTGTCCTTAAGCATTTATTAATTTCTGCCTCTGGGAGAGCCAGAAACAGTAAAATTCCCCCAAACTATTGTATGACGAGCATTTTTAATCCCATCACCACCATTCAGGCTCTTCTTTGTGATGTCATGCATCCCCTGAAATCTCTCTTTAAAAAAAAAAAAAAAAAAAAAACAGCTAACAAAACTCTCTGCATGAGAGATACAAAATCAGCAGCAGTTTAAAGTTGACACTCAACTTACTGGTATTACCAGTATTACCAGGGTTATAAGAGTTAGGCAGAGCAAAATCAAAACAACGATGCCATTCCGCTGGACAAAGCTTGACGGTGACCTTTGTCCCCCTGAGGTGCTCGACCAAGAAACTGCTGTTTCCTGTCAGACCAGTCAGTCTTCTCATTGCAGTTTCATAGACCTGGACCCGGGATGTACCGTCTCTGCAGTTCCATCACTACGATTAAGTGATTTCACATCACCAGTGGATCCTCTGTTATTATGATGAAACTAACTCGAGCTGCTCCAGATCTGGATCAAGTCTCCTGACTGCCACTGACCCACATCTGCAGCTGTTAACCGCTTCACCTATTGAACCACTTGGAGTTCCCTGACCCACATTCACCTGCATCACACACACATTCATCCCCTCCTGGACTGGCATCAGTCTTCTGTCTTGTCTTCTTTAATTCCACCCTCAATTATCAAGATACTCCAAATGTCCCCTGTTGGCCTTCTAGAAGATATGTCCTAAACTTCAGTGGGTTTCAGATCTTATGATAATATCAAGTACTAGTAGGTGCCTGTCAATCTCAAGATGGGAGGATAATCTCTATTAATCTGAATAATTTGATTAAACTGCAAAAGTGTTAAACAAACTGAGGTCTCTAATATTGAGATTATCTTCCTGTATTCTTTTTGTTTGCTTGTAATGTGTGTCTGAGATGGAGGGATTATGCAGCAATCCCAGACTAGGATAATACTAGGTTTTTTTTGTTTGTTTTTTTCAGGACCTGTGATTATTGTCTTTCAGTTTGACTTGCAGGTTCACTGATCCCATCAGGCCGTGTTGGTCCACTACATATGATAAGCAGTGGAATACTGTAGCAGGTATATTTTGCTCCATGTGGTTTCAGCAGTGGATTCAGTAGCTTAGTGTGTCGGTCACTGAGGGACAATAGTAATCAGTGTATTCCCCTGTGTTGCCATCAGGCTGCTACCACATCAGCTACTGGCTGTGTGGACATTCTGTTCTAAGGCTTACAACTTCCTTTCACTGAAATTGCTGCTATTGTCTATAATCCCATGATATGTTCGCTATTAAACAGTGTGGATTTTGATAATGTGCTTTGAGTTGGGTTTAAGATGTGAATGTGCAAACACAAGTGCAGACGTGAGCATCTGTTCGGTCCATATGCAGATTACAGCAAAGGCCTGTTTATGCTGACTTGGGGGGGCAGCCACAGCTGTCCCGAGTCATAGCACATCACCGCCAAGTGGAGTGGAGCAGGTCAAGTCTACAGCTGTGGTTTAGTTGGAGAACAACCTTCAGTGCTGTCGGAAACTCACTCCAGAGGAACTTGGAAGAATTGACTCTCTGAAATGAAAAAGCAGTGTCTTATACTTAATCAGATCATTCAAAAGTATGTTCTTGTGAATACATAAGATTTGTGGAAGGGCCTCTTAATACGAACCAGTATAGTTTTAGACATTTGCATATCCAAAGTGTCACAGGCATTGCAACAGAGTTCCATCACTGATATAGAGCTGTATATTAGCAGTGTGATGATCTAAACTAATTTGTCAGCTTCTTCTTGTTTCATCCACATTCCCTTCTGCTTCCCTCCTACTTTAAAATGTACTGCATGATACAATAAGAGGATGAGCAGTTCATATAATTATTATAATTATAATAATAATAATTATTATTATTATTATTATAGCTGTTAGCAGGACATCTAAAAAATGAATAGACTGATTTTGATGGAATGCAATGGAAAGATACTACAAGGAACAAGTGATTTAGAGGTTATCTGGATCAAACTGTAGTTCCTGAAAGAGCTATTAGTGGTTATTTTCTGAATGTTCGGGATGAATTTGGATCGAATTCCAGTTGAAATGGTTGGAGGAAAAACATTTTGGCTTCTGAGAATCACAACCTGAACCTTTGCTCTAGAAGACCCTTTTTTTTGCAGAATGAACAACGTATGAACAGATTTTGATGGTACTATTTTTGTTCTTTATCCATGTGGTAAACGCCTTATCGGCCTTCGTTGTGGTTTATAGGTTTTTGTGTTTGTGTGTGTGTGTGTGTGTGTGTATAAATCTGCTCAAATATTCCATTCCATTCCAAAATTATATAATTAAAACATGTTTTTACTCTTTTTGCTGTTAATGTAGTGCATTTTTGGAAACACTCATTTTTTATTTTCATGAACAGATGAGGATTACAACAAGGAAATATGATCCCGAGTACTAAAAGTTCCTAAGTACTGGTTCAGTTTTGTGTAACCTTCTCATCACTGAACTGACATTTACATCCAACATATCCTTGTGTATACTACTAGACACACACCATGCAGGCGATGCTGAGGAATTAGGATGAAGATCAGACAGGCCCAGGCCAAGTCTGCATACATCAGTTAGACAGAGGTGAGGGGGTGAGCGTAGGTGGGGAGGGGAAGGAGGGCAGATGTAAGGTAGTGATTTTCTCCAGGATGTTGGACCTGGGGAAGTGTAAGGTCCCAAAGCAGCGCTGTCAGCATCCCCTCACCCACACAGCTCAATCAAATCAATAAATAGTAGACAGCCAGTGTGCTGAACAAGAGGACGGACGTGAAGCTTCTCTTCAACTCGTCTCCGTCTCCACCCTGGCAGCTCTCCTTAGAGCCCTCAGCTCTGCAGGCCTAGTGTGGAGAGAGAAACACCAGGTGGCACAATAGAGCTGAGCTGGAGACTTCAGTGAAATGAATATTTAACTCTGTTATATATTCTTATAATATATAATATACTTCTTGAAAAAGGTGATCTGTATATCACATTTGAATATGTCAAATTCAAAGCAAAATCTAGGGTTTCACAAAACAACATTTATACCAGAAATCATTAATAATGATATATTTGAGTTCACCGAACGTTTCTGATAATTAAATAGCAGATGAGACATCAGAACTCCCAGAGAACATCAGAACATCTGTAACACTGCCACAAACAGCTTGATGATCATGGCTGGTTTGTTGATTGATATTGGGATGAATCAAGAAGACACTCACTTGTGTTGCCCGTAAGAAATGTGTGCAAACTGTACAAACATTTTTTAAAGCAAAAGTGACAGTTAAAGATATCAAGTGTTGCCCATCCAAATGCATTAACAATATAGAGGCTCTGAAGGGGCAAATTAAAATGAAGTTTCTTGTGTCCATTGGAAACTGTCTCATATGAACCAGTGGCCAGAAAATATTTGGCTAAAACCATTCAAGCCAAAACCATCACCAACAACAGCTGTAATTTTGTGTCCCATCTACATTGCTGCAGTACAGACTTTTCTGTTTCCATCTTTATTTTCCATGTTATGAGTATTCAATTGTTTGTGTGTTTTACTGGATTGATTCAATGTAGTTGGGGAGTAAGGGGTGTAGTGAGAGTGTAGAGGTTGTATAGTAGACTTCTGGGAAGGTGTCAGGTCAGCACAGAGGTTTTGTGCCGTTGGTCTGCTTTTTATTTTTTTAGTCTCACTCACTCACTCACACACACACATATCGGTATTTATTTATTTATATGTGTAGAGGCAGGCTTTGGCTGTGGTATTTCATTTCCAAGCGCCTGTCTGTCAGTGAGATGAAGGGAAAACTGAATTGCTTTATTTCACACAGTGAGTTGGAGCATATCAAATGAAAAGTCACAGCCTGACCTTTACAAATATGGTTTTGCTTGTCTGGTGAGAAAAAACTTTTTTCATTTACATCAAATTTAACGAGCTCCACCCGGGAAGTAACATGGATTTGTTTGTCTGTTGTCAGGATTACTCATAAAAGTGAGGATGGTTATGGATTAAATTTGATTGGATATTAGGGTTTAAATTGACGGACTATAAGTAAAAACTGAACAATTAGGGAACAGTTAAAAAAACAAAACAATTAACGCCAAAAAAAGGCAGATGCTGCTTGCTATTGATTTAATCGTTAGTGATAGATAAATGGACAAAACTAATGCAGCTCAATATCTTTTAAGTTCTTTTAATTTCAATTAAGTGATTCCTGAACCAAAAATGGTCCATTTCTCATGTGATGCTACGTCTTATTTCTGAAGTGTGTTGAATTAACATATGAGGGTGGGCTTGAGACTATTGTCCCATATGTCATTTTTTTCTCCTATGCGGTGACTGTCGAATGTCTCGCTGTGGCAGTTAATAAGCGGCGGTCTCTTAGCCCCAGCCCTCATTCTCAGTCCTCACACCCCCTCCCAACATCCCTTATCCCAAAGAGACTCGCTGACTGTTCCCATGGCGTCCGTTCAGTTTGCTCCCAAGTGATAGCATGTGTGTGTGTGTACCGCATTACGTCTGTGTGCTGCCAGCCTCACACACTGAGATAATGTGTATCTCTTCATATTCACAGGCCAACCCTCCCCCCATCATTGTCAACGCAGACTCACTAGATGCAGGCCCTTATGTAAGTATCCGTTCTCTCTCCATACAGTATACATTTATCTCATTCACACTCCCTCTGTTTCCATGTATGTGTGTGTGTGTGTGTGTGTGTGTGTGTGTGTGTGTGTGTGTGTGCGAGTGTGTGTGTTTGTGTGGATGAAAGGGCCTCGTCCTGGTAGCAACATGCTGTTTGCCATGTGGACCGACATCCATTATCTCGTTGACCCTGACTGTTTGTGAAGAATGCTCTTTCTGTCGTTGCACATTTCGTGTCACAGCGCATGGGCATTTACAATTTTTTCTTTTTATATCTTAGCATGGATGCAATAGAAATTCATTTGAACATTTTTAGTCAGTAAAACAGACGAGTGCATGCATCTCACATCAGTGTATTTTTCCAGTAATCCCCTCTTTTGAATGGTTTTGGATGGTGAAGGATTTCAATTAAATGTTTGCATTTTTTTTGTTTAGCTGTTATTAGAAAGCGGCATAATTCAGTGTTGGCAATGTAACTAATTATTGTGCTTTTTAAATTGACAGGTAAATGGCAGTGATGGGATGTATAAATATGAGGAGATCATTTTAGAGAGGGTAAGTCCCCTGTTTTTATCTCTACATTTTGCTTTGTGGTTCTGCATGATGAGGTTTTCTCCCCACTAGGTGGTAGTAAACAGCTCACTTATTTACCCTTAAAAAAAAATGAATGTAAGGAAAAATATATAGATCAATGCTAATAAAAATTTGACGCTAAAGTTATAAGTGATACATCGCGATCTTAAGTGACGTGTTGCATGTGAACGCAGATGAAAACCATGAGGTATAGCTTTTTACGTAACCCCGATGCACATGTCATCAGCAGACGTGGCGAGTTTAAAGTGCTCTCCTGTTGAATTGTTCAGCAGGCTCCGCTGCACTTGTCAGCTGAGGTTCAGCTTGTAGTGGCACAGCTATATGTTTCAGCTCTCATTATTCCTCCCACATATATATGCACCTCGCAACCCAACCAGATATATGCACGTCTGTCTGTCCCTTTTTCACTCCAAGTGGCATTTCTGCATGCAGAAGCTTAAATAAACTATGCAAAGTCACACTTTAAAAGGTCTGTGGGTGTGTAACATTTGGTGGTAAGGCCCAGTGTACCTCTCTCCGCTCCAGAGCAGCACATTGGGAGGCCTCATCCTCCCACTGTCCTAATTTGTTGTGACTGTTGCTCATTAATTATAGAAAATAATAAAGTGAAGTCTTTTCTCAGCTGTCTTGTTTGCTGCCGTCTCTGTGTCCATGGCTGTCAGATGTAGCTGTGTGCTTGGACCCACTGGATCCAAATGGGTCTTCTGTTGTATCAGGGAAAAAAAGGACAGAAGATGGTTGTGTCAGCGAGTCTGAAGCTCTGGATCCTGCAGCAGAAATTTGGATCATAAATCCACTTGGTGCTGAGGACACAGGGCAGAGCATGCATCTCTGAGGGTTGATGGAATCAACATGGCATTTTCAATGAAGTGCTTTCTTCTAATGGAATTCATGGCATTATCATCTGTCACATGGGAGGACACACATGAACACGGACATCAGAAATGCCTAGAGAAATCCCCCTGAGCAGTTTGCATCTATCACACGTTCCTCTGAGATACCAATACACTTAGAAGCCATATTGCTCTGACCTTGAGCCTAGATTGGGTCCATCACTTACATCTAAGTGTGCATTGTTTAATGTACCCTACTGAGAATGCCAATCACAACATTTGTTTGCAGGGGAACTCTGGCCTGGGCTTTAGCATCGCTGGAGGAATAGACAATCCCCACATTCCTGATGATCCGGGAATTTTCATCACCAAGATTATCCCCGGAGGAGCAGCTGCAATGGATGGAAGGCTGGGGTAAGTTTCACTTGCTCCTCTTCCTCCTCCACCTCACATTGTCCTTTCCTTATGTTCTTTTTAAGCACCGTGCTGCAGCTGTCCTCTATTGTCTTTCCTTTGACGATCACCACCACCACCACTGCCATGTCCTGCCAGGCAGTAGTGTGTAGGAGGCAGCCCTCTTCCTCCAGGCTCGGTGTGCTTCCCAAAGTTATGATTCACTGGAAGACTAGAACATGTAACAATTATCATATGGGGTGCTTTGTATGTGCTTTCGGAGGTTCCTCATTACATCAGCCGTGTTGGAGTCTCTACTTCGTGTTGTTGTTGACTGACATTGTGGTGTGTGCAATATATTTAAAATACATCTCTCCGCAGGGTGAACGACTGTGTGCTGCGCGTGAATGATGTGGATGTGTCTGAGGTTGTTCACAGCAGGGCGGTGGAGGCCCTGAAGGAGGCAGGGCCTGTGGTACGGTTGCTGGTTCGGCGGAGGCAGGCCCCACCTGAGACGATTCTGGAGGTCAACCTGCTGAAAGGGCCTAAAGGTTAGGAGGGGAGATTACAGATATCAAACTCTATGATAGACATGTAGACATTCATGTCACATATTCAAATCAGTGCAGCAGTTATTAGCAACCAAGTCATGAAATATGTTGTAATATATACCAAACACAATTAATAACAATCACTGTAAATATTCCTTATCCAGGGCTTGGATTCAGCATCGCCGGAGGGATTGGCAACCAGCACATCCCAGGAGACAATAGCATCTATATCACCAAGATCATCGAAGGAGGAGCAGCTCAGAAAGATGGACGGCTGCAGACTGGAGACCGCCTGCTAGCTGTATGAGCCTTCACATCCCTCTGACTCATTCACACAGTTGTTCAGTGTAGCAACATTAGCAATGGCAATGACATCAAGGAGGCAGAATTCATCTGACATGCTACTGTCATTAAAACTCTTGATTTCCGTGGCTGGGGGCATGGCGACTGTACCAGAGGTGGTTATATACTCCACTTTGTCATTTTAAGCAAGAGAGTCACAACAATAGCATTCAAGCTCAATAACCAAGCTTTGATGGTTTGTCATGGGACTATAAATATGCATTAGAGTAAGTTACATTAAATGTGTTTAAAACAAAAACATGTTGAAAAAATAATAATTTAGTCATAGTAGGGTTTTTTTGATAAAGACGCATCAAAATGCAGCGATAATTTATGGTCATTATCAAAGCCATATATGATTTTAACATTTGTATCTTAGCAAATGTTCAATATTTGGATGCAACACAAATTTGCAGTTTCTATGTGTCTCAGAATGATGAAGGCTTAGATGGTTTTCAGTATTATAAAATCAAACATTTCTCCCTTCACATGTGCTCTACTATAGTTTAGTGTGGGATGTTCAAATACTTTTGACTGACAGTGCATGTCCAGGGAATTGAGTCTTAAAACTGTAGAAATTCAGAACATCTTCAAAACCTACCTACTGCTTTTGACCTCTGTTAACGCTGCACAACACACCAACCTTTCGTTCTGCTGTCGAAATGTACTGAAATCTCATAATACTTTGAAGCTGTGATTCATTATTGTGTTGGCTGGTGTGATGGCTTGTGCAATGTGTGACATTATCACAGTACGGTGTGGATGTTCAGGTGTTGATACAAAGACTTTATCCTCCTCTTTTCTTGACAATTGTCACATTCAGGTGAACAACATCGTGCTACAGGACGTGCGTCACGAGGAGGCAGTGGCAGCTCTGAAGAACACCTCTGATATGGTTTACCTCAAGGTGGCCAAGCCAGGACCTGTGCATCTCAATGACATGTATGCCCCCCCAGACTACTCCAGCAGTACGTATCTACCTCTCCCTGTTCTTGCTCCAAAGCTGGAACAGGATCATTTATAATAACACAAATTAACATTTATGTAGCTGTTTTGCACTGGCAGTCATCTTTCCTTTTTATCTGGAACAGAGATTTTTCAGCCTGCATGAATTTTAGTGTTGCATCACTGTTCTCTCCCCAAAACTTCTATGACCAGACACCCACATGGAGTGCGTGCACATACAGACACACACACACAGACACACACACACACACACAAAATCCTTCCCACAGCAACAACAAGCGCAGTTTTCTGCCTCCCACTGAGTGTGGATGGTTTCTCACATCCCACCTGCTCATGAGAGCCCACGATCTTGAGCTGCAGCATCTCCAATTCCCACAGAACAGTGATTTAGTTTCAGAGGGGGCTATTGGGGGGCTTATCGTATGCTTTGAATGTTCCTAGTTGTACGGATTTATGCAAGCAGATTTAACTTCACTCTAACCTCAATCACATGATGTGGATTTGAAATGCTTGGTTTATCTTGCTCTGTTGCGCTCATCAAGAATGTAAATTCAGGGGATAAAGGTGTTTTTCAAGCCTGTGATTTGTCTGTTGTAATCATGCATAGTTTGTCCTATTATGGGATTTAGTGAAGATGATTGGCAGATGAAAAATCTGTTTTGATTTTAATCAATGAACAAGCAAATCACAGTTTTTCTTCCTCGTTTTAAAAGATAACATGGTTTCATAAAACCTTGGTTTATGTTCTTTGGCCATTTTCATATCTTCAGTAACAACATTGTTCATATATTTTAAATGTTCTTTATACTATTGGAATATATTGTTACACAATAACCATGAAACGCAGCCAAAACAAGAGGGGTTTTTTGTAAATGGAGGAGAAAATGAAGCTGAGATGGTATGACTATAACCCATCAGTTAGTGGTTAATGGTTCCACTCTGGCCTGTGGTACCTGGGATTGATATATTTGTCCTTTTTATTTTTTTAACTGTACTTCAAATTCACATCTTGATAATTTTGACTTATATTCCTTGGCCCATGGTTATTTCCGATGGATGGAAATAATGGCCAAAGCTATGGAAAGGAAATATTTATGCAATAGGTAAATTTCATGTCAATACTTTTCAGTGTTGCACTTGTGCATGTAATGTAATCATTCTTTCTTTCCCCCTATTGGTCTGGCCCTCCCTCCAGCCTTCCCCACCATGGTGGATAACCACGTCAGCCACAACTACATGGGGGCAATGGAACCTAAGCCAGCATACCCGCCTCCCCAAGTCACCCCTTCCAGGTACTCGCCAGTCCCTCGCCACATGCTTGGGGAGGAAGATTTCACAAGGTAGGTGGCAGGCTGTTTCTACCATGAATGACTCTGCCCCCATATATTAATCATACTCACGCTGGCTCTGTGACTAAAGGTCGTGAAAGTGATAGCGTTTAGATCACTCCGCTCGGAGATATTCTTCTGTTATAAGTGGAAAAACAGCCTAACTTACATAAAATGAAATTCTAATTCTGCTGCAAACTCCTTCTAGTTGCTGTTCTTGGGTGTTGTAATAGCGTGGTGTGGTTTAAGAGATATGTACACACACAGTGGAAAAACTTCCTTCATGAAGGCTTTTGTGAAGCAAAACAATTGCTCGGTTTACATTTTGTAGCTCATCAGGGTCCTGATGGTGTCTTTAAAGCTGGGCAGTGTGTGGTGTCTATGCGCTGACCAAATGCTTTGCAGAGAGGCCTCTTGTCTCTTCTTGTTCTTGTTATGACTGTGTTTTAACCTTTGACCTCCTATCCAAGTAGTGGATCAGAAGTAGCATTCATAGAGGCTTGATTGGAGTGTCCCTCGAGGTCTTGAGTCATCTTAACCCACAGCTCTGGGGAGGAGGCTGTGTTCCCCCTGTGTGTGTGTGTGTGTGTGTGTGTGTGTGTGTGTGTGTGTGTGTGTGTGTGTGTGTGTGTGTGTGTGCGTGTGCATGACAGCATGCAGGCGTTGGTGTTTGTGTGATGGAGAGTCAAATGTGTTACTGGAGGAGAGTTTCGTTGTGTGGCTCTGTAATGTCCTTGTGTAAGCTGTCTTCGTAACTTGTATGTGCATATGTCGCATCTTTGTTGGTATGTGTGCTTTGTTTGTGTCCTACACTTGTCCCGTTCACTGTGATTCCTGTACCCCACAACAGGGCTGAACCAATATACAGTGTCATCCACAAACCTGGGGACAGCAAGGTGCCCCAGGCCCTCTACAGAGGCTTCTGTCCTTCCCCTGCTCCCTTGTGCCAAGGTCCACTCCCCTTCTCTGGCAGGTACTAACCTAGTCCATCATGCCTTGCTTAGCTAACCCACCTCTCTGTAGCTCAGGATCCAGATCTGGCATCAGATAGGAAGCAGGGACAGAGGCCACCTGCCTCATCATTAGCGGTGCCACATCTGTGCACAAACAGAAGAGATAGATGAAGAGGAAAAGGTTGCAAAGGACAGAAAAGTTAGGGGAGGGAGGGGATGGCAGGGAGTAGAGATCTTATTTTCAAACATCTCTTTTATTTCCCTGTCTCTGTTTGCATGTAAGTGTTTCCCCACCTCGTCTTCTTATCACACTGTTTCTATGCCGCTTCACTTGCTGCTTTTTACATTCATATGCCATACGTACATAAAGCCATTCTGAATAATTTATGACCTCATATGAATTCTAATTTCTTTAACAAGAAATTAGTCTATTTTTAATCTTGCACTGTTGTGTATGCTGTTTTTCTGTTCTATTCATCGTATTTACAGAGGCCTTAGTCATGATTTGTCCATCAATTTTCTACTAATCCACTTGCATCTCTGAATCTAAACAGCATTGCCCTGCCTGTCGGGGTTAAAAATGGAGTCATACCTGCTCTTCACAAACACATCTCCACAGGAGTGCAGCCGAAAGGGCTTCATGCTCCCACAAGCTGCTCAATTCCATCTGTCAGGAGGCATCTATAAGCCTCTGTCTTGAGCCAAGCTAGTTTCACTATGATAATATTCATAATATCTATCGGAACACCTACCTTTTTGTCTCTTTTTGGCATTAAGAATGTGCAAATGTCTCATGTTTGTTAGTGCAGTTGTTTGTTTCATTAATTTACATCATGCCTCACCTCATGGATGAGTGCTTCTGTGTGAGCCATTGCTTTTATGTTATGTGTTTGTGTTCGCGCATATTCCACGCATTGATGCCAATATGTGTTTTGTGTGTGTGTGTGTGTGTATGTGTGCGCGCGTGTGTATGCAAGAGAGAAAGACAGACTTCAGTGTTGCTGTTCGCCTGTGTTCAGAGGCAGGTCGTGGTTTTTAAAAGACAATACAGGAGGGTGGAAGAGCACAATGTGACATTGTGCTTTGCAGCAATGGTATGATTTGCCTGCTGCTATGTATATGTAAATAAATAAACATTGAGCCTTGTTGTTACCATAAATGTAACAGGGAGTGTGTGCCTGCACCAGTGGCAGCAGACAGTCCTGCAGCCGTCATGATTCATCTGTACGCTGGAAAAACCAGGCCATGCACTCAGGTCCTACCCCTCTCATCACCCATGCTGCCGGCACCCATCACATATTCAACACTGAGACATCTGTAACGTGCTGACACATAGGAGCACAGCACAATTTGAAGACAATTCACAATTAAGACACTATGGGTATACATCCTAAATCATCAGTGCAAATGAGAGCAGCCTGCATACCAAGAGTATACATGCACCTGTTTGCCCTCAGTAGAATTGGGTGTCATGTCTGCTGCATAATCATAAAACGAGAAGCTGACTTGATCCCAATCACAGCAGATGAGCATCCATCAGACTGACAGACATCTCCATCCAACCCCAGCAGCATCCCCACTGGCTCCAACTGCGAGGAGTTATTTTAGATGGATGCTATAGTAAGCACAGGCTTCCTGCAGAAGTAGAACAGGCTGGTTGTGAGGAATGAGTCAGAGCTTGTACCGGACTTCTGCCCATCTGCACATTCACCTCAATTGTGTCACCCACGCATCCCCCGCCCCGACCACCCCACGCCATCTGATATTACCCCCTTTCTGGTGAAAGCATAACTGCCTTGCATCCTTGTCTCCGTGGGCTCAACATGAGATAAAACCTCTCTGTTTAGCATGCATGTGTGGTGTAAACATATGTGTGTGCAGCAGTGACAGCAAGCATCTTCCTTATGCTGCTTATATCATGATTGCAGTTGTTAGACAGACACAACAGAGCTTTTAGATAAGCTGCTTTTTTGGAGCACAGCTCAGGTAAATACAGGAGTCTGAGCTAATCAGTGACTTTGACTGGTCAACTCAGTCATCGATAATGAAGCACACTTGAACCTCTGGGAAGGATTTACTGAAGCTGAAACAGGGGAGTTCAAAATACATGTAATCAACACAAATTCAGCTGAGTACTTGTCTTGGGTGTTAGTGTCATCGCTCCATGTTTATTTTTAGTCATGGTGAGAGGCATGAGATAAGACTATTACCTTACCAGTGAAGAAAATGTCAAATTAAAGGAAAGTAGCAGGCCAAGTGGAAGAAGAGGCAGTTAGGAAAAATCTGTGGATGAAGCAGAGAAAAAGAAGTAGCATTGAAATGTGTATTACCACTACTCCCCCATTTGGGGAAAAAAGGGACAAAGTGCTGCAAGAGATAGTGTCTGTCTATGGAAAATGGCGTCCATCTGCAGTGTCCACCATTAATCAGCCAAGCACAGCCAATTACTGGGCTGAGTCCAGGGCAGCATGACCCGCTGAACCCCACAGTCCAGATATCCATTCACAGCTTTAGGATTGAGCTGCAACCACTTCAGCCAAAACACTGAGGCAGACAAGGAGGAAAAAATAGCTGGGGTGGGGGTGGTGAGTTAGAGAAAGAAAGAGAAAGGGTTTTTACCGCTACAGCTGTTTACATTCCAGTAATGGATAAAAAGGTTGAGGGGGAAGGGAGGGTGGCAGGTCTGCTGATAGGCAGCGAGGGCTGTATTCAAATCTGCTGGAATTCTTTCACATATTTCCTGATAATATCTCAGCTATTTTTATTCTTCACATGAGAGGTGCAGGCTGTCACACACTCATGGAGAGCCCTTTCAAATAAAGATTTATTTGTCTTACAAAATTAGATAAAATCAAAGTTGCCTGAAAGTTCATGTGCTCCTGTGTTAGTTTACACTTGGACAAATTAGTAAGGAGCTACAGAGAAACTGTCTGTCTAGTCTCCAAAGGGCCAAGCTGACAAAGTGGAATGTTAGTGTGATGTATTGAAGGGGGGGCTGAACCTAATGCCATAGAGATGAAGGGACAGTCCTCACAACCTCTGATGCTCCTGATGTGGTCATTTCCAGATGTAAGAGATGTGGGATTTTGACCTCTCACTGTAGGACGGTGATTTGCGCGGGTGTGTTAGGGTTAAGCCTTGACTCGCTAGTGATGATTGGGAGAGTGTGCTGTGACAGCCTTAAGAGACGAGCTGTTTCTCATCACAGCACACAGGAATGAGATAGGCCGCGAACATATTTCCAGCCCCTCACAGTGGAGGACCAGATAGGAAGAAGAGACGAAGAGTAATGCTAAGCTGAGTACCGTAGCCACCATGTTCACAGTCAACATCTCATCCTCCATGTCGCTGGTGAGGAGTCTGCCTCAACGAACGGTTAGGAAATGTTCTTTCAGAAGCAAGCGCCGGGTCTGGAACTTAAGGTAACCGTGGAGATCTGGGTGTTATATAGAACTGGGACGAAACATTTGACTGCAGGCATGTCAGCCACTTAAAAAAAAAAAAAATTGTGGTTTGCTTAAAGGTTATGGGAAAAAATACAGAAATGTTTTGATCCTCCAGATCAAGATTCATGTTGATGCATCTTACAGTATTTCATGATCATAAAGTTGAACTATTTGAAGTCCTTGTTGCTCACCCTCTCTTTCAGTGAAATAATCAACTTTTTTTTCCAGGCAGTCATGGGGATGATTCTGAAAGTCTAGAATGCCTCCATCACTGGGAAAACAGTCTTAACAGCACGTTCGAGTGTAATCAGTAGGGCTTGAGTAGGAATTGTTGCTGGACCACTAATGAGAACCATGCAGTGTTTCTGTAAGGATGGAATGTGTGCGGCTGCATGCATGTACGTTTTTTATGTGTGCATTTGTATATCTGTGTGTGTGCGAGCGTGTGTATGAGTGAGTGAGTGAGAGAGGCAAAGAGGGAGGCCAGCACTGGGCTTCCTAGACTGTGAGTGTTTGCATTTGTGTGAAGTGTGTTCTCAGAGGGCTTTGCTGGACCACAGCAGCGGTTTGGCCTCTCAAGCATCTGAGGCAGTCTGAAAAGCGCTGCTGGAGGATGAGTCATAGCGGCTAAAGCTAAATCAGAGCTTGAGCTGCTCTGTCAAGCAGGATGTGGCTCATTTTGTCTGTGTACGTTAATATGAGTGGGTGTTAAAAGTGTGCACACATGAATACACCTATGAGATTAGAAGTCCTATAGCCAGTGGATATTACTGGGTCCCACTGTGTTGTTGCGTGTTATGTAGTAATAAGAGAGCAGTTTTATTCAAATGTTATCATGTAAGCAAATTATCTTTAATAGCAGGAGGATTAGTGTTTGATTATTATTCTGATTGTTATTTTTGGTATTCGTTGAAGGAATTGTTGCAGATTTACAACAATTTATAAGAATATGGGAAAAAAAACAGAGCCCTGACATGGCCAGTGAGAGATATTTTTGTGGGCACAGAGAGAAAAATAAAATATATTTTTTATGACCATGATATAACTGGTTCAAAAATATCGAATACCGAATTAAAGGAAAAAATTATACCCTGTTTAATTTAATCAAATTGTGGGTACAAGTTCTTATGTTAAAAACAAGACAACTAAATTTAAGAAACAAATAATACCTTGTGGCCACAATTTAATAAAACTGAGGGAACAAGCTACACCTATTAAACTGGTTGGTTCAAGGGCAGAAGGCATAACTTGATCAAAAATAGAAAATAACTACATTTAGGTGAAAAGTTATTCCTTGGGGCCTTAAATTAATTCATTTGAGTTAAACAAGTGAGCTCAAATTACTGTTCTGAAAGAAGAAGTTGTATTTCATGGTCTCAGAATGTTTGTTTTTCTTCTTCTTCTGTCTGTGCCTGCAGAAATCTGCCTATGTCCGCTTCAGGACAAAAGCTGGATACAGTCGACATTTTGGGATCATATATTTAATAAAGGAATAGAAGATGGCTGAAAGTCCCTCTTTAATTCCCTATTTATTTTTGGTTATTTCTCTCCTTTTTCTCTTTTATATGTTTCACCCTGACACTGTGACTCTGTTCGACAGGGAGCCGAGGAAGGTGTTGCTGCACAAGGGCTCCACAGGCCTGGGCTTCAACATCGTTGGCGGCGAGGATGGAGAGGGCATCTTTGTCTCCTTCATCCTGGCAGGAGGCCCGGCGGACCTGAGCGGCGAGCTGAGGAGGGGTGACCGGATTCTCTCGGTCAGTATCTCCACCTCCAGCTTTCTGTTTTGCACACACTCAACACATTCAAGGCCGTGCTTGGAGATTGACAGCCAGCTCCTACTGTCACGGTAATGATGATAGAATTAAGGTGGCCTGCTGCTTAGAAAGCCAGCGAACATCTGTCCTGCTGAAATGTCCTTGAGCAAGACATTAAATCCATAACAACTCAGAGGGAGCTTGGCTGGACTCTGTAGTGTCCATTAAATTACTTATTTAAATCCTTTGACTTGGATTTCATAATTTATAATCTCATCAAATTCCTGCGCCACTTCCCATATCAACTTGCTTTATCGCAGTTCTGTAAACTACAACCAATGAAACAAAATACTTTAAACATACTTTAATTTGTGTTTGATAATATTTAAGTAAAAATGACAAACTCACTATGTCAAGCTTTAAAAATGTGATGTCATCTCCTTTGGTCAATATTGAGATCAGACATATTTAGGACAGTTATATTGGAAATAGCATGTATCAGTTGAACTTAAAAGGTAGGTCCTGTTGATCAACACATACAGTTTCACTGAAAAAACAGGGCTGAAACTGCACCTCTGTAATGGAACGGGAGTGTGCTGGATTTAGGACAAAAGACAAAACAAGAGCACAAAAGCCTAACCTACCTTTTTTTCATCATTGAAGGAATCACAAATAATTAAAACGGAAAGTTCCTTATTTCTGCTCTAGATCTCCAGACAAACAGCACAGCTTTATGGTGAGGTCACATTTTCTTTCTCTCTTGTCCTTCTACAGGTGAACGGAGTGAATTTAAGGAACGCTACACACGAGCAGGCAGCTGCGGCGCTGAAGAGAGCTGGACAGACTGTTACCATTATTGCTCAGTACAGGCCTGAAGGTGAGGCTGGCTTTCTCATAGCGCACATTTATGATATCGTACTAAAATGGGCCCTGGAGTTCCAGTGTTAATGGTCTGGAAGGAGTGATCACACTTTTAACTAAGATTTCCTAACATAATCTTCGGCAATGACAAAATGACCTTGTGTGGTGGATTTATTTTCTACTGGCCCCCACTGACCTCCCATGTACCTCCTGTGTACACTCCTATGATGGAGTCATAATTTATATAAGATTTTTTTTTTTTTTTTAGATAAAGATAGTAGTGGTGGTAAAATGAGATTGTTGCAAAGGAATTAGCAAATGAAATGCAGTAAATCTGGTATTATTACTGTTCACAATTCAGTGTTGTTGATAAATCATATTAAAGGAACATTGCCCAAAGTTCACACATCAAAACTGGATTAGAGTGTCCCACACAGCTCTTGAAATCAGTTCCATGATGTTGTCTGTAGCCAGATGAGGCTTCCTGATGTCTGATTATGTCAACACTGCTTGAACATGTATAGAAACTTTCAGAGACATGAACAATTACCAGGGAGGAAGGATTTGATAGAGATCTCCAGGGAGGTAGGACAGTTCCATCCTGTGAGGTGGGAGAACACACTGAACGACTGTCGAATCTGAATAACCTGCTTGGAAAGAGGGAGGACTGTACCACTTGAAGAACGTGGTTTGACTTCACATAGCATGTCAGCATTTGTACTGAAAGATGAGAAATGTACTTGTCCTGAGCCTAAACAAGTACCTTAATTGTTAATTTAGGTCACACTCTTCCGTAGTGGATAGAAAGCAGTTGAAATATTGACCTCCTGAGCTTCATTTTATTTACATGGATGATGTAGGCCTATGCATGTTGGTCACATTTCTGTATTCTGGTGGTAGAAAAGTGGAGATTGCCTGAGAGCAACAATATTTCCTGTTTGTGAACAGTCGTAGCTGTATGAATGCACTATTGTAGCATTGACCTGCCCCTCAGATAATCTCATTTCCCAAGTTGAGAAGTCGTCTTTGGACTTCAGTGTGTTGTGTCAGTGTGTTCATGTACTTTCAAGGAGTGAACTAGAAACGGCATGGATGCTAGAAAGAAGATGTGTTGTATTCTACTGCTAAGAGTTCATGGTATAAACCTTCTGCTAAGAGCAGTTTACAGTATGCAAGTGATACTGAAGCGCACAGGAAATAGGGGATGATTTATGGTTCTTAAATTCAAACCTGGGAATTGTCTGATACACCAAAATGTACCAATGTTAATATAATTTGTATTAAAGCAAGTTTGGACTATATTCACATTTTGTGTTAAGTGAAAAACAAGCGTGAATTTGAAAAGGATTTATTATTGTTTCTTCATTACTGAGAAGAGACTGTAACAAAACTGAGCTAATAAAAATACTGTAAACAGTTTGCACTTGTGAATGATGACCATAAAGCTAAACATTGAAAAATTAACGTTAATATACAACTCAATAACAAAACTACATCAACATCGAGATTGTTTCTTGTTCCTGTCCCTGCATACGATTTTCACCGACTTGCTTAATTGTTGTTCCGTACTGGCGGTATTCCATTTTCGTAGCCTGGTTCTCATTTGTCCAATTATTCCATCACCACATGAATGCCACATCACAACACTGACTCGTTCCATTATGGGACATTAAATAATCCGTGCTATTTTAACCTGCCAAGAAAAATTGACTAAAAGACAGGAAAGCTCAGCCTCTGCTGTTTAAACGTTGCCCATTCTTGTATTAACCTGTCTCCTGGGAGTTATATTGCTTTAAATACCTTACGTTTCGAATCGGGGCGTTACACCTTTGACAGAGAAATAAAACGTCAGATTTACCTGGGCTGGCCCTGCCTGCCTGGACGCCGACGAGCTGAGGCTGCTAATGAGGGCAGAGCTCCGGATTGGCTGTCTCTGGGAGGTATTCAGGTTCAGGGGCGGCAGGCAGAAGAGTGGAGGCAGCCGACTACAAGGCGGGCAAACCAAGGCTGTCGCCTTTCCCCGTTGTCAGCCCTGAACCCCAGCAAGGGCCGCTGTTCGCCGAACGAAACTGCGGGACAGCGCCGTGAAGAAGATACCAGGCGTAAGGGGCGAGTTCTACATCCATTAACGGCACTGAGGGAATACTTCCACGAGGCGGAGAACCAAGGTGGAGAGCGCGAGACTCGAGCTCCTAACTTTTATCTGTCTACCAGCCTGTGTGGATGGGGGATGGGCTCGAACACAACGGCAGCAACACAGCAGAAGCCGCTTCAACTCCCTAATGGCTGGATGAAGAATCTACCGGCTGTGAAAGCGAAGTAATCGCCACGGTTTCATCCAACTGGAGGTGAGACGAGGAAGAAACGACGTTGAACAAGTTGCTCTGCCGGTAGTTTTTCCACCGAGGTCTGTGTGCGGCTTTCAGGGGCTGTAATCTGTGA
This sequence comes from Aulostomus chinensis, assembly GCF_037954235.1. Classification (NCBI taxonomy): domain Eukaryota; kingdom Metazoa; phylum Chordata; class Actinopteri; order Syngnathiformes; family Aulostomidae; genus Aulostomus; species Aulostomus chinensis. The sequence continues at coordinate 18,414,473 of NC_141332.1, read as the reverse complement.
CTGTTAAATTTATTTTCACCCCTGTGAAGCAGTAGAACGATTAGCTAGCAAGCTGAGCTAATGAATAAACAACAAATAACCATGTTGACAACAAAGAATTCGTGTCGAAACTCGAAATATATCAACTTGTTGTTTAATTACCATTACCCTCATGCAACTCTATTAATCATATAGTCATTTGTTTGATCAAACCATACATTTAATCTGAGCCCATTCTTCCATTCATTCTTGTGATTATTCAGTTGAACATTTCACTTGACAATCGGGTCATCTAATAAGTTTTAAGGAGCAGGCTTGATTTGTGCTCTTGAAGGAGTTGCTTTACTGTTATGTAACAAAGCTTTAGGTGGGGACACACAGGTGTGGTCAAACAGGTGTGTGTTATCTTGGAAACATGACCTGGCCTCTTGATATTTACTTGACACGTGTGTCACAGCTACACTAGACTTAGGCCAGTATTTTAATGCTTAAAAATGAGGGGTTTCAGCTTCATTAGTCATGACATGTATCTCTTGGTGCTAATCTGGTGGTTACCTTTTCCTCAGAGTTGAGTGATTCTGCGCATGTGTGCTTGAACATGCTGCAGGAAGCTTGTAACAATAATGGAGAGGATATTGTGAGCTTAGATCTAGGCTGAGTTCTCAGGTTGGGGTATGACAGGAATGTGAATGGGGCATGGGTTGTTGCATGCTTCCATTTCATATTCTGGTCTCTTTCAATAAAAAATGAGGCTTAAATGTCCAATAACCCTCCAAGGTCACTGGAATTGAGGTGGAAGCATTTCTTTGAAATGGTGTAGAGTTAAGTAAGGTGGAGGATGAGATTAAAACTGATGTCCACCACAAAATGCAAGTAATGACATTAAATTAATTCTTCATTATCATAGCTCAGTAATGCCGATTGTCCTTAAGAGACCTAGAAGTGAGCTGGAATTGTTGAATGTCTTGAAGTCGGTGTTTTAATAGTTACAAACTTTTATATGTTTTAATCTTTCGTTCTATGGAATAAAGTAATGAAGTTGATTATGCTACATTAACACAAATCTTCTCCGTGTCTTGTGTGCTGGGTCAATAACAGTATTCCGCTTAAATGGCAGGACCGTAACTGTGCATTGAAACCCACTGAGCTTTTTCCCGGAACTGATACTGGAAGTACCCTGTGAGGAACGAGCCATCTCACTTCCTTCTCATCTTTGTGAGGTTCATGTGTGAACAGTGAGGACTAGACTGTCATTTAAAAAAAAAAAAATCAATTAGTACAGGGCAAGTAAACATTAACTTTAGGCAAGTTGATTTTTGACCAGTTTGCCAGGTACAAAATGAACCTGCATCTTTTTGTTCATGTGACCTTTTATTGACTCACTTGAAGCACCTCGAAAATTTAGATGAAGGGAATTTTTTATCTTCCCTACATACCCATGCTTTCAGCTCTGCATGCCTATAAACCCAATGAAGAATACATGATTGTACCTCTCTGTTATAATGGATTTGACTGTTAAACAAAAAGATCAATAAAAATACAACTGATAAATGTATCTAATCAGAAAGAATAATTCATTGAAATCAAATTACTTTAGATTTGAGGGGGGTTTTTTGAGGAGAGAAAAACAAGTAGGACTGAACATAAAATAAATCAATGACATTGTCTGCTGTGAAATGACAAGGTCTTCCACAGCTTATTAGGCTACTGTGTTTCTCTGTAAATTTAAATAAATCTTGACGTTATCCTAGTGTAATTTATGCCAGTTTAGAGGTCTCCAACAGATGATTCAACTCTTGATTTTCAGGGGGCAACCCTAGTGTATGGCATGCAAGTTAAGATAGGCGGAGGCTGAGATCAAAACTGACATAATTGAGATATAGGCTTTCCCTCGGGCCCAAAACACATGCTTGAAATGGAAATAATGCTTCATTCTTGTCTGTGTGAGTTCTTGTTGTCTTGCATGCCAGACAAATCAGGCAGCAGCATCTTGAATAATGATGTGGTGGGGTGAAGGGAAGCTTTGTTTCCATAGCAAACCATGCTTTCAGCCCCACGTCCCTTTTGTAACCCAGTGAAGGACACGTATCTGTTTGTGTACAATGTTTAACTACTCTAAACACACAAGTCGAGGGCTCGCAAATGATTGACTTCCTGTATCCCCCCATGTGACCAAAGATCTCTTGCCAGTAATTCTGCTGACATCCTTAACTGGTGTGTGGGACATTTTTCTTGAGGGTTTGGTGCAGAAAGAACCCCAGAGTGTACAGGGATGGTCAGTCAGTCAGTCAGGGGGAATAGATATGAGTTAATTTTGGGCCGACTGCCTGTAGATTGCTCTCAGGGGCCAGGATCCCAGTGTCCACTGACTACTGGAAGGCCAGCACTGACTACTGGAAGGCCGGCACTGACCACTACAGGAAGCCTCAACAGAGCAGGGAGTTTACATTCACAATTTCTAAGCCATTAAATGGGACCACTGTTGTAGTCTCAGTATACAGGATCAAGGATGAAATTGGTTTATTCACCAGAGTATGTCCATCTCTAGAATGGCTGCTGTAGGTATGCCCCCTTACTGCTGGTGTCAGTCAAACTTTCTTCTGGTTCACCTTTTTTCCCTGGCGTATGTAAATAAGTTAATCAGCGTGCCTCTGGAACAGAGGACTTAAATTCAAAGACTTTTACAGAAAAATGGACAACTCCTTGAGCTGAAACAGCATAGAGTATCCTCGTCCGTCCAGAAATGTTTTGCTTTTATTGTAGTTTTGCCCGTGATGATGAACCACTTGACTGTTTGCTGTTTGACCTCCAGGTCAAACACAGTTGTGGATCATACTGAATGTGCGCAGAATGCCAGGCAGATTAGGGGACGATTGAAGTGTACACATGCTGGAGTAATTAGATACCCAACCACATGATTTGAGCATGTTAGTCCAGCTTTGAAAAGTATGATTTCAGTTGGACTGACAAGCTGTTGTAAGATGTTTTTCTGAAAAATCCAGTTTTAGTCAGACTAACACTGTAGTTTGACCTTTTCTAACATCATGTAAAAATACTAGCAGACAACTCCAGGAGTATCGAGTTTCTCTTGTTAAATTCAGTGAGGGGTACATCCAAATGCTGCCTTGCCCCGCTATCAAGTCGGACGTCTACATGTAGGAAATGGGAAAAGGCTAGTTAAACTCCCTGCACCCCGAGCAGATGTTAACACCTGACTATTCATACTGACCAAAGTTGATAGACATCTGCTAAAATCGGCTTAGCTGTATGTTCCTCTTACAGTATATAAATATGAAGGATTTTGTGTGATCACCAGCTCAACTATCCCTGACAACATAACACACTCTCACATTACAAGTACATGCCTGCTGTGTTATATAACTGGATCAAAAGAGAAGCCATCGTCGTCGTCGCCCCCCCCCCCCCCCCCCCTCCCCAAAAAATAAAAAAGCTGTACAACTAATGAGGACATGCAGTGGGAGTAAGAGACAGAGAAGAGTCCCACTTTCTATTAGCTGTCTTGTCTTCCTGTGGGTCACTCCTAAAAATATAAGCCAACTCTTGTGTATTAAGTGCCTTAACAGGCTGTTTTAATGTTCATCATAATTGTTGGCTTCCATTGTCTCTGCACTTCAAAGGTGTACTTTTGAATGAGGATGTCAACGAGTGATTGATGTTGAATTAATTACTGTTTTAAGTAGAACTGGTCAAGAATATATTAACATGAATATCTTAGCCAGGTAGACATGATTATGTTCTAAATAAAACTGCAGTGATGCTTTTCCATCTGTGTTTTTGGTTGTTCTACCATGCTGAATTGCATTTTTGTGGTCAGTTTTATGGTGAGTGTGTCAAGTCAAGGTGAACCTGCTCTGAAATTGAGATCAACTTGCCTCCATGTTGGTTGTGTGTACTGCCGTCTCCTCAAACACATCCGACCTGTGAGGACCCGCTCCAACACCCCCCCCCCCCCCAAAAAAAAACAACAAAAAACAAATGTGTGTTGTGGGACTAAACTCATGTTAGTGCAGGAAACCACAGAGATTTGTTTATATTTCCAGTAGTATTACTATTTCTGTAGGTAGGGAGAGTTTGGTGACATTTCTGTGTTCCTGTTTGTACGTTCAGGGATGTGATGTGTTTTCAAGATGAGAGGTATGTTGAGTCGCCACTTACGAAAACCATAACGATTCGCTGCTTTATATCGTCACCTTCCAAAAATATTGTCGAAGTCATTTTTTTGGACAAAATTGTTTTTGTTTTTTTGCTTAAATCGACCCCTTATGATGTTTTTCTTCCAGTTTTTGTGTTTTGAAAAACTTGGAAAAATGACTTAAGCAATTATTTTAAAAATGCGACGATATTGAAAATAACATAACAAACAAATGCAATAAGAAAAATCAGAAACTTCATTGTGACGAAGTTTAAGGAAATTGAAGTGGAATGTCACTTAAATGCTGTTAGATAACAAGCAAGCCATCCGTTAAAGGCACACCTTCAAGCCGGTGGCCCCGTTGTAGTGGAAACGCAAATACCTGTAGTGCTGTGCTGACGTGCCATACAGAGTTGAGCCAAGCCAGCACGTGTGTGTGTGTTTGTGTGTGTGTGTGTGTGTGTGTGTGTGTGTGTGTGTGTGTGTGTGTGTGTGTGTGGAGAGCTTTTGTAGTCTCTTCTAGCCCTTGTCAGTGATGCATGAATGAGTTAACCTTTAAGTACCCTACATGTTCATTTTATTCATAAGCTGTCCAATACAAACAGCAAGTTGTAAAGACCAGCCTGTATTCTGATTATCAAGGTTTGGCAACATTTTATAGTTTAGCTTGTGATTTCTATCCAAACTTTCCAGTCCATGGCTTTTCCTGCTCTGCTTGAATCTCTGCAGTATATAGATGAATCATTTGGAGGGCAGAAATGTGAACCAGCAAGGCATTTAGCTCTACCACCTGTTCTCCACGATCTCAGCACAGATATTCACCAACGACCAAAGTCGTACTATTGTGAAGCAGCATGTTAAGACTGTTTTCTCAATTTAGCAACTCATTGTCTTGTCCCCTGGCCCCTCCTTTCCCAAACTGCTGCTTCTCCTGCTTCATTCGCCCATCTCCCCTGTGCCTGAGAGCTAAGTGGACAAGTCTGAGTGGCTGTTTCCTCATGTGCTGTCCCTTGGAGTGTGAGGGCGTTGCTATTGGTTACCAGCAGTCAGGCAGTGTCCGGTTACCTCACCTTGCAACTCCATTGTGCTGTATTGTTAACCCTTTGTGCAGAGCCCAGGGTGAAGATGGCAGGAGGTCAGAGATCAGTGACCTAAATCTTGTCCTTACATCTGTTCTGGAGCTTCAAGTAACTTTTGGTTTAATCAACATTATAGAAGTAGCAGTTTGTTTTAAAGGACGTTGATCTCTGGTGTTGTTAACATTGTAAGGAGTGTTGCCAGCTATGATTGAGCTGTAAGTCAACACATAAAGTAAGGCAGTATAAAAATGGATGATATTCTCTTGGCACAGGTTATTTTATAGGTTAATTAGGATAACGACAGAGATATGTGCTGTCATTATTTCTGGCTTATCATGAGTTTCCTCTACCTTGTTCTCCACTGTTCTTACCACGTAATTAATATAGGACCAAAAGGGTTGCTCACAGTGCTGTTCTGTTGTGATCCCAAACGCCTTCTTTGTGTGATCACATGAGCACCTGTGAGCCTACTTGCTTTTCTAGCTGCGTCTGTCAGTCTGTTTGTTTGTCGGTGCACTGTGTGGTGGCCTAGCTCATTCCAGCAGCCTGGGTGCAGAGCTCAGTGCTCGCAGCCAGCTAATGAGAGCATTCTTAATGAGACAGTCCAGGTGGTTTCATACATCATCCCTCTGCTCCTGAGCAACAACTGTTTTTATGCGCCTATGACAAATTGTTATGCATTCAAAATTGTTGGAGGTCTTCCCTTTTTTTAACCACACTAAAGAGCCCATGTTGTACTTCATTAATTTGTATAATCAATTATCTGATATGTGATATTACTGGATGTGTAAAGGAGATCTGAGATTAACCATCTGCTCCCAGGGTCATTAATCAAACCAAGGATTCACTGAATCATGGCACCACTAACTGAGATTTCCAGTTATTGTCTAGTGAAACAAGGGGACAGGCTCCAGTATCTTTTAGACTCCTTCTGCCAAAGGTTCAGTAGTATTTCCACCTTGACCTCTCAGGGCCCAGAAAGGATCAAGTATGGAAGTTATGACTGGTAATGGATATACTGGCAATCGGCTTTGTCCCAGTGATTTTATTTAGCTAATTCAGTTGTAGTTAACCTGTAAAAACACTTTTCGAAGCATGCAGGAATGAGAACTGGCTGTTTGAATTGGGCCTGATTGTGCAGATTCTACTATCAGTTCATACATCATATTTGAGAACTACCATAAACGTTTTTGCAGTTGTGCAGCTTGGTAATTTAATAGTGTAGTGTGTTGTCCCCACTCCTGTATTTATTTCTAAGCGGAGGCATTGTTCATTTTAATTTAATTCTCAATGCCTCCACATTGGTAGAAGCCATGATTGGGAGCTTTTTGTTATCAGGGTGTCTGTCTGTCTCATTGGCTTGACTGTGATACCTCAGGAATGATTTGATTAGATGTCAGAGGTCAAGCACTCCACCTGAATTAAACACCTTTGAGGTCGTTAACATACTATCTCTAACAAAATTCACATAAATTTCTAATAGCAGGGCACCATGTTGCAGTGATATTTGCTGTTCCATTTTGCTAAATTCTAACTTAAAACTGCTAGTATAAACATGCAGCAAATACAGTATTTATGGTCTTTTCCAAATGTTTTTGAAAAAATGTAAACATTTCTTTCAAATTCACATTTTTTCCATGTATTTTTCAGTTTGTATAAAATAAGGGTATCAGAAACTTGTTTCTATATGGGTAATATCAGCATCTGTAACTATTGATTATCCAGTAGCATTCCCCCTGGTTTCTTCTGTGTTTATTAAAGTGGCAAATCATTTCATTTAGGTCCTTTGACTTGTTGGTTGTGTTTTATGAAAATTTTCCCAAGTTTGAAAATTTATATTCTCTCATTCATGGGGAGCAGGGGTTCCCCTGCATGCCAGGCACTCTTTCCAAACAAACAACATATTGGTAATCGATGGTTGCTGAGCTGACAGTGGGTGGTTGGAAAATAAACATTAGCTAACCTGAGTGTATGCTTAAGATTTGTGTCCTTGTTTGTTTCAGAGTATAGTCGTTTTGAGTCCAAGATCCACGACCTGAGGGAGCAGATGATGAACAGCAGCATGAGCTCAGGGTCAGGCTCCCTGCGCACCAGTGAGAAACGCTCCCTCTATGTCAGGTAAAGCTCCGACACACACATATGCACCTCTTGTACTCATAACACCAACTTCTGTGTGTGTAGTCATAATAAACTCTTGCATAATAAGCTTTTACCTGCCTGTGGGGGAGAATAAAGCCTGGAAGCCGTCAGAGAGCACAACAGCATGACATGGATTAAGTGATAAAACATGACTCTACTCTCCAATCTGTTTGTAGGATAACATTCAATTCTGGACAATGGGTCGAAACATTTAAATTCTAGATGATGAATTATTTTAAATACAAAACAAGTGTTTTGTATGGTATTTATCAAGTAATTTTATTCCAAAACAGTTGAAATATTTGAGGATAGAAATAGTAATCAAAGAGCATGCTTGTTTTAGAGGTGCAGCATTTCAGCAAGCTGAAGGTTTGCTTTTTCGCTGTGATTTCTGGCTCACAATTTAAGCTAGGTTTGTCTGTCAAGAGGAAGAAAAACATCTTTCACAAATGACAAAAAAATGTAGAGACACACTGAGCTGAAATTAATAAATGAAAGAAAGGAATTATTTAAAAGTGGTTGCTACAGCATTTTTCTTTCATTTATAGGCCATTCCACTTGTGCTCTTGTCTTGGAACCGAAAAAAAAATTGTTGCTTGTCCTTTCAAATTGAACCTTGGCTTGTGTTGGGGTAAGAAAAGCAAGAGGACTTAAATGACAAATCAGTACCGTGGTCCCACTTTATATCTAACATAAAGGCTCTGAAGGCAGGTATCTTAAGCTTCTACTAGCACATAAGTGCTGCATACTTGTGGTGGGTAACCTGTCCAACTGAACCCGAGGACCCAAAATCTGACCCAGGACCTGTCTGGATCATGTTCTATTACCCCAGGTTCCAGTAGATCTGGAAAGACCCAGCCATGAATAGACAGCATGGATGCTGCTGCTCAGGAAGGTCATAGGTCAGACTCTGATGAAAACAGATTATAGCAGATTAGAAACGGTAATTTTTGCAGCCATAGCAATGAACAAGCAATCATTTAAGTTCAAAAGGTCAAGCAGGCAAAGTTTATCTATAGATTCAACAAAGCTGCTTCTAAATGAGTCACGTTTGTCATCACTCATGCATTCGTAGATCTTTTATTGTCTCTTCATACCTTTCATCACTATCAAAAAGTTGACATACAGGCATTACATGTTGTTTGGTTTCAGTCCATACACAATGAGACTGTGTAATGTAGATTGACACAGGAGCTTGTTGGAGTGACCTGTAGTGTGACATGCTTGGTAGGTTGCCAATAGGAATGGCGGCTCATTTAGGAATTAAAACAGGTGGTGTCTTTGTGTTCACATTATGTAGCGGGTCACAGGACAAGATCAAGGTTACAGTGTTGGGTGATGTAACAGCAGGCCAAGGGCTTCATCATATTTCTGCAACAGCCCTACTGTGGTTGACCACACCCAAGCTTAATGGCTACATTACTTGATTGGTGTGGCTTAAGTTCAACAGGAAGGACTGCACCAGGAAATATTGAAAGTATTAAGTTGTTAACTCATTGGGTGCCTGGTAGTGCGAACTCTTTGCCAGTCTGGATGCCTCTTTTTTACACCGCCCCCCTATGAGGCATGTAGAGCCTAGCCTGCTCCTGAGTGGATGACTAAGCCCGCAGTAATGTTGTAAAAGCTGTCTACTTTGACGGCTGATACAGCCGCCATGTCCTCCCAGCCCAGCCTCAGGAATGTGGAGGCGTTAAGCTTGGAAGGTGAGCTTAAAAAAACAGTGTCACATGTACTTTAACACTGTTTAGACTATGACTGTGATGATCACTTGTCAGCCCATGTCAAAAGAGAATTTATTTCCCAGTAAAGAGCTGTAGGAGATAAGCTTCCAACAGATTTCATCAAGAGTTACGCTTTCTTTCTTTACTTATTGCCAGCTGCAGTTTCAGTCAGCAGGGCCCTTTAGCCATTTTTTCCCTCTGTTTTTGTGGGTTGATGGCTGATTGGATAGCTGCTGCAAAGAGACGGGAGACATGGCTAGAGAGGGTTGAGCAGGCTGCAAGTAGAGCAGACGATGTTGCTGTTCAGTGTTTGAGCAGTACTTTTTTGTGTAGAGACCAGAGCAGCTATTTGACCAAAGCATCTGTGTCTGCTGCACCATGGTACAGAATACAACCTGTAGACATAGAGTTGTAGATTAAGTTTGCTTCAAACCTGAAAAGCAGGTACCTTAAGACATCACTGTGTTTTTCCTGTCTTACTAGATAGTGACAGACAGTAAATACTGTATGTTTGTGGTGAGAGAGTATGTGGTAATAACAATTAGAAATGCCAAGTGGCACACCATGGTACGGGAATAGTATTCATCTTTTTCCAGGATATGTTCTGACACATTTTCTCTTTTATTGAGCTGGTCTAATGTGATGCGTCTGTGTCAGGTTCATATTTGCATTTAAATGTTCACATATTCTGAGTAGAAGTTTAGTCACTTCCCTATATGACAGCAACTTTAAGTGTAACAAAAATAGATGACGTGATGCAGGAGAGCCATACCTGGCCTTCTCTGTAGCATGACCCAACCAAGCTAACTGCCTTAAGTAGCACACTTTAAGGCTGCGTTACGTTGAATGTGCTGCTCACCAATGGAAGTTCATTCAGTTCCTACAAGGAAATGCATTAGCACTCTGCCATCGCATTACCATTGTGGTGTCGATGCAATGGGCTATGATAGTGGTACCAGGAGGAGGAGAAGCAGTAGAGAGCAGTAAAACCTTGGTCGATATCAGCAAAGACAAGAATCATAAAATTGGAACAGGCTGGTACTGCAGTTATGATAGACTCCTCAATTTTTTTCATACGTGCATCGGTTAACTTCGAACATTGCCAGCTGTGGAGCCCCTGTATTGCATTGTGCCAAAGCAAAACAATGCATTCAACACAGCCAGTGCAACCACAGGTTAAGACCCACCACTGATGAGTATACACTGGTGTTACACAGTGGTGGATGAAGCCTATCAAACTATGACAGAGCATAGACCCTGTGATCAAGTTACACCATGACACTTGTGATCTTATAACCAGAGAAGTGATGGTCAGGGCTAGCTTGAAATTAGATGCTGCTAACTGATCTACTTACTCTTTCACCCAAATAGTATTTCACATTCACACAGACAGTTTTCACTTGTCTAGCCAGCTGTGATCTCCACTTGAAACAGAAGGCTGTCGGGGACACGCCACAGTAGAATAGTGCCAACTAAAGCATTGGACTTTGATCAGCTTTATTAGAGCTGATATCAACCTATGAACATGTACCAGGATCTGCCCAGAAACTGATCTGCAGGATCGTCTTCAAACATCTCTGTTTTTATTTGATGTCCTTGCATGTGGAACACACAAATCCAAGATTGTAACCAAAGCGCGCGCGCGTGTGTGTGTAGAGCTTTGTTTGACTACGACCGGACGAGGGACAGCTGCCTGCCCAGCCAAGGCCTGAGTTTCTCTTACGGGGATATCCTCCATGTCATCAATGCGTCTGACGATGAGTGGTGGCAGGCGAGGCTGGTTACGCCACATGGAGAGAGTGAGCAGATTGGGGTCATTCCAAGCAAGAAAAGGTACAATTGCTGTTCATTTATAGGCTAATGCCACTGTTAAGACACACAATCTTCTCTCTTGTGTAAACTCAATTAATTTTTGTTCCCTTTTCTTCAGAGTGGAGAAGAAGGAGCGGGCCAGGTTAAAAACAGTCAAGTTCCATGCCAGGACAGGCATGATTGAGTCTAATAGGGTAAGTGTAGAGGGCCAGCGGTGCTCTGCCCTGGTGCCAGAGAGGCTGTCTTCATAGCTGCTGCTGGGCTCCCAGGGAGACGGCCTACTTCCCCCTGAGTGTGGGAAAGGGTCCAGCACCTGCTCACTGAAGCGAGCACAAAAAGTGCTCATATTACTGTATAGATTACACAGAAGCTCCGTGGAGACGAGAGGTCTCTGTAGCCTCCACTCTTAGAGAATGTCCACACATTTGTCAGAGACGTATCTGTCTGAAGTATAAATCAGCTGTAATGTAATCTGTATCTATAATGCATCGAGATTCACTTTATTGAAAGCGGTGTATGTTTAAATTGGTTTCCTTCACATTGATACGCCATTCATTTTCACCCATTACATGCTTCTCATTTTCATTATTTAATGAGTATTGTTTGTTTACATTTCATTTGTTTTTTGCATGGGTGTAGAGTACCGTCATTGAAACCCATTATGTTTTTGTTTTCACCCTCTCATCCCCCCTCCCCCCCTCTCACCCACACATCAACAAGCAGCCAGTCAAAGTAAAGCGCAAAAAAAGCTTCAACCTCTCACGCAAGTTCCCGTTTTACAAGAGCAAGGAGAATATTGTGCAGGAGTTGGTGGAGTCTGAACGTGAGTACCAGCCGTGTGATTGTGGTTATGGTGGGGCGGGGGGTGTTAGGGTTAGTCCTTTCCCCTTCATGCTTCAGTTCTGTCTCTCAGCTCTCATCTCTCCATTCACCTCCAGGGATGGCGTGTGTGATGGCACCACTCTCATCCCTTTCTCACTGTCCCAGAGAAACTCCACATGCTGAGCCAGCACCAAGCTGGAGATGTGGGGGTCTCTCTGGTGTGTCTGTGCGCCTGTCTACGGGCTCCAGAGGAGTGTCCAGCTGTGTGTATGTGTGCTGCCAGCTGTGTGTGTTGTCTGCATTAACACACAGGCATTCTAACACTGTGATGCTCCTCCTTGTAGAAGTCCTGGTCAGTCAGGGCTTCAGTCAGGCATTGACCCACAAGAAGAAGAATCTGGTTGTCTGGACTCAACACTTCACAGGTCCAAATCCCACATAAATGGGATTGGGCCGGCGTCTTTAAAAGACTACGGCTTACTTTGAATGTTTGATGAGGACAGCACAGTGGGCCTGGCGAGCACTACACACCTCTCCTCTCCCTCTCTGCCCCAACTATCACTAACCTCTTCTTCTTCCTGTCTGCTCTCTTCTCTTGGTTTCTGCTCTCACCTGTCGGGACACCTAGGACTTCCCAGGGTTAAGCGATGACTTTTATGGATCAAAGAGTTTGAGTAAGTGTGTGGTTGTACTGTGTCAAGCAGCTGTCCCCTGACCTCAGAGAGAAAAAAAAATGCCTTGTCACTGCAGACCCAGCTGGGAATGTTAAGCCACACACATTTAAGGGACACATACACACACACACACACACACACACACACACACAGGCCTACCTAGATTCGCAGTACATAAATATACATTCCCAAGGGAGAGTGAGCCAGTTACTTAATTTTGTCTGTCTCAAGGGGTCATTACACAAAATGTTTGTAGAGTGTTGTCAGATAATGTGACAGAGCTGGAATATGCCTGTCACCAGACCCGGTTGTTGCTATGGTTGGTTGGAAACACTCTTTCCCTCCAGTTCCTCAGAGTCAGCCAGCACACGTCCCCCTCCTGTGGACCCTCTTGTGCCTGTATGTTTTCTTTGTCTTTTCCGATATGAGATCTAACCATAGGAAACATTAGAAAGGGAGTTGTGGGTCATTTGGGATGTTGCCGCAGGAAACACTTAATTTCCTATTGCTTGCACCTAAAACCACTTCCCTAATATTGTGAAAGCATGGCTGCTGCACAAAGCAGGAATTCTGCTTTCTCTCTGCTTCTTTTTCAGAGGCAGAGATTTTGAGAGATGGGGATCTTTTCCCTATGCCTCTTTGGGCAGAGGAAAATAATATCTGTCTATTAAAAAAAGTACAATCTTAATAGGACCTTAGCTGGGGTTATTTTTGAGATAATCTTTAACTTGTGCTCTTATCCTTTCCAGAATGCCTGACGTCCAACACAAGTGACAGCGAAAGCAGTTCGAGTGAGTCACCTTCATCACTTCTGTTCTTGTTTGGTTTGTTTTACACCTCGTTACAGTCAGGCAGAAGATAAATGCGGATGCTGCACACTTGGAATCAGGTGTAACATTGTGTAAGACCTTGACAGAGAAAACTGAAGTAAAACAAAAGCACACGAGTGCTGCGGATTTCGATACCAATGCTTGCAATAATTGATTCTGTTTCTGTTCAAAATATCATCGGTGCAGTTTGTCACTCAAAGATTTTCTTCATTTTGAAAAATTTAACTCACGTAAATTTTCCTTGTCATGTAGCTAATGTATCGATAGCCTTGTCGCAGCTACTGAGAGCTCACTATCTGTCAGTATTAACAGTAATCAGCTGTACCTCTGTCCTCGTGAGCTAAATTTCTAACAGCTTGTCTGTCACTTTACTGTTCTGACTTCAACAGGAACAGAAGCACATTAGCTGGGGGTCAACATGTTGGCTGTCTCTGTTGTGATGTGAAGCCTTTGCTGGGAAAGGGGAATGTTGCTAAATGGGATCCATCACAAGTCCGGTTCTCTGACAGCTCTTGTTTTTTGTTTTGTTTTTTTGTCTTACAGAGGGACAGGAAGATACGATTCTCTCCTATGAGCCTGTCATTCGACAAGAAAGTGAGTGATTTTTTTTTATAGAGGAGGGAATACAATCTAGAATCTCGACATAATCCTATCTGTGAGTGTGTACATGCAACCTGACCTGCTTCCCTCATCTCAACTCCAGTCCACTACACAAGACCTGTGATCATATTGGGCCCGATGAAAGACAGAGTAAATGATGACCTCATCTCCGAGTTTCCTCACAAGTTTGGCTCCTGTGTACCCCGTGAGTCGCCAGCACCACAGATCCAGACACGGCCGTAAATATAACAACGGTGACCAAAATAAACTTGTTCCGTTCCCCTCTCCAGATACGACTCGTCCGAGGCGAGAGAATGAGATGGATGGCCAGGACTACCACTTTGTGGCCTCGCGGGAGCAAATGGAGAAAGACATTCAAGATAATAAATTCATTGAGGCAGGCCAGTTCAATGAGAACCTCTATGGGACGAGCATCTTGTCTGTCAGAACTGTGGCCGAAAGGGTAAGAATGGCAGCATTTAACCTTCTTGGTCAGGTTGGGGGATTTCAGAGGTATATTGGTACAGCTGTTAATGGAAAGCAGATATTTGCCAAGTGTCTTAAGAAAAATCCTTAGGGAATCTTTCTGTGGTGTCAGCAGGGGAAACACTGCATCCTGGACGTTTCTGGGAATGCCATCAAACGACTGCAGCAAGCACAACTTTATCCGATCGCCATCTTTATTAAACCAAAATCCATTGAAGCCCTAATGTAAGTTCTATAAATATTGTTAACCAGATAACAGCAGTGTGTCAGATGATGTGTGATAGTAACCAAAACGTGTCTCTACCAGGGAAATGAATAAGAGGCAGACATACGAGCAGGCTAATAAGGTCTTTGACAAGGCGGTTAAGCTGGAGCAAGACTTTGGAGAGTATTTCACAGGTAGGTCCCACAGTGTAATGGTTATAACATGTATTAAGTGTTAAAACTGGAGTATGGCATGTTTGTCTCCATCTTCTGGCTGTGACGGTTATTACAAACAACCGTTAACAAAAAGAAACACACAGGGTGCAAAATTAACTATTGCCCACCAGCCAGATGATGAGTGAATGTTCAAATTTTAGCAGCTACTCGGTAGATGGGCACTGTTTGCACCAGTATTTGACTGGTGCCAATTGTGTGACCTGGCTGCACTGCTAGATGACTTATCCACATAGATGTTAGCCAGCAGAGGGCTAGCTAGAATAGTAATCCAGGTAGTATATCCATTTAAGTCTATGGCGCATTATGCAAGCGCAGGAATGTCCCCACATGCATGACTCCATGTACAGTGAGATGGAGAGATTTACCTGGCGGCGATGAGCTTAATGAGCACTGTGAGAACCTGTCTGGTGAGGGCTTGAATGGAAGAGGCAATGACGTAAAGGACAATATGATGCACTTTGACTACAATTCAGTTTAAAGTTGTCATCGAGTCTTGACAGCCCCAATTTTTTTTTTTGTTTGCCTTGTTTTTGCTAACAATCCACAATTATTTTGGATGTTAAATTGATGATAAAATGCTGAAAATCTGCTCGCATTTTGCTGCAACTGAGTCATCTGTGTGTGTGTGTGTGTGTGTCTTCAGCTATTGTACAGGGTGACTCACTAGAGGAGATCTACAACAAAATCAAGCTAATCATCGAGGAGCAGTCTGGCCCCTACATCTGGATCCCCTCCTCAGAGAAGCTCTGAGCTCCCTGCCAGCCCCTCTGCACCGGCGCAGAGCTCCCCTCCTGCCTCCCAGAGACCCCACCCATGCCTAAATAGCCCCCCCTCTTCACCTCCTTTTTGCAGATATGTTTCATATCAAGTTTTAGTGTCATCATTATGTTACTCTCTAAATGAAAAAGAAGTCTTATCACCATTACTGTGACTGTGCACACCCCTGCATGAGTTTCTCAACAAATCCATTCAAGACTGGAAATGCCATTCCGAAGGAATTCATTTGTCAATTGAAAACAAAAGGGAAAAGGAATAAATCCTTTTGTGAGCTGGGACTGACTGAAGATCAGAATGTTTCACAGAAACCCGGAGAGAGGAGTTGGGACTGGAACGAAGTTGCAGGGGAACAGGGACGAATCATACCAAGTTGGAGGAACACTTTGTAAATGTTCATCGAATCACATTTAAAAAGACACACAATGAGAAGTGAAGACCCATTCTGGATAATTTTTTTTTTCTAAAGTGACTGGATAAAATCGAGCCCTGCTGATGGTACTGTTCAAGGAGTCATCTCTCTTGTTTATAATGACTGCGGGAATTAGTGGATGAGTCTACAAACTGGTGATCTATTTATCACAAAGCAGCTTGCTGTTTGGTCGTCTGCCAGTTGTCTGTGCTGCAGCTGATAAAGACATCCCTGGAGGCCGATCAAGAGGAAGAAATGCATTGTGAATCTATACATTTATATTATGAAATCACAAGATAAATGATAAAATCCTACCGAGATTTTACTACATATTAAAAACTACAGTTTTACACTTCACTAGAGTTGTCCATTTGGAGGGCTGTTAGAGTTCACCTTTCTTTTAAATTTCTTTGTGGGATTTTTTGCTTGTGGTTTTTAGCTGCTCTGTGTAAAGGACGGGGGTAGAGAAGTGTAACTGGGCTCTCTGCAAAACACCAAACTGCCTTACATCAAATACAAATTCTGTTTTGTGACTACCTGTTGTCTGTGAGTGAGGCTGCACGCAATTAAGGTGAAGAGACAAAACATTCTCATATTTACTTCGTTTTTGTGTCCTCCAAATGCCAGGAGGCCTAATTTGAGTGCAATAGTTACAACAAAGTCTCACCTTTGTGGACGCCTTTCCTCCCCCCGTACTGATGAATTCAGCCATTGGATCGGTTTGAACACCCAAAGCCTCCAAACGCATGTTGAGCAGCAGACCACCCTATTACACTCTCTGCCTTCCAAGAGGATTTTCTTCTGATTGAATGGTCACATGGTACTGTCCTATCTGCCGCCACGATGGTGGCCTTATAACGGGTAGAACAAGACAATAATTGTATTGGATGTCGTAACAATTAAAGAGTCAATATAACCTGTTTTGGATTGTCCACCCCCCCCCCCCCCCCCACAAAAAACACTAAAATGGAGTTAAATTAAAGCGATATGCTTTGTGTATCTATAAATGTATGAATTATTCATCTGTTGTCGGCAGATGCTGGTCCACTGTGTTGCGCTGGTAGTGTGTCTGGGGTGAGCTCCGCCAGCTCAGGAATCTAAACGTACAGATACCATTTCCCCTGCGACTGAGAGGCAACGTTCGGGCGATGACACTTGATAGCAGTCAAATGTGAAAGAGCAAGTACTCATGGTACAGGTTCTCAGCTGAACAATGTGACCAGGTTGTATTCTCTGTTGTCTCTTTTTGTGAGGTGGGGAGCTTGTTGAAGGCCATCGGTGTGGTTAACCCTTGAGGTTTGGTGTCACCAGGACTGACATGACCTGCTCCGCTCTCCCATGCAGATCTCGCAGCTGTATGTCGATGCGTGCATGTCTGACGAAGGAGTTCTACGGCCCCCTGATCCTGTGAACGTTCTCGCTTTCTTCCTCAACTTTTTGTGTGTGCAAAGGGAGATCTTTTTTTTTTTTTTTAATCCCTTTCTTTCTCCTTCTCAGAGAGACAAACCCAACATGAAGTGATAACTCAGACCTCTGGGTCCCCTGCTCTCTCCCACCCACAGAGCACCTGTACCGGCAGGCATTTTCGAACAGGTGTGGCCACCTGCCATGCACCACTGCTAAACCAGCTGTCATTAAGTGTGTCAAAACCAGAGTTCAGGGAAAAAAACCGAAGGGAACAGAGCCATTTATAAACTGCTTGCAGACTGTTTCAAAGGGTGTGGTAGCTGTACAATGTAAATACGCCCCCAGCAGATCCCCCCTCACCTGTGCTTCATGCATGTGTGAATCAAACTGGGACAAATATGTTTTATAGACCACAAATGTCAGGTAAGTAAAGTTTGAGCTACTCTTGAGATATAATTTCCATACAAATGTGCTGTATTGTTGGTATTTCTCTTCAAATGCCTATTGGAACACTTAACTAGTCAGTTGGGGAAGTCAATTCCCTCAAGTAGGGCCTGTCTACATGTGATTTCTTGTGGAACGTGTCTGGGTGTATAGATTTAAAAATATATATTGTAAAATAATTGAAAAGAAATGCAGGCAGATAACCTACGCTATATCACAGAAACCAGGAGCGTTGATCAGTACGTCATTTAGAAGCTTAGAGTCGATCCTCTCTGGTGTTCAGTTGAAACACAGCTGACTGTTAATGATGTGTGCGGTATTCATACCTCGGTCAGCCATGTCAAAGCCCAAAGAACTTGATTTCATTTTACTCTTTCCATTGAGGTTGTGATACATAACAAGATGGAACCTGAATGCCTCTGTGTGTGTATACTTGAGGGTCTCTGTTCTGATGAGAGAAATGATGACATATATACTTTTTATTTTTTGGGTGGGAGGGGGCCAGGGTTCTTGTTTGTACTTTTGGGTGATGATGTTTATGTTCTAGCACATCTGTGCAGTAAGTGCTTGCAAACATGAACCCTTTGATTGTACAGTAGTTTCCTTCCTGTCACTGCAGGTGGTACAGCCTATCAGGACACTCGGCCTCATGGTCTTCCCTGTCCTAGTCATGAGGGAACACAGTCCTGATACTTTTGTTTGGGTTTTATTTTGGGACTTGACAAGAGTTTATTTGTTTGAAAATAAAATATGTGACTCAGTTATGATTTTGATGTGCTTGTTATTCCACTTGAGCTAATTGGCTTAGAAATTCAAACATTTGTAGTTAATTCTTTTTAAAGTTTATTTCGTAGGAGAAGACAGGGGATGCGGAATCCAACCAGAGTCCCTGATCAGAACCGAACTGGCGTACTCAACAGTCACAAAAGGCCAAAGCTATTAAGGTGTGAAATATGATGAACATTTAACAATGGAATGAGTCACGCCTGACTGAACTGAAGTGTGTCAGAGGCAAAGTGGGTTCACACTGAGAACATGTTACCAGGACTAGACTGAAAACTGGCCCAGCTCGGTTATTCCTCCATCATAAGGCTCCTCTTGGCTTTGTCCAGGCGGTCCAGGACTTCACTGTAGAGGCTGGACATCTGTGAGTAGACAAGTGTTGAGCTATAAATGTCCCCTTGCTTTGGCTATACTGTATATTGTTTGTCCAACCTGGGTACATCCTTGGCTGGAAGCCTGTGTCACGTTTACCTAACTTGCTGGACCGTCCCTGCTGTCACACTCTATTAGTAAAACCAAACCCATCTGTTCTCTTCCTCCCCTCCACCTGCCTGTGGCCCCCGTGTTCTACCTGCATCTTGTAGCTCTCTTGCAGTGATCCCAGGTGGCGGATGAAACTCATGGCGAGCCCGCACCACTTCTCAGCCTCCGGGTACTGAGCCAGGCTGTACAGCAGTATCCCTGTGTTCCACGCACGAGTCAGTAACCACAGGATCTCCATCTCTGGGAAGTCATTGGGCTACAAAAAAAGATTTCAAAAGGCGTTTTAATGGAGGCCACCTGGGTTACTCATTGGAGCCAAACACATTGAAGGAAATCTGATTTTTTTTTTTTTTTTTTTTTTTTTTTTAGGAAGAAACGGCTCCAACTAACAAGCTCACTTTCATCCAATCCTGTTCTGCTGCTGTGTTAACGCTTGGAGGGCTCAAACAAACTGGAAGGTCTATCATTTTGAACGTTTTATTTGTTTTTCTCTCTCCTTTAATGTTGGGCTTTCACTTGATTGACACAGAATTCCTCAGCTTTCGAGTAATCACTCATGAAATGAGAGGGGAAATAGGCAATGCCTCCAAAGCAGGAAAATGTCTCAATAATTTGATGCCTCTTTCAGAGCTGTAGCTCACCGGCAGTGTGATGACTTGTACAGCACATTGACATTCAAATTGGCAGGAAGGGGATGGTGAATGGAAGCATCTGCTAATTGAAGTGCGGCTGAAAGCCCATTGATAAAGAGAGGCTTCTAGAAAAGCAGGCTGGCATGGAGTGGAAGAGAGGGGGTTACTTGTATGTGGAGAGCAGTTGGTTGGAGGTGGCGATGGCAGAATGTGATTGGGGCTGACTCACTGCCACTGCGATGATGGACAGGGCCTCCTCATAGTAGTCCCACACCTCCTCCAGCACATGGGCCTCCACATCTGACACACCGCTCGGGAGGGACAGCTTGATCAGGCTGTGAACGCACTTGCTAAGACGGAGGCAGATAAACAGTTCCAGAATGAGAAAGCGGTTCATCCTAATAAGCGCTTTGTGGAGACGGATGAAATGCCTGGCGTGTTTTCATGCCTGCAGTGCGCCAGGTCATTCTGTGGTTGTTTCTTATGCAGGGAGAGAGCAACCCTCAAGGCCTTCTTGCACAGCAGAGGGAAGTGGGCTGGAGGCTCCATGGCTAAAGCTGCACGAGAAAACAAGCATCCTCCTCATATGGGGGTGACTTTGGGGATGTCAGCCCATGTGAGATCAACAACGCAGCGCTAACTTGTTTTGTTTTCTTATTTTACCTGCTATGGTTTCTAGCACTTTGCTCTCAACATGTTCAAGCTCCAGCACAGACTCCAGTACCGTCTCCACCCTGGAGTCATTCAGCTTAGCACGAGCCTCAAACTCGTACAGCAACAGAAGAGTGTCTGTCGGGTCCGTTGGAAAGTTTCCTGTCAATATGTTTGCAAAATATTTAAACTCCATCTAGAAACCTAGAAAGATAACCAAGTCCTGTAGTGTTGCTTCTTCTAAAGATGTTGATCACAATCTGTGCTTGCTTGGTTTTTTCAGTGTGCAAATGAATAAACAGCAGTTATTCACATAGCTAAGGTAGCTACTACGACTGCTAACACTACTAGATTAACAGGAAGGTACCTGATGCTTTTAGAGTTTTCCATATCTCCGAACACATCTGAATGTGCTCCAGAGCCTGGATAAGATCTTGACTCTGCAAATCAGAAGGAGTCACATAATCATTCTAGACTCATCGTCTCCATCTAGTGTTCACTTATTCTTAAAAAGTAGAAGGATTCATTCCAAATTCTACCATTGTTCTTTTGCTCTCCATCAACATTTCTATCCATTTGGATGGAGAGTGAGGTAAATGTAGGAGGAGTGGGTGGCAAACCTGGGAACAGTGAGGAGATTTCCTGCTGAGCTCCAGCGAGGCAGCAGCAGCCATTAGCAGACACGTCTTCTGGCCCATGAGTAGCGTGCGATCAGAACGGCACAGCTGGGAGAGCTTTACATGCATACACACACACACACACACACACACTAAAACTTGAGTGGTACTATAGCCTCTCATAAAGTGGCGCAAAAGGGGTGTTGGCTATGGGGAATTAAAAATTCTCCTCACGCAACAGCAATTTTCGATCAAGTTTCCGAAAGATAGCAACCTAACATTCAATAGCAAAGTGCTAATAGCACCGGGTTGTTTCAAAGAATGATGCTGTGTCAAAAGCACAAAGTACTGAAGTAATGAAGCTAATAAACATAACCATACAGATGAGGTTTGATGCCAGGTGTCCTGGTCAAGGTAGCTATCATGATAGGAGCGCTGTGTAACATACATCGATGTATGCCAACATACTGAATACACAGACTAATATGTGCACGTGCCTGGTAAGAGAGCACAAAGAAATCCCTCATCCTGTCAGGGCTGCTCTCACACTGCAGTGCTGAGTTCCAAGCTGAAAGAAACACACACACGACCCCGACGCACATTAAGGTGCTGCACGTTTTAAGTCCAATTTTAAGTGAAAAGCAGAGAAAGTTGTACCAATCTTCCTGAACCAGTTTGCTTCCTCGGTGCACTGCTCAACAGTCACGCACGACTGGTGTGAAATTTTCTGCAGAGCTGCGAAGGTGGTGAAGGAAACATTTGTGTGTTACAGACGTTATAGTTAAATCTCTTCTGCCGTAAACTCTTCATCCTCAGATGCACATACCCATTCTTAAATATGGCAGCAGGACATCCAGGTTTACGTTCCTGCACAGAATGATGCAGGCTTATTACAGGTCAAAGGTTATGAAAGAGGAGCGTGTCATGAAGTTACTGCCTCCTCACCTCATCTCATCACTTGATTTCTCTATTGTGGAGAGCACAAGTCGAACTAAGCACCTATAAAAAGATGAATGGAGAAACTGGTGTTGACCTCCTTTCTTTCACCTACTAACTGCATTATACAGAGACACACTTTCGGTGGGGAAGCGAGGGAATATAGGTCAGTGGATCATAGAGGTGTATGGAGAGCTAACAGACTTGCCACAGCCTCTTAGCACATAAGCCATATCTGCTAAATGTTGTCACTTCATGTGTGAAACCACCATCATGTTTTGTTATCACAGTGGCAACACATGAACACTGAATGAAATATTTCCTCCTCACCCAAACTGAATTGCACAGATAAAGAGGGGTGGTGTGTTAGAAAAACAAGCTTGATTAGGTTTGAGATAATCGGATGATTATGTGACATGACTCCCCGTAGCTTTAAAATGAACGCTGCCCATATATATCCAAGCCGGTGTGATGTTTTGAAGTCATGCAATGTTGTTTATTTTATTCTATATTCTCACAGACCTGAGCGAAGTCAGAACCAGGGCTTCGTCCTTGGAGTTCTCACACAAAGTCTCCAGTGCCTTCATGGCGGTGTCCTGCTGGCCATTCTATCACCGGGGAAGAGACGTCCTCATCAGCACTGACACCCCCACTTCCATCCTTTACCATCATGAACAGTCCCACAGCCCATTCTGACATGCAGTAGCAGGACAGAACCAGGGGGTCCCTGCTCCATTTAGGCAGGCCAGGGCTTTGGTAGCGTGCGCGCTGGCTCACACTAAATACAGCAGGACCGTTCACACCTGCTGCTATTCCATGTCAACACTGCTGCTAAGAAAAGGATCTATTGTTATAAACAGAGCAATTGCGCCCGTTGATAAGGGATTTGAGGTCATGCATCATCACCACCAGAGCCTGGTGTCTGTGGCTATGGATGGACAGAAGCTCACGAGCCCTGTGATCAATCTTACCTCCAAAGCAATCTGAGCAGCCAGACTGAGGAGGCTGGAGGCTGCGTTCTCAGACACCAGTAGCCTGTCCTCGCTGGTCGTCAGTCTCTTGGACAGAAGTCCCATTGCGTTCACTGCCTTTGCAGCTAGAAACACATAATGGTTGATAGGCTCATCGCCAGTGTGAGAGTGTGTGTGGACTGTATTAATGAACCACCCCCTTGATGTTTTTGAATACCTTTCTCCACATTGTTCTCCTGCATCGCAATCTTGTAAATACTGAACTGTGTGAAGATGCAGTCAGGATCACATCTCTCAGCTTCTTTAATTGCTTCCTTGGCCTGGTGAACACAAATAAAAATGTATCTGGAGTGCTCACCACTTCAGCTGGTGAGATGAGCAACTGCACGAGAAGTCAAACACTCCGACTTGCTGCGGAGGCTCAAGTTGATTTACCTTCTCCAGCTGCTTCAGATGCAGCAAACAGGAAGCTCTGTTCCTCTGCAGTTTGGCCAAGTCAGAGTCCATCTGTCCTGCCTTGAAGAAACTCAAGGAGTAGTTATACCACTGTAGAGCCTCCGTGTAGTTTTTGGCCTGGGGAAGAAGATAAATCGTGAAAAAAAAAATTTGGCTTGATGAATCCCTGTCTGCAAATCCATCTTTTTTGCATTTAACCTACACCAAGAACTTAGGCCAGGAGTGCTCAAAAAACTGAAATGTTACAGTGGGTAGCAGGTCAAAAGATAACACATAAAAAGTTGTTAAAATGGGGGAAAAAAATCCCACCTTCCCTTATAAAAGATGGATATTAAACATGAATAATTAAGTATTATTCATGCATTTAGCATAGGAGCTGAACACTACATGTTTCAGTGACAATAAAATGTATTTTTGAAAGGTGTATCCATTACTCTTAAACACACACACTTAAACATTCAGAACCATGAGAACTCGAACACAGTGCAACACAAGAAATGAATGCTTCACTTCAGGCATCCTGTGGATGAGCGTCTATTGGGGTCCTTTAAATATACGGAGCATTTTTACCTCACAAAACACAAGACAGCAATTTAGTTAAATTTGAAAAATTACGTCTATTTTTCTTTTTTTAATTATTAGGCCTGTTATGAGCAGGAGTTGTCTGCGGTGCAGTGATCAGGAACTAACTCTGGAACTGAGGATTTGTCAAGGAACAAGACAATGCTTGGAGCTTTCCTAACACCTGACCTGCTGACCTTTGACATGCAGGATATTAAAGCAGAGAACAAGGAGAACCTGCACACAGGGAAGTGTGCCAGGCAGCCTCGAGCTCATCCCTTACCTTTGACCCCCAAGTGTTCAAAACCAATGGATTTTAAAGTAAACAGCCCTACCTCAAAGTATTGAGATGCTTTATGCCACAGTATGACGTGCAGGGTTGTGAGGGCCTGTGGTGTCAGTTGTTTCCCTGCGTGCTGGCCTGAGTGTGTATCCAAAAAAAACAAAAAACATTTCATTTTATGAGGATATTTTCTTTAAAATGAGGCATGGAATTTGATTGCTAAACAATACAATACCGGTGATTATATCTTCTATCTTCTGTTTGCCCAACAGCTCCTTGCCTCTCTGTAACAGGAGCTCAATGTGCAACACAAGAGCAGTTCCCAGGTCAGGGGACGACTCAAAGTGCTGACCCACTCGTTTCAAATACTCAAACGCCAGCACTTCCCTAGAACAATCCAAACACATGTCACCGACAGCTAAATCCTGTATATCTTGTGTGAGCTTGAGCATTCCTACAAAGAAGACACGTCAGATTTTACCTGTCTTCACAAATGAGAAGTTTCACTGTGCTGAGACAAACTTCAAGAATAGCCTCAGAGTCCATCATCTCATTCAGTCCTGAAATCACATTTTTTTGAGTAACTTTAGTTCTGCTTTAGTCACCAACCAACAGACATTAGAATTTATGGCCAGGGTATTTGACTATAAGTCATCTTGGGAAGCCAACGTGACTTGTTCCAATCAAAGTTTAGGTTTCTGTAACTGCTTCAGAGATCCACAGAGATCCAGGTTGACTTCTTTAAACCCTCAGCCACTGAAGCCCTACCGCTGGCTGCTTATGTTAATCAAATCTGGTATAAATAATTAATCGAGGTCTGGTAATAATAACTGACCTGCTCTGACGTGATCATCCGAGGCGCCGCATTTCAAGAGTATTCGGATCTTTAAGTACAGCCCAGACGCGCTCACACATTCCTGTCAAATCACACAGTATTACAGAGCATCTGAGATATATTTTTGTCATGCTACTAAATAAATATATATGTCACTGCGAAAAATGATTTTTCAGATCCCACCTTGTTAGCTAAGCTGACAGCATTAAGAGCCTTCTCGTGATACCTCTGACAGTCCCACTCAAAATAAACAGTGGCAAGGAGCCGCAGAACCTTCGCCTGACGGGAGGAAAATTAATGACACTCAGTATAATATTGTACACTTAGAATGCACAGCTTTGTACTCGATATACTGCACCATCTGACCTGGACCCCAGACTCAGGAGAGTATTTTGCATTCATCTTCCCAATGTCATAGCTTTGGCTGAAATATACAGACATAAATTCAAAAAAAAAAAATCTTCCCTCAACATTGTTTCTCTGCACTCCACACCACTGAAATTAAACTATGTACCTCAGCCAGAATGAACTGTCCTCAAATTTTCTCAGCTTGTAAGTGTCGACTCCAAAGTTGTAGCACATGAGGGAAAGGTACAGGGTCTGCATGAAAGTATAACAGAATAGCATTCTTTTAAATAACAAAGTAAAAATAATAAAAGAAGGAGCTGTTAAAGAGAGAGAAGAGAATTTTCTTCACTTCTTTTGGGAGTCGCAGCAGCATGTCTTTACAGCGCTGCATACACACCACCGCCTCCTGGTTATTTCCTTGACTTATGGCCTGCAAAGAAGAAGACAACACTTTAACTTCTTAATGAAATGTTTTGATATTCCCCTCTCATTGTTTCTCAGATCACTTTTTTTTTTTTTTTTTGCCGTCTCACACATCAAGCCGCAAGTCTGTCAGAACAACACTTCCTCAGCTGCCAAATATCACAAGAACAAATATTCACGTGGAAGGTGTTGAGCATCACATGCTCACCGATTCTGCCCGGCAGGAGAGAATTCGAAAAAGATCCTTCTCCACATCCACTTTACTGATGTCAGCTGCCTCTTCGCTTCTGGAGGTTAGCAGGTTATAGAGGTCCTCCAGGCTCTAGAAATTAGGAGACGTATGAAACAACCAGATCATAGTTCTACTAGCTCTCTAAATCTGACTGGGTATTATTCTCTTCAACCTTGACAGCAAGCTTCAGAAAATGATCTGCCATCTGGGGATTTCTGCAGTCCAGCCAGGTTCTTCCTGTTCTGCTGGCCATCTGTTAAGAATAGAGATTGACAAATTGGCCTTAAAACTCTTGAAATGTTCAGCAGCACACACAGAGGACTCTCTCGTAGAGCTCACCAGGATCTGCATGCGGATGATGCCCTCTGTTGGATTCTCAGGCTCACAGCAGTACAGAAGCCTGCATGCGACATGGCGTACTGCGCAGACAGAAGGTTGATGAGACATGAGACAATCCCCACTTGTATTCCTTCAGCGTGTTAGTATACTGAACGATATAGTCAAGTATTTTCAAGACCATCAGTATTATTATGCTACCTTTGGCTTTCTGAATTTGACTTATGGTGGTGCCCACATTCTTAGTCACTGCCCAGTTCCACAGCTGGATGGCACACTCCTCGAGCTGTAAGGAATAAAAATTAAAATACCAGTTGATAATTTAGTCAGTTAGATGATATATTTCAGTATATTGGAAAGTTGCTTTGACTCTGAGGTAGCGGTGCAGAACACCAAGTGTATTTGCGAGAACATCCATCCAAATCCATTCACAAGACTGTAGGCTGATAAGTGAGTGGCACACTTGTGTCTACCTGTAAATCTCTGATTTTGGTGGTGTCCTCTAGGCCAGAGACCTCGGAGAAGATCCGCTCTATCAGTTCGCTGTAATCTGTCTGCTGTTTCTGGAGCAGGCTCTCCGTGATGCCTGCATGAGAGTAAACACTATTCAGGTAACAGCAAACATGATATCCTCCAAAGTATTGTGCCATCTCGAACATTACTGTGAGACACACAACTGCACATCAAAAAATATCACTGACATCAACATGGTTCACTATGGGAGACAAAGAACTCTTGCCCATTGCAGCTGTGACCTCTGCTTGAATG
Source organism: Aulostomus chinensis (assembly GCF_037954235.1). Lineage (NCBI taxonomy): Eukaryota > Metazoa > Chordata > Actinopteri > Syngnathiformes > Aulostomidae > Aulostomus > Aulostomus chinensis. The sequence goes on along the minus strand of NC_141332.1, from coordinate 18,387,385 downwards.
CACAACAGACACTGATCCAATTGTTTGTTTGTTTTTTAATACAAAATAATATGATCGCAACCTGATAAAGCAAATTAATCATGGAAGTCCTCTAATATAGGAGATAGTGTGTGCATGGCACAAATGCTCATACAACCCCCAGTTGAAACATACCAACCTCAGATGTCAATATTTTTAATGAGGACATTTTTAACACTAATAAGAGAACTGTAACTCCAAAAGGCTTTGAAACAGAAAGGAAAAACTAATTTGTATACATGAGAGCAAGAATAGAGAATAGCTGGTTTTTCACTTTTCCTAATTGATGTAATTAACAGGTATCCATGCTAGTTTGGAATATTTAAGTAGAATCTGATTGATTCCTGAAGCCTTAAAGGTAATTTGATAATTATATTGTTTGCTATGTGCATAAAACATGGAAAATGCTTACTGCTGCATTAGCGTATCACAATAGTTTAAATTAATTTGAATCTTGTCTGTGCTAAGGAGGAAAAATGATGAATCTGAGAAAGACAAAGTGATAAAGTTTAAGTTAGCCTATATAAACCTGCCAGCCTAGCTGGTTAGCGCTAAATACATACTAGCTAGACAGAAATGAAGCTACTAAGCATCACACAAATGTAATATGTTGCCAAAACCACCTTGGTTAAACAAACATACGTTTTTCCGAGTGAAATAGACATACTTTTCACAAGTGGAATAAAGTGTTCCATGCTCCAGGGCACCCCGCTGCAGAGATTTCCTCGGAAACAGACGACTTCAGCCGTAGTGTCTTCTTTGATTGACAGCTGTCACAAACAGCGTTAGCTTCGTCCAGGACGACTTCGAAGCCAAGAAAATCAAACTCTGCTGATGGGACTGGTTAAAACATTTAAGAATTCTGTTCATTACAACATCCTGCTTTTTTAAAAAAAAAAAAAAAAAAAAAAAAGCAACAGGTATGTGACAATCCGATATTTAGTTGATTTTATTGTTAGAGAGCATGAAACGCTCGTGCGTTAGCTACCAACAGCTAACAAAACAAAAGCTATGCTAATGCTAGAGACAAGAGAGTAGCTGCTGCTAATTCAGATGTCCTTTCAGGTGGCAAAGGCCAAATATGCTCACACACTAGAAAAGAACTGTTTTATTTTTTGTATTTTCAAGTGTTACAGTTTAGATATTAGACTTAATTTCTATATAAAAACAGAAGAATTTAGTGTTCAATTCTAATAAGTTACAACATCTTTGGCAGAGCAACATGAGGGTCACTTAACATTTCATTGGAGCACTCCAAACCTAAGCAAACCACTACTCCGTTATTATTGAACCGACATCAGCCCGTGATAACCAGATAGTTAGATCAGCGTGACTAAACCTCTCTAGAGTCATAAAACAAAGTAATTAGGGCATGACTGGAAATTTAAGAGAGAGAGAGCTGTGTTGTGTTAAAAAAAAAAAAAGCATCCCTAAACAGAACATCTTAAAACTTTTTACTGATTATAAAACTTGAGTAAATGAGGGAGTGTCCATCTTTTCAGGTGGACTATGCCTCATGTTTCAGGACATCAAACATAGACTGCAGATTGCAATATTCTCAGTAGTCTAGACGGCTTTGATCAGAGACTCTATTTTGTATCTTAGATCTGACTTTGGTGTTTAGTCAGAGGATCCAAAGCATGCTGTGAGTGACAAACCAGTTCAAGGTCCAAAATCAGAAACTAAAATAAAATACTTTAAAGCCACCCATCTCAGCTAGCAACTTCCAGCAATTGTTTGTCGTATGTCTTATCTGCTGCCCTCCTGGCTCACTGGGAATGTAAACGCACAGTAAGAAACTTGTTGAAGACATGAAATGTGCTTTTATTGGTTCAGTAACAGACAAAGTTGTACGTGTACCTTTTTTTTCCCTCCCGCTCTTTGACTGTATTGTTAAATAGCCCTGCGTAGACCATGTTGGCTTCATTCCTAAATATATCTAGTATTTTTTGATTCACCGACTCAGTGTGAGCAGTGACGACTCAAGCTTAGGCATTGTGCCAGATGAAAACACATTTTTGTGATTTCACGTGTTCATAATTTACAGTTACAGACAACTAAAATACTTGTAACACGCATGTGTTGGAAATGATTGAATTCCCGAAATGCGACTGTATTTGCGTATCATAAATCTCACGACTCTCCCACGCATGTTGTGTTGTAATCTCTTATCCCATCTTGTCGTGTGCTCTGTCTCCCTGCTACAGGAATGGAAGTTGCGCTCATGACATTTCACCACTTGTGCTGCCGAGCCTCACCCAGTACACCGAATCACATCCCCCCCGAGATGGCAGCTGTGGATTTGTGGCGGAAAGGTGAGGGCAGGATGTTCTTATTTACAGTACCTGCTACTGTGACCTACGGTAGCAAAGTAATTGTTGAGGTAATAAAAGAAAACAGTCTGCAGCACATCCACACACTGCAGGGTAGAGCTGGACAAAAGAGGGTTATTTACATTAATATAAAAAGCTGCGCATCCTGTTTCTGAAGTTAAAAATAAACTCAGAGGCAGATGGATTCTATCTGATCACAATGATTGTTTACATTTTATTCTTTTCCCTCTTTAGACAAGATAACTGCTGTTACCTTTAGCCTCAGTTAGGCTGATTTTATCAGCGCTAACGTGACACACAATGGCCAGTTAAAACAAATCTAGCAACACGAAGGCTAAAACTTTGGCGATGTTGATTAAACATATGTGACTCATTAGTTACAGTGAACGGCAACCAAAGGAAGGTCCGCGCACTGCGCCTCACTTATCAGAATTAGATTTGAGTGGCAATATTGATCCGTCAAGCTTCACACTCTTCCTCAGACTTCGGACTCTGAAAGGGGCGTTGTAGTGTACAGACCTTCCTGTTTTTGTTCTGTACTGCTTCTTTAGACGTTTTTAGGTGCGTGCACCCGCTGTCTTTTTTCTGTATGAATGAGCTTAATGTATGATTTTGGTTGGTTTGTTTCATTTAGGCACGTATTTAAAAAAAAAAAAAACTTTTCAAGGTTAATGGAATTTTGAAAATAGCAATTTCTAGCCCTGGAATAGTCTCAAAAAAGCATAAAAAATGGCAACTGGACTAATCTTGCGTGAGTAGAAGACGTTTCACCTCTCATCCAAGAGGCTTCTTCAGTTCTGAATCCTGGTGGGGAATATCAGCTATATATCTACCAGGAGGGTGGTGGCAAAAAACGAAAAACAACTGGTCGTACGACCCAAAACCAATGACTGGTTAGGTGTTAATGGGTGTCGTTGGCCTGACGACCAACGTGAAACCAATGTGAGAGTCGCTGGCCTGGCTGGGCTGTCGTTACCTCTCGGGAGGGTCGTTGGGGTCACCTGGCTGCAGGTGAGAACGACGGCTGCTCCTCCTTGGGAGGGATCTAAGCACAGCATTGTAAGTGGGAGACAAGTGATGTCTGAGGCCTCCTCCTCTATTCAAAGATGGCCGTTCTAGTTTGACATGAATGGCTTCCTTCACACCTCTCTCAAACCACCTGTCTTCTCTGGCAAGAACGCGTACCTTGTGGTCATCAAAGGAGTGCCCCTTCTCCTTGAGATGGAGGTGGACCGCTGAGTCCTGGCCTGTGGTGGTGGCCCTTCTGTGTTGTGCCATGCGTTTGTGTAGTGGCTGTTTAGTTTCCCCAATGTACAAGTCAGAGCATTCCTCATTGCACTGCACTGAGTACACTACGTTGCTTTGTTTCTCCCTCGGAATTTTGTCCTTGGGATGCACAGGCTTCTGCCTCTGAGTGTTGCTGGGCTTGAAATGTACTGGGATCTGGTGGGTGTTAAAGATCCTCCTGAGTTTCTCTGAGACTCCTGCCACATAGGGGATGACAATATTGTTTCTCTTCCTGTGGCCCTCGTCTTTCTTATCTCCCCTGGGCTTTCTAGCTGTTTTGATAAAAGCCCAGTTAGGATAACCACAAGTTTGAAGAGCAGAGTGAATATGTTTGTGTTCCCTTTGTTTCCCATTCGTCTCAGATGGGATGTTCTGCGCTCTGTGGTTTAGAGTACGGATGACCCCCAGTTTGTGTTCCAGCGGGTGGTGTGAATCAAACAGGAGGTACTGATCCGTGTGGGTGGGTTTCCTGTAGACACCAATGTTGGGTTCCCCATTAGTTTCAATGCTTACTGTGATTCACATCAGTCATCAGAACTGCTGATCACAGAGCTCTGTGGTTTAGAGTACTGATGACTGATGTGACACAAACTGGGGGCAGTTGCCATTTTTCATGCTTTTTTGAGACTTACCATGACCTGGATGGCTGAGAATATCCACAGATATAGCCCTGGAATACTTTTTTGAAAAATATATAAAGCCAGGAAAATTTGTCCTGGAAATCTGTTCTTCAACTACTTACATTATTATTTTGAAAATGTTGTTGTGTATTTAAGTGTGTGTGTGTAGTTTAGTTAACATCTCTTTTTGGCGACACCGATTGACATTGATACAAGTTTATGCTGTATCAAACTGTATCGCTTGTCAACAATTAAAATTAAACATACGCAGGTACATTTTGACGGGGGTTTACGGAAGGTCTGATCAGCATATCAAAATTTGATCAAAATCACAATGTGGCCTGGTGTAATATCCAAATCCAACGAAGTACCACGGTGGAGTAGAGAAGGGCGGCATGGCTCAGTGGCAGAGTGGCCGTTCAAACCCCACTCCCCCCAGTGACCGTGTCCAAGTGTCCTTGAGCAAGATACTGAACCCCTAATTGCTCCTGATGGCCCGGCGATGGACTGGTGATCCATCCAGGGTGAACCCTGCACTGAGGGTTTTTTAATTTTTTTTTATCAAAAACAAATCTTTATTGCCACTGCAGTCTGTTTGTTTTGGTGGTACGGCTCTGTTGTTGGACCTCTGTGGCCCCACATGTGGAAAGCCGAGAGCAGGGAGAGCAGCAGCAGAGACTCACCAACAGAGTCCACATCAGTGACAACAGAGGGAAGAGTGGGTGGAACAAATAGTTCTCCTTTTTCAGTATAGTTTTTCTTGTAAAACATGAGTCATGACACAATGATTATTCATTCTAATAATGTCACAAATCGCAATATATAAACATTTTCAATTTGATTTTTTTTTTCCCGGAAAGTTGTGAGAAAGTTATGTAATAGTAGAAATCTGGGGCGGAGAGATTTAGTAAAAAAAACCATCAAATTGACTGACACTGAAATTCACATATTACAAGGAATCAACACTCTTATGTCATTCTAAACTTTGTGAGACAAATCAAATTGAAACTGTATTTTTGCTGAGATCTGTACGAAACTAGGATGTTCTCTTTAGTCAGTAGAACACGGTCAGCAGGCTGGAATGTCCCAGCACCATAATACCTCATTTAGAATGGTGTTTTGACGCACATTTGGCCTGTAAATACTGCATTTCCTGGGATAAGGATATTAACACTGGCAAAGATCTCTCAGCCCTTATGAACCCTGTCTTACTCCTACTTACCCTGCACTTGTTGTCCAAAATGTGACGACAGAATTATAATAGTTAATCATTACTTCTCTAAGAATGATCTCAGTAGCCTGGAGGGAAGAGTTTGTCCCCCCTGAAGAAGTGACGTTGCGCGCTTCCTCCGTGTCTCCATAAAACGTGCCTCACTCGTGCACGGAGGCACAAGGAGGAGAACTTGTTCCAGGCGCGCACGAACGCGGAGGCTGATTGATCTCGCTTTTGAGCGCTTTACCACACAGTAGTAACTCATCCACCTCGCCGGGAGCGTGTTTTTTTTCCTCACCATTTCGTTTGAAAATCTCATTGATCAAACGTATATGTTTTAGAGCACCTGTCCCCGAGGATACAGCGGAACATCCGTCCCCTCATTGCGGGATCGGGAGTCGGACTATCCAGCTGCGCAGGAGAGCTCCCCTGCGAAACGCGTCATGGGATCCGAAGGAACCGTTGCTGCTTTCTGCACGTACACCTGAGGCTTTTGTTTAAAACCTTCGTGCTTTTTTTTTCCTTTTCAGAAAAGAAATCGTCGATTTACTAACAAACTTAAAGTTTTACACGATCATACGGATTTTCAAGATCTATCCAGGGACTCTATTCCTTCATTTCCCACCCACGGTGTTGAATTGGAAGACTGACAGGATGGTCCCGTTCTGCATCAAGCTGGCAATCATCTCTTATTGTGCCTCACTCTCTCAAGGTAAGCGCTCACTCATTTCTGTCGGGTTTTATTAGTTTTGCACACCAGACTTTTAACGCCGGATCTCTTTCATCTGTAGAAATGTTGTTTAAACGGACGTTTCACCACAGCGAGGAAAGTAATGAGTCTCTTGCAGAAAACACAATATTATATTGATAATGTACCATATTTTCCACGTGCTGAATAATATGTAAAGGCACGGTGAGAGCAGGGTAGTTTCTGTGGAGCTCTTGAAATTGTGTATAAATATGAGACAGTGGTTCGGGTGTTAGGAAAAATATGGGTTAACAGGTAAGCGACAATTTACCTGCAGTTCTTACTTAGTCCACCAGAGGTAGTCTTGTGCTGTTGCAGTTAGGCGCTTATTAAGTGAATAAAATGTGGTGACAGGTATGAGTAATTCTAATAAACCAACTTAATCGTTTAATATCAGAGTTATTTTATCAATGGAATAAATGATTTAAGCTGGCTTATTTGTTATGAATGTGTTCTAGATCCGCCTGTTTTCAAATATTTGGGGAAAAAAAATGTTTGCTCCAACAATTGTTATAAGCGGCTAAAGAAGATTAAACATCTTGAGTGACAAATGCGTGTTTCTGTCTGATGGCACAATCAAGGTCATTGTCTCAGTGTCACGCCACAAAAAAAAATTGGAGTGTAAAAGGTGGATGTCCCTCCACCTTGTGCCAGGTCTGGTGTGCCACTGAGGTACACCTTCCTCTCCACAGAAACAGCCTATCCAAACAAAGGAAATACTGGTCATGATCACACCCCCGCCCCCACCACAACACTCATACACACTCTCTGTAGCTTTGTCTACAATGTTTTTAAGTAGATTTCCTTCACTGTCCACACACAAAGCGTGGGAAAGACACAAGGAGGAAACGGATGTGGGGGCAAAAGGCAGCCTGGAATTGTTCTGGTTTGTAAAGGTCACAGATTTGTGACATGCTACCTGAGCAAAGAATTCCTCCTGAAGTTCCTTGTGCTACTATAGAGCCATGTTAAAATCATCGTCGAAACAATAGCAAGGAGGAAAGGAGAGCATTGTCTCACCAAAGTAGGCGCTGACTGTTAGAGCAATTAGTTTGTAATGGAGCATCAGTCTGGTTCCATTTATGCTGAGGTGCGTTACAGTTTTACCCATCCACCAATTTGAAAATCCAAACTGCTTCCTGTCATGATATTCAAATTATGATTCCATCCTATTTGCAGTTTTGGATAATTTAAATGGTATTTTTGCATTTTCATTCAAGGTTCTTTCATCAGTGAGTGGGAGTAAAAGGTAATTTCTCTGTCTAAAAAAGTGTGGCCTGTCCAATTAGTTAATATTTAACTCGGATCAGCTTTTGTTCTGAAATGAGCACGGGTCAAGTGTGTTGTTTTCATGGCCTTTTGACATTCGGCATCCTGAGGCAGACTGAGGGCGAGAACCTCTCTGGAGCTCTCGGCGCCATTATACCCACATTTCCATATTCTGTGTTAATGCCTGTCAAAAGCCACTTCCTTTGAAGTGGAACTGAATTTGTTCTGCTGAACTGCAACTGCGAACTCCAATGATTTCATTCTGTATCCAAGTAGCTCACGAAAATAATGTCTCTTGTTATACCAGTACATTTGTCATAGAATTATTATCCACAATCGAAAGAAGTTTATAGAAGCTAAGATGAGATAAGGTAATGGTTTATTTGTCTCATAAAGGAGGAGAGCACAAGTAGAGCACAGAAATGTAATAGATAGTAAATACTGGGAGATTAACAGTGGTGCTTTATGACGTAAAATTATAAATCAAAGAGATAAAAAGTTACTGTTGCAATTTGAAGACTTTTTGCCTGTTTGTTTTCCTTCAGTCATAGTGGTCACAGTTCTTTCATGCACAAATTTATCAAGAAATTTCCTTTCCTTTAATCACGCCTGCCGAGAAGAAGGATTTGATTCTGTGACCAATTTGTTTTGGAGCTATTTTGTCTTTCCTCCTTGGACACTTTAGATGGAGTGGAAAATGGGAGTAATGAGAGGTCAACTAAGTGCAGTAGGGTTCTTGTTTCTCTCTGGCGGGATGTCTAGAGTCCATACAGAAGAAAAAACACACCGGCTCACCTGGATTGGGAGACTTAACAGCAGTGCAGTGAAAGTCACATCCATACACGGGAATATTTAACTGAACAAATTGCTTTGAGTAGCTGTTCTTATGGGATATAGAAGCATCTGGTCCATACTTGGCATACCCACTCTGAGCCTGTAATATATTTTCTTTAAATCCTGCATGAGATTTTAATTTCAAGGAGCTTCTCGCTACCTATGAGCCTTAATTACACATTATGGAGCAGGAATCCTTTAGGGTTACCATGTAAGAATGTCATGCAGGGGATTCTTGTTTATTGGCTCTTCTCATCTTTATATAACCTAGAATGGCCACCCATCATGGCCAGATGTTCCTTTATTTTGCTTTTTTAAGGGGAGACTTGGGCATTTTGCCTGTAGACCTCTAACAGCTAATACACGGCTAATAAAAAAAGGCACTCTCTCTAACTGTTGTCTTAACCTTAGAGTTGGCAAAGTGGAGGGGTTTCAGAAGGGCTCCACAAGAGAGGAAAGTCCTAGACACATAGACAGTGCAGCAACAGGTAGCGACTCCTTATTTTGGCAGGTGGTCTGGCAGGCTTGTCAAAAATGTGCGCCTCATGTTATAAATCTGCCACCAGAGTTCAGGGAATTTTTTTTTCTGAGATAGTCTCTGTTTATCTTGAAAAATCTCAATCCAAACACAACTTGCCATCTCGTTGTTTTACGGCCGTGAAGCCGGGACACTGAGATTTTAGCAAGATTTTAACTTGCTAAGCTCCTCAAACTTTGTTTTCCAATCAGCTGCCTCATCCAGGAGCAGACTAGTGCTACATCCATTTTAAACTGTATAGCGATGCACAGCGTATTCCATGTCTTACGAGTCCTGCATGCTGTTACTATACAGACAAGAAGCTCTGTAGTTCCACGGTGCTACTGCCATGGTCAAAGTTTTGACTCTACACCACCTTTCACTCTTTTGTTCAGCAGGTCAGTTCAGTTGACTCTCCACCTCTTCTATCTCTTTTGTTGTCTCCAAACTACAAAAAAATGTTGAGCCGTCGTTAAAGCAAAGGAGTCATTAAACGACATTGTTACTTTTGACTGGAAAACACCAAAAAAGGTTCCTCTCCTAAATCTCTACACACGTGGCGTTGTTTCATGACTGGACGGGAAGCACGGTCAGATGAAGTGTACAGAAGAGATGGGAATTCCGCACATTATTCCTTGCACTTGAAGGGTTGTGACTAGGGGTTTCCTGTCCAGTTTAGTGAGTGTACAGTCATACAGCAATAGTGTTTTTTTATTATGCAACAGTAACCATGATTTCAAGTGATGCCGCTGACAAGTTGCCACTGGTTTATGCCAACTCAGTGTGTCCTTTCCTGTTGTTTTCTCTCAGCTTCCTGATTGTTCACTTATTATTCTCCTCATACATGTTAAGATACTTTGTGGCATCATAACTCCATGCAGTGGTTGTTATATTAAAATGGCTGCATATCAATCCAGAGTTAGTAGAAAGTATCCAACATTGAGGATATCATTAAAAACACATTCAGAAATGACAGAGGACATACTTGACGTGACCCATAAGCCTTAAAACAACAGTTGGTCAAATAAATTAGATTAGCGTTGCAACACTGAAACTCTCACTGTCGCTGACTTGGATTAATTGAAAAACTCTCTGTCATTGTTTGACTCATGTTTCAGACTAAATATTTTAATTGCATTGGGGCTGCAAACATTTCATAATAGTGTATAGTAGATCTTGAAATCCAACACTGTTTGACTTTTAAGCCTTTTTTCCCCCTCACTGGTAGTAAACCAACCACAAATATTTACATCCTGTGGTGCTTCTCTCAGTCAGTGCCATCTGAGGACAAAGATACACAGATCTGACTCTGCTCTAATCTAAGTTAAATTGTAATTTTGTCAATAATCTGTTTGATGCTGTGTGACTGAACCAAGAACCCATCAGCAGTAGACAGAAACTGAACTAGAGGTCAGTTCTCCCTCCCTCCCTCCGTACGTTGTTCCATGCCTGTCCTCTTGCTAATGGCTCCTAATGAGAACCAGCTTCAGGGCTCTGAACCAGCACAATAAGCACTATTTCTGGCATTTTTCAAGCGATCTGCTGGAGGAATGCAGCGCACAGCTGTTGCAGGGGGCTCAGGGTGTCTGGATGCTTGCTGAGGTCAGCGCTGGGCAGGTTCTCGTGCAGGTTGGAGTTTTGAGGGTGTGGGTGTTGAAAGACAAGGGTTTTTTTTTCTTTCTTTTTAAGTGGGCTGCTGGGGGCCCCTGCTGATTCATCCATCTGTACTGTGTTACTGAGGAGAATGGGTCAGTTTTAAGAAATGAGCTACCTGCCAGTGCAATTCAAGGTCAGAATAAAGTTTTTGGATTTGTTTTTTGTGTTAGGCCAACATTCATGCGCTTGTAACACAAACAACTGTCATGTTGCAGTTCTCAGTCTTATAGACAAACAGTACTACTTTAATTTTACTGCTACTTTTTTCTATGTCTAATTACCAGTCCCATATGTCAACTTATAATTGATTCACTATTGTAGAGTCATTTTCTAGTAATTCAAATTCATTAAATTGAAGGCAATGTGCAGATGTGAGTTAAGACACACTCACTCACTGGAAATTTATCTCACAGCAAAAGAGAAATCAACACCACAGTGTTATTAACCTGTCAACTGTATATTCTCTTGTGTGAAGGTCAAAAACCTTGATTCTTATGCTATTATCCAGCTGAAAGCCTGAGATATTGTAGCATAAAAGAGCTTGAGCCACATCCCTTCCCCTTTGTGTACCCTTGAACAATAAAATAATGATGTTATAATATTGCAAGAGGAAATCAGCATTGAGTTCCACCACAACCTCTGGCACTGTCAGCGCAGTCTTAGAGCAACATCTGTTTTGAATAACGGACGAGTACAAGCCAATCGTGTGTGTTTGCATTTGCAGGTGTGTGTCTGTGTTGCCTTCCATGTATGTGTGCAGGTGTATGCATCAGACACCTAACAGATCAGTCTGTTAGTGTGGCAGTCAGTCAGTCAGCAGCTATATTTTTTTTGTTTGATGCTTGATATGAAGCGTTTTTTTCTTCACGTTTTCATGTTTGGAGGGTCGGCTGACTTAATAATCTTGTTTTCTGACCGCAAAGAGGGAAATCACAGGCAGGAGCAGGACACCTCCTGGTCAACAGGGATGGTAGCAGGGTTCTCTTAGTTGAACGCTATAAAGCAGATCCAGCAAGATGGCAATTATGGCTTTAGAAGTGTTCCTTTATGGAGATCTAACCAGCACCACCTGTTGATAAATGCTTTTTTCTCTCTCTGATTTGTATAGAAGCACTTTAGCCGTGGGGTCACTTGTAACGTTCTGTTGCTATGTCACACAGCAGAAGTCCCCCAATTCCTCCCTAGCTCATCCATCGTCCAGCGACCCAATTGTCACGGTGCGGTGGGGGGGGGGCAAGATTGTGGTTGCCAAAAATTCAAAGGCCAGTATAGTTTGAAGTGGCGGGGTCTTTAGAGATAAAAAAAAGTCTTCAACTTTACCCTGCACGTCCCAGGCATCACGTCAAACCGGCTCTGTTTTTGTTGGTTGTAGCTGCAAAAGAGATTTCTGTGAGGTTTTTAGCCGAGAATACTCCATAGACTCCTGTTCTCAAGTATTTTTCTACAGACAATATCAGGTTCACTACGTGCATACTGATAATCTTAACCACAAGTGCATTGATACACAGGGACGGGACTTATTTATTTTAATGTGTAATGAAAAAAAACAAAAAAAAACAACCTGCAGTATTCTGCCGCTGCCTTGCATTCAACTCAGTTCAACTTTCTTTATTGGTCCCTGAAGGGCAATTGGGTTCTGCAGCAAGAGGAACAATACATGAATCCAAGAAGAACAAAGACATCCAGTATAGTAGGATGAGGGGCAATGGTGGAAGGGAGGCAAATGTACAACATCTGTACCACAAACTTGAAGTTAACATGAAACAAATACATGATAATTAGCAGCATATGCAATAGATAAGCAAATTCACCTCAAGGACATCAATATATCAACAATGTCTTATTACAGCACTGTTGCAAACCCCATGATACAAAAAGATCATCATGATGTGCTACACTCGGTCAAATGTGTAGCCCAATGACCGCAACTCACCAACTCGTCCTCTGGCCTGCACTCAGGAGAGGAACGGCTGAGGGGGTTTCTGTTCGTTGCCTCGTATACGTTGGGGTATTTATTTTAATCAGTAGTAAACACAATGGGCTCATTTTAACTCAGTCCTATGGAGGTTACATGCTTAGAGGGCTGCTCTCCCCCGTACACAAGCAAACAGCTCCCGTGGTCAATGTGGCAGCTTCAGTTGATTATAATTGAAGCATTCGGCTACCAAAGACTTGCCAACGTGCGTCATGTGAAATCACTTCAGTGTTTCATTCCAGATGATTGTACATCAATCCAAACATAGTTGTGAAAATTATTCTCCGTTTCTCCCGGCCGTTCATGTTAAATACTTTATGTCAGATCCTTGATAGAGACCTAAAAAGACAAAGTAATGACGATATTGTGTGTTTCTAATGTGTCTATGTTCACCAGGTTATTTGGAGGGAGAGAACCTGCCTAAAATTCTGCCTTCTGAAAATCCTGTCCTTCATCAGAAGGGGGATACTCTCAATCTCGTGTGCAGGTAAGTTACACAACAGCAGTCAATGGCAAGAAAAACCAAAAACACTTTTATAAGATATAATCAGTTATTGCAACACACAGCCATGAGTTTTAGTTTCTGGCAGAGTGACAAGGAGAAAGGGATTTGATTGTCATTTAGAAATTCCTCAGTGAAAGCTTTTTTTTTTTTTTTTCATTATTCAAACATGTTTACGATGCTTGTCACTCAGGAGTTGGGATCTACATATCCAGGCAGTGTGCTGTTTATTAACTGTCACAGCAACTAGAAAGTTTAGATTCCAGTGTCATTTCTTGACAGAAAGGCCAAAGGGAAAATATACAAAATGGGTGAGCCTTAGGACACTTGCTGGCCTCTATGATGCTGGGACTAATCGTGATAGGAGCCAATGGGGGTCCACAGTTGTCACTGCACTGCTATTTCCTTTTGGGATGCTGGGAATAAATGTGCACCATTCACATTCCCAACATTTGTTAAGAATTTAGCGTCATTTTCTTGGCCTGCATGGAATGTTCAAGAACTCACATCTATCTAATGCAGTGCTTCCCTATAAGGCTGTATGCTAAGACCCTGGCCCATATTGTCTGGTTTTCTGTCACCAGATGAGAGCTGGAGGTTATTTGACCCAAAATTCTGCAGGCTAAGGCCGTGGTATGCAAGACATGTTTGATGTTCCTCTGGGATGTCTTTAATGAGAGGTTCAAACTGAATACTGTGTGGAAAGAATGTGTTAGCTGAGCATATTTGAGAGACGCATGTTCCCATGTGAAGGTTCACATTATCAGATGACTCAAGATTAGCTCTACATAAACCCAAAAATGAACATTAAGTCAGAAAGGGCCCAAAGGGCCAAGCAGACAATATCATCCTGGAATAAAACTCGTTTGAGTTTACTGCCAGCCTTGACTCTTCTCCGATAGATCCAGGTTGTGCAGCAGTTCTTTTCCACAGACCAAGTCAGAGGTCATGTTGATGTGTCAAATCCCAAAAGACATGTTTATTTCCTTTGGACAAATTAGCCTCAGTAATCAAAACCTAAGCCAGGTGGATGTAGGAGATATTGTCTGCTAGTTTACCTTACCCCGTGTGTTTCTTTCTTCCATCAGAGGTCATGGCAAGCTGCAATGGACAGTTCCATTGCGAGTTGATCCACACCAATCTCTTTCATCAGAGGGGATGAAGGTGCAGACATGTGATTCCAGACGCAACTCCTACTCTCACTGCAGCAAACTGTCAATCACACATTTGATTGCCAACCACACGGGGATGTACCGTTGTACATCCATCAATTCCTTGAACCACACCACCAACACCACTACCACAGCTACTACCTATGTCTACGTCAAAGGTGAGAGCCACCAAACACTCCATGCTCCTCCTTCTACTGGGAGAGTAAAAGCTCAGTTAGTTAACCAGTTTTAAGAACCAAATAGAAACCCTGACATTATTTCCACATTCCACTAAATGTTAATTCATTTGCAAGCTGGAGAAGGAAAAAAACAAACAAAACCGAGCATAATGTTGTTTTGAAATCCAAGTCCAGTCCATAAACTGTGGCATAGATAAGAAACCGCTTTTGAATTTAATTGTTTTTTTCTTCGCTCTATGATTGCGCTGTTTGTTTTTGAGAAAGTCATATAAGACGCCTGATAAAAGAAAGGTTTTCACAAGATGATTGTTATCTGCTGACGCCAGCATAGCAGTGCAGGGTTGAACGGAGCCCTAAAAACTGTGTTGCTGGAATTAATTTGTCAATGAGCGGTCATATATTTGCGAGAAGGTATAGTATAAAGAGTGGGGAAAAAAAGAGGAAGCGAGCAAAATACTGCAATTGTTTGTAGGGTTACAGTTATCAATTAAATGAAGGAAGCGTACTATAATCTACAGAATTTAGTGAGCCGCTTTTCCTCTCAGAGAGATGGAGTGGTTCCTTTGATTCAGTGGTTTCTTCTGAAGGTGAAAGAGGGAGCGTGCTTGCACCGGAAGCCCTGCTCATTGTCTGTGGTTTCCTGCTCTGGCTACTGTTTTCCTTGAAATGTCACATGGCACCAGTTATAGTTAAAGTATTATTGAAATGAAACGTACGCTAGACAGAATAAGAAGAGCAAATATTGTCAGCCTCACCTCCCTTTTCTTGGATTTGTTTAGTTGTGACACAGAAAAAATTAAAAGTACAGTCATGTGATTAGAGTAAAGTTTTTAATTGTTGTAGACAATGCAGACTAAACAAACTAGATGCACTTTTTGTCTTCTCCTTCTGATCTTTGAATGTGGTTCCCAGTTCGCCTGGTGTGCCTGTGTTTAGTCTAACGCACTACTCTCACAGCCTTTCAGCTGTTTATTAGATCATTTTACATGCTTACTTTTCAAATAACCATTCTTTTATCACAGCGCTACTGCTTGACCTCACACCAATCGCACACTATTTGTATTGCCCTCAAGTTCCCACAGTGGTGTGATGCCTGAACACTGAATGATCTCCCTTTATTTGCTCTCCTCTGCTTATCTCTGTATTTGATCTCTGTGCTGGATACCTTGATGTTGTCCTTATTCAGTTGCACTGCTGCGCTCAGATTTTTCATTATCCCAAAGGAGAGGCCGCATCTGTGTTGAAATGTAGGTTTTTTTTTTGTTGTTGTTGTTTTTTTGTCTGACCTGTTTTTTACTTTTTTGTTATGTCTTTTTTTTTTTGTCCTTCAGATCCTGAGCAACCATTTGTGGAGCCCTATCCTCGTTCTCCTCATGGGCTGAGCATCTTTAGACATGAGACCAGCCTCATCATCCCCTGTTATACATCCTCTCCTGATTTTGTTGTATCAGTGAAAGCGGTAAGGCTTCGTGTAGTCTATAACATCAGGCTTCGTGTATATGCCTTTACACTCCATGGGTATATACCTTAGTTGGGGTCTTTAAAAAAAAAATCATGTGTTCTTCTCTCTGCTTAAGGCACTCACTTGTTCTCACACCCTTTGTTAAATCACTGTAGTTGAAACAGACTTGTGGCATGTCTGAGGGAAGCTCAGGCGGCGAAAGGGAGTCGTTCTGTCTGCTTCCTGTGAGAGCAGGAAGGTGCTCCAAGAGTCTGTTTACTGAGAATAGATTTCTCAAACTAAATTTAGCACCCCCACCCCCTTACAAACCTTTGGCAATGCGTACAAAAACCCAGGAAACAACAGGTAACTTATTCTCATCCTTATAACAACTGATACTTGAAGAGTTCACTTTGTGAAGGTGGTTTTCATCTTTCAGTCGAACTTATGAACCGAATTGTGGTCATAAAAAAACTGCAGCATGAAATTTTACCACTCAAGTCGCAACACTGTGTGCATTTTGTCATATTTATTGCACTGATATATGACTGTGTGACATGTAGCATCCACGATGGACAAACAGTCTGACTCAGATGGAACAGATAGTGGTTCTGTGACCTTCCTGCTATTGGTAAACCCATAGTGCTCCTCCTTCCTGCTCCCTTCCTTCCTTCCTTCGCTTGACTTGCCTCCTCTCCCATCCCAACCACTGCCTTGAGAACAAACAACAGCACGCATGTACATCCTTTTCCAAGTCCACTATGTTTTATGCTCCATTTCATAAACGAATGCAGGAGTCGCACTCCTCTAACAAAATGAATGAAACTGATTAGACCTCCACTCTAACAGATGTCTGTCCCCAGCTGTAGCCAGTAGAGCATAACTTACACGTGAAATGAAGTTGGGTTCATTACACTGCAGTTTGCCTGGTTTACTGATCTTTAGTGTCACTAATATATATCAGATAAAACATCTCTGCTTTTTCAATTGCAGAACCCAGCATTTTCAGAGAAGGTTCTTAAAGAAATTGAATGGAATCCAAAGGTGGGCTTCAAGATTCCCTACGGTCCCACCACTATGTACTACCTATTCCACTGTACCACCGTGGTCAATGGTAGTGAGTTCAGCTCGTTGTACATACCTAATAGACAGAGTGAGTGTATTGTATCTATGGCATACAAATTAAGGCCAGTAGTAATTAAGAGGTTTGGCAAGTATTTCACTGAATCTTTTTATCTGTCTCCTTTTTAAAGCTTTTGTTCTAAAAAATGTGAGGATCACCAAAGAGCGTGTCAATGTGTTGGTTAGAGACACCCTCAAAATCAACTGTACTGGAGAGACTACCTATAATGGAGGAATCGACTTCACTTGGGATTTTCCAAAGAAGAAAGTAAGTTCAAGAATTACTGTCCACACTAGCATACAAAAATTGTCCGTCATAGATTGTGGCAGAAGAATTTATATATCATTTGTCCTCAGGAAACTTACCATTATTCAGAAAAGACTAAGGAAAAGCCTGCTGCTCTTTTTGGGATGAGCGATACTTTGGTGTTGCCCAACGTTACGATGGAGCATAAGGGCATATATCACTGTAAAGCAGAGATTCAACCTACAAAACACAAAATTGCCTCAGTAAAAGTGTTTGTTTTTGGTGAGTATTCATTGACTGAACCGTTTGATGTAAACGTCTTGTCTGTTTTCATGAATTCTAATTCATTCATATTTTGTTCCAGACCATCCATTCCTCAACATCTCCTACAAGCACAACCGGTCTGGTACAGTGGTTGTCAAAGAAGGTAAGAAGAGGCTTGTGTTGGAGCCGAAGATCCATGCTCTGCCATCTACATACAGCATATCATGGTAAGGGAGGTTGCATGGTCATCATAACAACTGTAGATTATTCAGAGCGAAGATAGGAGTGGCTTCATCCTGAGAACTCTGAAAAGTGTCTTTGAAAGTCAACTGTTTTCTTTGCATTCATCAACATTGTTAGCATTTTGAAAAATTGTCCTTGCCTCCAATTTCCAGGTATAAAGATGGAGTTCTGATCCGTAAGGACTCCACCTGTTACAACATATCTGAGTCCAACTTGATCATCACAGACTTGCAGACAAAACACGCTGGGGTTTTCACCATAGGTGTTAAAAACCAAGAAAGGGGCCTGTACAAGAATCTGAGCTACACTCTGGTAGTCGAAGGTAAGCTGTAATGACCCCTGATCTTTGGGAAATAATGCACTGTCTTGGCTTTGGACCGAGGCTTCCCCAGCACCATGTTCTGCTTCAGTCCAGTTCACTGGACGGCAGGTAGCAGCTTTAGTATGAGAGGAATTTGGGGGCTTGTTGATTCCAGGGCTGGATTGACGTAGCAGGGGCAGCTGTTGTTGATTATTGGGGCTCTTTTGAAGGGGCTTGGCGCAGTGTGTAAATTGCCTGGGCTCTATTCTGCACGCAGACTCCAGCCGTTCCAGATCCCCCCTTGACCAGACCATTTATTTGCATCCTCACCATGTGTATTTACAGTGCAGCTCATATAAACAACATGTTCTGTACAATATGTATACAGCTTGATGAAGACAAGGGTTAACCATGTAAGGCAGTGTTGTGATGGCTTTGCAAAGAATACTGATAAATGGTAACACCATAGGCTTTTGTGTTTTGATAATGTGGGTGTAAGAGAAAACAGAGAAATACATGTTAGCCACTTCTAACAAGCCATGTTACAGATGGGGTGGGAAAGCCATAGCATGCTAGAAAGAGGAGAAGTCAGACCCCAACCACTTTATATAAGCTTTAGCCATGCTGCTTGACTGTCCCGTCATGTCACATAACTTACATTTATTGGGGTAACAAAAATAAAACACTCAGATACAAACAAATAAGAGAGATTCCTGGAATCAATTAGGGGGCTATTTTTGTTCATCTGTTGTTTAGAGCTTTCAGAGTGCTCCAGATCTGTGTGTGTGTGTGTGTGTGTGTGTGTGTGTGTGTGTGTGTGTGTGTGTGTGTGTGTGTGTGTGTGTGTGTGCGTGCGTGCGCGTAGTGGCATGCTGGTTTTGTGGTTTGCCAAGCAATGGTTTTGAGAAGCTCTAATTCAGCTGTTCAAGCTGTGAGAATGGCCTTCTGAGGTGGCACAGGGAACTTTGTCTGTTGTTGATTATAGACGGTGGTTCAATCACTGTCCTGGGCATGGGCCACAGTGGGGTCACGCTTTGACCTACAGCCCCAGGCTTGGCAATCATGCCACCATTCTTCACCTACACAGTGTCTTAAGGACAACTGGTGTCAATGGCACCTTTTTAATGGTTATCCATCATGAGTGTCACCCCTCATTATAAAGACATCATGAGATTCCACAGTTGAGATCCGTATGTTCTGTTGCCTGTCTTACTCTGTGTGTGTGTGTGTGTGTGTGTGTGTGTGTGTGCGTGCATGTGTGTGTGTGTGTGTTCTCTCTCACAGTGAAGCCAACTATCTCAGAGTCAGAGCTTGCTACCGTGGACATACAGCCCTACATGTTTGGCAAACAGCACCAGCTAACCTGCACTGCATATGGGTTTCCTTTGCCAAACATCACTTGGTCCTGGCAGCCCTGTCTCACCAACCCAATGTATAGAAAGTGAGTCTGCACTCATACTTAATCAACTTTTGGAAGCATTTCAAAGGGCAAATCTGTGTTATTCATGTTTTTTTTTCTTTTTTTTTGCATCTTCTCTTTGCTTTACATAATTTAACATGTAAAAGGACGGAAGTTATGAATCCATAGTGTAATGTGACTCAGTTTCAGCTAAATGCTACAAGCTACTCTACAGTAGTGCTGCATGTAAACTGGTGTTCTCCTCAGTCACTTGTTATGTGTGAGCTCAATTGTCACATTTACAGATGTGGAGATTATTTTCTGGTTTCTCGAGAAGCATGTAGTGACAAAGTTCCAGACTTAAGCCACCACTATTTGCCAATAAGAGTTAATAGTTCAGATGCCGACTTGAAAATATTATATTTAATTATATCTCAATACATCTATAATGAAATTATTTGCTTACTATTGTCCAAAATGATTCATTGTGTGTATCACTTCCAATAAGTTTTACATACAGAATTGAAATTAATTATTTCTGTCATGCAATGTTAAGATGAGTACAGTTAAGAACTGTTTGCCTCGAAACAATTGACAACACCTGTGCTTGTTGGCATGAACTTAGATATTCTCTGGCTAGCTTCAGCATTTACCATACACCCCCCTAGTGCTTGGAGGCATATTACTCAAACATAAATCAAAAACATGGCTCCCACGCAGCGTAAACAGATTTTATTATCTGTCAGGCTCAGCAGTTTGACATGTACGTTTGCATGCAAATGTGTCTACCGCTGTAAATATGAATACATCTTTTTAAAACGTGGACAGCTACGTAACTCAAGTGCCGCTACAGTTGTGAAACAGCATCACAGTCTTAACAATAGATACAGCATGTGTAGAGCCACCACTCCAGCCTGGGGATCCCACTGAAAAACAGCTCGACATGGATGGAATTGACTCTGGCCTGGGGCATGGCACATTAATCAAAGAGAGTCAGCCCCTGAGAACCATTCTTTCATATGTGGTCAGTGACTTTCTCTGCTGAAGCGAAAACAGAGAGGAGATATATTAATCTCGGATTCCCCGAGCTGCCTAATAGAACTGACTAAGAGTGAATGTGCGTGAATACCGGCCTGGTAGTGAACCCACAAACACGATGAACATTCCCCGGGATCCTGCCTTGTCAGTGACAGCAGGAGACATGCAAGTCGTAAGATCAAGAAAACAATGGGCCCATTACCCTTGGGTTATCAGGCCCTAGCACTGTTTAAAAAAAAAAAAAAAAACATTGTGAATTGCTGCACTTGAGACTAAATTATGTTACACGGTGATGCTTCAGTTATCCAGAGCATTGAATTATTTAAAAACACGCTTTTTATGCAGCATTCATGATGAATAATAGCAGAGGGTTAGTAGGGTCAAAATAACTCTTCCTGCTGGCCCAAAGATAATCAAGGCTGGCACTTGGAACAGTGGCTGAGCTGTGGCAGGCAGCTAATGAGCGGAAGGAGCAGTTATCGCCTGGTGAGAGGCCAGTCGTGCAAAATGTTTGTTTTATACAGACCTTACCCCGCACAAAAATTCAACCTACAGCCCTTCAGGATCGTGTCTCTCCTAAATCTTTGAGGGTTTGTGAATCAGGGCAAATGTTGGGTCTTAGGAGGGTTTGAGGTGAGGGAAAGTTGCCACAATGTCAAGTCAAGTCAATTTTATTTGTGGAGCTCCAAATCACAACAAAAGTTATCTCATGACACTTTACAAGTAGAGCAGGTCCAGCACTACACTCCTTCAATGAATTTACACCCAACAATTCTCCATGAGCAAGCACATCCTGCAACAGTGGCGACGAAAACCTACCTTTAACAGGTAGGAACGTAGAGCAGATCCAGGCTCAATGGGGACGGCCTTCTGCTTTGACCAGTTGGGGGAAAGAGAGCAGGAGAGCAGGGCAGAGACAAAGACCGGTAATGGAGGAAGACATATACAGTACAGGAGGAAAGAGAGGGACAGAGATCAAGAGGGAGAGAAAGGGAAGAGACTGATGGACAGACGGGGACGTGAGCAGGTGGAGCTACGGGTGGCCGCTTGAGCCTCTTCAGGTCTGTAGCCTCCTCCAGCAGCACCCGAGATCTGGGTTGTGGGGAAGCCCAAAGGCTCCAGAGAAGAAGCTGAGTTAGTAACACATATGAGTATGATTTATGTGTAACACATACAGGAGGACAGAGAGGGAAAAGAGGAGGAGAGAGAAGCCCAGTGCACCATGGGAGATCCCCCGGCAGTCTAAGCCTATAGCCGCATATCTAAGGGCTAGCCTAAGCCAGACCTAACCATAAGCTTCATCAAAAAGGAAGGTCTTAAGTCTGCTCTTAAACATAGAGAGAGTGTCTGCACCGCAGACTGAAACTGGGAGACGGTTCCACTGGAGAGTAGCCCGATAATAAACTCTCTGACTCCCATTCTACTTTTACAAATTCTAGGGACCACAAGGAACCCTGCATCCTGGGAGCGAAGGGTTCTAGCTGGATAGTAGGGGACTATGAGCTCTGTCAGATATGAAGGTGTCTGATTGTTGAGGACTTTGTATGTTTGAAGAAGAATTTTGAATTCTATTCTGAATTTGACAGGGAGCCAATTCAGAGAAGCCAGTACAGGAGAGACATGGTCTCCTGTGGCAGTGTTTTGGACCAGCTGGAGAGTCTTTAGGGACTTATTGGTGTAGCCTGATAGGAGTAGTGCAGCCTGAGGCGTACAAGTATGGTGGTGTCTTTATCACCAGGTTGAGAAGTTATCAGCTGTCACTTGTTGACCGCCAAGGTCTTAGGATCAACCTTATCTACTCTGGCCAGAACGTGTGGGAGTTTCCTGTACGAGGTGACACACCGCACAGCCCTTCCTGTCCCTGTTGCCTTTTCCTCCTCAGCCTCTCAACTCATCAGGCTGATTGTTCCCTACTACAGGCGGTGAAGGGTCTGGGGGTGGGGATCAAATCAAGGCTTTCTTTAGGTTCTGTTACTGACACAACCTGGTCTAGACCTGTCCTATCCAGATCAGCCATAATGGTCTTTCAAATCTATCAATATTTGTGCCATTAGAGTTAGATTAGAAACACGATTCACACATTCCAAATAAACAAAATAAGAGGTCCTAGACGTCAGTATTTGTTTGTGCCCTGGAAATATTAGGACACATTTTCTTACATTTTCTCTCTCCTGTAGTTGCATTGTGGACGTGGAGACATTTAAGGTCATCGTTGCTGACAAGGGAAATTCACACAACTGGACCATAAACGTCAAGCCTGAACTGGTTAAAGGAAAAAACAAGGTAAGCGGTCGAAACCAGTGCTTCAGGTTTCCATGTGTTTTAAAGGTATGCATTTGTAGCATGTCTTGTTCACAATGAAATGTGTTGGGGTATAGCAGTGACCGACCCAACAGCAGGATTATGAGAAGTGGACCTAGAGATCTGATGAAAAGCCAATAGGAAGGTTGGATTCAAGTGGAAATCAGGGCTTGAAAATCATATGCAACATCTGAGACCTATAAATGCCTGCAAGTTTTCTGCTATTGGCAGTGCAGTAGTACTTGTCTGCATTAGTTTGGACTTATGTAACTGTGACCAAATCCCATGAAAAGGCCCACAGCCATGCAGTTCGAAAAACAGTTCATTTTTCGTACCTGGACTCGGTAAGACACGATTTATAGTTTAAATAATTAGCCAGGAAAATATGAGGGACATTACACTAAACCTGAAAAGGAAGCTGCTTCTTTGCAACATGAATTTACAAACTAACATACCAACTCAAGTGCACTGGTTTTCCTCTTGTGCAAGAGACGTTTCTGCCCCTTGAGGCCCACATTTCTAAAGTGCTGGACCCGTTACACAGTTCATTTCCCTGGCTGGAGTGAAATGCTGCTTCCGTTTCACAGTTTCTTCAGTATGAGGCAGGTGTGTAAATGAAGTTGCTGTAACATCACCCTGGGCCATCTCTGATTTTAACATTAGCCTTCTCAGCTGTTGAGACACTCAAAGTTAAACTATATGGCAAGTGTAAAAGCTGCATGGTCAAGAACCTAAAACAACTTGTGATAAGTTTATTCTGTAACCTAATAAACCCCAAAACCAGAACTCACATGAGCCACTGTAGGACTGGAATTGGGATTTTGTTATGTAAGCACATATTGTATGTGTAATTATAGAAGCAAAGTTGGATCCTGCATCAAAGGCGATAGATATAAGCTGTCACTGCCACGCCATGAACCAGATTTAATTGTCTCACAAATAAAATATGAGTGTGTTCAACCTATACAAGAGCATCTGTATTTTAATCACTGTTGCAATTCCATCTGTTTTTCTCAGTAAAAATCAAACACATTTTGTCCATATAAAAAAAGTCCTACACGATGAGGAAACTGTAGACAACACCACGCGCGTCCTGTGGGATTCTGTTAGTAAGATTGTTGACCCCACACATAATTAAGAGCAGGCCTCAACTGCCTTGTTGGAGTTGGTCTATAAGATTAGGGTGAAGGAACCCCTTACAGCAGGCTGGGTCAGATTAGGCATAAATTCATTGGCATAGTATTAAATTCATTTAAACTTTAAATAAATCTAAGAAGATTTATTGTCTCGTGGTCACCAACTCAAGTTGTATTCATTTCAGAATAATTTCATTTTTTTGCTTACAATATCGTAAAGGAGTGATGCTGGAGGACTCATCTGCTGACTCCTAGACAAAGGTTTTAAAATCTCAGACTTTATGCGGTCCTGGGTTGGTACATAGATAACCCATCAGGACAGGGAACAGTACCGAATCAGCAGGAAAAAACTGCTGGACAAAGACGAAGCGACACAGACGTAAAGACACATCTTAAATACACTGAGGAGGGAGGACAACGAGACTGATGCAGCGTAATACTGCAGGGCCAGGTAATCACATAGGAGAGCAGGAAGCGGGGGATCCGAAATGAGACAGCAGGTGGGAACCAAAATAAAAGCAAAAGACAGGAAACATGAGGAATGAATGAAAAAAACAAAACATAACCTAAGCAGCAGAGTCAGATGTCAGACTTTGCATGATAAAGGCTTGAAAGTCATATTCATCATCTGAGATCTAAAAATGTGTGCACAAATTTGCTGGCGTACAAGTATAAAACAATCGTTGCCCATCGTTTTAACAAGTGTTCCCAAAACATAACAAGGAAGATTTATTGACCCTGGCACTTTCTTGGTATGAAGAAAAAATTCAGAATCCATCCATTTTTCCCCATGTAATTGTAAATTGTGTCATTTTCACAGTGAATCAGTTCGAATACATGTCTGTCATAAATAGGGAGGCACCACTTATTTACAAGTACTTGTGGCCAAACGCTGTTGCTTTATGAGGGTCAGGACTAAGGGTCAATGATAACAAGCAGCAGTAGAAGAGGGATTTGTTGGAGGTGAATTCCTCTCTGTCACCCCACATAAATCCTGTAGGCCCATGAATAAGAACATAGTGGAGGCCAGGCGTACGCGTTGCTCCCCAGAAGGCCCAGTAGAAAGAAACATAAGGGAAAAGACAGGGGCTAGACATTGGCACAGAGGTCACTGTGCGTCTGGTCAGGTCACCTCTCAGAGACTGAGCAGTCATTTAAATGATTGTTTTAGCTTGGGTTACATCATAGTGACTAATAGCTGTAACATAATACAATAAGGCCACTCCACTGTGTTTGGGTAAATGTGGGCAATATGATGTAGCCTTTTAACGTCGTCTATTCTTTTACTCTGGTGTGCAGTCAAACTGCAGGGATGCCGTGATTGTTTCACGGCTACAGCTGTTTCTCTGAGATTCAACACAATAGCTCCTACAAGCCCAGGAAGTTTTAGGCGAACACACACCCAATCACTTTGATGTGGCTGCCCCTAAAATTCAGATCTCACAATGGAAGAAAAACACAATGTCATGCAGTCTGGCCTTGTCACAAGTTTCACTTGTCACATTGTCTATTTAAACCATTAAAATCTGGTTTGATGGCAACACTGAGTGAGGCATTAGCGACACTATCCAGGAAATCACCTAGAATGTGTGCTCTAAATCTGCAGCGCTGGTCTGAAGGAGACTGAGTAGGTTTTAAAACTCCAGATGTATCCTTTCATTAATGTGAAGTACTGGAGAGTATAAAACAGACCAGGTTTGGTCCAGACCTCTTACTTGCTCGCCTGTAAACTGATGGTGATAGAAACCCCAGGAATAAACCAGGCTTCAAGTCCCAGTGATGATCAGTACGATAATATTTAAAAAGTGTCAACATGCCATGTTCTGCTTTGAATAATCTTTAATAATCACCATATTGATCCCATTTAGACTGTGAGCACTCTGGTGATAAGAGAAGCAAACATGTCGGGAAGGTTCTCCTGCGTGGCCCAGAATAAGGAAGGCATCAGCACAATGACTGTGCCGTTTTACGTTGACGGTAAGTGAATACAACATGAAAGGAAAATATAAGCATTTCAAATGTAACCACAGGGCTGGAGATTGTGTGCAGAAACATTCTATACTGTGCTCTGAATTCTTTAAAATGATCTTCACATACAGTACACACTGTAATGAATTGCAAGACCGAGGAAGGAATGTGCAGATTGTATTGTGCAATAAAGAGACCAGAAGGGGGCATTAATTGAAACCATGCTCCCCTGTCGCTGAACGGCTTCAGGGCGGAAGAGAGGCAAACATGTCCTGAGCCATATGGAGTGCTATAACGGCACACGTTTAAAAACAGCTATGAATAACTGCATTCCTTCCAGTGCCAGCAGGTCATCCCTCTTTCATTGCGAGCCTTCTGGTATGAGAATTGACTTTTTTTTTATGTGCATCTGAGAATTTCCAAATGCTCCCAAATTAAATATCCATTGACATAGTTATGTAATGTCACTTCACATAAGCAGAGTTCAATCACATTCCTTTAAAGGTTATTCGATTCACATCTGAAAAATCAAGGGGTGAATGATTACTTTTGGAGATGGATGGAAGTAGGGGAAGATATAAATTGATCAAAGCAATGTCGAGTTCCAAAAATTAGGCTCTCATGGTGGGAGAGGAATCTTACGCGCTTCCAGAGGTGGGCAAGACGTAGGATGATGGAATGCTGCTTAAAAAGAGGACAGAATTGTAATAACAGCTGTCTTCTCTTACGGAACACAGAATGCTTTCCAGCGATCTGAATAAACAAGCACAGTCTGGCTCCCCTGGGGCCCTGACTCAGCTTCACTCCAATTGGATGACTGCAGGAGCGCCATCAGCAATGCTGTCCACCAGCAACATGCTTCCAATTAACAGTGATGAAACAGGAAATAACTGCAAATTTGACATTCCTGGGCTTGCGACGAGCAGCTTTGTGTCCAAAACGATTGTAGAAAAATAGGATCTGTGTTCAAGAGGATACGTGTCTCCATTTTTAGATTTAAAAACAGATGAGTGCAGAGTCATATTCAGTTGATGACACCAGTCGTCATATACTTTTTTCTGCTTGTCACTGTAGATCACCCAGAGGCCATTGACATCTCACCTCAGTCTGCCATTGAGGGGTTTGACATCACTCTGTCCTGTCGGGCCTGTCGCTACCTCTACACAGACCTGCAGTGGCTGGATGCCAGGAATCAAACAATCACTACGAATGTATCCAGTCTTCAGATCACCAACTACTCGATTTCTCTATCCCTCCATGCTCATAATGTGTCCAGAAACAGCATCGCGGGTTACAAGTGCCTGGCATATAAACTCAACAATAAAGTTGAACTCAAGATGGCTACAGTTAATATACGGGGTAAGTAAGTGGTCTCTATCATCAGATGATTAGCTGATTAGTCACACTAATCCCCCTCTAGAGATTGTGCTCATATTGGCATGTCTCTGCAGGTTTGCACCACTGGGGAAAAAAAAAACCCTGTCTCAGCAGTAATAGAAGAAACCTCTTTGTATTCTTTGGTCTATGCAGTGAGAAAACGCCCCTGGCTGAGTCAAAATCTGACTAATCAGAATGTCAACAGTAGCAGCACCCTGATGCTGCCATGCTCTGCTGTGGGAGTTCCCCGTCCAGACATCACATGGTACAAAAATGGTGTTCCAGTAAAAGAAGGCCCAGGTAACTGATGAACATCTTCACTGTGTTGTGTAAGAGGAAGAAAACATAGTTAGCTGTGTAGAACTACATTATCAGCAGGTGGCTCTTTGGCACCAGCCAGGCCAGAATCTCCTCTGTTTTCCAGTGGGAGACCCATATCCTACGTGTGTCAGAATGCAGAAAGCATCCTGTCTTAAACTGAATTCATATTTTCACGAAGCTGAGGTCATTTTTTGTGTATTTTAAATGCAGAAGGCCAGTTTAGAAATCGATTTTGAAATGACATCACACCTGTATAGTGTGCAACTCTAGCTTACATCTGTACAAATATTTCAAACCTTCCAATGTGAACTTGTATCTCACAGGTATCACCCTCAGAGAGGACGGCCTCCTGACCATCGAGAGGGTGAAGAAAGACGATGAGGGTCTGTACGAGTGTGTAGCAAGCAACATTGATGGTTTTGCGAAATCCAGTGCTGTCGTCACTGTTATCGGTAAGTCGCTCCTTGCTGTGCCTTGACAAACCACCCAGCTCACTGTTCAGTTTGAACTGGAGTGGTTTCAGTCATTCTGGCAGCATATCACTCACATCCAATACACTAATTATTAGTTCATTGTGTAAAGCATGTCCAGTTAAAACGACTCAGCGGTCCTTTCGCTAATGTTTTCTTGTCACAACTACAAACAGCTCTGGTCTCACTTCAGTAAGAAAAGTCTCCCCTGACAGAAAATCTGTGGCTGCCCGGAATGCCAAGTGAATTCTTTCTTAAGTTTTACGACCAAGGCTCTGACTGAGGGTCCTTACACTGAGGACATGACCTCTGCAAAGTGTTAAGAGGTCCCCTAATGACTGCAATGAGCCTGGCTGCATTGACAGCTAAGGGACTGAAAACACTCAGGAGATTATCCGGGGAGATCTGTCCGTTTGTGTGCGTTGCATCAACGTATAAACTAAGTTACACATTGACATGTAAATGTTTCGATTTCGAAAGGGAAGTCATGCGACCACATTGTCCATCTGTAGGCAATAAATATATTGTATTCAGTTGTAATTCAATTTCAATTGAACGTCATTGAACATTCCATCATCTTCGCAAAGCAGAAATATGTGCACACGTTCTGCTTTCACTTTTTAGTGAAGAAAACCACAAGAAACTGCAGATTCAAGGTATACGAGCTGAGAGTGTCAACATGGATTATTGGAAAAACAGTTTGAAAGAAAACACAGCACTACAAGTGTGGAATGCATATCCCATACAAACCAGACACAAACACCAAAGTGTGTTTCCACTTGCTGTTTTTGTAAAATTTCTCTCAAAGAAAAGTTTAAAAAAAATATAAAACATGAAAGAAAAGTTTTCAGCACCTTAAGTCAAACACCAGACTCTGTACATTTGCAAATTGGTAACTAAATACTTTCTTGTGATTATAATTGTCCACTTATCCCTGATCATAACGAAATTAACATTTTTGAGACCAGGAAAGGTATCAATGGATGCTCTTCTCTTTTCAGGAGATGAAGGGAAGTCAAATATTGAGGTAATAATTCTGGTGTCCACGGGAGCTGCAGCTACGTTCCTCTGGCTCATGCTCATCCTCTTCATCCGCAAGCTCAGGAAGGTAAGACATCACTCTGCAAATGTTGCAGAACAAATTTGCTGAGATGAAATTGTCCTTTGTATTTTGTTTTTCATTAAGTTGATGTCAGCCAGTGAATTTATGAAAGTGACTCTTGTGAAATACGTTCCGGTGGAGGGATAAATTTACCCAGTGTTTATGATTCCCACATGTCCTGATTGTGATATTGATATTTATTACCTGTCCTCAAAAGAGAAGTTAAAGTGCTAAAAAAAAAAAAGAGAGAGAGAGAGAGAGATTTTGTCATTTTACCATTTACACAACTTGGTGTGAACTTGAAATTAAACAGAACCTTAAAACTCTTGCGTGTCAATTGTCAAAAACCCCTGGTGAAATCTACATTTTCCTTTCACCCCTGCAGCAGCCAGCGCACTTTAAGATGGGTCCATCTATCATCATTGACCCTGACGAGTGTCCCCTGGAGGAGCAGAACGACCTTCTCCAGTACGACAGCAGCAAGTGGGAGTTTCCCCGTGATCGCCTGCGACTAGGTACGTACTTCGTTATCCTATTATGGAGAATTTTACATTTTAAGTGTGAACCACATAAAATAACTTTTGACTCTAGTTTGTCGCTGGACCTCTAAATTTGGAGGATTAGAGTGCATTTAGCCAGGGGCAGCGATCCAGACAGAAAAGTGAAAAATGATGCCCTTTTTTGATATTGTTATGGAGAACAATTGCTCCTTAGATATGTCCCATCTCCTCTAGTCCAGTTGATGTGCATCAGGTAAGGTTCACAAACCCTTGAACTGTAAAGCTCACAGCCCCGTTGAGGAAAGGGAAATGTGTCACAATTTGTGCTGCTTGAACGTACGTATGTTACTTACCTAGAGTTTCAAGTAAGATCAACAACAAGTCAAATATGTCTTATTAAAAACAGCCTGTTGATCAGAACCCCAGTGTGTTGCTTAATTAAATGCTCACAGCCCCACTGACAGGGAAACCTGAATCCCACAATGCCACTAATTAAATATTTTCTTCCTTCACCAGGCAAAACTCTTGGCCACGGAGCTTTTGGAAAAGTGGTGGAGGCCTCTGCCTTCGGAATCGACAAGCTCTCAACCTGCAAGACTGTTGCTGTCAAAATGTTGAAAGGTACAGTTTGAAAACCCACATTCATTTGCATTCTATAACCATACTAGACAAAATAAGGCCAAAAAATGTAACTCTTATTGACATAACTGCCTCTCATGACCCAGCTGGTTCATCCTGAGTCCACCACTCTGGAAAAACTGGCTGCATCACTGCTGCGTGGGAAGCAGATGATTAACAGCTCTCTGTCATTGCAGCAGAACAGTTATTTCTTGTGCACAATACTCGCACCACATGTGACAGCAATTCCTTTTTGTACATAGTGTGAGTTCAAAGTGCTCAGAGTCTGTTCTGCAGAAAGTGCAGTTAGAGGTAACAGCAGAGAGTTCGAACCTTGTTCTTGATGGAGAGATTGAGAGTCTGCAGCTCTGACAGCTCAGGTTGGACTGTCCAAGAGCTGCAGGCCATGAAGGGTTCACAAGTGTAAGATAAGAATACAAAATGAGCAATAAAAATATATTCATACTCGGCGCATTGTAGAGGTTCTGTCACTTGGATACTATCCCCGATATCCAACCTTCATTTTGAAGGACTTGTTTAGAATCTCATTCCGACATCTTTCCAAATGTTCAGAAACAACAATAGAGTTGGATCACATCAAATTTTTAATCATTAAATCTTATTTCAGTTGTTCCTTCCCCCACTTAATTTGGGAATGACGTCTAACTTTTGGATAACTTTCCTCAGCAGCACAAGATATAGACTACCTACCCGTGACTGGTGATGAGGGGATGATGTATGAGCAAGGATGAAAAACAAGGCTGTTGGTTTGGCTATCTTGGTCACTGATGTAGCATTAATCCTGTTTAAGTATAAATCACTCACTTTCAGAGAGGAAAATCTCTCAGGCTGTTGTTGGTTGTAGGTCAAACTTAATGGAAAGCAGCAGGTCTCCTCCAGTTGACTGTGGTTGACTTTGAGACTCCCTTGCTACTTTAGCTTCTCGCTCATAAATATCTGGTGGGTCAAAGCAGCATAAAACAAACTCTAAATCTTGATTTTCACAGTCATCATAATTCAAGATGAGAACATTATTTCATTCGGAGATGTGAGCTCAACCATTTTTATTTCTCTAAATTTGTCATTTCTGACAAAAGCAGTCTCAGATCACTCGCGTTAACACAACAATGAATGAACCAATAAATGAAAAATGAACTCCGAAATTAAATTCCAAGGTATACATGAGAAGCACATGTGGAAGGTCGGCACAATATAAATCCTCTTTGATTTTTACAGTAGATTTAATATTTGAAAATGTTAGTCATATTGTATCATCTTCATCCGCTAAGGATGATTGACAGGTAGTGTAGTACTGTAGATGTGGAGTACTTTATGGATGTCTCACCCATGTTGAATTAAAAAACAACACAGCCATCCAGGACTGGCTTTAGCCTTCCTCAACCCATGAGGACTATTCAACATAGCAAAAGAAAGTTGTCTTCCATCTTTACTTCATAAAAATTTAAAACTCTTCCTTATTTTGCAGCATGGATTTCAAGCATACATTGTCGGAGAAAACAAAACAAAATTAAAGGACTTCAAGGCAAATCTGATCTGTTGTGAATATGTTGTGTTTTTGTGGGGATGTTTGATGTAACCAAAAAGTTCTACATGTGTCACGACAGGAGGCGCTACATCAAACGAAAGAAAAGCGCTGATGTCAGAGCTAAAGATCCTGATCCATATTGGGCATCACCTTAATGTGGTCAACCTACTGGGAGCTTGTACGAAGCCTGGAGGTGAGCTCCAGCAACCAGGGGGTTATACGATAAGAACAGGACACACGAATTGCCTTTTGAATAGCTGTCATATTTAATCCAGATTGTAGACTTTGATATGTTGCAGGAATGGAATAATCCTGTGTGTATACGTTATTAACAGGCCCACTGATGATGATCGTGGAGTTCTGCAAATACGGCAATCTGTCCAACTATTTGAGGAGCAAGCGGGAGGACTTTATCGTGTACAAGGTGAGCGCCGTGAAACAGCACATCATTCTAGCTACAAGCTTGTCAGCAGCGGCAGCTTTTAACATGATATGCTGAATGTGTTCTGATCAGAACCAGGACGGTAAGGTGGTGTCATCAGGGACCGGCTGCGAGCTGAGCGAGCTGATGAAGCGCCGCCTGGAGAGTGTGGCCAGCACCGGAAGCTCAGCTAGCTCCGGCTTCATCGAAGATAAGAGCTATTGCGACTCAGAGGAAGAGGAAGAAGGTAAAGGCCAAACTCTCCTCCAACCCCACAACCCCTCCCTTCTCTGTTTGCACCCCACCCCCACCCCCCCAACAGGGAACACAAGCTCCCCTCAGATTGTTCTCTGCTCTGAGAGTCTGATGGGACGTTTCCTCCTCCTGTTCAGCAGTACAATCAGTGCAGCAGGAGCCACTGTCACCCTACTGAGTCTGGGGAGGCGTCTGTTTATTTCCTGTCCTGACCTGCACATTGCTCTGCTCTCAGACTCTGGCTCGTCACGTCGGCCATGTTGTTCCTGATTGTTATTTCTGGTTTGATTAGTTGTTTACTCAGGTGGGCCAGTGGAAGGACTTCTCGAGTTCCTTTCTCAGACCCTCGACCTGCACCCCGGCCCACAACCATGCATTTCACCTGACATCTGAAAAATTGGAGGGATTGTAGTTTAACCCTTATCAGAAAAAGGATGTTTTTAAGGCAGCGTGTGTAGGAGGATACACAGTGTGAGGATGTGTTAGAGTCATGTGTTGCACTGTACTCATAAGAACCATATCTGACTCCTTATAAATCACCCTTAAACACAGCTAGATTAGTCAGTGAGGCCTTACACATCCAGAGGGAAAAATTATTTTCACTGGAAAGAGTTTGTGTTCTTTTGTTTCACAGAATCGGAGGATTTATACAAGCGGGTTCTGACATTGGAAGATTTAATCTGCTACAGTTTCCAAGTTGCTAAAGGCATGGAGTTCTTGGCCTCACGCAAGGTATTCTTCAAACAAGTCACTTTAAATAATGTATTTTTATGATTCAACTACGGTCTATAAATACAATTACATTCATGATGGATTTGTTGTCTTTTTTAGACAGGAGATGTTGTTTTGTGATTTATGCCACACTGCATACACTTGATCTCACTTCTCTAAACGACGAGAAGCATGATCCCATTCCCTAAATCCAGACTCATTCATAAGTCAGGGTAAAGCGGATGGGACTGATTAGAGAATGAAGCCATTGTTGTAAATAACCTGCTACGGAGACCATTTTTGAGACTGGATATGGAACACATCATCTCCCATTGTAATATCACTGATGACTTCACCATGTGTTCCTCTGCAAGCTGATATGCATCATGGCAAGCACCAAACTTGACCTTGCACATGAGACCTTGCATCCAATAAGATTTCTTTTGTTTCTGTCTTCCATCAGTGCATCCATCGCGATTTGGCTGCACGAAACATCCTTCTCTCCGAGAATAATGTTGTGAAGATTTGTGACTTCGGGCTTGCGAGAGACATCTACAAAGATCCAGATTATGTGCGCAAAGGAGATGTAAGTTTGTCACAGCAACATCTATCTATTAAGAATGTTTTTGCTCAGGAGCATTTTTATGAACTCTTTAACATGCTCGTCAGTCAGCTACTTGACAGAATAAAAGACTGTAAATGTCTACAAAAGCTTAGCAAAATCCAAAGCGGCACCTGCTCACACAATTTAAACATACTGATTCTCCACTGGATTATAAGGCACAAAATGATCTCTTATCTTAATATCTGTGTACAGGCTCGACTGCCACTCAAGTGGATGGCGCCTGAGGCCATTTTTGACAAGATCTACACCACCCAGAGTGATGTGTGGTCCTTTGGTGTTCTCATGTGGGAGATCTTCTCTCTGGGTAAGTGTCCCGACTCACTGCTGTTCTATGACAAGATGGAGAAACGGAACCTCACTAAAAAGAAAACAATCACGCACCTAAACAGGCCTTCTCATGTGTCTTCTGCAAACATTAAAAATGCAAAGCTAACCTGTACAAACACTTAATTACTTGATGCAAAAAGAGGTTTCGGGTACTTGTAGTTTGAGTATCTCCCCCCCGCAACCCCGAATGGGTAAGCGGTATAGAAAATGAATGGATGGGATGGGCTTCTTAATGCATTTGGACACAGTTGTCAAGTAACTTTCATTTTCATTGCCACCCGACGTCAAACAACAACAGTCCTTTGGTGTCTTCATCACAGTTCACTATCAAACTTCCTGTTCAGGTCGAACTGTGTTCTTGTTCCTTAGCACCACCTGCTCACGTCCCCGTCTGTCCATCAGTCTCCTCCCTTTCTCTCCCTCTTGATCTCTGTCCCTCTCTTTCCTTCTGTATATCTGTCCTCCTCCATTACCTGTCTTTGTCTCTGCCCTGCTCTCCTGCTCTCTTTCCCCCAACCAGTCAAAGCAGAAGGCCGTCCCCATTGAGCCTGGATCTGCTCCACGTTCCTGCCTCTTAAAGGAAGGTTTTCGTCGCCACTGTTGCAGGATGTGCTTGCTCATGGAGAATTGTTGGGTGTAAATTCATTGAAGGAGTGTAGTGCCGGACCTGCTCTACTTGTGAAGTGTCATGAGATAACTTTTGTTGTGATTTGGAGCTCCACAAATAAAATTGACCTGATTTGTGCTGATTGTGTAATAGAGTCATAATTTCCAACCAATCAGTGAAAATGGAGAATTAAAAAAGGTTGCAAGTAAATCAAAGGCAATCAAGTGAAAAAAGTCTCAGTGAAACATTGTGTTTGATATCAGCAACACTCCGTGACTCCTGACTGCACAGTCTGGCCAGATGTACAGGTTAATAGCTGTCCTCCTCCACTATGGGGCTGAGCTTTGGGAGAAAGGCTCTGGACTTGCCTTGTCAGCCTGAGAAAGTCATGCCAGTCACACGAAACCATTAGTGAAGTGGCTGTGACTTTTAGTGTAGGCATGGGACATTAAAACACCTTCCATTGAAGCGATCTGCTTCCCAGCCGGCAACACAAACTCCCAGTTACCAAGCAGCCAGCTGACAGAGTAAATGTGCGTCCCTGCTGTGAAACCGCTGCAGCCTTTAAGAGAGAATTGTGAGACAGTCCGTGACTGCCTACCCACCGTGGCACAGAGCTCACCTCACGTTTCTATAGCAAGACTGGGCTTGAAATGTTGTATGTTTAAATGTCACCGTGGGAACCAAGGGAAACGTGTACGAAAGCAGAGAGACTCAAATGAATGTATCGCTCCACTGTACTCAGGACGGTGCCGCTTTTGAAACACTGCCATACAGAGTTATTACCCAAAGTGTGTCAAATTGCATACTCTTTAAATGTAAAGCGCACTGACGTCACTGTGACACATTCACCTTTTCTTTTCTTTTTTCTGGGCAGTCTCTTTCTCCCTCTTTTGTCGTTATCTCACCATTTTTTTCTGTTTAAAAAAAAAAAACTCTTAAACATCTGGGGAGTGTTAGCAGGATCTCAGAAAAATAAATCTTTGAAACAATGATACAAAATGACCAAAAAAAAAGAAGATGACAAAGAAGTGAGCTTTGCAACCTGATAATGTTCAGAGGTCAAAGTGTGTTTTCTGAAGCCCTCTGGGAACCAGAAAGGGTTCAGCTGCCTTTTGTTTCTTTAAATTTCTGTTCCTCAAGCATTAATGGCAGATTATAAACCAGGTCAACATAGTGTTGGTCGTACTTGACGGATATCGTGAACAATATTAATGATGGAACCTTCAGTTTCACAATAAGATGACGTTAAAGCGTTGTGCAACTTCTATTTTTCCGTGGGACCTTCATACACAGATCATTATGTTCTTTTTTATGTATATTTATGGAATATATTGCTTTTAGTTCTCGTTATTTCGAAACTTCGGCTGCAGTGAGTTCCAAAGAAGATGAAATTCACTTCACTGTATGTGACAAGGATCATTTAAGGCTCAATTGGTGCTCAGCATGTTTATGCGGTAGGGTAACTGGAATATGAACTGTGACGGGAGAATAAAAGAGGCTATTTAAATGTTTGGATGGTGTCTTTTATTGTTTTGAAAGCCTTTTCTTCTTTCTTTAAGCTCACCGCTAAAATGAATCAGTGGTTTCCCAGTACACTGGCAAAGCCACAGAGATGGTGGTCTTTATTGTGTCTCAGGATTCAAGCAGGCATACAAAAATATTGTTTAATGAACCAGCAATTTTAGTTCATAGACTAGAGAGTGTTTCCAAAACCAACACAATGTGATATTTGATACTGAAGGATACTAGAGCGCTTCATGTGGAATTGCGAAAGAAGACGGGTTCAGGAATTACGTTTTAACAGCAAAGAAAACAAACACGGTGGTGATTCCCTCTCGGCTCGTGAGACATTCAACACATTCATCACTCAACAGTTGCATTGATGGATTGACACAGTTGATGTTATTCAGTCAACAAGATGTTTCACTGGGCTGACAAGGAAATCCTCCTTGGGGAATCAGTTCAACAGGTGGCTTTTAGTGGGTAATAATCTCACGATGCATTAATCGCTCCCAGTAAACGAAGCCATAAACGTAATTAGGGCCAAACTGAAGCAGATTTGAAACAGTGAGTCAACTGGTCCATCTCTGTCTGCTGTTTCGTGTTGGGATGTTGAACTTCGCTGCAGATCGTCAGTTTAATTCAGGATATTTTGCTGCATTTTATGTGAACATGAGCTGGACTTCCCTTTGTTTTCTTGTCATTTTAAGTCCTCTGATTTACTATAGAATTTTACAAAATGAATCCCTCACAATCGACTCCATTCTTTACCTTCTTTCAACTCTGCACACATTTGAGAAAAAAATATGGGTGGAAATATCAATCCTTTACCTCTCATGTTCCATATTAATGAAAATGTATGCATTTCAACCTCCACGTTGACCGTTTCTCTCCCTTCTCTCTCAGGTGCTTCACCCTACCCCGGTGTCCAAATTGACGAGGAATTTTTCTGCAGACTGAAAGAAGGGACCAGAATGAGAGCTCCAGAATACTCTTCCTCTGAAATGTGAGAATTAACAAGAACAATACTTTGAAAGGACATTTTTTCTTTGACATGTTCCTTGCCGCACTGTCCATATCCATTAAGTCAGTCGCAGTAGTAGCAGATAAAGACAGAGGACCCTTCTTTATCCAGCCAGTCTGCCGTATCAGCTGCCAGGAGGCAGAGTTTCTCTTTTTCTTTGTGGTTGCACCAGAAGGTCAGAGGTGACTGATAAGCATCATGGGTAATCCTGTTTTGAATGTTGAAGAAGGAAACATTAGCTGCTGATTAGCTTTGCGGCGGCGCGCTTGAAGCTCTGACAGTGGTGTGGTGGTAACTGAGCACCACTTTTAAAGTCAGTGTCTGTAGTGAGGACCCTGAGAAGGGTGGATATCTGTGAGAGAACAGTCTTTGGTATCAGCTCTGAGTGTGTGTGTGTCTGGTTTTCATTTCAAATGACTGATACAGTAAAACTCCTCAAATCCTATTTATTTTGAAAGCATAATGCACCACTTTTGCTTAATAATGATGTGGTATCAAAAGGTCTAGCAATCTTGTGCCAAGTAAAGCAA
Source organism: Aulostomus chinensis (assembly GCF_037954235.1). NCBI lineage: Eukaryota > Metazoa > Chordata > Actinopteri > Syngnathiformes > Aulostomidae > Aulostomus > Aulostomus chinensis. The sequence continues at coordinate 18,349,665 of NC_141332.1, read as the reverse complement.
ACTGAATGAATTTATCAGCAATACAAAGAAGAGAGTGGTTGGAAATGATACTTGAAATTTAATCCAGACCCAATGGTTTCATTCAGAACAGAAGATCTGTAGATGTAGACCCAACGGTGCCAAGAATCCCTTGTACATTCCTTCCTTATTCAGACAACCCGTTGACAAAAATAGATTACCAGATTATATATTTTGCAATCTTATGACTGTGGAGCCTCGAATATGAAGCCAAGATAAAAACCTACTGATGTTGGTTTAAGTGGGATGCAGAGTAATGCACTTAGAGTCAGTAGGGTAAATTCCACTGATCCCCTCAAGAGGTCTGCAGTTGATCACATGAGTCTGAAATCTAGGGTTTGACATCTTGACCCTGACCCCACAACACTCATCCCATATGAGGGTTGAAGCGAGGCGCTCCAGTCTGCACGGGGTGCTCGGCGTTTAATCTGTGCCACTGCAGCAGTGGCTACATTAACACGGACATGGACGTACTCCTTAATGGCACTATCCTGTGAGTCTGACTACCATATGACCTTTCGCAGCATTTTTTGTGACACGTACAGCAGACGAACCAGTTTTTAACGCATGGTCCAGCTTCTAGCGAGTGCAACAGACCCGACTCTAACCACAACGTTTTGAATTATTTGCAAGAAAATACTCAAAGTATACCACGGTCACAACATGGCGGAAATTCTTCAAGGAACACAGAAAACATATGGAAGTAATGTAGGCGTGCAACTTCAGTCATTAGTCGAACTTTGCTCTATATCATGAAAATAGGATTATAAATTGAATCGTCTATAAGAAACTGTTGTAAAGACTTTATTTGTAGTTTAGTCTTGTGTAGCCTGCGGTCAGTATTGGGATTTTTGTGGTCCGCAGTCACTGAATCATCAGGAACGTCTGTTTGTAAAATCCCCTGTGATGATGCATTGCTGAGGAATTTAGCGGATGCTTTCTTGAGAGTACAATAAAAAAGGATGCTCACTTCCCATCACTTCCCATCCTACAACACATGCCCAACCAGACCCAAAAACTTGCAGGGGCATACTATTCATTCTCATCAGGAACCAGGCAGGAAATGTGGTTTAAAAATTGTGTAGTCAATACAATGTTTCTACATCTTCCCTCAATAATACGCATTAAAGTTGAGATTCTAATCTCCACATCCTGTCACCATGAGGGGGGCTGCCACCTGTTAATACGCCTTCATTAACATTGGAATCATAACCTCTCGCTTGATTTTAGCGTGAGCACAGAAAAAGAGGAAGGGGGCTCTATTCAACGCACCAGGTCGCGTGCTTTTACAGCCAAACCTGAGATTGACTAAATAGGAAGCCAGAAGGGAATTATAATGGCTACATTTACATAAAACATACGATTTCTGTAAACTCCTCTGTGAAATGAGACAAGCCAGTGTGATGGAGACTCGCATTAAGGCTGTGAGTCTTCCCACATGGCCAGAGATGTTGACAGCTTGTCAGAGACCTGACAGAAGCTCTGTGCTCTCATCGGTCTTTACACCCAAGACCCAGAGAGAATCCGATACGGGCCTGCAGGGTTCGTATCACTTGAAAATAAAGAACAGGGTAATGATCAGGATGACAGCCCCGTGTGGTCCAAAGGTTGGGTCTATCTCAAGACAAAGGCGCCAAACGACAACCAGCTCTGTTTTTACTCTAAGGTGCAAAGTATTTTTGGCACAAATCAGGTTCCACTTTACATTACCTCAACCCAAATGCATGTTGTTCTTGGCATTGACATGAATTCAGTTTGTTGAAGGTTTATGTCGCAGCTTTGGCTCAGTGGTGTGTTCTTTGTCTGCAGATATCAGACCATGTTGGACTGCTGGCAGGGGCAGCCACAGCAGCGGCCGACCTTTACGGAGCTGGTGGAAAGGCTAGGAGACCTCCTTCAGGCCAGCGTGCAACAGGTATTACACAAACAATGGGCCACATATGAAAGTAATGACACCCCCCCCCCCGAAAATTCAGCCAGCGTCGTCGGCTTATCAGGGTGGTTATTATTAACAGCTGGTTAAAGTTTTATGGAAGATATTTTCCCACCAACTTACAAGCTGTGAAAATATGTTTGTACTCATCCCATGACATTCTGCCCATATTGTTGAATCACACAACATGATACAAAAGAATAAGTCACTGGCTCCTCAGAACAGGCCATCCAGTAAATGGCATCCCTGATCAACCCTAAAATAGACGTGGGGGGGGGCTCCACAGAGCTGGGAGGGGATGTAGCGCTCAATAATAAACAGTTGGCTTTGCTGGAAACGGCACCATAAGACTTGTAAAAAAAAAAAAAAAAAAAAAAACAAGCTTGAAAGAAGATGTTAGTTAATTAGCGTGACCACATCGTTGTCTGGTGTCTCGTGAATCTGCAACCCAAAACATTTACAGACATTGTACGAATTTTTACCAAACACCGGTTTGCTCCCATCAGGTAAACAAATGTGCAACAAATTCACTGGAAAAACTACAGTATTGAGGGCTCATCCAATCAGCTTTAACTGGAATATTTACATGTGTCCACCAGGCACAGTCCAATGGAGCGAGCCCACAAGGCACAGCTAACCAGGTCCTGATTTTGGCCAGGTCCAAATCACTGTTGATTCACTCTAATTGGATCTAAATGTCTTGCTCTATGTCTCTTGTGTCAAGAAACTCCTGTTTTCGACAAAACTGACATCTATGACTGCTCTTCCATCGCTCACACACCAGTGTATTGTCTCCATTGTGTCTGTTCAGGTCAGCATCATTATCTTCGAATTAATTTAATTGATTACAAAGCACTGCTGCCTGTCCAGCTCAGATTCTCTCTCTATTCCCCTCTTCTATTCACTTCACTTAGGAAACAAAGTCAGGACGCCAGTACTCGCCTACAATTGCAATTGATTTCATTTATTTAGCACTTTATCACTCACTGATGATAGAAATTTGACCTCAACATGACGAGAGCAGTTGGTTTTCAGTCGTGGGGATGGAGAAGATGCACAGAGTCAGCTTCTTCCTTCCACCCGGTGAAGAAGGGCAGCCCTCTCATCCAGAAATCACTGCCCACAGGAACCGATAAAGAAACAGAAATCCTTTTTACTGCCTTACTGGTTCTTGTCCAGTGAACTAAATGGACAAAAAGACAAACCCAGACTTCACTTCACATAAAAGCATGATGCGTTACAAATTAGTGTGTGACAGCAGTCCTCGTGAGAAATAAGAGTGGACGGACAGAACCGAGGGGGGCGCGGGCTCTCATTAATAAGGCTTTTGTTACAGCGCACGAAGGCCAGTCATGGGCTCTGCTGTCTCCACCAAAAAATCATGAACACTGTATTAGATTTATTAGGCATGACCTTAGTTTCTTTGGCTGCTCGCCACGACCTGTAGCCGTGGGTGTTTGTATAACATTCACACCGCATGGCTCATGAATCTGCTGAAGCCCTCATTGCTATGTATTTGCATCACGCATGTCAGAGGCTGTGCTGATAGATGTTTTGTATCTGTGTGGATGATTTAGGAGGGGAAGCACTACATACCCATCAACACAGCTCTGCTGGCAAAAGTTGGAGACCTGACTGCTACCAAGCTGCCGGAGGAGACGCCAACACGGCCCGTCTCACACCGCCAGTCAGGGGGCACCTGGTGAGCATGTGGATCTTTGTTCAGGATAGTTTACATGGAACAGACTCCTGAAACTGCTAAGTTAGCTCTGTGCAAACTGAAACATTTCAACACCTATCAGATGGATGCCTTCATACAGATACTCCTGACTAGATCCCCTGACTGTTCGTCATACATGTCTGACTGGTCCAGGTTTCACTTAGGAATATTACACGCATTTGTGCAATACTTGGTGAAGAAGGAAATAAATCCTTCTGACTTTTGGGGATCCCCTGACTACTCCTTTATTACCACCATCAGCTGGACAACTATTATATGCATCGCCTTGAAATTTTCTAAAGATTTTCCTGTTTTCCAGATACTTTGTCAGTAACACTTTGTGAACCTCCCGCATGTTCCTCAGCATCACTGACCGGTCAGAGTTTCAATTATTCAGTGAAATATTTCAACACTACATAGATAAGTTGTCCAAGAGACCTTCCTTATTCTCAGAAAATGGCCCATCCTCTGTTGACTCCATGGGCTTGACAACCCTTCTATGACATCCCATGAATTTTCGGGGCAATCTCAAATATGGGATGAGGCCACATCCTCTAAACACCACAGTGCAAGGTGATGGTGCGTCATGCAATCTGATTAGGAGGGTCTCTTTTCATGATGGCCCCGCCTTTCTGTTTCCTTATCACACATGATGTTTTGTGGTTACTGTGACTGTGACACAACAAATTCTGAATAAGGAGTTAGGTTGGGTTGGTGGTTGATAACGACGGACAGCAAGCAGCAGAAAAATTTTCATGTCACGACGTTAATGAACCACGATGTTTCCACTTAATCATGTCTTTTCCAGCTTCAGCCTAACCACAGAAAACATGAAATGACTACAGCGGATGTCCTCTCAACAGTCACTGCTGTCAATGAATACTGATAAAATCAAGTTTTCTGAACGACAGAATAGCATTAGTCATAGTCGGGAGTGCCATGTCGCTAAACCAGGGAATTAATATTTCCACCATTAAACAAGGATCCCAATTGACTGTACAACCGTGGTGCTGGCGTGTCATTTTAACAGCCGTTGTACCACCAAGTTATACTGTGTATTGTGTGATGTCGCTAATTTTAGCAGACCTACAACATAAACTGATATTAACTCGTTAACGCAAGCATTTTAACATCGTCATGGGGGGTCAGTTATCATACTGATAAGGCATTTTGTTCAAATATCCCCCCTTCAGTCACACATAGCTGCTAGCATGGCAAAGCTGTTGAACACTCAATGAAATTGTAAAGACAACTGAAGGAGAAAAATCACCTGATCATAAAACCACATAAAACTAACATCAGTTTGTCCAAGGTCCAACATGTTTTGCAAAGGAAACAGCTAAGTCATTGTCCTTCTTTGTTGTTGCTGCACTACTCAGACTAAACTTTACCGGAACATTCAGGTCTGAGCTGAAGACACTGACGGACCAGATTGGCACTTGATAACAAACATACACATGGCTGCTCGACGATCCCAAAGCTTTTTGCCGTTCACTGTTTTGGACATTTTTCCTCAAAACCAAAAATCCCACTTCTAGATTTATATCCAACTAAAAATAATGTTGGTTTGAGCACAGATCCTCCAAGTGGGTTTATTAGGGAGGTGTTGAAAAGCAATAATGACATTTGCCCCTTGAGTTAGTCATTTTAACTTCAGTGTTGAAAAGTAAAGTCAACACATCGTCTGTGCACTGTCGTAGATGCGGCACGCAGTTTATGAAAGGGGTTTCATTTCTGTGGTTTTGTTGCTTAACTCTGCTTGTTTGAGTCTAGCGTTTTCAAAGGAATCATTAAACAGACACTGAATATTTGAAGGTATTTTGGAGGCTTATTCCAGAAATATTCCTTTACCAGGAACGTTAAGATCCGTCCTGCGAGTGTGAAAACCTTCGATGAGGTCACCATGGAGAGCGGGACAAATGAGGGTCACGGGGTGAGTAATTCCTTCTGAAGATAAAACAGGACCAGACACACAAAATGTGCTTTTAATTTCCTGATTGAAGAGACATCAGACATTGAACAGGAAAATCCCTCTTGCACCATGAATCTTAAGTGTTACAGTAGCTTAATTGAACTCTATGAGAGGTTGCATTATTCATTTTAATGAGTTTTTGACAACATATTGGTCCTAACTGTAAGAAAGTGTTTAGAGGTGCTCCTGGAAGCTTTTCTTACTCTTGCTCCATCATCCATTCTTCCAAGACTACTTTGATTTTGTTTATGCGCTAACATTTTGTTTGCGCCTGCCTTATGATGGTGTCGCTTCAACACCATCCTGGCACTCTTTCATCTCAATAATCTGGGTTTCCTGCTGCCTCATTAGAGTCAAAGGTTAGTCTTCAGCTCTCTGCAGCTGAATTGTCATATATCTGAACTTTCAGTAATTGACTCTGATCTGATTTCAAACAGAACCGCTTCCCACCTTGCAAAGCTCCCAGTTAATTTAAAGAACCAGTGTGAAGTATCTAGTGACACCTAATGGTGAGGCTTAGTATTACAAACCTTCAACTCATACCTCCCTTTCCAAGCTTGCCGACACGAGCCAGAGTCCAGAAGCATTATGTTTTCGTGCTGTCCATTCATCCGTCCCATTCTCTCGGAAGTGATATCTGTGTAACATCCTGAGGGAATTTCTTCCAACTTCCCACAAACAGCCAGCGGAATTCAAGGATGACAATAAAATAAACATTTTGCTGGTCAGAGGTCAAGGTCACAGTTACAGGTACACATCTCGGAGTCATACAACCATGATGCAGCTACATTTACAGAAATAGATCGAAGCTAAGCGTCACACACAGTTACCAGATGAGCAGCAGATGTATCGTAAGAATGTAGCCTCATGGCTAACAGCTCTATGTTGGGGAGGCAAAAATACTCCAAGGAGGCACCAGCTGTTCGTACTCAAAGCAACAAGCCTGATGCCTGTTTTCCTTCCGCCCTCTGATTTATTCCTGTCCAGTCGTTGATGGTAGCGATGGAGTCCGGAGAATCTTCCTGTAGCAGCATCTCTGTTAAACACATAACGCTTCAGTCATGGAAGTCCCCCTAATTCCTTACAGACTCTTCCATCATCCAGTGATCTCACACTGACCATAATAATACAGACGAGACGCCGGATGAATCTTTTCTTCTCCATCAGTCTCAGTTGTTGGTTCCTGGTGTAAACCAGTACAGCCATGGAGCTGCTCTACAAAGACATTCAGCTGAGTGGAAAAAAGTAACATCACCATCCAAAAAACAGAGCACTCTCTTCTAGATGGTTTAGAGAGAGCACATTTCAAATAAGTTGCTCTTAAAACAAATAATAGAATCAGCTGAAGTTGTGGCGCTAAAAACGCCATTCTTGGGCTGCTGTAGATGCAACTGTGCAGAAGAGAGGCTGCGCCTACGTGGATATGAAGAGCTCATTCTTAGCTAATGAAATACTGTGAATCTTGGTTTCAGGTGATTATATACAGGTGAAAATATTATGAGTGTCATAGTGAATTTCTATCAATAACCTGTGCTAAATTCTGCACACTGGACATTTAAACGGTTAAACTAAAAGCAAGGAAGTGTTTTTGATCCATGATTTAACTTTAACAACCATATTTCAAGTCAAACCCGACACACTGCCAAACATCGTTACACAGAGGTGCAGCCTTCCCAGAAATGACTTCCTCTTGACTGAAGTGCTGCGCTTTGATTGCTATTTATCTCAGTGATGCAGAAAATTGTGTAAAATTGTTCAAGCCTTCACACACACACACACACACACACACACACACACACACACACACACACACACACACACACACACAAACACACACACCAGATACAGAAGTACTGTGGCTACCTGTTTGTTTTAGAATTTAGTTTAAGATTTTTTTGGGATTGCTTTTAAAGCCTGTCATGGTTTGGAACCGCCGTGTATTTCTGACCTTCTACTCTGTATCAAGAGGTTTCCTGGTTCAGGCTCCAGATACAGGGGGATCAGACTTTTGCTGTGATCGATACACATGCTCCGTATAAACCCAGAATCAGATCAGCATGTGTCACACTTCATGCTCATAAAAATAAACCTGCCATTTTCATTACTTGTGATTCATACACTCACAATTTTCTTCGTCTTTCGGTTACTCTTCTACCATTTCAAGGAATGACTTCATTTTCTCGTAGTCTGTTAACTTACTAACTTTTTGTCATGTTTCCACCTCAGATGGTATAAATGAGAGTAGCAGCTGGAGTTTTAACTGTCTCTCATGGTCGACAGGGTGGACAGTCAGACAGTGGGATGGGTCTCTCCTCCGACAACATGAAGGCTCTGCAGAGATTGGAGTCGCTCGCTGGCCGACCTCTCAGCATAATAGCTCTGGCGTACGTACCCTCAAGCAACCCTCCACATGTTCTGCCACACACACATACACACACACACACACACACACACTGGAAGACCCAATACCTGCCTGGAAACCTCCCTGATGTGCTGGAATGTAGATGCAGTAACTGTCGTATACACACACACACACACGTACAAAGAAGGCAATGGCTTGTTTTCTCTTTTGTATGAAGGAACCATGCATGAGGGACAGTGGCACAAAGGAGACCGGGGGGGGGTGAAGCTTGAACGTGACTTGCTGAAGGACTTGGCACAAGGGTGGAGTGGATGGGTCACTTGAGATTGGGCTGTTTAAAGACTCAACACTAAAACTTCTTTGTTTTTACCTCAAGAACCCTGAGCGAGGCCCCTCCCACAATGATTTAACACAGGAGTCATGGCTGTATGCTGTATTTCAATCAATGCAGGGTTACACATGATCTCAAAAACATGACATAGGACTAGACTATATTCTCTGAAACCCTGTAGATCATTTTGATGATTCTAAGATGTGGATCCTGCAAGGGCAAGTATGTAAAACTGTCAAAAAGAGAGAAAAACACGAAGTGAAACAATATGTTCTCACTTAGGAGGTTATTTGAGGATGAAGTCTAATCTGAGTACATTTATGTAAACCTTTTTTCTCATGAGAGCCGTACTTTGGAGGTTTCAGGCAGCCAGTTGTGGCTTATGTGAACAATCCAAGCAGGATGGCCACCATTAATAAGCCTCCATAGTTGTAGTTTTTACTTAAAAATGTAAGAATTAAGTCAACCAGTGAATTTTATTCATAAAGCCTGAACTCACAAGCTTGCCTCAAGGAGCTTTACTATCTTTACAAAGCCTTTTAAAATGGCAGAAACCTCAAGAAGAACCACGGGGGGCAGATAGTCAACAGACGCAGCGTGCAAACAGCAAATTTTAATAATAATCGAAGTCCCAAAGCAAATATCTGTTAAAGGATAATTCTGGTATTATTCCACCTGTTGTCACTTGTGTTGACGATTGAAGTGCCTGCTAAAAACTCACATGATTGAAATTCTACCAGTATTGAAGTCTAAAAACTGATGCTGCTAGCATGGAGTGCAGCCGTCTGCTAAAAGAGCACGTTTTCTTTTTCCAGCTGACAGATTGACACAGTTAGAGTCTGAGAACATCATTGAAGGGATCCCTCAGAGATACCCATGTTTCCAACTTGTAACTGATGTCTCATACTTGAAACATACTTGACTCGATTGATAGGTTCCCATCATTCCTCTCATCTCGGCTCTCTGTTCCCGTTTAATTTGGAAACATGAAAGAACGTCTGAGTACGTCGCAGAGGTTAAGGTCAGAGGAGTGAAATCGTCGGATGGGTCAGGTTCCAGCTCCCCCAACACCACCACCCGTTTCCTGAGCACCGCGGCTTCACATTTCAAACTCCCTCCTCGGTTTCTCCCCCGTCCCTGCTCAAGTAAACTCTGGCTCAAATCCCTACTGACAGCCATCACATTCAAATGCCTCAGACACATCAAAATCAGCTTAATATTTCACGAGTGTCTTTTAAATAATTTGTAGCAATTCCTCTATGTTGCGGGCACCTCACTTTTTCGGTGTGACGCTGTAACATGCATGTAGCAGTACAGAGCGTGAAAATGGAACCTAAACTATAGAGCACCGTCCCCAAGGTGACCTCAACCAAACCAAATGTGAAAAAGATTCATTTCTTTACTTTTTTTGACAGATATTTCCCAAAATGTCTTGGGTTCTTCCTTGGCCTGTGCTACACCCCTCCACCAGATTTGATGAAATTTGGCCTCATTGTTTTTGCGGATTCCTGCTGACAGATAAGCAAACGGCATCGACAGCATGAAGTGAAAGTAACAAACTAAGCTCGTCAATGGTAAAATAAGATAACGACCAAAAAAAGAAATCACATAGTTTGACAACAATACGCTGCAGCAGTTTTGATTGGAACAATTCCAGTCATCATGGTCCCTGGTGATCATTTCAACCCAAACCCACATGAGAAAACAGGGCGAAGGGTTGAGGGTTGAAAAATATCCCAGTACTCCTTTTAGAAATGGAATCACGTAAAGCAGCTCATCAAACTCCAACATTCTCACATTCTTTCATCGTGTCTGTTTGATTTCCAAACTTGGAGTCAGGCTGCTGGTGTCATCATGGTCTTGTCATTGAGCGTGGAATCAGTGCGTGCATGCTGGGGGGGTGGAGGGGGTGGGGGTGGACCTCCTCGCTGGGCAACCGCTCAATCTCTACCACCTTTGAACCGAGGAGCATTTATGAGGGCCCCTGTTAGCTGCGGCTCTTTTTTGTTTCCTCAGAGTCCACCTGTTGCTCACTCAGCCTCCTGCCTGCCCTCTCCGTCTCTACCTGCCAGCCTGACATTTTCTTGTGTGCCAGCGCTCTGTGCCTGGTTCTAATATCCACTATTTTGGACGCCTTGCTTACCAGGTAGTTAGAAAGCATTCCAGTACATGTACCCCTGCTGAGCTCTGACCCTTTGCCCTCCAGAGAGGAGCTCTGGAAAACCATAGCAACCTCCAAAGACAATGGTGGGCAATTACTCATATTCTGAGCATCAAATGAAGCAGAAAAGCTCAGGATGATTGATTATATAATATAAGAGTGGGGGGAGGCCCGTGTGATTGTAAAGCTTCACAAGGGGTCACTCTCAAAGCCGAGAATATTAAAGCAGCTCTCGGATAAAAATTGATGAAGTTGTTTTTGAAGAAAACCAACTCCGGCTTTTAGTTTGGACGGTTCCGACTGTCACCCTAAATCAGTCATTGCTGTTTTCTGTACGCGGAAAAGGGGCCGTGTCTCAGGAACGTTGGGTGCCGGCGTGAGAATACAAGAGCGTATTGTGAGAAAAGTCTTGCGGCACATTTGGCTTCAGGGTAAACTCTCAAGTCAGGATGTCGTCTGGTCATTCCGTTGCGCCACACTGATTTGTTGTGTCTGCTGAGCAGTGCTTGTTTTTCAAGCAGTGGTTTGTGTCATCGTATGTATTTTTTTTAACCCTCCTTACAATAGAGACACTTCCTTATTGGAGTGAGCTAATAGCGTGTTCGTCTCACTTTTACGCTGTCAGGACAAGCTGGGCTTTACTTTACTGGATATATTCTAAAACTGAGAGAACAACAAACATCTTTCTGCACCGGGAAACAAATATAATCCAATGGTTTTATATTTAAATACATCGATTTATGTTGTTATGTCTGTGTGCGTATTCCAGGATGAAGGCAGCCAGCAAGAGTAAAGAGTCGGTTCTGACTGACACAGAAAAGGAGAAATACCCACCGACCGTTCCCTCACTGGAGTTCAGTCTGGACGATTCGGCCCTGGACGCCGACCTGGAGTGTCACAGCCCGCCACCTGACTACAACTCAGTGGTGCGCTACTCTACTCCACCTGTGTAACCTCCCGCTCCATCACTGGAGAGTCTGACTGACAGCCTGGAGGCCTTTTGTTAAAATCTCCTCTGGTTTGACTCTAATCCTTGGACGCTTCAACAACATTTGAGAGAGTCTTATGAATCAACTTCCAACTTTGCAAGGCAGCCACCGTGCAACAAAAGGAAACCTGTAATCAGTTGGTTCTTTTCTGACGCGGGCCGCCGTTAACGCTGCTGGTCCATTCCACATTCACTGTGACAAGTCAAACAGCTGAAAGCAGGCTCAGGTATTCCAGTCAGGTATTTCTCTGATCTACTGTGAAAACAAACCACGAAGAGAACAACTTCACCAACATCCGGCAAGGAGAGGCCTTTTAAATTCATATATTTCTTTAAATGGTTTCATGACATTATAAACTTGGAGGAATTTTCTTGATGAAGTTAAGGAGATGTCATTCTGTGGGGGCATCCATCTGTAGGAGGACTGGCTGTGATGGATGACTTGATACCATTAATGATTCATGGTGACAGGTCTTTCGTTGGAGGTGTCATAGTGTGTTTCCAGTAACTCAGGTTGACCCAGGGAGACAGCGGCGAGGGTTACTTTGAAACAGGTCAGAGACGACCACACGTTAAAGTTGCGCCAGAGAAACTCCAGCTTTAACCTTTCAGCTCAACCATGAGGGCATTTAAAGGAACACAACAGCATTTAGGGAAATGAGTTTATTGTCCGTTCTCCCCAGAGCCATTCAAGAGGACAGAAACGGGCTAGTTAGCTTAGCACAATGAATGGGAGTGGATGGGAAGTGTTAGCATGACTCCATCATCAAGTCTTTAAATGCGCTTTTCTCCAAAACAGTCTTTGCCTCCATGAATAGAACTGGAATTGTGTATGAAGTTCATGATGAAATGAGACATTGTAATTTTTCAATCAGAAACATAGTCAGAATTACTTTCCGTAGCCTGCAGGGTGCCGTGATTGGGTGCAGCGCCTCAAGAGCTCCATCAACAAAACAAAATATTTGTTGACCACTTCTCCTCCAACATGGACCGTCCCTGTGAACGAGGATGAGGAGGATTATTTCTGGATGACTCAAGTTCCTGAACCTTATTTACTGGATGATGTTTGACTGAGTTGCGCTAACACCATCCAACCACTCCCATTCGTTGTGCTAAGTCATCTCACTCTCAGTGGGTCTCCTCAGCTCCCAGCACAAAGGAGATGGAGGGTGTCTGTCTTCCTATCTGGCGCTGGGAACGATGACAAATAATCGAACTTTCAAAAAAAAAGATGTTCCTAAAAATACATTCCAATTCCTCCTCTTGCCCCATCTGGTAATGAAGAACCTCAAATGTTGTGTATTTTTGTTTGGTCAAACTGAAAAGAACATGATAAGGAAACCAGAGAGCCTCATGAATATATGAAAACAATTTCTTCAAAAAGTAAACTATGTATTTATTTCCATTGTGAACACTGTCACCATATTTAAAAGTTAACTAAAAGATTTACCAGCTAAGTTGACAACACCCCATAAGTTCAGTCCAGATGTATATGCTGATTGTGCTGCTGTATTCACTGATATGACTCAGCTGAGGGACACACGTGCGCGTGTGTGTATGTTTGTGTGTGTGTGTGTGTGTTTATATGGGTTGGGGGGGGGGGGGTTCTCCGTCCATCATCTTGTGTTCAGAGTTAATAAAGCTTGCAGGGCAGGCTACAGAAACTCTACCTGTGTATGAAGTTAGCACCTGTGTGTTGCGTTCAGTCCGGACTCATTGAAAGTACCGTGGTCTGAACGCGCGTGCTAACGTATGCGTACCCTGTAGCATTGATGCTAGCTTGTTCTCTCTGACGTCTGAAAAACAAACCAGTATTTTAAAGGTAGCACAGTAAGAAGTGACTGTTTTGAACTCCTGTGTATTTCTCTATGATGTGTTGTCTGTGGACCCTTGGGAATTATTATGCACTGATACTTTATATCAAATGTAATGTTTTTGTATTCTGAAGGTATATTATTATTATTGTTATTATTATTATTATTATTATTATTATCCTTGGGCAGTGTTGAGGGTCACATGTATTTAACTCCAGTAGCTCCCATAGCAAACTAACGTTTACACTATATGTCATATTATTTCATTTCAGCCTAACATCCATTTCATATTTCACGTTTATCTTTCACACTTGTCAAGCTTCAGCTCTCACAATAGAATTTCAACATAAATACAAAGTTTATTTGATGGCATTTCTGGGAAGAACCATGATTATGACCTGTAGCAGTTCAGGCTTTTTGTTCATGAAGTCCACAAGTCAGTTGTAATGAAAATATTGTTCCCCAGCACTGTTAATTGAGCATATGAAGTAAAGAAATGAATAAAGATCTATATATTTATACATTACCTGCTGTCTTTCTCATAATTGCTTAATAATCTTAATGAAGAAATATATATATATATATATATATATATATATATATATACACATGTATATATACACACACACACACACACACACATATATATATATACATATATATATATATATATATATACATATATATACTCTAGTCACTATTAGACTGTATCAGGTTTACCAGGTAGTTAGTAGTACCGGTGTTGTTCCATGAAACTCCAAGCACCGGTCTGCTCATGTTTCTGGGAAATTTTTTGCTAAAACGACTCAAATGGAACTGCTAAAAGCTGTTATGTGAGAAAAAAAAAAAAAAAAAAAAAAGGTCCACATGAGCGATGGTGTCGATTCACATCGCGCTGATTCTTGGAAGCGTGGAAAGAAAGGGAAGTTCTGATTTTGCAACACTTACCGTATAATCACCACAAATCTCTTAGGATTCAGATGTGTGACATCCTCACTGCTCACTTGCCGTGTGGAGGGATCGGCGCGTCTCCCACTTCCTTCATGGGATTTTCGTGATGTGCTGCCAGTGTTTTTTTCAAATGCAGTTTTATTCACAATGTGACCCTGAGAAACGCTGCGTCACTGGCAGGTCAAACAAAGACAGAAATTCCCTTTTTCAACGTATTATTATTAAAAATAAAAAAAACAAGCATTGAGAAAAGGTGCATGAAAGGTGTATGAGGCTATGATATCACGTGACCTCTCGCCCGATCCTGACCCTCAGAGGCCTAAAACTCTCCTGTTGATTCACACAACCTAATTCTCCAGGCTTATTCCCATTTGAATAATTAAAACACTCATGAAAAGTATATTTAGTGTGGAATGTGCCATCGTTGTTGCTCCTTGGACAGTCAGAGACTCACTTCCTGGTTAGGACAAGTTGTCGGCAGCATGTCTGTTCACCGGGACAATGCTCCTCCGAGCGGAAAAGGAAGGAACTCTTAATCACTGGGCTCAGGACTGGAGGACGCCACACACAAGACTTCCTCTGGGAGCGTGGTACCTCCGGTGACTGGCACAGGGTGTGTCTGAGGGGAAAAACACCAGAGGACAGGTAGGACCCTTGACCATCCTCAAGGGCCCGATTGTCCTCCCAGGATTTACTGTTTACGAGGAGGTGCGCGCCCCCACCGTGACACTTAAACGCCGATCGGCGACCTCCAGCGTGGACTATTTCCAGAATATACAAACAAACAGGGGAAGGATGTTGGGGGTGGTGGTAGTGTTGGGGGAGGGGGTCCTGTACTGTCTTTTATTACGGTAACAAACATTTCTTAACACTTCTCAAAGTGTTTTTCCAGAGGCGTGAGTTGTGTCTTTTACTTGTCCTCTCTTTAATCACCTCAAGGCCTCACGTTACTAACTATTAGTCATTTCCAAAAGTCTACCGATGCCAGTCGGGACAACAACAACAACAAAAAAACCTCTTTGCATTATTAATATCTGCTCATGGACAACAACAGTTTCAATTCAGACGACAACACAACAGTCACTTTTCTCACATACTTTAATTTTATTTGATCAAATCTGAATTTTACTTGCATTGCCATTGTTAGTCAGTGGCAGAAACAAGCATGATTGGCCTATCAAACGCAGAACCACATTGGTCCTTCCTTTTGTCAATCAACCATCAAATTTATTACAAATGCAACGTGTGAAAGCATAAATCTGTCACCAGAACGAGAAAACAGGTGAAACTTTTCCATTCTCAAAACATCTCCTGATTTGCCCGCTCAGTTTTTAACCGTGTTGGACGAAATCCTAACATCGCATGTCGGCTCAACAGTCCCCAGACCCCCAGTGTGAGTGAAAAAACTCAACTTTAACAGGAAAGAGCCACTTCCACAGTCCCTTCCCAAAGCAAACAGAGTCGAAAAACACTCCATAGAAAAGGAGGCGTGAATCAAGTCGGGAACTTTTGAATCTCCACCTATAAAAACATCAATGATCCAACTGTGCACCTTGAAATCCCATCATACACCGGTTGGGGGCCGTCAACCCGACAGTACAATGTATTCCCAGACCCCTGCCCAAGAAGGTGAATGGAGGGCTGGCCACATCTGAGCCGCTCACCTAAATACGGAACAATAAGCCGGATAAGACTGAACTTCAGCCCACATTTTACAAGCTAAGAAAGAAAAAAACAAAACAGGTCAACAACAGCTAAATAAAGACGTTTCTGTCCACGTTCTCGAGATGAACTGCCGCGTTTAGGAGATGCGTAAATATCCAGATCATGAAGATGATAAATTGAATGATTCCAAAAATAAAAATCCTTTTAACATAAACAGGAAATATCAAGGCAAAAACATATCTACAAAGGTTTGTTTGTTTTTTGTTTTTTTTAGCGGCTCTGTGTAGCTGCTTTCAGGTGAAAGAAACATAAACATGTTAGCTTGCATGCTAACAATAGCATTCACCTCAAAGTTCAGCTGGGGCTGATGAAAAGGAAAGTTGTGTTGGGATTTGTTATCTTTGTTTTTACATTTTCAAAAGCTTCCATGTCATGTGATCCAGCAACCCCAAACAAATACCAGTTACTGGTACCAGCCAAGGAATATAAGACACATGTCTTTGTAGTGCATCTTTAATGCAACAAATCAAACAAATCAGTGACAGTTAAGAGAAAAAGAGAGGAAAACCTTGTTTTTTTTCCCCCCCATTTTTCACAGTTGTTCAAGGGCCTTTAGTCCCTTCAGCGATCAGCCTGGCTCCTGGGAGAGGTGGAAGCTGCCTCCATTAGGATCTCAAGCTGCACAGTTGGGTTAAACGGTCTGGATTACCATGCAGAACCATGTCACCAACAAGACTGCCAAACCAATACTAGAACAAAACAGGCGCAATGAAGTTAAAAGTTGAAAAGTCCCAATTTACTCTGAGGGCGCCAAGAATGTGTGGACCAAATTTCATGACAACCCATCCCATGATTTTAGGAACACCAAACCATGTATTTGAACCTCACATCTGGCAACATCTGTGGATAATCAGAGTCTACTAGACGATTTTGAAACAAACTATATTAGATGGAAGTTGATACAGACAACAGAAACCCCTTTCGTTCTGTGGGAAAAAACAAAAAAACATCAGATGTTTTTGATGTAGCTTTGACTACAAATGTTACTGAATCATCCGGCGGGATTGATTCATTCGTGCCTCCTTCATTTGTCCACCAGAGCAGCAGCAGCAAGCAACGGAGGCAGAAGACACGGACACATACGAAATAAAACATGCATCCAAGCTGTGAAGCAGTAATTACACCGATGTAGACACGGGTTTTTGTTTTGTTTTGGTTTTTTTTTCCCTAGGGCCTCCTGGAGTAGGAGCACTCTATACAGCCTTCACCTCCCCACCAGAGAGGAAAAACAATGAGGGCGAGCCACATGGTGTCCCTGCACTTCCACCTTTGAAGGGCGCTAATGGAAACAAAGGCTGCCACAAACTGCAGTCCAAAAAAAAAAATCTGATAGAAGTTCTTGGCATTACTTGATGAAACGAGGCGATCAGAAGCTGTCGGCTGCGGCGGAGGACGACAGTGAATAAAGCAACTCCTGGGAAATGTCTCTTTTTGTTTCTTTCTTCACATGAACCCCAGGCAAGGGTTTATTTTAATATCTTGAGAGGAGAGTCAGGATTTCGCAGCTCTTGAATTGATCGCACTAACGACCAGCACATGTTTATCACCCACAAAATGACACTTTATAAATTCCTGAAATCAGCCTTAACCATAAATTTGTGAATCATTTCCTCTTTTCCTTGAAGCACAGGTGGAGTCAGCAGATGTTAGTTTCTCATTCACTAAAAAAAAAAATTTTCGAGCCAGAAATAAAAAAAAAAATTCAAAAATCAGCTAGCAGAGAACAAGTTTAGCTACTATTACTCACAGTTTCTAATGATGTCTTGGAGAAAATGTTTTAGGTTTAAAGGTATTTGTCATTTTACAGTAACTTAAAATAAATGTAAATACATTGTACTGTTATAAATGTTGGTTTAAATGGTTTGTAAGTGGTTCATTCGGCCATTTTGGATCTTCGCACCCATTCGCTGGATCTTCGTTTTCCGCTCTTTTCTTTGACCATCTATCTGGATCTTTCTCAGTCTGAGGTTTACACCATGAGTGGGATTTTATTATTGGTTAAGATTAAAAAAAAAATTACTTTATAATTCAATTATAAATACAATCTGGCATCATGAGGGTAGAGATTTGTAATTCTGACATCAACTAGCAAGCTAGCACTTTTTTGTGCGCAAGGGTAGCTAGCTAACAGCAGCCCACAAAATATTTCAGCTTTAATTTCATGTAGTATTGTTACACACAATGACAAATATATTTGGGTGTGTTCTTTTTCATGTTCTTAATTTTGGTGGCTGTGAATTTCTGGTTTTGCTTCTTTTCATTCTACCTGAGAGAATTTAGGTGAACATAACACTTTCACGAGCTTACATAGCTAGTTAGCATAGCATTGCTAGCTGGGTACCCAGGGACAAAAACTGGACAAAACTGCACACAAATTTGGCGTTAAAAAGATTTATTGTACGGATATAGTTTAACAGTGTGATACATTAGCTGTGTGGTTCAGATTTATATGAGCGGTGACTTATGGTTTGAGTCCACGCGGCTTGGACCAGTTGGATTCAAATCTTGGAATAACAACCAGCTTAAAACACTGCAGGAAAATGAACACGGGTTCCATCATAATATTCTAACAAAACAAAACAAAAAAAACACCTGGGAAACTACCATGTCTGTTCAAATATTGACTAACATGAGCAAAGGACTCTGTCTGTGTAAACACTGCAGCAAATAAAAACTGAACTTCCTGTGTAAATGTCAAATCCAGGTGTTGAAGCATCAAATGACGACGATGCTCTCATCTTCCTCACATTCATGACTGAGTGAAAATTGACAAAAGGTCCCTGTGTTCTCCTCCAGGGTGTTTGGCCTCAGCCGTACCTCCCACAAGCAAACACAAACAACTCGCTAAGCAGAAACATCTCCATCTCTCCAAAACATCTATTTCTGTTGTACTCGGAATTGATTAATCATGATTTTGTTTTTGCAGATTCTTACATGTGCTTTATGTTACAGAAGACAACTAAGGTGGCTGCGTTGGAAGACATGCAGGCGGATTCTCTAAAAATAGCAGCAGATGGTACTGTTTTACCTCGTTCCTGCAGAGAAACGATGCAGCCACTTCAATAACACCGACGCAGTTATGCAACTAAATGAATTCCTGGGCTGCTTCACCGCTGACTGTCACTGATTGGAACTATCGACAGACCACCGGGGGCAATGGGGGGGGGGGGGGGGCAGAGGGGCTCATTTTAATGAGGAGCTGGTGTGAATTAGTGATTTCATTGTCCACATGAATGTGAATTTGTCCTCACATTTCCTAAAAAAATACAAGGTTTTCAATCGATTATTTGGCCTCTTTTGTGTTTTTCCTCTAATTTGTGCAAAAACTAAACTAAATAACGTTGAAACATACCTGATCCCTCTGGGTTGTAAAGGTCAGAGGTCACCGAGGGCCGTAGAACATAGCCCATTCTGTTAATAGGCTTTCATACATGTGTTAGCTCGTTTCACTGAATTAAGTCATGAACAGTAAATATTAATAAATTTGTAGAATAGAAAAAATGGGTGGCACGGTGGTGCAGTGGTCAGCACTGTCGCCTCACAGCAAGAAAGTTGTGGGTTCGAGTCCCGGTTTGGGCAGGGGATCTTTCTGTGTGAGTCTCCATGTTCTCCCTTTTCCTGTGTGGGTTCTCTCTGGTACTCCAGCTTCGTCCCATGGATGGACTGGTGACCTGTCCAGGGTGAAACCCGCCTCTTGCTCAAAGGCTGCTGAGATAGGCTCCAGACACCCTTAACAGGATAAGCGGTAGAAAATGGATGGATGGATGTTGTTGATGTGTAGTTATGTTCATTTGCTGCGACTTGGCTCATAAACATGAACATCCATGACACAAGAAATGTAAATTATGTCTTCCTCACAATCAGACACAGTAAAAACATCTGATCTTTTGTGTTTCTCCATTTTTCATCCTTTACGTTTAGTCAGGTCAGTTTTATTTGTGGAGCTCCAAATCACAACAAAAGTTATCTCATGACACTTCACAAGTAGAGCAGGTCCAGCACTACACTCCTTCAATGAATTTACACCCAACAAGTCTCCATGAGCAAGCACATCCTGCAACAGTGGCGACGAAAACCTTCCTTTAAGAGGTAGGAACGTAGAGCAGATCCAGGCTCAATGGGGACGGCCTTCTGCTTTGACCAGTTGGGGGAAAGAGAGCAGGAGAGCAGGGCAGAGACAAAGACAGGTAATGGAGGAAGACATATACAGTACAGGAGGAAAGAGAGGGACAGAGATCAAGAGGGAGAGAAAGGGAAGAGACTGATGGACAGACGGGGACGTGAGCAGGATGTTTTGAGGTGATGTTCTGAATTTTCATGAGCTGTGTGTAAAATATCCATCCATCCGTCGTCTTCCACTTGTTCCTATTAAGGGTCGTGGGGGGGCTGGAGACTATCTCAGCAGCCTTTGGGTGAGAGGCAGGGTTCACCCTGGACAGGTCACCAGCTCATCACAGGACCAACACATAGAGACAGACAACCATTCACACTCACACCTACGGTCAATTTAGAGTATCAATCAGCCTCGTCCCCTCTTACTGTCTTTGGACTGAGGGAGGAAGCTGGAGTACCAGAGAGAACCCACACAGGAACAGGGAGAACATGCAGACTCCACACAGCAAAATCCCTTGCCCAAGCCAGGAGTCAAACCCTGAACCTTCTTGCTGTGAGGCCACAGCGCTGACCACTGCACCACCGTGCCACGTGTGTGTAAAATAGATAATTATAATTTTCATTTGTGACCAGGATTCTTCCTGCTTGGGGGGTCAACAGCACAGGAAAGATTCCCTTTATGTGTTCAAACAAGCAAAGTGTGTGTGTGTGTGTGTGTGTGTGTGTGTGTGTGTGTGTGTGTGTGTGTGTGTGTGTGTGTGTGTGTGTGTGTGTTGCTGTTCCATAGTCTGTCACATCGACTGTCACACATCAGAAATATGAATCTGTCAACAAAAATGAACTTTTTCTGCACGTCCCGGTGAAGGCAGGAGACTTCGATCAGTAACTCAATGGCGCCACCTTGTGAGCAGACCTGTTGCCTTCTCAGGGATGTTACTGCTGTTGTAGTTTTATTACTGAATCAGATCCTGGGGAATTAATTCATGATTGCTCATTTCAGAAAAAATATTTATTGTCAACAACTTCCTATGTTAGTCTAAATATGAAAGATGAAACGGGATTCCACCGCCTACAAGAGTGATTAGCCCTCATTTACCATTTGGTTCTAAAAATGGTCTGAAAATACCACCTTGCTATGGTCTGGAAATGTTATTGCATTCATCTTGGAGGCAGAATAACATTCTTAAGACAACCTGGGGATATCTCATAATAACCTTCTTGGAAGGTCATTAAATGGTTTTTTTTTATTGTTATCATTATTTGGAGAGTATTTTAAGCCTTTATTTAATTCAAATTCTCGTTAAGAAAGGCTTAGAACTGCAGCTGTGACACATGTTTTTGAACCTATTAGAGCCCATCCCAGCTGACACTGGGTGAGAGGCGGGGTTCACCCTGGACGGGTCACCAGTCCGTCACAAAGCCATTGGGAGCAATTAGGTGTTCAGTATCTTGCTCAAGGACACTTGGACATGGTCACCCGGGGAAGTGAGGATCGAACCAGCAACCCTTTGGTTGCTTGACAGCCACTCTACCTCTCAGCCATGCCGCCCCTTGCACATAAAATTAATACCTTGAAATACTTGGGTGGCTGGAGGCTGCCCTCTTGAGGTCAATCTCCGGGTGAGAGGTCACTCTGGTTTTCTGAGTGAAGTCCACAAGAGGGCAGCAGTGAGTCGGTGTGAGGACAGTTGGCTACAGTAGAAAGACGTGTGTGTGTGTGTGTGTGTGTGTGTGTGTGTGTGTGTGTGTGTGTGTGTGTGTGTGTGTGTGTGTGTGTGTGTGTGTGTGTGTGTGGTGGGGGACGTTCTGGGAGGTATTTCATAAAAGATAGACTTGATAATAGGACACAGGGTCACTGTCCACGCTGAGAATAGAATCAGTCTCTGGAGTGTTTGATGCTTCTGTCTGAGTTTAACTGCTTTACATGGATGTGATACATCCAAGTGCAGCAGTTGCTAGTTTCTGGCTGACGCAGCATTTCCTCCTTCATGTTAGTGACCAACATGTCAGATAACCTCTCCCGATGTAGTTGGAACTTCAACCAAATGTAAATTCAGAGCCACTAAAATGGCTTAAAAAAAAAAGGTCTAAATGGGATTGTTTTAAAAGGCTCTTCTTCAAGCAGAAACAATCAGGACAGAGTGCACAAAACAAAGTCTTGCCACCTACGTTTGCCTCATTTATCATCAAACTCAGTCAGATACAGGAACAGACATCTTATTTCTAGAATAGTTTCAGGTGAATTTCTCTTCATCCAATGATAGTTTATTTTTTGTCATCACAATTTTTTTCTAATTTGTTTCATCTATTTTATGGGGGTGGGGGCTACAGAGACGCTTCATGTTAAGTAACTCTGCCTTATGAGTAACGAGATTCTTTATTTGAAACTGTAGTGAAATATCCTTGTGAAAACTTTGTCTTTTGCAGTCTGTGTTTACAATTCCTGGCTGTCAGAGGTCAGGGACAACTCGATGAGACAGTCTCATAAATATTTTGTGGTCAATAAACAGAGGCTTCAGAGGCACCATCAACATTCGTGACTGACTTTGCTAAATGGAGCCTCAGACACCTGCCGCATTACCGTTGAAAATATCAAGCAGTCAAAAATATGACGTCGCTACGAGAATAAGAAGAGAATAAGAAGAGTGAGCGGAGATAAATCGTCATCTCATCCGAGAAGCTCTTCGCACTTGCACAGAGTTGAATGGAGGAGAGGACATGGAAGAGGACGCTTTAACGTGGAATCTGACGTTCATATTTATTCGATAAAAGTGTCGATTGCGTCCTCTGCGTGCAAATGACTGAGAGGACAGTTGCGTGTCCAAATAAGCACTAAAACATTAGTGAAGCTCAGTCGAACGTCATGAGACTCGTGACCGCTAAACGACATCCAAACCAGGTCAAATCAGATTCATTCATTCGCGCATTCATTCATTCATTCATTCATTCACGGTATTTTCAGCGGATTGATGTGTCGAGGCTATTTGTCTCAGAGGGGGTTGTTAGAGTTTCCTTGTAACCGGAATTAGCTGTGAAGTGCGACCTTGAGGTGTGAACTAAAGCATGCTAAAGCTCCGGCTTGCTTCAGGAACAGGTCTCTCATACTTTGCACCTCGTTTGCAAGTGAATATCTTCAACAAATAAAAACCAGGTTTACGTGTGAAGCGTGGTTGGAAAGTGTAGAATTCCCACAAGCCAAAAAAGCTAAAGAATTTAAATATGATGGGAAAAGAAAGAGCGCGCGCGGAGAGGGGGAGGGGGCACAACTAATGCCAAAAACAGTGTAAGCATATTCTTTTAAAACCTGGCCGTCTGTAACGATGTTGCTAACTCAATAATCGTCAGCGTAAAGTGACTTCTTAAGACAATAATGATGTATTTCTGTGCGCAATTACGCACAGGCCTTTTTTTACGTGATGCGTTCGAGGACCCGTCGCTCGGGTTTATGACCGGTATGTGCCGCATGTGCAGCTGATAGGTCGAGATGTTAATGTATTCATCATGGGGTGGGGAACTCGTGTTCACGATAGGCCCGCTGTCAGCTGATGACGCGCTGCAGGCCAGGCGCTAGGGGACAGCTGGGCCCGCACCACCAACCTCTTTCATTTGGATGCAAATCTCCAAGAGTTGAGGAGTAGGGCTGACGTCAAGGAGGCCCTAGTATACGTTTACCATCTTGTCAACAGAGGCACATCATGTGAGACTGGAGAAAGGCTGGGACTACGTCGCATTTCTATCCGGGAGCCATTTGGACTACAAACAGCAGAGGGATTGTTTTTAACAGTTTCAGGGCAATGTCGCCTTAAAATAGGCCACATCACTCCCGGCTGCTGTTTTTATTCATTTGATTTTTGTAACAAATCATGTATGTGGGATATCTACTGGATAAAGAAAGCGGTATGTATCACCAGGGGCCAGTAAGAAGATCAAGCATCAATCTGCCTCCACAGAACTTTGTTTCAACGCCTCAGTACCCCGATTTTACTGGATACCATCATGTGCCAAACATGGATACGCACACACAATCTGCGGGGAGTTGGGGACCTTCATATGGAGCTCCACGAGAGGACTGGGGCGCATATAGTCTTGGACCCCCTAATACTATTCCTACACCCATGAACAACTCCTCTCCAGCACAGGTTCCTTACTGCTCATCTGAGTACAGTCATATGCATCCTCCCGGGTCCGCCGTGTTACAGCCGCCAGCGGAGAACGTGGCTGGTGCACAACTTTCTCCTGACAGAGAAAGACGCAACTCGTACCAGTGGATGAGCAAAACTGCGCAGTCGTCCTCCACAGGTGAGTCTCTCCTCAAATAAGTGGAAGTGTTGAAATATTTGCAAAGTGGACGTAAGAGTGTAAAACATTTTTCATCCTGATTTGTCTTTTTAGAAGAGAGAGAGAGGGAGCGAGGGAGAGAGGGAGAGGGAGAGAGAGAGAGAGAGAGAGAGAGAGAGAGAGAATCTGGCCGTAAATCAAACCTGATTCATGCGCGTGTATTTGGTTGTGAGCGTGAGGCAGAATGAAAGTAATAAAATACAGTTAATAAGCACGAAACGGACGTGTGATCTGGATGATGTTCGGCATGGGAACGCGAGTCCACTGTATTCACTCCTGTTGGGAAGCGCAGAGGTGTGAGGGACCGGCGCCAGGTCCGCTTGTGATGTTAATGTCAACACTCCTGTAGATGTGAGCTCGACTTCCCGGTGACATTGTTTCGTGTTTTGAGAGTCAGCCGTCATATCCAGGCGGTGGCCTTTGCTTTCAACACCTCTTCACTTTGATATGCACCAAACTCTCTTCCTCTCCGAGAGTTATATTGCCGGAAAGAGTGACGTTTTTCACAGCTGAGCTCTCAAAGGTGCAGACCATACTGTAGGCCTCTGCTGTAATAACATGTACTCACACAATTTCTTAATGGATTTATTTATACAAGACAGGATTAACAATAACAATTCTCCAGATTTATCTGATTGTTGTCATTAAGTAGCGTCTTCCCGCATGGAACTCGAGCTTTGAAAAGATTTTGCAAGCATGAAACAACCGCGGTCTCGAAGTGTTTTTGTTTGGTATCTGGCTGGTGGCTATTTGAAACTCGCTGAACATCAGTTAACATCAAAGAAAGATCATCATCAAAAAAACAAAAAGAGCTCAATTTGCGTATCTGTGGACGAAGCAGGGAGATGTGGATTTGAGACGCAGCTCATAAAGATGCTGTGTGCAGATAGGCCCGTCCTGGCATGCAGCCTCCTGGTCCAGTCCAACCACCTGGCTGATGCTGCTTCGGCTGCCGCTGCCGCTGCTCACTGGAGGGCATTGACCGGAGGATACCGCTGACATACAATGAAAAAAAAAATAGAAGCAAAAAATTGTATGTTGTATATGTTTGGTTTCTCCGCAGGTAAAACAAGAACGAAGGAGAAATACAGGGTAGTTTACACAGACCATCAGAGACTGGAGCTGGAGAAGGAGTTTCACTTCAACAGATACATCACCATCAGGAGGAAGTCTGAGCTGGCTGTCAACCTCGGCCTGTCGGAAAGACAGGTTAGTCCATCATAATCCGTCCTGAACTTGTAAACACACAGTTCGTCGTTCCAAAATAAAGCGGAGAGGACCTGAGTTGTGTGGCATCGTAACTGCTGTGAGGAAGCAGTTACAGGCAGTAACTTGCTTAACACGTCGGCTTTGTATTTGCAAAGTAGAAATATATAAACTTCGGTTGTGTTTGATAATCTGCATGTTTATTTTAATCAAAATACTGTGCTTGACGGTCACGGTTTTCCGTACAAAACATACCAAGAGTTAGTGTGCAAATTTTAAAAGCTGAAGACCGGAGAATACTACAGAAATAATATATAAATAAAGAAAAACCTTTATTAAATATATGTTGTTTTTTTTGTATTAATGGTATTGTGTATTTTTTTATTTATGTAATTCCTGAAATTCCCTATTACATGTAAATAATAAATGTATTACACTTAAAAAAAAGTTTGTCAACAACATTTTGGGGGGAAATAATTAAATTATACTTGTTTCTTTTTAACGTATTTTCAACCGAACTAACAAATTTCCTTCTCCACTTTTTTTTTTTAATTTTATTTTTTACCTCAGGTGAAAATCTGGTTTCAGAACCGCAGGGCCAAAGAGCGGAAGCTCATCAAGAAGAAGATGGGTCAGTCTGACGGCAGCGGGGGATCCGTGCACAGTGACCCGGGCTCGGTCAGCCCTCTGCCGGTGCCGGGCTCCCTCAGCCCCACAGACATCCACGGCGCTCTGTACCCTCCCCAGGGAATGAACACCTTGCCTTCGATCAGGAATATACAGCAAGTGACTGTGACCCAGTGATTCACCCTCCGGACCCTGTGACATAACCGAGCACTCCGACGAGCTGACGGGACCCACCAGAGGATGAACTCTCGTCCTGAAGCACAAAGCTGTGGGCAAAGTTTTCGCTTTAGGCTTGTAAGCGACGACATGCTGGAGGCTCTTCAAATATCGCTTTTTATAGCTAGAATAGTTCTAATAACGTGGGGGATTTAATTAAAAAAAAACGAAAAAAAATCGACGTGTTTCAAACTAAAAAAAAAAAAAAGCTTTAAATTGTTTGTGAGTTAATAAGATATAAATATCCTTTTTTTATGTGATGATGTGTTTGTGAATAAAATGAGAATTCAGGGATTTATGAGTGAAGGTTTTTTTTTTTTTAATCTATAGAGCTCATCTGACCCGGGACTCACTGGTTGACGGGTCGAATCATTTACACTGCACAACTTATCCGCCTTATAAAGCAGGAAAAGGTGAGAAGATGTTGATGATACGAGTGGCAAAGTTCACTATGTAAATAAAATTGCTTTTTTTTGCAGTAAATCTGTTGTTTTTCTCTTTTTTGTTGGCGGTATGTTGACTTTTTGTGAAAGATGGAGGGTTATCATCACATCACCTTTGGATTTGTTGCGTGGGTTGTTAAGCGAAGGCATGGATGCGTTTGTCAGGTGATGCAAGTTCAGACGCAGGTTGGTAGTTCTGGTCCTGTTGCCAATTTGAGAAATTTAGGAAATAAATGTCCTGAGAAAGAAAGAAAAAAAAAAAACCAGCCAGCATGCAGGTCTAAAAACATCTAAATAAATGGTATGTTAACTCATATTTTGTTATCAATGCCATTTGTGGGCTTCATTTGCATGTAAACTTATTTGGAAAAGAAGAAAAAACACTTCAGCATTTGGATTCTTTCATGGTCTTTTTTGGTCTTTTCTTAACTTCATTTAACTGTGACTTGAACCCATTGGGGGCTTTGCCATTTTTTGTGTTTTTTTCAAAACACCCTGTATACCCTGTACCATGGTGCGAGTGAAATCATCTCCATCATCTATTTGAACACAAAACTTTATTTTGTTCGCACAAGTCAACATAAGAAGTTCATCTTTGATAGAATTCTAAAGGATTGCACTCTTTTTAATTTCTTAACACACCTCTACTTAAATCTGAGACAGAAATATCAATCAAAGTCTGTCAGTAAAATGAGTGTGTGGGTCAAGAGGGGTCAAACCTATAATGCCCCCATGAGAGTATTTATGGGGGTCTTTTTTTTTGTTATTTGAAGACTTAACACTGTTCTTACTTGTTAAATAATCAATAGTCTTCGTTTTTTTGGCTTTACTTGATATCAGATACAGTACATTGTTTCTTTACATGCAATTTATTCTAAAATAGGTCAGCCCTATACGGTTTACAGGCCGCCTTGTTTGTTGGAGTTTACTAAATAGAGGACAGCTTCAGGTGAGTCACACCAACAGAGGTTCAGGGTCTTTGAGTTCAAAGTGTACGTCCTAATTAGTTAAAGTGAATGTGAATTACATGTAGCTTGACTGGCTAATTTGGGAAGAGGACTGTTCCTGCTGTGGACCTGAATCATCTCGCTTTCATGCCTGATTTAAGATAGGGTACATAGGTACATATATATTTATATTATGTGTGTGTATAGATAGATAGTTAGATAGATAGATGTTTTGTCCTGTCCCACTGATTCCTCATTGCATCACTATTTTAAGTTTCATCTCATCCTGTCAGACTCTGCGTGCTCGCTCCTGCTCGGCGTGCGCAGCCATGTTTGGGGGGGTGGGAGGACGTCATGAGCGTCCTACTGCCCAACATGGCGGACTTTGATACCATTTATGAGTTAGAAGACGAAGAGGATGAGCGCATAGTGAGCGAGGAAAACTTGCCCCGGTACTGTCCGGAGCCGGTGGTCATGCGAGGAGCTGGCCACATCACAGTGTAAGCCGAACCGTGCGTGTCGCTTCCGTCTGTCCGGGTCTCGGCGTCTTGTTTTGGCATGTAGCCTGTTTAGCTGCTACTACCATGCTAGCTAACCTAAATCACAACAACTAACACATAGGGCCAGTGTTTGCCTGAAAGGAGAATTGTTGCTTGGAGAAAATGTGACATAAAGTCACCATTAATAGTCATTTATCCCCAAAGCAACCACAAGCGTAGTCATTCCCCAAAAGATATTCAGTTGTCGGCAAGTTTACAAGAAATGTACCGTTAGCAGCTGAGTTTATTAGTACAATACATCGTCGTGGGGGCATTTAGTTAACTTGCGAAACAGGACAGTTTTATATTTGACCAAACCAAAATTTATTCTTTCAAGTTCCGTCACTTTTCGTCATGATATTGTCTTGGCTACTTGTTGTTCTACCGAGGCTGTGACGGTATCAGGTTGATAAATGAAGTGTACCACCCCCCCCTCCCCTTCTGATATCATGCAGTGGTTTCGTCAAAGCAAACTACAAAATCTGACTGTCACCATCATCAGAGCCTACCATTGTGTTTTATCTTGACTAAAGAGTCACATGCATTGATGAAGACTTCTCTGATTAAATGTGAAGTGACAGAAACAGTACCACTAAGTAAGAGTGGGCCTGGTAATATTGTTGTTCATGGGATGATGGCAGTTTGTCTGAATGACTTTGCCATGTGTTCCATGGTAGGTGTAACTTTAAAGGTAGTAATAGTAATAACATATGCAATCCAAAGACAGCGTAAAAGAAAATATTTCAAATATAAAAGCAAATAAGACCAGGAAAATATAAGCACTCAATGAACTGATCGTGTGGGAGGGTTATACAAGAAAAAAGCAGGTCAAACAATAAGAAACACAATATAAAACAAATGTGGAATCAGCAGTCACCGACAATTTCTCTGACGTTAAACTGGTAGTAAAGTTTCTTATTTGTGTTCAAGTCATTTTTTGAATGATATGTTTAATGTGTGTATCAATTAAAATCCAACATGCCTGTCTGATCACTTTCACCGCTAACACTGTCACACGTGCAGCAGTGGAAGGTTTTATTGATATTGTACCATCAACAAGAGACACGGCAAACAGCAGCAAACAGAAAATTGCAAAAATTGTAGAATGCCACCAAAAAAAAAAAACCAAAACCCTCAGTTGTAGGGCTTTGACTGCAGATTATTTTTCAGTAGTCTGCCATTTTATTTTCAGAATTCATTGCCATCTCTTAACACGTCAGTCAGCGGTTCATTTATCAGGATCTTAAACTGATCTGTTCTGTCTTTGGTCACATTTGCGATATAAAAGCTATATTCTATTTTACTCTTTTAAGATGCACTTTTTAATTCCCAATACTATTTTATTTTCCAGGTTTGGACTGAGCAACAGATTTGATACAGAGTTCCCTTCTGTTCTCACGGGAAAGGTACATTTGCTTTTTTTTACTCTTCTTGCACTTCAGTCTTGCAGGCTGTTTTCTGTTCAGTTCCAAGTGGGAAGAATTAAACAATTACAGCCACAGTGATTCTATTGTTCTGCTGGGCCTTTAACAGCCCTGACTTCCCCAAACTGCCCCATTCAGAGCTCTCCAAGTGGTTTTGATCGGATGGAGCTGCATTTCAAGCAGCGCACCGTGTTGCATAGAAAAGAGTGTGAATGTGCTGCTGTCCAGCTCTGTAAATGAGTAAGCCGTCTATGGGGCTGGGTTGGCGGGGACCCCAGTGTGTTGGAGGGTCCAACTCCAGGTGATAAAATAATGAAATGAAGACTCTGCTGTAGACAAGAAAGGAAAGCTTCCTGGGTCGGACGCAGAAACACAAAAAGGCTGCAGGGGTAAGAGCAGGCTGAGGGAAGTGTGGGGCAATAAAATGAACCTTCCGTATTGTGACCCAGGGTGACATGTGATGGATGAGGTCACAATTATGATGATTGAAGGGTGCAGATCAGGCCCTGCTGGGCTTTATTCTGAGGTCTTTGGCTGTTTGCAAAGAGACCTTTGCATCCTGTCATAAAAGATTACGACCCCTGTTTTATGGCGTACAGACTCAGCCAGGAATGAGCATCCATTCAAGTTGTTTGGCCGGCGCTGCCACAGGCACGGAGCTTATCTGTTCTTTGAGTCCCTCCTTGCCTTGAACAGACAAGAGCTTGGTTAGAAAGTCAGGGGCGCTGTATTGTAGAGATCTCATCTCATCTCTGGACAACATCTGCAAATATCAACATGTTGAAAATCATCAGGAATCTTTATGTCAGCAGCACATAAAACAAGCCATTTAGTTCTTGCTTTAACGCTTTGATAACTTTCCCCACCGTGTAGACCCACTGGGAACTATTTATACATCCGTGCTTTGTTGTGTTTTTCTAGGTCGCACCGGAGGAATTCAAAACCAGCATCAGCAGGGTGAACGCTTGTCTGAAGAAGAACTTGCCAGTGAATGTGAAGTGGCTCCTCTGCGGCTGCCTGTGTTGCTGCTGTACCGTGGGCTGCAGCCTATGGCCTGTTATCTGCCTCAACAAGAGAGTAAGCCGCGGACCTCCTCGGACAGTTTAACTCTCCCTGACACGCGTGCTGATTACTCTGAGGCTGCAATTCAACCGCAGTGCTCCGAGTGCGCAGGGTAATGAGGGCTGGAGTTCAATTAGTGGCTCTGTGTAGAAATGACGCATTGCGCCGCGCAGCTCCTCATCCGCCCTGCTCACGGTTGTGTCATTTAAAGGTTGTGTTAACACTCAGAATCACCGGCTACAAAGTGGAAATTACTAGCTGGTAAATTGCAAGTTGAGTCCATAAATCCCACATCACTGAAGCTGTTAACTCTCACCTGATAACGTGTAAAATTGAGTGATAAGTATTCTGTTGCCTTCATGTGTGTTTTACTCTCTGTTTTAACAGACAAGACGGTCAATTCAGAAGTTGTTAGAGTGGGAAAATAATCGATTATACCACAAGGTAAGAACCATATCTGATAGCATGTTGCCACCTGAGTGGAAGTGTTTACTTGTCTGTATCACCATGGCGCAGAACCTCCATTCATCTTTTTCGTCAAGATGCATCACAAGTTCCTCGAAGCTGCTTGTGTCCGACCTGACGCTCACCGTCTGAGAGGGCCGTGAGGTCAGCAGGGGAAAAAAATAAAACAAGAAAGAAGAAGAAGAGCCGCGTTAATTTTGTTTTGTCTCGCAGCAACAAATTAGGGCTAGTAGCAGTGCAAAGACATAAAGGAAGCTCTTCAGGGTGTCTGGCCACTTTTTGACCCCGGCCAGACCAGACAGCCCTTCTCTTAAATTCCCCTGACACTGAAGGGGAGATTTCAGACAGATTTTCCATTGTTTACTTGTGTGTGTGTCTTCTGTGTCTGTGTGTGTGCGTGCATGCATCTTTGTGTCTGTCTGAGAGAAAGGTTTTCCTTCATTGTGTCTTTTGTATTTTCTTCTTTCATTAGCTGGGGCTGCACTGGAAACTCAGTAAAAGAAAATGCGAAAGCAGTAACATGATGGAATATGTAAGTGGGATATTTCCTCATCATATCTGCATATTATTTTCTCTGTAAGCTCTGTAATCAAATAGAAAATTAACCAGAAATGATTGCAAATTGCAAAAACAATATATTTTAGGATCATTTTGTGACTGTGGTGTAATGTTAAGAACAAAATAATGCAAGTGCACCCTTTGAAAGAGTGATGACCTTGTATTTCTGAAGAATATTCAGTAAGACTCAATATTCAGTAGACTTCAAATGTGAAAAATGTTACAATACACACGCACGCGTACGCACGCACACACAAGCAAAATAATAAAAGTTCCTATTTTCCTGTTAAGCTGACACATCTTCTTCTGAAGGCCGTCTGTGTTTCCCTCCTCAGGTGATTCTTATAGAATTCTTACCCAAATATCCTATATTCCGACCAGACTGAAGAAGCTGTGGACAGACAAGAAGCGTGGCCCTTCACTCTTCTCCTTAGTGCCTTGTACATAACAGTATGTTGGAATAAGGGTCTGCACCGGCATCTTGTGACGCCCCCACCCAACCCCAACCCCCACCCTCACCCTAAACATCTCTCTTGTACATTGAAAAAAAAAAAATTGAAACACTGTCACTTTGCTTTAGAGCAGATTTTGCACATTTCTCTGCAGTACTAGACATGTCCCCTTGTTGCACTCTGACGTGTGTGTGTGTGTGTGTGTGTGTGTGTGTGTGTGTGTGTGTGTGTGTGTGTGTGTGTGTGTGTGAGTGACAAACAAATGAAAATTCTCAAAGTGCATTTACCCCAAAGAACCATCAGCCTGTGTCCCATCTTTGATATCCCTTGCAAAGACTGATTGCCTTATGTTAATCAACAGAGGACGGAGGCTAGCTCTTGTTGTGTTTCCTCTTTGAATCCAGTTCTTTGCGAGTAGATGGGATGATTGAAATTGCCTAAAGAGTGTATGTCGCCACCCTGTGTTTTTTTTCTTACATTTAACCCTCTGTACTTGGGAACTAGCTAGTAAAG
Organism: Aulostomus chinensis; assembly: GCF_037954235.1. NCBI lineage: Eukaryota > Metazoa > Chordata > Actinopteri > Syngnathiformes > Aulostomidae > Aulostomus > Aulostomus chinensis. Next base: position 18,316,787 of record NC_141332.1, on the reverse strand, counting down.
GACTTGACCTGTAAATACTGTTAGCTGTACAGTGGTATACCATTGTTTACATAAAGTTACTTAGCTGTTTTGTTTGATTTTTCTTTTCTTTGCCAATATCTCGCTGTACCATAGTTTTGATTAATGATGAAAGATGTCTACGTACCGTTTCTAGTCAATACGGACCTGTTTACCTTGTAAGCCATATAGTTACACGATGCCAGAGTCAGAGCTGCTGGTTTCACTGGTGAAAGTCAGGACTTCAAACTGTGTTCATCCTCACCCAGTGTCAGCAGCGTTGCATGTTACCATGTGGTTTTTGCCAATCCGGGTGGTCTTGCCACCTGTTAAAGATGGAGATGTTTGCATCTCAGACGTGCAGTTGGAAGATAAAGACTCTGCACTTCCTCTCATTTATTTATTTATCTTTTCATTTTATTTCGACTTTGCATTCATTTTATAGTTTTGTACGTTCCCGTGTTGTTTGGTTGATCATACGTCTACTGAACATGGTTCCTGTGTTTTCAAGCTCTCGTTGGGTGTCAGTGTTATTTTCCTGCATCGCTTTGTATTAGAGTGCCTCTCAGATAGTTGGAGAACCACAGAAAAGTACAGGAGAACATCTGCTCTCTTGTACAAAGGAGATTTAAAATCCTCCTCGCAGTATTGTCCCTGTTACAATTCTTGTAAATGTTTGTCATGATGACCAAATCCCTATAAAGAGAGAAAATAAATTGTCAGTTTTGATTTTTCTTCACTGGTTTTTTTCTTTGTATTTGGACAACCTTTGTGAAAGTGTCTCATGAACGACTCCTGCTGCTGCTGCACTCAGACAACCGCCGCTATCGGTCATGTTTAACAAGGTGTTGAATCGTTAACTTTAACAAGACGGCCTGCAATTACTCAACACATTTGTACAACTCAGAAATACTGACGCGCCATGGGTCAGCGGTACTGGAGCAGGCCGTGTCCCTGCTCTCCGCACGGTCCCCCGAGCACCTCGCTGGTGGGCTTCACTCGGGTTGGTTTTATGGCCCTTTGTTTTATTGTTTTCACATTGTCTGCCCCCGTTTGGTGAGAGGTTTTCAGGGCACTAATCTTCACTCAACCGTTGCTTTTAATGGATGTCAAATAGTTGATCTTTTAAATAGTACGTAGTAGGATGTTGCACCACAACGACTTAAATAAAATACATCTAAATTTAAAGATACTAAGATATTTGCAACATATTTGGTAAAATCTCTTCACTTGGAAAGGATAAAGGACAATGTTTGTACTATTTATTGGTATGCAGGCGCAGAAACATGATGTATTCATTGTTATTTATTGGCCCTTGTCTTCAAGGACACTTGTGACTTACACTTTTGTACTGATGCAGAGTTGGGCAGGTCTGTGCGGTTACATTCACAAGCTGAAGTGTGTGATGGAGGGAAGAGGAAGAAAATTAAGAATTCATGTGTTTGAATGGGAGTCACTGTACCATCGGCGTGTACTCTGCAGTAGTTGCCATAGACACATTCAATCTGATTTAATCCAGAGCAGTTTGCACCAAGTCGCTGTTCACTCATATGTGAAGGTGTCGAAATGTGTAAATTAAGGTAAACAAGGAGAGAACACAGCCTGGATCAACTGTAGTGTAGGTTCTGCCCACTAGGGGTCAGGCTGAGCCACGGACGGACTGTGCAGTGTTTTGGACAGTCGAGAGTCATTTCAAGCATTTGTACTCTTGCAGTTATTTACTTTAATTATATTCTTTAAACCAACATGTTACAAAATCGAATTTTCTACCAGCCCAGCGTGAAATATGAACAAACAGGAGCCCGCAGGCTCAGTAAGACTGTAGGATTTTGGATTCAGCCCCATTTTAGACACTTTACATTTAAAATATATATTTGCTTCATCTTTGTTTTAAAGACTAATAAACAATCTGGTACTTCACTTGCTAAACTAACAACCCCACGCTGCAATTAAAAGAAAAACACCAACACCATAATCTTGTGATTTTATTGAAAGTGATGAAACAGTGAGTGAGCCAAAGGTCGAGCTACATTTCACAGCTGCTCTGACTTGAAACAGCAATGTCATCTTATCAATAATGCAGATCAGTAGGAATGTGTTGACTCCCCCCCCAAAAAAAAGAGGTAAATTATTTCAAGAAGGCCTTTAAAACTGTATTTGTGAAGAGCAGAAATAATGAGGGGGGGAGACATTTTGATACAACCACAATAAAAGGTAAATATACATTCTGGTTTGTCCTTCAATGACTACGAGGCACCCAGCGATCAAAGGAGTGAAAATAAATACAGAGTACTGGGAAATGCATATGTGTACATCGATGAACCAAAACCTACCAAAGTTTATTTGTGGATTATAAATCATTTTTTTAAAAAGGCAACAAAAAAAAAAATCCACAGTGGGATTGTGGTAAGTGTATTTTCTTCTGTAGGCCACCTGACCATTTGAAAAGTGTTTGCAACCGTCTAGTTCATTCATCCATTCATATCATGGCTTGTTGTTCTCTGTTGCAGGACTTGGAAAAAGTGCAGTAAAAGTAAAGTAGATAAAATCACACAAGTGGTACACGTAAAGGACAGGAGGATGTGACTGTCTTTGGCATCTCTTTCTGGAGACAGTTTGTTAAAGGTCTTTAATTCTTTATTACAGTCGTCTCCATGTGTGGGCTGTTTTTACTCTTCTCATGCTGTTGGTGTAAATCACTCAAATCAAGTCCTGGCTACATCGGGGAAGGCAAATATTAAGAGCTTCAGAAAAGAATCAAAACGAGACTTCCAGTTTGTCCTTAGCATATGTTTCACTGATTGTCATCATGTTTGCACCCTGATTCAACCCAAATGTTCAAAGAGTTTCACATTGTCGGCCCTTTGAGTGCAGCACGAGTTCAAGCACACGAGTACCGGCTGAGGTGCAGGCAGGCAGGCAGGTCGGGTCGTAATCCCACAGCTGCTGTCATAGATCAGAGGGTAAACTTACAGTGGGTGGAGGGCAAAGACGTGGGTGTTTGTGCTACACTGAGCTCCCGGGCCAGGACACCACAGTCAGCGTGACTTTATTTTTCTGCAGCTTGAGCATGGGGATGAGAGATGAGTTGTTCATTCCCACCGTGGTGGCGCCGTTCACCGCCACGATCTCATCGCCGCACCTGTAGGGGACCACAGCCCGTCAGAGGAGAAAATCGAAGAAAGGATCGATCCCATTGACGGGATCAAACTTACTTGAGGCGTCCATCGAAGTGAGCAGGTGTACCAGGCACGATGGTTTTGATGAAGAAAGGCTGCTGGCCGTGGCTCTCCTCGTAGCCTCCCACGATGCTGAAGCCCCAGCTCTCATTGTTGGTCTTGTGCAGGACGATGTCCCGGCACCAGTGCATGTGACTGAAATGACAAGAGTCGATTTTGAGCAACACTGGACAAACAACAGTTTACGATGATCAGGGTTTAGTCCCATGTGACCGCACCTGGGTAATCCCAGCCAACAGGTCCACAGCGGCGTCCAGTTGAGGCCGTCTTCTCGTGGGTCTTCCAGATTGTCCATTTCATCCTTGTTGGTGGCCTCGGGGTCCTCGTCTGAGTCCTCAGAGATGGTCTGGATGACACGGAGCGCCACCTGGGACTGAGCCGTCTGTGCCTTCAGTGCAGAGACAGCCTCGTTGTACGTCAGCTGGGTCAGATCGACGCTGTTGATACTCAGCAGAATGTCACCTTGAGTGGCACAGGTTACATTCACAACATTTTCAGTTGAACTTAGCAGTAGAAATCTTAATTGGTATCAATTCAAGCAGAAGAACAAACAGACCAGAAGAATGTTTAAAGACAAAATCATTCTTTCGAAAGCTAAAGTCTAAGCCTCAAGCTTCAGCTACCACAGAACCATATCTTTGCCAGATTCTGCTGTATACCTCTTTTGATGGTGCCATCTCGGTGCAGGCAGCCAACGGGCTGCACACTGGTGATGTAGACAGGCAGGCGGCTGCGACAGTCTCTCCCCCCGGCGATGGTAATGCCCAGGGAAAGCCGAGGTTCCTTCTTTAGGCTCACGGTCTTCTCCTGGCTTGAAAACCCTCCTGGAGGATCCTGTTTGACCAATAAAGCAGATTTAAAACATCATAATTAGAATAATATAATGGATGGTTAAAAACCCTCCACCATGCTTCCTTTCTGTCTGAATTAGCATACATGTAGGGTCCATTGACTTAATTGATTTCTCTTGCAAAACCACTCGTAGAAACAAATGTGAAACATTTGAGATGGAGCTGAGATGTGAGCGCAGAGGCCACGTGTGAGGATCAACACTAAGCTCTCGTAATGGAGAAGATGTGTGGAAAATGACAGCTTCAACCAGCCCACGTGTTGCTCTCTGGAGTCTGTAAACCATCAGAAGGGAAGCTTGGGGGAGGAGGGGAGGCTCTTCCTCCTCCTCAGCAGGGAATCCATCCCCCCCAGCAAGACGAAAAGGCTCGACTCTGCAGGCGAAAGCTAACTGTTACCAGCTTTGATCCTCAGCCACCCGAAGAAACAAGCAAAAAACAACAAGACAGTGGCCCCGTAGCGGCAGACTGAGCAGCACCCCAGGCCTTTTGATCAGGACAGAAGGAGGCCCTCCAGAAGGGCTTTCATCTCTGTTCACTGACGCAGGTGTCTGCTCTCAAAGCATTTCACCCCCAACCGGGGGGTTGCTATTCTTCCTGGTGACGGTGTATGGAACAACGGAGTGTGACTGACAAAGGAGTGAACGTCACAATTACACTATGTAAACAGAAACATGTCGTTTTTAGGGTACAACCAGCACTGTTAAAACTTCACAAGCCCTGAGAAATCAGGCCCAATACAATGTCTTCTATTACTTACAGAAGCCAGGTGCAGTCGACTTTAGTTTGATTTGCACGGAATGTTCAGTCTTACCTTCATGTAGGTGGAGCGCCGCCGGAAGTACTGCGGCTCAGGCACCCTCCTGGCTGCTCGGCTGCTTCCGCCTTCCTCCGTAGTCTCTGCAGGCCGCATTACCACAAAGTTCACTCGCACCTCGCTGGCCTACAAGGAGCGCACACAAAGTAACACAAGTGTTGTATGAGGACCGATCACAAATTTACATGACTTTAGTTGCAGCCATTTTCCTAGTTATGTATTATAACTTGCTTTGAATTAGTAGTCGGTTAATTAACATTCGTCTCTGTTAGCGGGACAGCCTTTAGTCATAGTTTCTCCTGATTTATTTGTCCATTATAATAACAATAACTATATAACAATAACCAGGACTGACATCTGAAAGACACCATTGCAGATGTCTGAAACGTTGTAGGGTTTTTGTGGTCGTCGGAGGTTGTGTCTTCATCTATTTCAGTCTTTCTCAACGCCGTTGTTGATGCTGCTGGAGCAGCCTTGTTTATTTGAACAGAGCCAAGGAATAGCATGCTCTTATTTCCGATATTTACTTCTGTTGCATTTTATCAGAGGCGGGGTTCACCCTGGACGGGTCACCAGTCCATCGCAGGGCCATCAGGAGCAATTAGGGACTCAGTATCTTGCTCAAGGATACTTCGACATGATCATCGGGGGAAGTGAGGATCGAACCAGCGACCCTTCAGTTGCTAGACGGCCACTCTACCGCTGAGCCATGCCACCCCTGACAAACATAGGAATGTTTATCAGTTTGAATATTTGAAACTTGTAGCGTATACGGACCGTTCATGAAGACGTGCAGCTAAATCTTTTTATCAGCCACACCTGCAGTGCACCCACAGACTTTTGGTGACTCAAAATAACAATGAATTTTGGTCACCTTTTTGTCTGAGCACAGCACTGTGAGCTAAAGAGTTTGAATGATGGGGTGAGTTAATATCTATGTAAGGGGATAAAGTTGCTATAGCAACCACCAGCTGCGTGTTACCACAGCATAGTGGTGAGCAAGCTGATTGTCATCAGTTTGACTTGAGGGGAGGTTAGTTATTTTCACTTATTTCCTTTTGCATGCTATCATTTTCCCTCCGCGCCTCCAGAACATTTCGAACTTCTGAGTGCAGCGTATCAGACCGACCTCCCGCTGCTTCATCTCAGCTGCTGTTTAATATCTGGTACCAGCAGCCTGCCCACGGTGCTGTGGGAAATGACTACAGGACAACGTCTGACAGAACCTGCTGTCATTATCACGAAGAAGGAAAGGTTTAATTCAATGAGCTCTGATTGCTGATCTTTTCTATTTTTACTTTCTATATTTACTCGTTTCTTTCATTCCATCTCCTATTTCTGTCTTTCATCAGCTTCTATCAAAAGATGTAGGTGGGGAGAATCAAATTAAAAACCTCTAAAACCAAACTGTCTGAGCCAGGCTCATTTCCTGTGTACAAACGCTTTAATTTAAAATAGACACTTTATGACCCATTTTAGTGTAAAAAGGACCATGAACAGCTTGCATAACAAATAAAAATAGACGACTGGTCTATTTTTACTCATACGAAGCAGATCTCAGACCTGCTGCAGGCAGATTTATTGATTACAGTGGAGGCCTTATTTTGCAGCACCCATCAGTAATATTGCCATTTTGCATTTTCGTGACCAGTACCTGTATGATCTGGGCCGCGCTCTCAGGTGTACCGTGTCTCAAGTCATGTCCATTGATAGCCAACACCTTGTCATTGTTCCTCAGTTTTCCATCTCTGGCTGCCAAACCCCCGGAGAGCAGATCCAGGATGAAGACCCCACTCTCGTCTGATTTGCGAATCAGCTTAATGCCGAGTGGTTCGGTACGCTGACTCTTCATTAGTGTCACCTGCAGGACTGTGCCGGGGTTGAGATTGGAGGTAGCGTTGCCATGGGGACTGTGAGAGGGCTGGGAGGCTGTGGACAGGGGAGGGTGATGGTCACACCGTGGATCCCTCGATTTGAATCCTTTCTCCTGCATAACAGTGAGCCTGAGGAGGGACGGCTGCCGCAGCGCCGCGATGGCCCGAGCGTGGGGGACGGAGGCCAAACTGATGTCATTCACCTGGAAACGAGACACCACAGATGGAGAGAACAACAGGCTTGGTGAGGCAGTCTCAACAAGGCTGTAATGACTCCACATGTATGCTGCTACTCCAGCCAGACATGACAAGTGTTGTTTAAAAAGAGGATTATTTTGATCATTAGGGTCTGAGCCTGAAGGTCCTTCGGGCGAAGACCCTATGATGTTTGCTCGTTTGAATGTCTTATTCTTCATCGTATTCTTAATGCTATTCAAACATGTGGCATCCATTTGTGTTATCGGACTTTTATTTAATTGCTCATCTTTTCCTTACATGAGAATGGCTACAACCAAAATATTTAACATCTACTTTAATTGTCAACTTATTAAACATAATTGCCCGCTGAGGTGCCAGTTGCTATACAAATCTGATGCAAGAATGGGACTTCACAAGAATCAATACATCGATTCAAATAAAGGAGAAAGATTGAGTTTCAAGAAAATTATGGACGCTATCATCATATCTTTTTACACCCATCAGCTTTCCACAAAGCCAGAAAAACTGCAGCTCATGTTTCAGATGCTGGAGGCGCTCTGCTGGCTCGGAGGATTTTGTTGTCAATCCCAGGTTTCAGAATGGTTGGGAATCCGTGTTTTGTGAGAAACGGGGGGAGGAGGGACACCAGAGCCCAACCGGGACTGGTTGGAAGAGATCAAACAACTTCGTCAAGTAATAAATACATGAGTGAAGCCACTAACCTACATAATATTTAAGAAATACACTCACAACGATCATACGCAGTTAGGAAAATCATGAACAACCTCTTCAACAGACATTGAATTTTTGCTGTCATGTTGACACATTGACCCGAAAAGAAAGGAGGTTTGGTAAATCAGTGACAGCAACTGGATGAAGCGTCGTGAGACTATCATGTCTGGTCGTATTAACCACACCTTGTTGCCACGGCGCTAAAACCAGTTTATCTTGAATGGCCACTTTCCCATTCTTAACTGCAAACCACCATATTTACAATAAGATGAGAATGTGATGCGAAGGTGCTCAAGCAAATCTATTCAAATAAGCTGTGTAATGCCGCCAGAATACTTTCAGCGAGTAGAAATATTTTATGAATTCTATATTTCATTGTAGCACATATTTCTATATAGAATTACTCACTGATGGGTCTACATAACTACTTGCTGATGGGTCTACATAACTTTTATTGTATTATTTTTAAATGTAGAAACTGTACTTTCGAAGAAACTACATTTACCAACTTACTTACCACATGACAACTGCTCTGAATATTACACGAGTATACCACTGTACACAGCAGTACTCCAATAGAAGTCATCATCTAAAGTGGCATTTTAATGTTGAAGCATTGGAGAGGTCCAAATGTTCTTTGAGAAGAACTTAAAATTTTTAGCTCACTTTGTGACAAGTAAACTACAGTACACTTCCACTGAAATGCACACGCCCTGCATTGCATCCACTTCTGATTACCAACCTTACGGATTTCAAAATCAAGGGTGAAGCAAACGCCCATCATTTGTAAATAATCTCTCTCACCTCTAAGATATGGTCTCCTGGCGCCAATCTGCCGTCGCGAGCTGCTGGCGAGTCCCGCACAATCTCCTGGATGACTATATTTCCTAGCGGCGTGTCTTTCCCCCCCACGATGCGCAGGCCGAGCTCCTCCTCAGGCTCCTCTCTGAAGAGCTCCACCACATTGGATTCAGCCACCAGACTGGACCTCAGGGGGGTGTTGTCTACTGGGACGGAGGACAAAGAACCAGGTGGAGTCGGTGTGGCCGTATGAAGCAAGCGCTGATGCACTAATAAAACGATAATCTATTAATAGTTCAGGTTTACTTTGATTAAGTATTTGCAACCAGTTCTGTCACTGCTAAAAACACATCGTGTTATCTAAGTTATCTGCTGGATCGCAACAAAAGGAAGGCAAAAGAGGCAAAACGCTGGAGCAGTAGCACATGGTTTTTTTTAACAAACTCCCAGTATAGACGGATTATTTGTATACTCGACAGCAAAAGTTGAAATCCAACACAGACTCCCAGCGCAATAATTACCAAATGGATTATTACCTCTGCATGTAAAAAATTACCACATTTGATCTGTTTATCACTTATGTATTTATTTATATTTGAACTGATTCTACATTAGAAATTGTTCAGGAACTAAGAAACATCAAAGTCTCACAAACTGTACATACTCCGAATTTAAAGAGCATCCTGCTACTTCATATTATGTTCTTTGGCTAAAAGACGCATACCAACTTGTGCCAAAGTTTTTACTGCAGAAAATTTGATTTTGATGTCGTCATCTAACTTCAGCTACAAGAGCTGGGACCTATTAATGTACCAGTGCAGCCGTCCATAAAATTACATAATACTACATCAATCAATATCGTGCTTCTGAACTTAAGGTGATGGCCAAGAGTTATTAATAGAGATAGAAGGGTAAGTGAAGCAGATAAAGCGCTACAATAGCGTTCGTCTTATCACACTGAACCAGCTCACATTTTGCTAACACTCTGTATTACTACTACCAATCGATTTACGGCCAAGTTTTTATGCTTGCATAAACAGTTAATGTGCTTAATGGGAGAAACACCGTTTTCAAAGAACTACAGACGTAGTGAGCATGTATCACCCGACAGATAAAAAATGGACTTCCACTCGCAAGAAGGACATTCTGAGCTGAGGCTGACTTGACACCAATATCTGAACCTGAGAGCAGCTGGGATTTAGACTGTAAACCTGCGTTGACTAATACGAATGGATGAAACAGCGTGGCTCACAGCCACTGTCAGGCTGAGGCAGCATTTAAATATTTGCCTGACGGTTGTGATGGAAACGTGCACACATTAGCATTTTCTTTGGCAAAATTTTGGTTTTTATCCGACTTATATACTGTATGTGGGACCCAAACTTGAGATAATAAGATGAGACAACCCTTTTGGATAAGTCATAAATATGTCCAGAAAATTTAATTCAAAAGATTGTTTTGTTCCACTTAGTTGTAAACAGATTTTAAGGGCAACAACATTTTAAAATAGAGACAACCTGGACACGCTTTACCACTTGCTGAGTTACTATGTTTTTGTGAACTCATTTAACTCCAGCAAGTTATTCAAAGTCTTTTTTTCCAGTAAATGAGGCAGTCTGGTTAAATCATCAGTGAGCTGGTTCATGTTTCTACACCTCTGCTGATGATTCACCTGCGACAGACCTAAGAATCAAACCTTGAGGCCAAAACACATCTGTTTTGATGAACAAGCCCACTGAACGAGCACGAGGATCAGAGCTTCGCTCAGCGGAGAAACTTTTTCCATTCAACCAAGGAAATTCTATAAACACTGAGTGTCATCACAGACTATGAGCATCGTGTCACTGTAAATCATTCCTGAGCGAGAAGTCCTTCTAATTAGCAGTCGGTGTGTAAAAGACAAGAAACAGGATAAATAAATGACTCCATACCATCCTCACTCTCTTCATAGGCAGGGTTGATCAGCCCAGGCTCAGGCTGGTCTCTAGTGGAATTTCGGGATAGCACTGCTGAATGTTTAGCATCCCCTGACAACTCTCCGTCACACTTGCGCCCCTTCAACTCATTCCACGAGGGCCTCTTCCGCTTCTCTGCTTCCTCTCTCAGTCTTCTAAAAGCAGGACATCTGAAGAAAGACAGGAACAGGAGCAAACTAGTAACAGGAGGACACGGGCGAGGATTTAACCCCTTTTAGAAACAACACGTCTCTCTCTAGTGCAATAACAGAAATTATGAGAAAACACATGGATGCTAACAAATTTTTTTGAGAAAGTGAAGAAGATAAAAAAGATGAGAGAAGACAGGCACCTAAGTACAGGATTCAGAAGGCACTATGCAGATGAGTGGACAATTTGACTGCATTGCAGGGTGTGTGGGGGAGATAGGCTGAGCCTGATTAAGTCAGTCAGAGTGCTGCTTGTTCCTCATGTCTGAACTTTGTCTCCTCACTGTTTGCACAGAGAGGCTGCAGCTGGACGAGCTGCCAACCACCATGCACTGCGTCATCACTGGCCACCAAACTGATAAGCGCCTCACTAACCATGTTTAAAATGCAGTGAATGATCTGCACCTCATCGTGATCAGTGAGGTTGTAGGTCTGAAGCTGATTAAGTCTGCTACCAAAAGTAAAGGCTTCATTTTTAAAGGAGGAAAACAAATGCGTTGAAAGGGCATATAGAGGAGAAAGACTTTAGATGAAAGTCACTGTACATTCCTGAGTAGCTGACAAGATTCCTTTGTTCAACCATAATAACCTTAAGATCATATGTTTACCTTCAAGAGGGGATCGCGGGAGGGGAGTGTGTAGTGTGTCTTACATGGTAGTGATTCAGCTAACCTCATTTAATGTATCCACTGAAATATTCCTGAAATGAGGAGGCTGTAACAGGCTACTGACTTTCACTCTCAGCAAATGGTAAGACTGATGTTGCTGACATTTTCGGATCTCTGACCTTATCTCAACCAGAAGAGTCTTACCTATTGTGCAGGTGAGGCTGTAGCTCACAGCGCTGCATCTGCTGCTGGCACTCCGCATGGTAAGGGCACATGACGGAGAGCTTGTCCAGCAGGTTCCTGACCAGCAGGCTTGAGGGACGACATTGGTGCAACTGCAGCCGCTGGCGGTCCACGGGGCAGAAGTCCTGCTCTTTCAAGAAGTTGCTCAGACAGTGAAAGCAATAGGTGTGGCCACAAGGCGTGTCCATGGGTCTGAGTAGGGGCTGCAGACAGATGTGACACACCAGCTCATCATCCACATCGTCTTGGTACTCGTACAGGTGACTCTCCTGCCCCTCATGCTGCTGTCCGCAATCCTTACACACCCTCGCCCATGACAGGCCTGCAGTGCTGCCGCTGCCAGCAATCTTGGTTTCTGTCATAGCCATCAATGCGAGGTGCTCAGTCCAAATTTCTGTTGCACAGGGAAAGTTTTTTGTCCTTTTTTAAGACCACTTAGTTCCTCAAAGACTGGATCTGGGATATGTCTTGAGGTTTATCATGAATCCATTCAATCAGTTAAAGGAATGATCCAAAGAAAACAATGTCATCTCCACGTCTTCATTTTCTGTTGAAAGAGAAAAACAGTAAGGTCCAATGCTGACGTTGAACTTTACCCACTGATACCGGCCTCAGGAAATGACAACTCCACAGAGCAACGGCAATATGGCAGCGAGCTGCAGCTGCTTCCTCTCAGCAAGCTTCCTCAGGGACAAAAGGAATTCTCATCTCAGCTAAAGAGTCACGGTATACTCAACTGAAAGAGCTAAACTGTGAAATGAGGCATAAGAAAACGGACTAAAGTCAAACCCCTGCTAATGGGAAGGAACAAAGGCACTGCACTACACCCGAGAATGAGGTCTGAATGAACTGGGCAGAAATGTAATTCCCATCACCAGTGGCCCCTTGCGCCCAACCAGCAGTGGCCTCCGTCCCTTTGTGCAGTGCCTAATCTCCTTTAATTCCTTCTCATAAGGAGGCTGCTGATTAGGAATACATTCTTATGAGTAACTTTAGCCACTCACTCCACATATGATTGAGTAAATGAAATAAAAGTCAGTTTCACCAGCTAAAACACCCTGAGTTTGTTTTCATAAAACTGGCACATAAACACTCACTAAAACAGCATGTGAGGGTCAACACTCAACTGTTAAACATCAATAGCAGGATCAAAAGTACTACTAAGTTGCAGTAATTAGCTTTAATAAAACATATGCTAGGCGCTTTAAGCTCAACACTTCCACCTGTACTATCTCAGTAGCAGTCTGAGAGGTTGAAGCTGCGCAGACATGCACTAACGCCAACTCCAAATTGTCTTTACTAGAAAAGAAAGCAATGGAAATTTTCTTTCATCGCAATGGAAAAGTGCTACCTCCGGTTTCCTGTCTTTATGGTTCTAGTCCAGATTTCATTACAAAATTGCCACTTTACCTTCAGCGTTATTACCTTCGTGGTACTCACCCGAAACGATATCTCTGTTGTCAAGCAGCCAGTAGCCACAGCAGTCACGCAAACACTGACTGTACACTCTCAGCTGCCTCTAGCCTGAATGAAACCAGAGCCCTGCCTCCCTCACACACCGTCAGGATAATGTCTATGTGTGTGTCACGCACACACACACACAAACACACGCGCGCTAGTGTGCACAAGTGTGGGTGTATATGAGCTCCGGTTGCACTGGTGTAAAGAATGCAGAGGGGAATTGGTTTAACTAGGGAGAGTGGAGAAGTATATATGTGAGTGTGTGTGTTTGCTGATGATGAACGATCACAGTTAAAGAACATTCAATAGTTCAATGACTGACGGCAAACACACACGCCTGATTACAGACATGTGTGTGTTTGCACCACCGTCCACAGACATGTGGTCACACAGGCCTTCACTTCTTTGCTCTGTACAAGTGATACCTGCTCTTGAAATGGATAGGACTCTTGGATACTGTCGCACACAGAGGGAGGTAGAGAAAACCAGGCTGTGTTCCATTTATTTCAAATAACCTGACCTAGTGCAAAAAGTGAAGCAACCAGGGAGGCTACGTGGAAGCAAAGTATAAATACATTATAATTACAATCTGTGAATAGAGTTTCTCCCCGACCACCAAAAACAGCTCTGTTGGACCACTGACACATTCCATCATTTGATGCTTCACTTCTTCTTGTAATATTTCCTGCTTTTGCATCACATTTAATCAAAATCCAGCCGTAACTTTTCAAGACATCCTGATAACAATCCAACAGGTGATCATATTACTTTGGCAGATAACAATACAAATGCCTCAGGTGGTTCCGCTGGAAGCAGCAGAGGTGGAGAGAAAAATACTCATAATGGTTATAAATGGGCATCACGTGAGATGTGAAAGGAATGAAAAGTGCATCAATATGTGTGTAATATGGAAAACTCACAAATATGTGTTCCAATCTGTTCTCAAAATTGAACACACAGAAAAAGAACATATAAAATAGAGATTTCGAAGGACATGGATAAAGCAGATGAACAGAGAAACCCTGTCACTTTTCATTACAACAAAGCAGATGCTGCTGAGGCGATGGCCACAAGGTTTGACAAATTTGCCTCTTAAGCTTTATTTATTCAGGTTTACTCTAAGTAATAATCTCCTTTGCAGGAACGCTTCCATCACATTCACACTTGGAAGCTAATAAATGCAACCACATCTGCAACAACTGCTTTTCTAATGGCCGTTTCATTTTTGTTTTGAAGGAGAAACGGTGCTCTGCTGCTACACCAGAGACTGGATACAGCAGGGCCAGTTCAGCCAGAGTTTAGAAGTAATTGAACATTTCTCAGAGGGACGTGATCACAAGTTGGCAAGACTTGATGACTGAGTTTTCCTGCTCTTGCAAGCACACACACACACACACACACACACACACACACACACACACACGCACACACACACACACTTCAAATCCTGCAGCATGTGCTCGTTCAGGGGCAAACCCTCAATGTTCTAATCTGTCAAAATGACGGACAACCCCTGAATACTCTTGTGTTAAAAGACCTATGCTGCATTACTGTAAAGGGTACGGCTGGTACCACTTCTGTTGCTATTACATTCTCTTCTTCCTACAAACTGTGATAAATTCACATGTTCCAGCTGCAAGTCACACATGGCTTTAGAGCACACCCGAAAATTTTCACTGAGGACAATGAGTGTGTCTTCATCAGAGCAGAGGTCACCTCACAGGAAGCAGCCGTGGAGATGATGGATGGCCTCCCGCCTATTGTGTCTGACTGGCTCTGAAGCTATACGTCACCAATGTGCACGACAGTTTATGAAATCAATAAAGGTTCTCATCTTCCTTGGGATGGTCCACATGAAAGTGACACTGTTCACTTGGTGCAGCATCATGTAGACGTACTGCAGACACACTACAGCTGATCAATGGATGCACTAGTCGGGTCGATACAGTTTTACAAGAGAGAGTTTTTCTTCTTTTCTATAACATTACCGCAACATAACCATTGCATTTCTGATTTTTGGTCAGCAAAAACCCTGCCTTAAAGTTGCTCTTGATCAAGCAGCAAGGATCATCTCAATAATAGATTAGTCAACTGAAAGAGAGCTGTTCAACAACAACGAGAAAATTACTTCTTATTTGGTGATAAATTTTTACGTGTTAGTTGTAGGTCTGACAATGGACAGACATCAGCTGTGTACATAAAGAGATTTGCTCATTGCCTGTTGTTTTGGTTTCTTGTGGACATTCCAGGCTCTAGTTACCTAGGTAACCCTCTTTCGTATTTCCCGTAATTCTTAAACGGCCGTTAAAAAAAAAATCCTTTGCTTCTACTTGTCATCACCTCAAATTGCATTGGTTTAAGTTGGAAATACAAGAGAAAACTAAAATTTGTCATCCGCAACCTAGCGAAACAGCCGATGTGTTCCCTCCAACCAGCCTTCTCGAGGGGGTGTCTTAGCAATGTTCAATGCCTGATAATCATGTGACAGTCTAAGCTTTCTAGGGGAAATATCTGTGGACTACCAGAGTCCCTCAGTCTAGCAGAGGATTAGTCGAGCTGGCGTTCAAAGCTGAACTGAATCACGGGCTTTGATGGTTGATTCGAGTGAGTCAGATGTGCTGCCACACCTTCAGTGAACACAGGTGAGGCAGCGGTGACGGCAGACTAGACAGGGGGTGTGTTAGGTCTACCTCAATTTAATGTTTGGGATTACCAGCAAGGACTTACGCATTAACACCTTTCAAGGAATGGAAGATGAATCAAACCACTCACTAGACATTCTTCATGAAATCAAGTGAAAACACGCATCGATAACAAAGCAGGAATTTCGTCTGTCTTCCAATGTAAAAAGAAAATCTATTGCTGAGTTTGAACATTATGCAACCGCAATAAAAAAACAACAACATGCAAAATCCACTGCTTTCAATACAGTGACCAACATTTGCATTGCATATCAATGCAGGAACTAAGAAGTTCTAACAGCCCAAACCATCGGAGCACCTTCAAAACATTCAAGGGAGTTTCCCACTGCACCGCTGCCATCCTTTAACATTTGTACACTGATTCTAGACTCCCTCTGAGAGTCCCCGTGTGTACCAGCCTGTAGCAAACTGTTCTCAGACTCCACCCATTACATAACTTATCAGTCGAGGATGTAGATATCTCCTTCATATTCAGAGGGTGCAGCTGACTGAACACAGGACTGATCAATATGTGCTTGTTCAAAACTGACAACTTGTTTTGTGACCTTCCCATTATATCTCATTGTAATATCTCGATTCAAAAGTATTTCAGCCTCTCTAACGTCAGGCTAAGTTGCAAGGGATCTTCTCTTACTGAATCATAAGTACACATGCTACTGCTAGACTAAATGGTACCCCAGGTTATGCTAAATTACTTCAAATTGACTTGGGTAAAGTAAAAAAAAAGCAGGAATAAAGCAAACTGAGAGCACATTCTGAGAACAAAGCCAACCACTCAGCCTCCACCGCTCCAGGCCTTTTCAACAAGGGTTGTTTGCTATGAGTTCCATGAGCGACTGTTACACCTCTACTGCATTCTTGAGTAAAACCAGACTAAAGGCATGTTGGAAAAAGTATTCCAATCCATATCAATAGCATAGGGCAAGAATCAGAAAACCAGAAACTGACTTAGCATTGTTAGACACCAAATTCCCTGTCTCAGAGAGAGTGAGCGTTCTAAATAAATTTTCAGTTAATTGCCATAAATGAGGTCCCTTGCTCACAATAGCATAAAATAATTGAAGGATTTGCGCTACGAAGTTAAACATATCGCTAAAAACAGCACCTGTGTGTGTCTTAAAAACATCGGCTGCTCACAAGATGTTAAACTACGGACAGAAGGAGCGCAAAGCTAGTTGTTACGCCACTGATGTCTTTTAGCATTATGGCTTCAAAAAAGCACTGCAGAGCAAAACCTGTCAGTCTCATAAACTTCAGTTTGCCACAAAGCTTATTTTCCTGCAATGCTTTGAAAATAATATATGCAAAACTTACTTTTTGTTTGAGGGAATATGGTGATGCACACTTCAAGTGTGGCCTACAAAAATACCTCATCCCTGAGGCACTCCATTATTATGCATAATAACTAACCTTCAGAAGCTACTGTACCTAACTATCAAGGCACTTGAGGTATACATTAAATGAATCTAATACATACTTTAGCAAATGCATCAGTTGTAAAAAAAAATAAACAAATAAGTAAATAAGTGACAGCAAAGTAACTTTGTCAGTCAAATAACTGTGGAAAATACTCAAGTACATTAGAGGACAACGATGTCAAAAGTGGACATGTCTGATGTCTCTCCACAGCTCATCTTACCTAGAGCAGTGTTAAGATGACCCAGAACAGTTCATCGTTGGATATGGGAAGGCTGGTTATTTGGGGGCATTTGGGATGACTTTGCCCTCTGCTCGTGTTGTCTGTGGGACCATAAATAACTCACTGTCCCCCCTCACGTCAGCTGTCGGTTTGCTCCTTATCACTACACCAATGTGACGGATCCTCATGACAGACGAGGTCGTAAAAGATGAACCGCATAGGTTGAGAGACGTGGGCAGCATCGGGATGGTTCCGCTCTGGTTCCACCCCGGTTCCACCGGGTTCACCTTCAGCAGGGAAACCTACACGCGCTAACTGCTACACGACGCTAACTCACCTTTCGCTTAACGGCTGGATTTGTCTCTAAAACACACATTTTCACCCTCAGCTCGGGGGTTTTTGTTACACCGCTCAAAGTGAGAAGCAGCTTGGTTTGATATTTGTTTACCCACACGAACACAAGTCGAGACCGAAACTCGTCTTACCTGTGCGAAGGGTGCTTTTTTTTCCCCTTCTTCTTTCCTCTCCCCGGAAGCAGCTAACCTATCGCTGGCTACAACAAAGCGATTCCTGTAAACTCACCGTATAACGACTTTAAAACGCATCAAAGACCAGCCACCTCTTATATCGCTGAGAATCTCTTCCCCACAAAATTTTTCCCCCCCGCATCGCCGTCGGTGGATGATCTCAGCTCGGTGTCCCAGGTGAAGTTCAACCTGGAGGGGAGGGCTGGGCGAGTTTCCCAGTTTCGAGCAAACACACTTGAGAGGCAGGAGAGCGAACACAGGAAGAAGTCCTGGCAGGTGCACGCTGCCCCGCTGGAACGTTACCGTCAACGTTCTGCTCACCGTCCTGTGTGTCGTAACCAATATTCGTCCGTTTCAACATTTTTTTTTTATGTGTGTGTGTTAGAAAGGAGAATTTCAATTTATTGTGTGGTTATAAAATTCGGAGTTATTCAGCGGTGTCCCTCCTCAGTAAAATGAGAACTGTGGTTGACCGATATTACTCCTTCAGGGGCTGGGAGCCGATATTTTATGCCGATAATGTCTTTTTTTAAAAATACATAAAATAATGATAGCAAATCAGACAAAATTTATCTGGTCTGAAGTTGATGTTTCTGTGACTTAATGGAGGATTCAGGGATTTTTTTTATTGTCTTTGTTTTGTTTTTTTCTATATTGTCTGTGTTTGAATATACACTAGGGTTGTGCTCTTGCATGGAAATATCAGTGTACATTAAAAAGTCAAGCTAAACTTTGCTTAAAAAACAAGTTTATGAATCTATTTTATTACTATTATTTTAATGCTCCTACAGTGACAGTTTTTTTTTTAGGTCTTGGAGGACTTCTCTCCACCAATACCAGGGGGCTTCCAGGGGGCCTCCAGGCATTTAAGTATCCACCTTGTTTCTGATAAGACCATTGGTGAGCTTACATAACGTTGTAACTCTGCCTTGTGAGCAGATCGGCTAATATCGAATACCTAAAAAAAAAAAAGCCATTAACTGGTCTGTCGCTTATAGACTCATTGACATTTCCTTATGTACACTTGCATCATCTGAAAAAAGCCAATGACTGGCCTGATTAGTCTATCGCTAATATAAACTCGCTGACATGTCAGTACGTACGCTTACACAATCTAATCTGATCCAGTACAACAGCTGTGCCATAAATCTATGCCTTCTCAAAGATAATAGTAACAGTTTGGCCTGATGCTGTTAATTTAACTGCGTCATTAATACTGAGGTTGCAGTACTGCAGCAGTGTCAAACTGGACGACATGATATTCAGTGTTTCCAATCATTTGGCCTCATCTCCTGTCACACGTTAGGGTCGGAATATTGCAAACACCTTTCAATATAATGCGCTCTATATCACAGCACCACCACTCACAACAACCTCTGTAATGAACATAAAGTAGAATTGTGACTTTTTCTTATTGTGAATAAAAACGGCCAAAGTGGAACTCATGTCAGTTCTATTGTTTCAAGTGTTACAAGTTCACCTAATCAAATGACCAGCGAGTGTTCACATGGGAGTGTTTGCCATGCACAAAGTAAATCACAACCAGATGCATAAAATCTGTATAGAATATTTATAAGGAAAAAAATATAGTTGTTGATGCGACTTCAAAACAAAACATAGCAGGTAAACTCCTCTCATAGTAATCCGAACATTATTTGCCGTGTTCGTTGATGAGTAGTGTGAAATAATACAATATTTTGAAATGATTTTTAGCTTGTAGGATTTATCAAGAGGAACAAAAGACATCTGACAAATTGTGTATATCTGCAAGTTTTCCTATTCTGGTTGTTAAACAGAATCCCTTTGGACTATGAGATAAAGCAGTCAATTTGAATGGGTTTAAGCCGGGGGAACTGTGGAGGTAATTTTCCCCATTTCCTGACACTTGACAATTGTTTATTAGATTAAAAAAAAATCCATCTAATTGAATGAAAATAATCAATTTTTGTAACTTTGCTCCCAGTCAATCTCTGCCAACATCCATTAATTATCACAACAAGTCACGGGGACACCTGAATCCATAGAAAGCTACTTTTTTTTGGGACTGTGCCAGTTAAAAGGGCCTCGACACAAGAACGGTGTTAAGCACCATACCCCCTGCAGGATGGAAGGGAAGTCTGTACCATAAAACTTCTCAGTGGAAGCCTGTTTCCCAGGATTTATAGCTGTGTGGAAGGAAACCTCAACAACAAAGTAGCATTTGCTGATGCGGCCTCAAAGAATCAGACACTCCATGGTGGCAATACACACGTCAGCAGCTCTATATTTCATAATCAACCAGGAAGTGACGCTACATTGGCTATTAGCTGAAATACAGGGTGCTGGGTTTGTAAGGTGTAATGATAACAACACATTTGCTGACATGGTCTGTAGCCTGAATAACACGGTAATAGATACACTCATTAGCTGTCACTGACTAAATAATTACCTATATAACTTTTTTTTTTACAACTATTTGCTTTTTAAAATGTTGGTCGTGAAAGATAAGCCATTTTTTCAATACAGTTGTCCCAAAATGGCTTTTTAATCGATAGAACATAAAGCCTTATTTCAGTTGACCTCATTGTTTTCTCATATTGACCATCTTATCAAACTAGATTTGAAAGACTGGAGATTTGTAGCTTCCAGACCGTTAAAGTATATCATTCAAAGTGCTTGGATGTCAAAGTGACACTTTTGCAGTGAGAATTGAGATATATTATTCTACAACCACTTTTTACTTGTCAGCAGGATGGTAGGAGGTATGGCTGCGCTGGGAGTGAGGCGTGAGGGGCCGACAGCATAGTTGAGAAAGAGTGACACCATGTGGTTAAAAGTGGTATTAAAGCTCTTAAATTGCATTTAAATGACCGGGTCTTTTACTCCTCATTTAAAATTGTCATTGTAAAGTTTGCACCCAGATCTCATTTTGTTATGGTCAAGTGTTTTAGTGTGCCTGACTGTGCTCCTGATGGGAAACTTGGAAGTGAGGTGAAAAGACAGAGACAAAATAAACACAGACCTAACAATATGACACATCCTGACGCTCTGTCCTGCTCACACACACACATACACACACACAAACACACACAAACACACACACACACACACATGCACACACACACAAAAACACACGAGGCCTGCATTTCTGTGTTTGAGTCACGCTACCTACAAACAAGAGAGAGGCTGTTTGTCTTTGCTGGGATCAGTAAACATCCTCAACACAAACAAGTTCCTCTGGAGTGAGAGAGGAGAAACTCACACCGGGGCAGCTGCACTCTCACTCCGCCGGGGCCTTTGATGTGCTTCAGAGAGAGCTAATAATGAGGGCCCCTTACATCTTAATTCTTTTAATAGGAGTGTGGATGTCACAGCTCACTGATACCCTTTTTCTCACTGTCTTGAACTGATGTGGGAAAGGCAATATTTTATAAAAACAAGAAAGTTAGATATGAGAGACCTGTGAACTTTTAGAATGAACAGAGAAAGTTGGCAAACAGCTGAAAAAATAGGGTGAAAAACAGAGATGTCTTTCATGGAAAATGCTGGTGGTGTTCTCTATTTTTCTGCAAGTTTTGTGAAAAGACCAACTGTACAACAATTTTCCATCTCTCTATACTTGTCCAACTTCCCAACCTCTATGTTTTGCTCCCAGGGGAGACATCTGTCTGACTAAATGGTTACATTCTTTCTGAAGCAAAGAAGAATTTGATTCAAAATCTGTTTGCTTCCATTTTTAGGCACAACTATGTCTTAAAGATTTTAACATTGGAGCTGGAGTGAGTATTTGAGGCATCGAACGGCTGTACACTTCCTATAATTATACTAACTATGTATATTTGTTTAATTTCAATTACAATTTAATACAGAATCATTTATCAAGTAGCATCTCAGTGAGATGAAGTTTTTTTTTTTAATACATTGGTCTACTTCATTTACAAAAAAAAAACTGCTCAACCCTTTCAGAGTCAGAAAACTTCAAACAGCTTTATCCCCTTGGGGGGCAAAGTTTGTCAGATAGTTTCACTTATTACAAGAAAAAACACCCTTTTTTCTGTTGTATAGAAAATTCCTTCTTGCATGGAAAAGACTGTAAATTTGTCTTTCATGCCCTTAAGACATAATCCAAAAAAAGATGTGTATGGTACACGATGACATGTGGCTCATTGTCTTTTTCTTCTTCTTCTGTCACTTGGATGTTTTAAGGCTCTCACATCCATCTGAGGAAAGAGGAAATTATTTTGGCCTTTAAAACGTGCATCTCTGAGACTGATTTGTGTCCTCATACGGGAGCAGATAGTAGTCCAGTATACAATTTACTCCACTTCACAAATATATTCTGAATGGGTTTTTTTGCTTTTTGTTTTTTTTTTCTCTAAATCATAGCATTGTAGCAAACATACCCATTAACTGATGCACCTCTTTAGGGCTTGTTTTGTAAATGAGAGACTTTCAACACAAGTGCAAAAGTATCAGCTGTTTTGGTTGATAGGGGGAAACCAAGGACACTCAAACATTTTAACACCCCCCCTCTGGTCACTCCAAGCCAAACACACAGACACACAGACACACACACACACACACACACACACACACACACACAGAAAAAGAAGAAGTCTCGCCCTGAGGAGGGACAGCGAGGCATTTGGTTCAGGCCACAGCTTGTAATGCAGCCCCAGGTTCTGTCTGGCCTCCACATGATGGCTTTTAATCAGTGACTTATGAGACAAACCCACCAAACCACAACTCGGCGAGTCTTCTGTCAGACTGTGGCTCACTGCAAGATGGTTTTATTCTTTCATATTATTAGATAAGAATTGGCTGATCATGGAACTTTTTTTCAGAAATTATGAAACTCTGATTGAAAATGTTAATACTGTTCTTCTTTTGGGTGAAATCCTGACAGTGATAAGCATTTGATAGGGGTGTGTGTGTGTGTGTGTGTGTGTGTGTGTGTGTGTGTGTGCGCGCGCGTGCGCGCGTATCAGACGTTCCAGTCCTCTCTGTGTAAATATGCTTAGCCCAGATAATCTTCAAGGGCCCGCTTGTTTGTACCTGCCGTGTCGTTCTGCTCGTCCACCCAGCATGACACCCCGTAGCCCAGGATCTGCCCCTCCGACATCAAAAGACCTTGGTGATTCTTATCTGATAATATTCTTGTCCCCTTTGAGTCCAGCCTCCTCACACTGTTGACCTGAACCATGCACACTGTTCCTTATGGCCCTTTGGCCTTTCCTCTTCTTATCACTGTGATGGCCAGGCCATGATAAGGCAGGTCCAGCCTCAGGACAGAAGGAGGGTGCTGTCCACTCTTCTAGACCTCTTCTGCTGCATAACTCAGACACTTCAAGGCAGTAAAGAGGTTATCTCAGCTTTATGTATGTATGTGCAAAAAGTGAGACATCTCTCACTATACCAATTATATCGATCATGAATTGCAGATGATTTTTCTGAACGAGCACCAGCTTTGTCTGTTTGCCATCATTCCTTAATTCTTAAGTGCTTCACCACAGCTTCTTTTTATGGAAGACGTGACCACAGTGCATCTGTCTGGATGTTACATGCATTTATGAGCATGCAGGTCAGGCAGACAGACAGGGAAGACTGGTGTCCAAAGTCATGACCCTGCCCTGACCTGGATGAAGGAAATGGTCACGCTGCTAGAGACAAAGCAGGGCAAAGGAGAGTCTGAAAGGGGCTGGCTGGTCAGCCTCTAACAATAGGTCCGTGCCCCAAGACCCCTAAGACCGCGGGCCACACAAAGGCCAGAGAAACCCCCTCCTTCCCGCTCCCACATTGCAATAGAGCTGGCATTTCACACTGGCCTGTGAACAGCCATTCAATCAAACTACTGTTTAACCTGACCCCTGGCCTACACAGAAATCAAGATGAGTCTGGCTGGATGTATTTAGGTAAGTGACCTAACTGACCTTGCTCCGAGCCAGCCACTAGTCACTCCGTGTTTTCTGTTATCAGTTCATATCAAATATGTTTAAATCTTACTACTCTCCTACTTTTAGTTGCTTCTGTGAATGTTCCTTACTGAGCATGCAATCAATAGGCTGCCTAATAAATAACGTGTCTAGTGATTGGTGTAAGAAGCAATAGCTCCCCGGGGAACAAGACACACCACCAGACCCTTCGTCTGGGTCAGCTACCCTCGAGCCAGGGCTGAGAGATGCAAACACATGACCCTCTCTCCCCTCTCAATGGACTGCTCCTCCCCTCCTACCTGTACATGGATCAAGGTGTGGGGGATGCATATCAAACAGACTGGGGTCTTTGATGTGGATGGAAACACAAACACTGATTTGAGCAGAGTCGTAATAGCTTATTTGTTCCCTTTAGTCACTCATTGAGCTGCTTGTTGAATGTGTATGTCTTCAAAGGATGGCTGCATGCACCAGTGGTACAGTAGCCGAGGAGGCCCTGAGAGCACCCCAGCCTGGTGGGTTGTGGGAAGGCCATCTGGCTTCCTGTTCCTTAGATTTGATATTGATTTATTGGCTGTACAAGGGAAGATAAGGGGACACCAGCTGCCAGATTTTGTTCCCTGCATCCTCACAGACAATGGGGCCTCATAGTTATCTACATCCTGGCTAAATAGGTGATGCATCATTCCTTGTTAAGGCATCAAGAGAAACAGAGATGAAAAACTTATTTGCACACATTTAAAACAAAAAAAATCAAACTACATGAAATGTTCATAAATGCATAATCACCGGTAACATAAATTTACAGAAGGCTACACATTTACTGCTGATTTTTTTTGTACTGATTAAAACACATTTATTGGCTTGCATGACTGAAAAAACAGTAATTTGAATGTTTGTATTAATAAAGCTTGTTCCCTGTAATGAGGTGCAAGATTGCATTTACTATTCATAACAAACACTGACGACCTTTCACAGTTCAACCCTTGATAGAGCCCATTTATGCAGAATTAGCCTCCTATGCATATCAAGTCTCCTGATCATGTGAAGTGAGCCGGAGAGTGCAGCAGCTTGGCCTGAGCTTTGTTGATCGAGGTGTCAACATGGTGCCTTAGTGAATTGTGCTTATGCCAGATTTTTCTCACCAATGCACCCCCACCCTTTAAAAAAAAAAAAAAAAAAAAAAAGGATCCACATACAGACAGACTCTGGTGTCACCCACCCAAGTCTGTTCCCCTTTCCTTCCCCCCACCCTTTCTTCTCTTTCCCCTCCCCTTCCAACACAAGCCTGTGATGTGACTGTCTCAGATAATGAGGTGAGAATTTTATGGCAGCAGTCTGTGGGCCTGGCACCAGTCTGTGAGGATGAGGAGCGACTGGGGTCCCACTCCGTGCCTCGTGGTGTCAGGCGCCCTCTTCTGACCAGATTTGCTCTCTCTCAGGTCTCCCAGCAATGCACTTCAAAGTGAGAGATCAAGGGTTGACTTGCGCATGACATCCAGAGCATGACAATGCCTCAGCCAGCCTACACCTACTGCTACGTGCCAGTCCACGAGACACAAAGGCATGCTCCCGCACTACTTTGCTCAGAGGAGGAAGTACTCATTCAGGAGTGGGATATACATACAGGAAGGAGGCAGCGGTCTGTCTGCATTCTATTAATACTGGTGGGAAAAGTGTGAGGGGCAGAGGAAGGACACCGCAGACTCTTGGTGCTGTTTGACTGGTGAAGCATGCGTTGATAAGATGCACCCAGGTTCACACCAGCCGCCTCATTATCAGGTGGATTACAAACCTGACTTGAATGTGTAAAACCACAATTACTGATTTTAAACAGGTTTTACTGAATCCGTGCATCTCTTTTTGTTGTAGTTTGGGAAATTTAATCTGGCCAAAAAGAACAGACTGGCTGGCTTGTTAGAGAAGCTCAACTCTCTGACCTTTATGATCGTGGGCTATCTGCCTGGACCACGCTGACCATCTCCTGCAAAGGGAGCGTCTGCCTTCAGAAAGAATAATAATTCCAACTAGCAATGGACCATTGGTGATGCTAAATGATAGCATAACACAGGAGGAACCGTTCATTTATCTCTAGACTGGATTTGCACCAGAGAAGGCATGAACCCACATTTTGCACACTTGAATTTTGATAATTTTGCTTTCCTGGTGCAGGGATCTTGAACTCTGCCCTGTCTGTTCCCGTATGTTCTGTTTCAGGGGGTTTGAAGGTATTTTTAAAACCTTGTAACATCACATTTACCCCAGGTGGGCAGCTAGAGGGAGAGTGAGGCAAACCTCTTGTGATCAACATGTCATTTCCTCCAGTTGACCCTTTAATTCCAGACGTTTTTTGTGAAGGAACCAAGTTGTTCAGCCGCAGATGGAAGGTGGGACGCTCAAATGCGTCTGAGGTTGTCGGCCTGTAAAGGGAGGGAGGTGCTCCCAGCTGGCGAAGACAAGGAGAAAACAAACACTCTGACTGAAACAGGACAATACATCCTTACTGATGAATACAAATATACAGAAAATATCTTCCAGAATCTTCCGCTGATTCATGCCGGAGCAACTTTCACACAATATAAAAACAAGAGACAGTCAAGAACAGTTTCATCTCCACGATGCTGAACACACTTGAATTTCACATCAATAGTTTTACATCAAGAAAAATGCTGAAGACTTAATTCAGAATATTCCATCTTTGACCTGAAGTTGTTTGGGTTTTTTTTCCCTGAGTACGGTGATGCAACATAATCATTTATTTTCTCCAAGATGTTTATTGAATAAATGACAACGATGCAAGACTATTTTGGCGAAATAAAGGAGACTTTTTATAAAATGATTTAAAAAAAACAGAAAATAACACTGGACATCACTGTGCCTGATCAGACGACTTCAAAACACTCAAGTTAAGCACAATAGTTTGAAATTTCATTTCATTAAAAAAAAAAAAAAACGTGAAAATATTTTTTGATAAACTAAATATTTTGATTACATTTTATTGAAACATAATTCAATTCAGCCAATTAATATTTGACAAATATTAATTTATATTAGCACTTCAGGTACAGAAAATATGTTTTTTTTTTGTTGCATACTCAAGTACTACTAAGTATTAGGTTTAGTAGAAATAGGTTTCCAAGAACACATTCATCTTCTGTATTTGATTATTTTAATTTCATGCAACGTAATTACACTGCCTTAATTTTGTACTTTATTACATTTTTTAACGCCGGTGTTTACAAGTTAAAATAATGATGTGATCTTAAATGAAAAGTGGTTACAATTTGCTGCACCTCAACCAGCAGCAGTTAAGACTGCGTCTAAACTCACCAGTAACATTGAGACAGTGCCACAATAGAATATATCGTGAAACACACTGGACTGAGTGTCTTGGCGTAAATACTTTTGATTGCAAAATGTTTTGCTGTTATTGCTCCTGTAGTCTGCAAGACTTTTATTTGCAGTGTTACAATGTGCAAATGTTTTTTTTTATTCTGATTTTTTTCAATATTTTCTTCTGTTTTTTTTTTTTTTGGAACAATTTAAGCTGGATAAAGCACCTTGTTTAGTTTAATAATTTTTCTCAAATAAAGGATATGAATACTTCTGAGTACCACCAAAGCAGGTACAAATCTGATCACGACTTGCAACAAATTTGTTTACTATGAAGACGATCTTGATGCCAAGTGAATAAAATCGGGTGCAGTGGCCTTTTGCATACTCATACTTGTTCTCAGGGGACCTCACAATATGATACGTAAGCCAAAATGGGAGTCACAATTCAGTTTAATCGGGATGTACTCTGATGGGACATCTATTGTGATATTCTACATCATTTACTGAAATTCTCAAAACTGAGCTGTAAAACAACTTGCTTATCACATAAAATGCCTATCAATATGTAGTTCATATTTTTGTTAACTTAGACAAATTACCATTTTGAGAATTTAGACAGATAGATAGATTTTACTGATCCCAAAACCAGGATACTCAAATGTAGCAGCAGCATGACATACAGTGAAGAGCACAGGATATAAAAATGCAAAGCACACTATGAAAGTAAATACACTTTGGAATAAAAATTAAAATGTATGTGCAAAAAAAGTTGCAAGGTGCAAGTGGTAAAAACTATCAGGTGATGATGATTATTATTATTATTATTTAATTATTGCACATATAATGTTTTAATTCTGGGGCCAGTAATAGAAATACTGTGACATGTAGCCGTCCTACTTGTTTTGTTACCTGGGTGGGTGGTGAAGCTCGGGGTGTGGCGCCCACTGACGATCTGCTGTTCTTCCGGGCTGCAGCCTCCCTCTCCTCTCATAACAAATTTGTTTTAAACCAGGCTACCGAGCGCCCCCTAGTGCTGCCTTGACGTCACTTCTATCTGTCACATGACACCGCTGGCCTGAGCAGCAGGCGGAGATAATTCCTCGGCATCTATAATTAGATGACTAAACTGTATAAACAAACAGCCCCGCATCCATCGGAGGGAACTGGATCGTCTCGATAAACTAAACTCTCGTGATTTAAAGCTAAACGGTTATGGCCACCGTTAAAAAGGACAACAGACTAACGCGCTCCCAAGGCTTTATGTGCGCCGGATTTGCTGGCGTTTTCAGTAAAACCCTCACGTCGCCTTTGGAGGTGGTGAAAATCAAAAGTCAGGTGGGCACTTTTCATTGCAAAAGGGGTTTTTGGCAAAGTTTTCCTCTCATCTACCGGAACGAGGGATTTCGAGGGTTTTGGAAGGGAAACCTCGTCTCTTGTCTCCGGTTGTTCCCCTACACTGCAGTCCACCTGACAACGTATAAAAAGTAAGTAAAACAAACGTCAACGTTTAAAGTAAACCCAAAACAATAGTCTAGCTGACACTTGTATTTTTTTCAAGAGGATTCTTTCGGTATTTATAAATGCTGTATTAGCTTGTTAGCCAACTCAGTTAGCTGACGTTGACTTAGCAGTTTTAGTGAGGAGTATTATCATTTACCGTGAGACACACACACACACACACACACACACACACACACACATCAAAAAAAATCAGAGAAAACAACTTTCATTGGTTTGGTTTTATGAGTTTTGTTAATAAAGGAAGTGGCTCATTCAAGTCATTTGTTTACTGTTGAGTTAAATATACACTTCCTCCTTTTCGAGCCGCAGCTTCTGCTTCCACCCAATCAGGGAGCTTTATTCCCTCGGTCGAGGTTTGTATCATCAGGGAGTAGTAACATCCTGAGTTTTGTCTCGCAGGTATTCTCTAGCCCTGGTTTATCTGGCTAAGAATTGTCCTGCAGTTACTGTTAAATCATAAATGCTTTGGGCGAGAAGCGGGGTTCACCCTGGACAGGTCACCAGTCCATCACAGGACCAACACATATAGACAGACAACCATTCACACTCACAGTCACACCTACGGTCAATTTAGAGTATCAATCAGCCTCGTCCCCTCTTGATGTCTTTGGACTGTGGGAGGAAGCTGGAGTACCAGAGAGAACCCACACAGGAACAGGGAGAACATGCAGACTCACACAGAAAGATCCTGTGCCCGAACCGGGACTCAAACCAGGAACGTTCTTGCTGTGAGGCGACAGTGCTGACCACTGCACCACCTGCCACCTGAATTATGAACATTTATTTAAAAAAAAGAAGAAGAAATAACCACAAAAGCCAGGTAAAAAAACCGTTAAACCCTTCTTATATACATTGTTCCAATTTATTAATTTCTTTGCAGTACCTCGATTTTTAAAAATTGTAGCTAAAAAGAAAATCGTTCTCATTTCGAATAGAGTCGATGCCTGCGAGGTTAGCATGTGGGCAAAAAGCCCTGGTGCTTGTGTCGGGTTACTGCAGGACAAAACGTCCCACAATATGGGAGAGAAATAAACATGCGGAGCGGCGTGGGGCCGTGCCAGCAGTAGGCCACTACGTCATAAATACATTATCTACTATCCGCACTACACTTGTCATGGTTCAGGACACGTGGGAATATAACCACCATCCCGACTGCCCTCCGGTACACGGTGTTCCAGGAAATAGAGCCCTCCTCTATTACATTCTGAGTCACTGTTTCGCTTTTTGACGTGGACAAGACATGATGATAATGTTATCATGTTTTAATTAATTTATCTATTTGGACACGTGTGAAGCAAAGCTCAGTCAATGAAAATAAAATCAGGAAAATGTTAAGAATAAGGTGTTTAGTTCAGCTGTTACTCCATAGCTACCATTGACATCTGGACCAGATGTGGGCTCTGCCCAGGTATTTCAGACCTGGTACAAAGATCCATCCTACTGGGTCGTACGGGACTCGGTGCAGAAACTCTTTACCAAAGCTGTTCAGAGCCATTCTTATGGTGAAAGGCTGATGCATCTGTTGAAACAATTCATGGTCTTTTACGGTACTACATTTCCTGCATTGACTGGTCCTCGCGCTCAGTGGCCTGGTAAACAGTTGCACTGTGATTGCTCATTTTCTTCTTTATATAGATGGAGGTATTTCTGTTCGCAGAGATACGTCTATCTACCAGTGCCGTGAGGTGCACAAAAAGTGAATTTTCCAATTTGTGAGTGTTTTTTTTTAATGCAGACAGACCATGTATGCCAACAGTGCAGACAGGAGCATTGTTGTTAAATAAATGCACTATGTAACACTAATTATATTACAATAGTGTCATACTGACATACGTCAGCCTTCCTGCTTTCTAAAAAAACAAAAACTGATTAACCCCTTCTGGTCAGTGACTGCTTTAAAGTCAGCAGTAAGATCTTAAAATCTTGTGATTACGGATTTTGGATCCGTCAGCTGAGTTCACTTCAGCTCATTCTTTGATTTTGTTAGAAGTGGAGAAGAAGCTTGAAGAATAGTCCGTGTGTGAGGAGCTGAAGACATGCGAAATGGTATTAGTCTTTGAAAGATAAAATAGGAGCTCTGGCTGTGTGCTTTTAATCACCGCCAAACCAAACATCAAGATTCTTTGCGACACGCCTGATGTGTTCTAACAAACAAGCAGAAGATGGCATGATTTGTTTGTAATGTGCTGTAAATACAACCAAACCATAATCATCTCTGCTTTGATTGAAAACAAAAACTGAAAGTGCACACGCTGTAAATCTCTTTCTTTCCACTTTCCACTTGGTGGACTTCTCTTGTTTTTAAGTTCTTTTCTCAGCGAGTTCAGTTTTTGGCGTTTTGATAAGACGCCATGAATTTTGGGGGGATGGAGCATCTGTGGGAGAGCATAAGCAATGGGTGTATTTGTCAGTCTTTCTCCAGAGTTGCTGATAACACTTTTTTAAATGACCAGTCTATTTTCTTCATTCTCTACAATTAAACCTTGATTTTGCCGCATTTTGTGTCCAGGATAATCCACCTCCACATGGATGAACTGGGTTTCGTCTCTCAGTGGAGGGCCATACTCGCCGGTGGACTGGCCGGTGTGGCTGCAGCCCTGGTCACATATCCTCTGGAGGTGGCAGAGACCAGACTCATTGCTCAGAACTGCAGGCAGCCCACGTACATTGGTGTTGTTTGCGCTCTCTCAAAGATCCATGGGAGTGAGGGGCTACTAGCTCTATATAGGGGATTTTCCCTCACAGTCTTAGGTGTGTGTGCTTACTCGTTCAAATTCTCTCATTTCCTTTGTGCATGTGAGTTTGTGAGAATATATTAAGCATTAATGCTGTTAAGTGTTTACAGAAAGGATTAGTGTGCAAGTCACCGTGGGTTTTGAAATTTAGTCTAATTTGTCCTGCCAAAATTTTAATGCAGCCTAATGATGTAGCCAGCCACTGAGCAGTCACACTGGCGTACGGTGGCCCCTAAGGACAAACCATGAACAAAAATACCACAAAAAACCCCAAAACCATAAAAATCATCACTGCAAAAAGAAAAAAAAATGCTGTACTGGTGGGATGGTGACTAAAATATTTAATCTCCAACTGTTTTTATGAGTCTTGTCTAGAGACATCCCATCACATCAGTTCCATATTTAATTGTAACTCACAGTGGACTGTTTTGGTTTTTAGGTGCAGTTCCCTTTTCTCTTGGGTGCTACGCTGTCTACTCGAACTTAGACAAACTCTGGCAGGAGCCTCCCTCTCGCTTCACCTCCCTCCAGAACTTCATCAATGGCTGTCTAGCGGCGGGCGTGGCTCAAACTCTCTCCTACCCTTTTGAAACTGTAAAACGGAAGATGCAGGTTAGTTCCTGGAACGTTTCAGTATAGGACTGCTACAGACCGAACACAGTAGATGGATTGTGTTGGAGTACATGCATGTGTTCATATTGAAGGTATCAGAGCTTGAACGAGCCAACCTTTTAGCTCTTGTTCTGATTCAGAAAGTCTTTGATTAATCTCACGGTGATTGCCATCAGTGTTGTATGAATAACGCTGGGGATCTTTCAGTTGAATGATTGACATTGAAATTTGGCTCATTGAGAATGTCTTTAATCTGCAACTACAATTTTGTGCACAAGAAAATTTCATGAGTGAAGCCTAACATTTATAACAGTAAATTATATTATATTATATTATATTATATTATATTATATTATATTATATTATATTATATTATATTATATTATATTATATTATATTATATTATTAATATATAATATAATTTATAACCTTTATTAACAGGTTTCACAGTGCCGTAGTTTATTGGGCTGCATTCCCACTTTTAATCCATAAGGGGGCAGTATAGACGTTGTTAAAGCTGGCCGTGCTTGGCGATCCAGGGGAAGTTTCATTTCTTTATTCTGAGTACTCTCAGTAGTAAGTCTTTCATGTTAACTTTAATAGAGTCAGAATATTGTCTCCATGTTAGAAAAATATGATGGTAGTAGAAAATATGCTTTCAGGTGTTTCATTCAGATGTGTTCTGTGTTTGGGAGGACACCAGGGGAACAATGGCGCTGCTAAGGGGAGACTACTACATCCTGCCTATTCTAAGCTACCCCGAGGTTCATGAGCAGCTGGGAATGTGAATGTGTCCCGGGTCTGCAGAAGCTATAGATAAGTTTTCTAAAGATAGCAGCAGTTACTATCAGCAGCAGGCCAGAGACAGAGAAAGAGCTTTATGTATCCAGTTCATTACACGATCACATCTGCATTATTTAAATTAGCGCTCCAGCTACAGTCTCAAAGACAGCTAGAAAAGAAATGCCAGAGAGAGAACAGATAGGGAAGCCAGTGAGGATGTTTGCTCAGGGTAATGATGAAGGCATAGTATTGTTTAAATCGCTAATTAAACAAAAGCTTGATGTTTTCTTTCTGATTACACTGTTTGAATTGTAGAAAAGCCTTGTGGACGCTGCTGCCTTTGTGAACCCTGAAACTTGGAGAGATGTATTTCCCTGTCATGCGCTCCTCAGACTATAGGCCAGTTGTGTGGTTAATAAAAAAACCACCGGGCGCATTTGACTTGTTCCACTCAGGAAGCATCTTGTCAGCTATATCGGCCTCTATCGCTTCTGAAAGCTTTCTCACTCTGCCTTTTACTGAGGTGCCATCAGTCCCCTGTGTGTCAGATTTTTGATTTTTCCACTTAATTCTTAAAGGGACATTGTTGCGTTTTTTTTTAAAACATAAAACACCCAGACTTCTTCCAATGGCAATGAGAAATAAGCAGTTTATATCCAGTTAAGAGAGAAAATAGTGAGAATCAAGTACATTTCAGAGTTTTGAAGGTGCATTTGTTTTTAAGGCCCAACAACGTTGTGGTGTCCTAAATATATTGATGACTTACTAGCCATCTGCCTGTATAAAAGAAGTGCTGAAATATGCCCTTTCTACACTGTGTGAAACAGTAGAATTTGGAAAATATTTCATTGGAGGAAGTCGTATATTTCATATTCATGGTGAGAAAAATGCAATTAATTAAGAAAGAAAGACCTTTATAATTCTTGGAAGTGTTCGTCTTTCCTTTCCAAAAAGTGCAAACAAAGTCAAGATGTCAAAGTGAACGTCAAAAGGCACTTGGATATCTGGCAGACCCCAAGCCGCGACACAATCACAAGACACGTTTCTGAGCATCAACAGCTGACAGGCAGCTCGCAGGACAACCGCTCCGAGTAGCTTAACAGCGTCAATGTCAGCAAGTATCAGTTTCAACTGTAAAGACTCGGGCAGGTTTGACAGGTTGAGCTGCAGTGAGAAAGGAAGGTGTTGATAAAATTTCAAAATAGGGACAGGAAGTTTCCCGGGGTCACTGATACTTTAAACTACTTCATGAATTAATAACAGAAAATACTCAGAGAGTATTGAGGCAAACTTTCGCCCCTGGCACTTTTATGCTCAGGCTCTTATTAAAACTCCAAGCAGCTATGAATGTGCCCTTCGAAGTGTGTGGATGAGAGGGAGGTGAAACCTGATACAGTTCAGATTTTGTAGGAGGAAAGGAGCAGACTAATGTATGCAATGTGGTGCAACTAGCACTTACTGTAATCACTAGGTGGCGCTGTGACTTAAATTCAGAGGGTAGAAGTCTTGAGGCCGGGGCTCTTATCTCATGATGTTTAGAGAAGCTTGATCTTTGGAGTCCAGTTACAATGATGCTTATTCAAGGTATTGGAATTGGCCGCCTCGCCATGGTAACACCGCTACGACCATCTGCCACAAATAGACAAACATAACTGAAATATTAGGATTTGGGTGAGGTGACAAATGGAAAAATCCAGTTGTTCGGATGCGTTTGAGGCGCTGCTTTGAGATAATTGTGATACTTAGTAGATTAGCACTGGTCAGCTGACAGGAGAAGTTGATAAAATCAGCAGAGACAAACATCTTAACCACACACTCGGTGCACAGCGATCATGTGACTGCTGCACATTCATTATGCATGTTGATGAAAGTCTTATTTCCTGTCACTGCTTGAGTTGTGTTTGCTGGATATCACTTCACTGTAACCAATCATTCGTTCATTTCACATTGGCCCTTTTGGCAGGCACAGAGCGCTCGCCTTCCTCATTTCGGAGGAGTTGATGTTCATTTCAGTGGAATGATTGACTGCTTCATCCAGGTGGTCAGGAATAAGGGGATCCTCTCACTCTGGACCGGCCTCGCTGCCAACACAATAAAGGTACTTTGTCGAAATTATCATGACATTTCTGTTTCTTTCTGACTTCAGCCACAGTTTGTAGGTTGTGTTACGGTCAAGAGAACAAATTGATACAGCAGCTCTGAGCATGCTCAGGGGCTGAAGTGTAGCCTCTGGCCTATATGGGAGGTGACTTGGGGGGGAGGTGGCAGAGAAAGCAATGCAGAGTGTGTAATTAATAGCAGAAAGATCACGAGCAAGGTGCGCAAAGTCTGTCTCTGGAACAGCATGCTCCACTCTCCAGTTTCACCAGCAAATGTCATGGTGGCTGCATGTTGGTTTACAGAGGAAAGCCTTCGTCACCAGCATTGTTACCAAAATCTGAATGAAAATGCAACTATACATAAATATTGAATAAAAAAAAAAGAAAGTAAATCAAGTTCCGTTCCACGTATCCTCTGGGACTCAATACAAACCAGGTTACACCCTTTAATGATCAAACCTTTCTGATGATTTTTTTCCTATCTTGTCATTGGTTGACAGATTGTTCCCTACTTTGGCCTTCTCTTTACCTGCTTTGAGATGTGTAAGCAGCTCTGCCTTTACCGTAACGGTTACATCGTGTCACCTTTGAGCTACAAACTTGCACCGGGGGTTGACCAGAGCCTCGGGCCGTACGAGCTGGAAGAGGTCAAGCGCTACTTGAAAAACAGGAACTTTGGGTCGGGAGAGTCGTCCTTTGGAAACCGCTGGTGAAACTTCACACGAGAAGATTCTTGTGACAACTGATCACACTTGACTAACAAATTATAGGAGATTGTTGTTCAGGTATCATGTTTTCATGAGATCAACTGTCCTGGCATCAAGTCTACCTCTTACAATACATTGTGTTATCTGTCAGTATTATTCTCTTCATCAAGGAGGTTCGTGTGTCAGTGATTTTTGCCACCGAGCAGGATTACACAAAATCTACATGGCCCACTTTGATGAAACATGGAGGAGGGGAGGCAAGTGGACCAAGGAGGAACTTTAAACATGAGGACAGATCCATTTAACAGTGACAAACAGTTTTTCACTAAATGGGCCTTGGCAGTGACATGAAGTCTCCTTCTAGCTTGACGTTTCTAGTAATCTCTCAGGAAATATCCCATGGAGCTTTTTTAAGGAAGAAACCTGGTATATTTCTAATAATAATGGAAATATATACAGGAATGTATCATGATCTCAGCTGTATAGAATGGGGAGTCTTGGCAGAGTTCTGCAATTTCAAAGTATTTTTTGTCAACGATAATGTGTTTCTAGGATCCTTTTTAATACCTGTGCCTTGAGTTGTATCTATTTATTTTGTTACTTATTTCCGTCGCAAAGTTGCAGCAAAGATGACATGTTTTCACATGAAGTAGGTTAAAATGCTCTTGTATCATAATATATTTTTGAAAGATTCTATTCTAATGTCTAATTATGAAAATGTGCTTAAAACAATAAACCTGAGCTTTTCATTTAGAATGGTGCATTGTTTTACGTTTTAGATCCTAAAGGTTAAGTTTTGAAATTGTGTCAATTTGTCTTTTTATATCTGTCTTTTTTTTCCCTCCAACTCTGGATTTTGACATTCACTTGAACTTTACTGTCATTGTATCCTAAAACAGATAGAAATTATTGATTTCATATTGATATTTTTTTACATCCAGCAACAACTTCAAATCCTTCCATTCACTTTTCTGTTGGGCCCAGTCAGCTGATTCAATCATGTCCTCCTCCACTGTGGGAAAGGAGTGACAGCAGAAGGACACTAACAGGTGGAATGACCTTTACCCACCACAGAAGAGGCCATTGAAGCCTCAGCTGCCTCAAACTGACATGTGACACGACCTTGAGTCATTCTGACCAAGAACTGAGTCTCTCAACGCTAAGCTCTCTCTGCAGCTGTGATGAGATGTGATTCACTATCATTTTCTAGATAAAATGCCATATTGAGGGTTAAAGGTCGTGCAGATATGGGACGATGTCGCTCCGATTAGAAGGATGAAGAGTGGTACCATATCTGAATCGCACATCACTTAGCCCCGCCCACTGCCAGCTCTGTCCACCAATCAAACGCGCCAACTTTTTTTCTCGCGTTCAGTCTCTTTAAATCCCTTCTCCTGTACTTTGGACTCGGCCATTTCAACTCAGCCGGGATAGAACTACCGACCGTGAACGGGACAGCGACTCGTAACCTCAGAAGATGAGTGAACAAGCTATTTCTTTTGCCAAAGACTTCTTGGCTGGCGGCATCGCCGCCGCCATCTCTAAAACAGCTGTTGCCCCCATCGAGAGAGTCAAGCTTCTGCTCCAGGTGGGTGTGACGCTTCCACATGTCGTTTCTGCTTCTGCTCAGTAACTTGCTGCTCCTCTGACACATGCACGGTCCTCTTGCTCGTCGTGTCTGTGTGCAGGGTTAATAGGAAGAAGTGAGTCTGTATGATTAGTCATGTGATGATGCTGTGCTGTTAAGAGTAGTATCTAGATTAAAATGAACCTGCTGAGGCAGATGAGGAATTAACATATTGGACCCATATTTAGACCTGTTACATAATAGACCAGGCAAAATAAAGTCTTTACAGACTCAATGGGATGAGTTTATAAGACAGGGATAACCATCTTTGGTGTCTCTGAATATTTAACTTACTCATCTGTCATGATAGTTTCTGGTTTGGCCTGAAAATAAACGGCCAAGGTCAGTGGAAGGTTTGCGCCATGGCCCCTCTGTGCTGCATTGGGCCTGAGCTCAGCAGCAGCAGGGGAGGGGGGGGGGGTGTGAATAGTTGAATTGATGCCGTCAGAGTTGTACTCTGGCACATGCATGCAAATGTGTTCCAGACAGAACCATCAGAATCATGGGACGGTCCTAAGTAATCCCAGTTTGGAACATTGAGAATATACTAACACTCACTGTCTTTCTTTTTGCTGTTTTAATGATGTTGGACTCTAAAGTGCTTCAATATTTGTGCTTCACTCGCAGGTTCAACATGCCAGCAAACAGATCGCAGTTGACAAGCAGTACAAGGGGATCATCGACTGTGTTGTCCGCATCCCCAAAGAACAGGGCTTCCTCTCATTCTGGAGAGGGAATCTGGCCAACGTTATCCGTTACTTCCCCACTCAGGCTCTCAACTTTGCTTTCAAGGACAAATATAAGAAGATTTTCCTCGACGGTGTAGACAAGCATACACAGTTCTGGAGATACTTCGCAGGGAACTTGGCTTCAGGTGGTGCCGCTGGAGCCACATCGCTCTGTTTTGTCTATCCTCTTGACTTCGCCAGAACTCGTCTAGCTGCTGATGTCGGCAAAGCTGGAGGGGAGCGTGAGTTTAAGGGCCTGGGCGACTGCTTGGTGAAGATCAGCAAGTCTGATGGCATCAAGGGTCTGTACCAGGGCTTCAGCGTTTCAGTACAGGGTATTATCATCTACAGAGCTGCTTACTTTGGCATCTACGACACAGCAAAGGGTGAGTTTTCCTGATCATTAAGAAAGTTCTCCTTTTCTGTTTCTCAGTGGATTTCTTTGCCTTGAGGCTGTTGCTAAAATTGCAATTAATATTTTCTTTTTAGGCATGCTTCCAGACCCAAAGAACACACACATCGTTGTGAGCTGGATGATCGCTCAGAGTGTGACTGCAGTAGCCGGCCTCGTATCCTACCCCTTCGATACTGTCCGTCGTCGTATGATGATGCAGTCTGGACGCAAAGGAGGTGATTAGAAATAAAATATCACCGTCAGCTTCTGCTAATGTGTTTTTCCAGAATGGAGATGTGATTTATTTTTGTTTGTCCTCCAGCCGACATCATGTACAGCGGCACCATTGACTGCTGGAGGAAGATCGCCCGTGATGAGGGCAGCAAGGCTTTCTTCAAGGGAGCGTGGTCTAACGTGCTCAGAGGCATGGGTGGCGCTTTTGTGCTCGTCTTGTACGACGAGCTTAAGAAAGTCCTGTAATGTATTTTTTTTATGCCCATTCTTCATGTGGTAAATTTAACTGTAACATATCTTGTACATTGGATGGACTGAAATGCTGCCATATATTTATAGGGACCAACTAGTATTTTGTTACTAGTTGTACTGGGGGAATCTGCTATGCACTCTTGACCTATGCTTTTATTTTTTTGTCTTGCCCCTCTCCAGAATGTCATTCGCTGAACACAGGAACCTTATCAGAAATAAAGACAACCTACTGAGTAAATTTACTACTGGTTTTGAAATCTAATGCCATGAAAGAGGGTACGATTGCAGGCGGGAGTGTGGCCCAGTGTCTTGGCTGCTCACGCCCGAAGTCACGCCGCCTTGGGAAGCTCTTTGGCACCCTCATGTGTGGAACTTGAAGTCGCGAAGGTCTCCCAGGTTGTAGTTGGTGTCGAGCCAAAATAAGCTGAGAAAGTCACCCTGCTGTCAATATTTCATCCAAGACACTTTAGGGAAATTGATACTCCAGCAAGTTTGCAAGGAAGCCAGACACCCAAAACAATTTATTTGACATAAAGATTTAGAATATTTGCAAAAGTGATTAGATGCTGAGAAAGGCCAAGATTACTCGGATTATTCCAACCTTCTAAATTTACTCTCATCTCCTGCCGAACTTCCTCTGATCCCCAACTGAAGAGTTTAACCTTGAGCTACCAGCCAGTATAAGGCAACTACTCCTGTTCTTATATTCCAACTGAGCAGCCATGTAACAGCGCAAAAAAAAAAAAAGTAGTTTCATATTCATAACTTTATTGCTGAAAGAGGTCGATGCTGACACTTCATCCGGTGTTGATTTATTGTCTTTTGAAGGACTCCCATGACTGGAATTGTTCCTGATACATGATCTTTGCAGCTATAAGGAGCCATGTGGTCATAGTGGCCTCTGGGCCAGGAGTTCTTAGCATGGGGGTCACAAGATGTGTGTGTGTGTGTGTGTGTGTGGGGGGGGGGGGGTTTGCTTTCCAGATCAAATGTGAAAATTATTTTGAAAGTCCTAAATTATTTCTATAGATGAATAGGTCTGTTTGAGTGTGTGTGAGTAATGTTGGGGTCACAAGTCTCTGGCACTTTTATTTTGGAGGTCCTGTGCTTTAAATTTTAAAACTCCCGCTGTAGTCTTAATGCTTCTGCCTGCCTTTTCGAATACGGGACAGTTGTAGCTTATTTTCCTCATTATCAAATGTTTGGCATCATCTTTATTTGACGGCTATCACGTCCGTTAAACCTTTCTGGACTCAGACACATAACTGAGCTACACCACATTCACTTTGCATGATTAACCACATGCTGACTAAAGAAAAAAAAAAAACCCACAGCCATTTTATGGTCCATTTTAAGAGCTGCTGCCACTTGGGAGCATTATTTAACCATTATCCATCCAAGGTTAGAAAAATGAAACTGACTCAATTAAGAGGGTTAACATGTGATCTGAATTTTTGATTAGCCATGATGTAATTGTCAGTAAACCTTCAGACTCATTAGAATATAGTCGGGCTCTCTGTCAACTGCAGCAAACCCTGCATGAAGTATTCATCTCTGCAGCTGTAATCCAGTTGAACCAAGTTACACTGAGGTTTACATAACCTAATTGCGCTTAATGTTTAATTCTGTCACTTCTCTCTGCCTCATAATTTTCTGATATGGCAATAAGACTCTTCACTGACTATAATGTGTATGTCTAAAGCTGATATATTCTGCGCAGAAAGATTAATGTGGACATCCATTGAACTTAAAAAGCACACAGTCTGGTAAGTAGCTTTCAGACACAATCACAGTACAGGACATTCACACAGGCTCTTTAATGGAGGACATGGCCTCATTTTTAGCAGCACTATCAGATTACATGATTTACTGGACTGGACATCTCATCCTTTGAGTACTCAAGAGTCTTGGACGTGACCCCTGACCCAGGAAAATCTGGTTCAATGCTGTGTTTTGACCATTGCATTCACAAAAGTCTCTCTCAGCAGGTAGTTAATCCTTCATTCAGCAGCAGCCCACACTTGTTAAACTACTTGAACGGGGATTAGCCTATCAGGCGCAACGTGGGTCACAATCATTTTCACACTGCCTGTCTGGGAAGCTGCAGATATGTCACGCCTCTATCAGGTCACATGGCTACAAATCAGACAAGCGCCACCCAAAAAGAGCTGGCAGACAATTCTCGTGGTGTTCATTCATGTTTCTCTTTGGCTTGAGATTGCTCTTAGAAAACGTTTTCTCTTCGTGCCCATTTCAGCCGAGCCTCTGTGGTTCTTCCATTGGTTGATAAAATCATAATTTTAAAAGGTGTGAAACAACAGCTGAGCAAATCCAAAGGGCACAGTAACTAAGATCTCCCAGAATTTTTCAGTCCCTAACAGTAAAAGGAGTTTGAGGTCAAGGTGCTGTGGCCTCCTCCTCAAATACACTTATTTTAAGTCTCCAGCCATGCATGCGCTTGTCCATGTGGAGGTGTGCGGGTCACTGATGCTTCCCTTCACTCTGGGCCACTGAAAGCCTCCCGTCAGACAGGCTGTTACATAATTCAGCTGCGAGACTGAATCATGTCATGGCTCAGCTGGGTCGTGACCTCGCCGCTTTGCACTCAGCCTGGAGAAGCTACTTGATGCATCGTAATGTTTTACTCTTCAGGCTTGAATATCATGACTCATACTTCGAGAGCTATTTCTTCACTAAATATTCATCGTGTCCTCCAGTGCAGATGTGATACTTGGCAGTGCTGTGCTGTGTGTTGTTTAACTTAGCAGCTGCAAGATGTATACATAAGGTCCAAACACTGCCATCATCATAAAAATAGAAACCCGTTCGGTCCTCTGATCGGATCTTTGAGGGAAGTGTTTGCGCCACCGTGTGGCTCTTACTGGTACATGTCAACCTTAAGCAAACTTAAGAAGTAGTTCTACAAACAGATAGGTGTTGTTATGAACACTGAAACTAATTTGATTTGTATGATATAGTGTGTTTAACGCGCTCTCAGTAATGGGAGACAAAATCTGCATTTAGATTTGTGTAGAACTGTGTTTTTAAGTTTAGGTTTATATGAGGTTTCTGCTGATTTTGATCTCGGCAGTCAAAAAAATTCCCTCTTTGGGTTTGTCTGTTAAATAGTACTGAGCAGTTATGTTTTTTTGTTTACAAAACCTCCCCCCCAAAAAACTTCTCATGTATCAAGTCACGAAGACATACATCAGCACTCTGTTCAATCGTATAATGTGTATCTGACATGTTAAATGCAGAAAATAAATATAATTTTACAATTAAATCCCTGAAATACCACCTACTTCTTCTTTCATCGAAAAAAAAATCCTAAAAATACAAATATTTTTCAGTCCATTCGTTCAGCTGTTGGACATGCAACATCTACTTCTCTTCATCAGTGTTTGTGCATCGGAGGCTTCGTAGAGAACATCCTCTGCTGAACATTGGACAAGGATTAGAATCCAAAATATTTGTGATCTCACATATCATGCCCAGAAACCCACCTCCCAAAATCAGATTTTCGATGAGCACAGAGGAGGATTTATAGAAAGCATGGGAAATCAGCCTGTTAATATCAAATTCAGCATGTATATACACACCTCATTCTACCCTAGGGATGCATAATATTTGCATTGGCATTGGTACTGACATATTTGGCCTTTTTTCCTTTTTGAATATACTGTACTCTCTTTGCTAATCACGTAAACAACAATGAATATATCCATTTATCGAGCAATATCTATTTTTTTCTAAACGTTTTGATAATAAAGAAAGATGACTTCTTTTTTCCGATTTACAATGTTTAAATGTCTTTTTCTGTAAATCATCCAAAATGTATTTTTTTAACAGACAATATCAAAATCAGTGAATTTAAGTTATCGGCCATAACCAGTTATTATATATAAATTAAATAATCCTATACACTTCCCCACAGTGAAGCATAACCACTCAATCAAACAATTAGAAGCAAACAACATATTGGTGACAAAGGGGGGACTTTAGGCATTTATTTTGTTTAACAAATCAACGAAATAAACAATAAGAAATTATTCATAAGTACCACAATAATATAACGAAGACTAAAGCCTGGAAATAAAGTACGACAGTGCTCAGCTAGCTAGCTTGCTAGCTCAAAGTGTACCTGTGGATTGCAGTTACAATCAACGGACCGTCATCAGCCAATCACAGCGTCGCTTTCACTCGCCCGACAAACGTTCGTGTGTTTCCGCTCTTTGACTTCGTGCATCGAAGGAAGACCCAGCGTCTCCTCCTCGCTGCTGAAGATGTGGCTGAGCACGCCAGCCTTGACTATGTTAATCTCTTTCCTTCTCAAAGTTGCTTGCGAGAGGAGTGTGTTGTAAGAGAGGAAGATGTGTCTATGGCGTGTCTCCATCGCCATAACCTTGGTCTTGGTCTGGTACTTTTCAGACTGCCGCACCGTGATACAATACTTTTTAGGTTTCTTTTGTTTTTCAACTCCTCTGTTATTCGGAAACGGCGGAAGAGAGAGCGGCACCCAAACGGACGAGGAGACGAGAGAAAATCCTCTTCAGGTACAAAATATCTCCACCGAGTTTTCTTTGTCGGGGTTAAACCAATACGAACGATTGACATTTGCGTCTGATGTGATGACATTTTACTCAGCCTTCGAGTCGTAAACACGCTTGCACGTTTACAAAGGTTGCATTGATGGCCTTAAAGTTCCTACTCAAGGATTAGTTATGGGTTGTCATGTTTACTAGCTTCAAAACTAGTCAAATATTGAAGTATCAGTCACAGCCTGAGGGGCTTTTTCGGTATTTTAAATACCAAAACTTGTTTTCACGCAGTCCCATTTGACCTAGTGTTCACTTCATGTCCTACATGTTTTGAATATGATCACTTCCTTGCTCATATTGGCTGTGTGTTTTCGTTGTTGTTGTTGTTGTTGTTGTTTTTTTTCCCCAGGAAGCTGCTGATGGACAGCTGCTGGGTGAGTGGACTGATGAAGAGAGTGGCAGCCAGGTTGAGACCCCTCAGTCCCAGTATCCATATGTAAAGAAGTCTCTACAGCAAGGTGAGGCATGTGGAAGTAGACGACAACATGTGCTCTTGTTTGGTTCTCTGTCCACTTTTAGAAGTGCACTGTGGTAAATGATAATTGTGGTTCTGCTTTTGACCTCGGTGCATTTTTTCCCCCCCTTCTCCTTGCTGTGTTTTGACTCGACACAGTTGAGGAGGACGGTTTTTTCATAGACACATCTGCAGCTGGAGCTCATGTTACATGAAGCGAGGAGGGGCTTTGAGGAAGGACAAGGGGGAAAACACCCTCTTTGTAGATGGGTTGTACAGTATGTACATGTTATATGTAAAACAGGAAATAGCAGGGGGTGTGATACATCATTGAAAGCTGTGTTTGCTTGTTTGCCTAACCTTGATTTAATCAGCTGGTATGTGGTTATGATTGATTTTGCAGCCGTGAATGAGAATGTTGAACATCTACATTCGTAATTTCCATTTAAATTACTCACAGATTCTGAAAACGGCGATAAGAATTTTGCCTTGAAAACATTTTTTTTCCCTCTCCTGCATCACTTGTGCGTGTGATTCCAGAATGCAGAAACAGCCTCCTGCCTATATTTAGCTTGAGGCTAATGGCCACTGACAGCTACAGCAACAAAACAATAGCGAAACTGTCCAAAAACATCAGTTTACAAGCTCTCAGGTGCATCATCTGGTATAATCCACATCATCTTAATCCCGCCATACGCTCAGTAAACCGCAAACACTTCTATTGAAGATTTTAAAAATAGAACCCAAGTGAAACACTCCGAGTTCATTACTACAGTGAGTTGGTTTAACTGGATGTGCCAGCTGGTCACGCTTGGCGCAACAGTGGACGAGCACAGAACCAGAGGTGTTATGGTTTCTTAGCTCAAATCAGAGTGTTGTGTTGAGCTTCCAGCGGGATAAAGAAGACGTGGATTATACAGGATGATGCACCTGAGAGTTTTATAGACAGACATTTGTTGGCTAGAAGCCTCTATAAGCTTCTAGTTAAATAAAGAAGTGATGCAGGAGAGAAACGAAATCCTCATGAGCTAA
This sequence comes from Aulostomus chinensis, assembly GCF_037954235.1. NCBI lineage: Eukaryota > Metazoa > Chordata > Actinopteri > Syngnathiformes > Aulostomidae > Aulostomus > Aulostomus chinensis. Next base: position 18,271,913 of record NC_141332.1, on the reverse strand, counting down.
AAACACACACTTCTGAGTACCGGAGAGGCAATTGGCAACAGGAGCATCGGCCAAAATTCTCATATTGGTTTATCACTCGTAGCACTGAAATTCTGCGATGTTTATTCATCATTAAAAGAAAACGCTGAGGCAAAACCCTTTCGTGGATGTTTGTGTTGAAGCTTGAAATGAATAACATCCATAGGATTTCTGGAGCTGACAAGTGGAAGTGGAGTATAAAAAGCAACTTCAACTTTCACTGGCAAGTCCTTGAGTTTGATGTTCAGTAGGAGTTGGAATGTGGGAGTTCGGAGTTGATGTGAATTCTGGTGGTGTTGTGTGTTCACAGTGTTTGAGTGTGCCTACGCTCAGCTGGTCCTGCCGTGGTACTGTGTTCCTGAGCCGTGTGAGCGGCAGCCTCTGCATCAGGTGCTCAGCAGGGAGTTTGACTTCGTAATCGACCGGATCATTGAGCGAGCCAAAGGCTTTGATGTTTGCCAGGCTGTCGTGGGCTCAATCCGTATTTTGACCCAGCACTTGCATAATGCGAAGCAGCCTGACAGGTGAGACTTCACACCATATTTCTCGTGGAATGACTCAATATTCATATTGGTGCTGCTTCAGCTACGTTTTCCCCTCAGGAATGTTTCTGAACTCTATAAAAAGCTTCAGTAGCTTTTATTATCTATGAATAATTTACCTAACTTTATTGGATCACACCTGCAGTCACGTCCTGATGGCTTTTCTTCTTAGAAATGGTGTATCAGGAATGATGTGTTTCATTCAATCTCGAGATTTAGATCAGGTGATTTCCCCATCTGTGGTGAGGAACATTGTTGAACCAGATCGGTCTTATTAATTGTTGGGTTTGTTTCCGTCCCAGAGAGCTTTTGTTCAGCTGCAGAGCAGAGGAGATTGCACTTCTCAGGGAGTTGTCTGATGCTCTGGTACGTAACCTTTTTCCCGAACACCTCTGGGGACAAGATGTCAACCGCTGTGCCTTAAATGAGATTGTTGCCTTAAAGGGTAAGGTTGCATTCAATTCTCTAGACTTACATAAGGGCTAAGCCTCCAATGAGGTCTTGTACAAGTGTGATTTGTATGTAATCCATCATGGTCCGTAGCATCGTCAAGCCTAGAACATGAATTTTGGGGTTGCATGAAAGAACAGATTTGCTAATTCTTCTTAGGGGTTTCTTCTTCTAAAAAAAAGTTTTATTTGGTAGAAGTCTTGCTGTGCAATGTGTGTCCAGGCTGTTACAATAAATGATTTTATGGCTGTAGGTTTTGTATTTTGGTTTCTGATGAGTGTTTTCATCATTTGCAACTGATTGGGGTCATTTGGTTTCGTTTGGAACTGTCGCCAATATTATTTCTGTGAAAATAATTTTTCCTCTCATGATGTTTTTCGCAACCTTAACTAATCCCGATGATCTAAGGATTATATGTGATTACATGCATATTCTGCAGTTTTGTACTACTAATTTTCAACTAGATAAAACAGGAAGTTTCCTGCGAAGGGCCAGATGAGAAGAATGCTTGTTGTCATACATTCTAAGCATGATTATTTTGTTCAGTACTAAACTTTTCACATTGGATTTCTGTGAATTAATTCAGTTTAAAAAAAACAAAAGAACCTAATGAACAAAGTGGATTTAAAAAAGAAAATTAATCCACTAAGTGAGGACTTAAATCCAGCTTTTAATTGTCTTCAAGCTGGGACTCGCTTTGAACTGTACGAGGTTTGAACGAAATCTCACCTCGTGGGGATCGTTTTTTTTTTTTTAGCAAAATATCAGAGTTGGTGGCGTTTCCACGGTAACCCAGTATTACACAAACTCACAGTCTTCAAAGTTACCCCTCACCAAGTTCTTTAGGTGTTTTTTGACCATATTTGGAAATGCATACTGCTGTAAAGGATTCAAGTATTGTGGCTGTTTTGTCAGGTTTGGCGCAGCTGGTGTCATGGCTGTCGGACCCAGACAACCTTAACCAGCTGGTGGTGAACCAGCTTGACATCGTTTCTCCCAAAGATTCTGTGGCAGAGCTGTGTGGCTTAGACCCGGAACAAGCCTCTCTGGCTTCGCAGGAGGGGGACAGGGAGGGCAGTGAAGAGTGAGTGGCTGTCGTCCTCTGCACCCCGCTGGCTTGACTGGACCATCAAAGCAACTGTCAGTTATTCGTTGTGATGAAAGTAGAACTGACCTGTCTTCGTTTGGCTGTCCTTTGTTTTATACCAGGAGCTCAGAGGAAGCAGAAACCTCAGCCAGCAGCATGATCAAGGGCAAAAGGAAAGGTTTGTTTTTGTGAATGAATTCTCCAACTACAGGGCCTGTTTGATTTATAGCTCTGTGACAACGAAACCTGTAAGAACAGCACACACAGTTTTACCCTGGTTTTCTGTTTTTTTGAGTAAAAACAAAAAAACCCTTCCTGGATATTCTTTAGGAGGCAGATTGATGGTATTTGTATTAGAATAAAGAACTGTGCCTGCCTGAAGACTTGTACAACAGTTTAATTAATTTCATTGTGTTGTGATATTTCAATATTTTTTGTGTTACAGCTTTGCTTCCAGCACATAATTAGTCCCTTGTTTCCTCTGCCAACAGATATATTCACCGTCTTCAATCATCTCCGGTTTATTTGTCTCGCAATTTATCAGCATTGATGCCACGATAAAGAACCATCTGATATGCTACTTGCATATTTATTGTAATATTCACATTGCATGTTCTGGGGGGGGGGGGGGGCGCAACTCCTTAATTTGCTACTATTTGTCTACGTAATCTAACTCTGATCGAATGTTAATTGATTAGCCGTCACATACATCACGAGCTTTGAAAGTTTGATTACTCCTCATTTCTATGCCCGCATGCCAGAATAAATGTACATTTTACCCTCCTTTTCCCTGTCACAGTGACGCTCAGGCACATTTTTGCTTCCTCACAAAGTTGTGCAGATTTTCCGTCTAACTGCTGATTTCAAAGAACAGGGTTCATTTACTGTCCTCCCCTGAACCTGATCTGTTTAGTGACTCTCGATTGAGATACGCTCAGAATTCTCATTGACTACCGTTCATTGCTCTAAGCTAACTAGTGGTTAGCGAGTCTCTGTTGGTCTCAGCTCTCTCATACACAAAGAGGAGAGAAGGGCATCCATCTTCCTGTCCTCATCAGAAGAGGATGGCAAAAAGTTTTTTACCCAAAAAAGTCTATTCTTTTAAATCATCATGAAGATCAAAAAAGAATGTGATGTTATATTTTTCATATCCAACAGTCACAGGAGATTGGTGGTGTACAGACATCAAAATAAATTACAATGTGTATAGTGAAACAAACTGCGAAATGATCTAATCCGTGTCTGGTGTTCATTTTTAGGCAACAGATTAAAACAAGGGTGGTCTAAATTTGTGGACAAGATGAAAACCAAGAGAGCCAAGAAGAAGAAGATGAAGCAGATGGAGCAGGAGCTGGTGATGAGGATCATGGCTATCCAGGGAGATGTGTCCAATGAGGACGATGTCAGCAGCAGGGAGGGCTCCGTTCACAGCCTGCAGGACTCTGACAGGGTGATGCACACACTGCAGTATGTTACACTGGAGATGACAATTTGTGAAACATGACAGATTCATTGTTGTTTTTCGGCTAAAACACCATTAGGAGGACAGCGATCTGGAGAACTACTTGACAAGCGTCCAAGAGGATATGATGGAATTCAAGCTGTCTTATGAAATGTGGCGCGTTGGCTGCTGGGCTGTCAGCATCCCTCATGTGAGTTATAAATATCACTCATGGTGTGGAATGTCCCGGAGGCCTGTTATCTCTCTGCTGAGGCTCTGTAAAAGCTTGTCCTTGGATGGTATGTTAATGTTTGAGTCACCGTTATCTGCATTGTAGGCTGACTGGGAGAATGAGGAGCTAATCTTCACAGTTCACCTGGAGGAAAAGGACAGCCCTGAAAATCTACACTGGGACATTAAGAAGACGTACATTGATTTTATATATTTCCGGAACAGATGGCAGGTAAAGGGCAGCCAAAGAGCCTGCTTGGTCTGTTGAATGTGTTGAAAATCCTGCAGTAGAGACTGAGTAGGGGAGTTTAATTCAAACCCAGTCCAGGTGTTTTCTCTGCTGTGATGTTAAATTGCTAGCTTTCAAAATTATTTAAACATGGAAGGGGACGCAAGAGAATAGTACTGCTTGATCAAAAAAATCATCCATCAAAAATCAAAATAATCCCCCATCAAGTTGGTCAATATTTAGGTGTCATGATCATTAGCATTCCGCATCTTACACTGCACTAACAGTCAATGTCATATTAACTGCCCAGCCCTAGCGCAGAATATTTTTCAGGAGTCATTATTGTCTCAGCTTGTCTCTGCCTGCCTTGTTTTGTGAGGGCCAGAGGGATGATGAGAATTAGAAGTGGATCTAAATTAATAGTAAGAATCCGGGCCAGTGGGGACCAAACTGCAATACTACTGAAACTACAAGAGCTACAATATTTAAATGAAACTGTAGGTTTCTTTTTGCTTTGCCTGGCTTAGAAACACAAGGTATTTGCTCCAAACTCTTTGCCTATGATGAGCCAGAGGGAAGCACTGGTGAGAAACCAAATCACAAACTTTGTTTCACGAGACTGGAGTGTGACCTCTGTGCACCACAACGCTGAAACGCATTCACGCCGTAGTTTTTTTTAAAGACAAGTGCATCCTCAAGCACTTTTAAATCCTCATATTTATTTTTCCCGTGTTCCAGGACTCGATCAGTCTGCCCCCAATCTTGGCGCTGGAGGAGTTGCAGGTCAGTGATGAGTTCAAAGAGGAAGCAAAAGCATCAGTGGAGCACTTCCTGCAGGTGAGGAGAAGTAGAAAAAACCGGTGGACTGATGCATTGCAGCCGAGAAGCACAACATGACTCAATTTCTTATCTTTTCTTTTTTTCTCCCAGGAACTAATATCTGATAGTCTGATTGGTCGCACTCAACCGGTGTTTCAGTTCCTCTGCCCTCTCGATAAACTGCTGAATGAAGAGGAACATTATGGAGGCGTGTGGGGCCTTCTGAGCAGCTTGGCTTACTTCCTGACCCCAGCTCACGAGGAAGAAGAGGTGTGGGTTCATAAGAAATACCTAATATCTTCAAGGACTGCACAGGCACTGTTTTGTTTTAATTGTTGAATGAATGCAATGGCAAGATGACAGCCAAAACTAAATTGATTTGATGTACTAAAAAGCATGAACTTAATTGCCAGACTGCTACATGTACAGTATACCAGCTACATTGTTCTTCCGCGTGTCCTCTGGTGACGGGGGAGTGTTTTCCTGTTGCCACCCATCTGGTGACTCATGATTCCATCTATGTTGTGGAACGTCTCAAATCGCTTTATTATAATTGCGATGTTTTCACATGTTATTCACCTGTTGAAGTGGCTGGTAGACTGAGCACAACCGCCCCTTTGTCAAGCTGTAAATTTCCAACCCCTGTGATCTTCTCAGATCTCAGCAGTTATTTATGCAAAATATAAAGTTACAATTTCCAACTAGAATGATCCCTAAATCAAAACCAGCCATTTTCTAGAATCACATCTGTTTAAGAATATCAAATTTCAGTGGTATGCCACGCTGATATGTGACCGAGACCTCTGAGCATGAATATCTTTACCCTTCATCTTTGGGTCCCACTGGACATTTGTGGCTAATTTGAAGAAGTTCCTTTGAGGCAGTTGTTGTTGTGATTATGTGAGGTGACAGTCACCTTTAAGGGAAAAAAAAAGTTGTCTGTTCATCCTCGCGTTTGTTTGTGCCAAATTTAAAAGAATTAGGTGTCCCTGAAATGTCTCTAGCCTGCAGCTACCACTTGCACAGAGGCATAAAGATTGCCCGTAAACATGTCGTGTGCACCATTTGTAAATGGCTCTTCTTAAAACATTTTTTTATAGGTTTGCAAAGGTTCTGGTGCCCCATAAAGGACACGGGTCAGCTGTCACACCTTGATTGTTCTCTATTTTTATAGAACACCAACCCTCAGACAGAGACCCCAAATGAAACCATCCCACCATCTCCACCGCGACAATCTTTAGAAGAACCCCGCACGTGGACTGAGAAGGGCAGTGATGTCGCGAGCGCTTCCCTCCCAACTATTGTGATCTCCCAGTGTGAGTCTGATTCAGAATCGCCTGAGGAAGCTGAAGCTGAAAAGGAGCCTCTGCCTGCTGTCGGCTCAGACCCCTCTAGCCGGAGTTGCTCCCAAGACAAAACCGAGGACTCTGATAATCCTTTAACTTCACACTTTAAAATGATCATCAGGGGAATAACCCGATCGAGGTCACAGGAGTCTCTGTTGTCAACAAAAAACCCTAGTGAGGAAGACCAGCCTCATTCAGACTGCACACCACAGCGAAGCCAAAATGGAGGTTTACCTGGGGAGAGCTCAGAAGGCCTGTCGTGGCTTAATTTCGGTTCAAGGTCGAGCAAAAAGGAGAAAATATGTTTTCGAATATCAGGTGGATCTAACAAGTCGAGAGGCAAGGACCAGGGGACTGTACCACGAGTGGAGGACTCCCAGTGTCCCAAGACCCAAGTCAACTGGGAGCAGCTGGAGGCTACTAAAGCCATATTTGACCTGCTGAAAGAAATCTCTGGTTTGTTCACAGTTTAGTGGCTGAGTCGTTAATGTGTTCAGAATGTTTGAACATCTTTGTTGGATCCAAGAAAATCATGCTGAGACTTAAAGAGATTAGCGTCTTTATTAGTCATCACTTGGTATTTTGGGTTGAAAGCCTGAGATGTTTTGATGAAATCTTTGAGTGGTGCGTTCTTGCTCACAGCAAGCTCCAAACCAAACGGCATTGTAGTTACAAGCTAAAGATAAAAGTGAAATGATTGACACGAATAGAGCATCAGTGTGGCGTTAATGCTGCTCAGTTCATAACTTCATAGAATACTAAGCCATGGCTAACTGGATTTGATGTTGAGTAGCAAATGTTTCTTTAAAAATGCTCCATCAGAGACGCAACTTTGAACTTTTCAAGCAAACTTATTTGACAGCTTTTCACTTCATTTCCTAAACTGATGGGATTTGTTTGCTGGATAGTAGAAAGAGGCATTCAAACAACTGAGATCAGTTTAATGCTCAACCTGAAATTGTCTGTAGTTTTGTTTTTAAAGGAACAGGCCAATTTATTGGGAAAATAGTTTTGTCATCCTCCCCACAGCCGGACGAGAAGATCGGCTTCTCTCTTGTGTGTGCAGTCGGAAGCTGAGACCACGGACCTGACTGCTAGTTAGTTTTGAGCAATGAATTAGAAGGAAAGGGAAATAAAGGGATGTGTTAGCATACCCTTGACCAAAGATGTAATCATCCTCATCCTCTCTGGCAAAGACAGCCATGATTAGTAGTAGCAGTCGCTTTTTCTTTTTTTTTTTTTACTCTATAAAGGTTTTGTTTGCCAAAGTTTTAATGTGCAGCATCAAATCACAAAAGTAGTTCTGGCTATATGCCTTTATCTATGTCTAACAGTTTTAAATGATTTGATGACAAATGTTCAACAACCCTAGTTCAGGAATCTGATGGTTTTTATGCAGATATGCTAACACTTCCCATCCTGTACTGTTCATTGAGCTAAGCTAATCTCTCAGCTGGTCTCTGGATCTCTGCTCCTTCACCGTAGGCGCAGAGGGGAGAACAATGTCTGTCCCCTTGTCTAGTTGAGTGTATTTTCCACAAAGTTGAGATTGAGTTGAATGAGTAAATGTGTCCTATGAAAGGATGTGATAGGGTGTTGAAATTGCAGAAAATGAACGGTCAGCTTGAAAACATACGTTGCGCCGTTCAAGTCCAGTCAGCTGACAACAGCCCCAATTAATAGACACAAATCTTGAAAGTAGCTATGAGCGTTGATCTGCATCGAATGACTTTGACCTGTCTCCCAGAACGTTTTTGACTGAAAAACTGAAACTTGAACAACAGAATGGAACTTTCAAGATTCTCTTGTCTATAAAGGCTGATACTCTTTCCTGTCTTCATAGGGAACTCCATTCTTATAAACATTTTTGATGCCATCTTGAAACCTGTCTTACCCATCTTGAAAAAGTAAGTTTCGTCCATGCTTGATGATGTTTTTGTGTCTTGGACTGAATGTTTCTGACTGAAGTCTTCCTCTCCAGGAAAGTGAACTCTTTCTTAAACAAGATGAACCCAACAGAGGTGCAGATGGCTTCATACATTGACACGCTGCGGGACAAACAATGGCCGCAGGTTCCGGCAGCATCTCCTCCACCCGCTCGCACGGACGAGGAGAAAAATGAGACCAAGGATCGAGCGCACCACCTCATCAACGCTCGATGTAGGCAACTGATCATTCTAATCTTGACATGATTTTTTTTTATCCGTATGGCATGAAAACACAACAAACTGTGGGCCCTTTTCATACACCGAGGCTTCGTGCTGTCAGACTCACCAGCAGTGGTGCAGAAATGCTTGATCAGAATCAGAAAATGATGTGTTGATTGATTTTGTTCTCTCTGTAGATTCAAACTACCTTGTCCTCAAGAAAACAGATATGGAGTCTGTTTTTAATCTTTTCCAGGACAGTGACAAGAACAAAACTTTGATTTACGTAAGTGCCTTAACTTGTGCTTTCACCATCTTGTAGTGTGGTGTCCACGTCTTGTCCCCATGAAGTTACTGACTTTGTTTTCCCCACAGATGCTCTTGTCATTCCTCCTACGGGAATTTTTACCCAACGAGCATTCCCTAAATGTGAGCGCTGCCGCACTACAGAGAGTGACCAACCCCTCCACCTGATCTGTGAATCCATGCCTGTGTTTGTTTTGTTTTTTAACAATTGAAATTTTTTAGAAAAATCCCATTATTTATTAAATGCCTTAATCTATTTGCGACCGTTACTGTGTAGGTGTGAGTTAACCACTTCTCTCATGTTTTTACCTCAGAGTTATAAACATGGCGTTTATTTCTCAGTCCTGTGGTTTTTGTTTTGTATTGTTGAACTGTGCATTGACTCTTCTATCCATTGTGACTTTGTAAATCTGAATCTGTTGGAGCCATATTTGACACCTCGAATGTAAAAACTTAAAAAAAAAAAGAAAGAAAAAAAGAAATCTAGTAAATAACTTTTCCATTAGGGTTTGGTTTCCACCCTTCACCTTTCCACCTGAATCAAGTACAATTTCCTAAATGTTCTTGTGTCACTTGGAGCACTCGTGGAGGTGTTTTATGATGGCTGAAAGGACTTTTTAACACAATAGATTATTTCAGAATTACTGATGACATTCATTTGCCAAAGCTAGTACAGCAACAGCAAACTTGAAGAAATGTATTAATATATGGAATGAATTCTGAATAAAATATTTTATTTAAAACTTTCGGTTGTGTTACTCTCTTAATGTCCAATTTAGGTGCTGTGAAAGAAAATTGCCGTAAAGCAGCTTAATTGCTTAGAAGTAGCATTTAAACTAAATGAGTTAATCCACCCGGGGAAATCCTATAAGTAAAGTCTGAGATGAATTGGAATTGTTGTTGTAATAAACAGCTCCGTTAAAGTGGTTGTCTCATCACATTTTTATTGGATTAAGCTCTGAGCAAATTAATTTGTGTAAGCATCTGGATTTGAACCACCTAAATGTTTTCTTTTTCACGCTCAAAGGCAACCTATAGAGCTTATTACAGAGTGAAGCAGAGGAACAACAAATAACTCAATTAAAAATAAAAAAGGAAACGTCTCAGCTCTTCAAATTCCATAGTTGAGGGAGATGGAGGCTAAACGTAGCTTCACCATGATGAGTTTTGACTCGGAACAACCAGAAGTCCTGATCTGACAATTGAGGCCATTTTTTTTTTAAACAATCCATCCATCTTCTTCCTCTTATCCTGTTAAGGGTTGCGGGGGGATGGAGCCTATCCCAGCGGCTTTCAGGTGAGAGGCGGAGTTCACCCTGGACAGGTCACCAGTCCATCACGGGGCCAACACATAGAGAGACAGACAACCATTCACACTCACAGTCACTTTAGAGTATCAATCAGCCTCGTCCCCTCTTGATGTCTTTGGACTGTGGGAGGAAGCTGGAGTACCAGAGAGAACCCACACAGGAACAGGGAGAACATGCAGACTCCACACACAGAAAGATCCCATGTTGGAGCGGGACTTGAACCCTGAACCTTCTTGCTGTGAGGCGACAGTGCTAACCACTGCACCACCGTGCCGCTTTTTTTTTTTTTAATAACCCTTAATTGAAATTCTCTTGCTATTTCATTAGAGAAGTGTAATTACAGGATTATTCTGGTCCAGGGCACAGGAGGGGGATTATCTGGCAGCAACATTATTAATTTTTTTGCTAATTGCAGCCAATAAATGCACTTTTAATTTCGAAGAGGAAATTGAAGCACCACGACTCCAAGCCAGAGGTGATGACTTTGGATTATTTACATAGTTCAAACAACCGATGGTAATGTTTTTAATGTTTAATTGATTGTTGAAAGTTTGTTAAAACAAAAAAGGCTGCTTCCCCTGTGACTCGATCCCAGATAAGAGGAAGAAGATGGATGGATGGATGGATGGAAAAGAAAAGATCATTAGGCCCTTTAAATCTTTTAAGTGTTAAAGCTTTCTCACACAGAATAATTAAGATCAGAATATAGTTTGCAATCTGCTCAAGAGTAACATCTGAACTGATCTTGTACATGGGCGATTCTGTGGGCCCAAAACCTTTCCGGCCCTGAAAACAGTAGAACTTTAGGCGGAGTGACTCAACCACCAGCTACTTGTACTTCCAGGAGGTACAAACCTTGTACAGAGTCAGACTATTGATCCCTGGTGGGGACTTCTTCTTGTAACTGTAATAATTATTTTGTTACACAGAGAAAAGATGTGAGTGTTTGTTACGCGTACTTCCTGGTAATCAGAATCAGAGACTGTTCATCCCTGGTGGGAAATTCCTGTTACATAAAGCAATGAAACGATTGTTTCTCGACTTCTCGGCTTCTTTTTGTATCTGTCAGCACCTGATTTTTCCCAGAATTTTTTTTGGATCATACTAAATGTATATCTTTTGTCTAATATACACATTACACAATAAAACAGGATTGTTGTGGAACTCAAAATGTTAACTGTACTGTTATTAGTCTATGCAAATGAGATCATTATTAACAGCAAATGTAGCACAATAAAACCAAAGTGTATCAGGCGTTTCCTTAAGTCTTTCTGATATTTTTCTGCTGGCCTGTATACTATAACAGTATAATAAAATCCTGAAATCATGGCTTTTATAGTTTTGGTGCGCCACCCCAAGATAACAAGTGGCCCCATCTGGCCACCCCTATGAAAAATTTCTAGAGGCGCCCCTGTACTTCCTGAGAAATTCATGAAAATGTACAGTGAAAGTCAAAATGTGAACTTTCTTAGAGCCAAAAATCTCTCCAGGCACCTTTACTTGTAAGATTTGCTGTTTCCAGGTCAAGAGTTAAAATTAGCCTAAGCCTGCATAAACCTAATGTTCTTCAAGTGCACAGGCAGGAGGGAGGTTTAAGCATCTGCCAAAAATCACTGTATGTGATCCAAAACCTCAGAACTGCGATGAACAGGAACGGGAGAGAATGGACAAATGTGCATGTATTTTATTGGCAACTCTAACTACTTATGAAGATTGTATGATTGATTTTCAATGAAAGATCCAGAATAGAGTAGATTATTTTGATCGCTTTATGGATTTTATTGCCACTGTTTCACTATGGAACTAATGAGTGGTGTAAGAGTTTATTCTGGTGTAACGGGAAGCTAAAATGTGAAGTGAAATGAAACAATCGGGTAGATTTGAATAAAATAATCACCCAACCGTCTCTGCTGACCAAGCTCGGTGCTGTAGGATCCTGCTGTTCGTCCTCCACACCAGCAGGTGGCAGCTCTTAAATTATTACAGCAGAAAGACAGTTGTGCTGGTTAAAGCCAAGATGTCTGCGCCCTGAAGGGTACTGCTAACGGCGTGAAGGTATAGGAGTAAAGGTAGGTACATTCACATCATGTTCTGTGTCGGTTCTCTGGGGTGTGTTCCGACATTTTCACTGTGTAAAAGCCCCTTGTGTACCCGGGAGTCCGGCGGGTTTATGGAGCTAAGGCTAGCTTGTTATGTTGAATTTGATTTGAGCTGTCGGTGGTTTAGCAGCGAGGCGTCTTGGTTCAATTTCATTTTAAATATCTCATCAATACATTGTAGGCTTTCTCTGGGCTTTTATTTGTTCTGTTTCTGTTAGTTTGACGAGTTACACGACATCTTCGATTTGAATATAGAGGCAGGAAGTCTTGTAGCTCCCCCGCGTGTGGAGGTACATCTGATGAGATCGTTTTGTGTGTAAGTTGATGATTGATTTTGAAAAATGATCTGATAACTTTGAACACAGCTACTGATTGTATCTTGTAAGGTTTGAAAACTGAGTTCCAGTTGTGCAAGTGAATTTTGACGAAGTTTAGCAGAACAGAAGCAGTGAAATCTCTGTCATTAGCGCACGGTCATCCTTCATTAGGAAGGTATGATTTGGAAAGTCGGGTTCTATGACTCTGGGGGTCCGACCCGAGAAAATGATGCATGTAACAACATTTTGATTTCCTGAAATTCGTAACAGTATATTGTGAACTGCTTGAACCTTCTGGCCCCCAAATGATCAATCAGCCACTGTGTAGCACTGTTCTGTGTTCATTCAATATGTGGTTTCTGTCAGAAGGATGGGCTCAATAACAGACCATTAATTCACACTTTTGTCTGTTTGATACCCGTACGTGGACCTCCATGCAATAGGTGTTAAGCTCCTGGAGGAGAAACTGGTTTAAGACAATGGTCAAATCAGAGCAGTGTGCTCTTTGAGTGCAAAAATTCTTGCACTGAGCAAGAAGTCAAATAAAACATGTGTGTGTGTCTGATGCAACTTGTCACAAAAAACTACATGGAGTCATTGATGAACAGACTATGAATTTGGTGGTCAAAGGTCACCGTGACTGCACAAACCCCACTTTCGGCCACAACTCTAGAATTCGTACATAAATTCTAACAATATTTCAGTCAGATATCTACTAGCATGTCATGTTTTATTAAGATGGTCCAGGGTCAACTTCCTCCTTCCATCCTAATATCCTGCAGAAGTTTTTTTTGTCCCTTTATGTTATTCCATCTTGGGGGAATTTTGGTGATGATTGCTCTAACATTAGAAATGAAGGATGTTGATACACACGTGCTGTGTTAGCATAGACGGCTGCCCCCAGCTGTGCAGTGTGAGGTCACATGACACAGAGACCCTGCAGTATCTGTGGTGGATGGGAGTGAGTCAGAGAAATGCCGCTCGTGTACATCTAACCAACCTCACTGTAAGAAGTGCAGATGTTATCAGGCCCAGCGGCTTGAAACCCAGCACAAAATGGTGATGGGACTCTATTTATGTAGAGCTTTTCTATATTTACAGCACTCGAAGGGCTTTGCTATAGTGCCTCAACCACACACACTTTGAGGATAGAGGCTGGCATGGAAGGCATCAGCCTACTCATCAGGAGCAGTTAGGCTCAAGGTTTCCACACAGAATAAACCGTGTTTGAACCAGCAGCCCTTCAGTTCCTAGTCAGCCACTACAGAGTGCATCAGAACATGTTGAGCCAGAATAGATGAGACGAATCCACAAACGGGCCCGGAATGCATATTTTCTGTCTCAAAGTCAGCCAAGGCTTCTCCTTGTTCACTACAAAGCCCAAACCAACCATGTGTGCCAGCACCGCGCTCGTGCATCACCGCCTCCCTGTCTGAGCAGGCCGGCGACAGTCATCCAGGGAGTGTAAACGCTCCCTGAACACTCTCCGGTGGGACACTTATTATACAGTTCACAAGTCTAGTGGCTGATCTGCATGTTCACTCATCAACCCCATGATGCTCTCGTGCACAAATGATGCGTCCCCACCACTATGAGCTGTAGCCACGGTACAAGTCCGATCTCACCGGTGGAAATGAATCCAGAGTTCAGTGCATTTACTTACACTCCCAGGCCTCAGTCACACTTGGCTTGCAGTTTCTCAGCTGTAACTCTGTGGAGGGAATTTTATAATGTCAGAGCCTTGTGAAAACGCACGTCACCCAAAGCTGACTGTGAAGCTTCTCTGGAGGATTTAATCACTCAAATATGCCACTGCATTCTTCTCTTCTCCCTCTTGTCTCTCTTCACAATGATTAATTGTATGTCAAAGCTGAATATTATCCACACCACAGAGGCCTGATGATGCAATGAGCCGCATCACCTCCATATTTCATCTCCTGAAATGTGTTTTTTTGTTCATCTCCACCGAGGAACTACACGTTTCCGGCCGTATAACTTCATACATACCAGTGTGAATCAGACGATAGATTTGTCGATTCGCCTCTGATGTTACTGCAGCCTGTTTTTTTTGCCACTTCACTTGGTGGTTTGGCCTTTTGATATGCATTGCTTCCATACACCACAACCAAGTGCGCTATGCATATGCAACATATCAAACAAGCATGTCTATCTCAACTGAAAGAAGCTGCTCGTCCTACATGGTTGCTGTTTGTTGCTTTGTAGATTTATTCCAACTGCAGGCTGTTTGTAACTTATTCAGTCTCGCCATTCAGACATGACGGCGAGGAGGAAATGTGATTCAGAGGAGTCAGTAAAGAGAACGGCCTCCCTGGGATTTCACTGTAGACTGTAAAAGATGAATACGAGTTTGACTGAGATTCATCACCATTGAACTCCATGTCCTGTTGTGAACCACGGTCACACCGATGGGCACGTATGTTGTGCTGCTGTAGTTTCATGCACCAGCATTAAACTGATCCTGTGCACAAACAGCCCAGTGACCCACAGTAATATCACAACTAGGGCTGTAGTGATACACTAATTTAGTGATATGATACGATACACGATAGTCGTCTCACGATACGATATATATTGGATATACTTGAATCCTTTTCTGAAAGATTTGAAAGGGACAAAGTGATGCTTGTGACATCTTGTGAATGTTCCATTGACTTGGATTGAATTCATTAAACTGAAAGCATCAATTACACAATATATGGCTCTGACTGGCAGCTTGCAAATGCTGGACAAAATGAATCAAAGATGTGGTGAGAAAATTAGTTTCATTCATTGAAACTGAGTGCAAAGTGTGGCTTTCAAGCTTTTGAAAAGTAAAGTGAACAATGGAGAGTTGCAGTGCAGCAAGTGGCCTTCTTTGGCAGCTTTTTTTTTTTAGCTTGAAACTGAACATATGAGGTAGCTACTAGCCAGTCCAGCCACCAGGTTCACTAAAAATATAAATAAATAGATGTCTATTGGACGTCCATAAATAGACGTCTATTGGACGTCTATAAATAGAGGTCTGTTGGACATCCATAAATAGACGTCTATTGGATGTCTATAAATAGAGGTCTATTGGAGGTCTATTGGACATCCATAAGTAGACGTCTATAGGACAGACGTCTGTAGGACGTCCGTCAATAGACGTCTCTTGGACGTTCTTAAATAGACGTCTATTGGACGTCCGTCAGACGTCGATTGGACATCCGTAAATAGACGTCTATTGGAGGTCGATTATGTCTATAAATAGAGGTCTATTGGACATCTATAAGTAGACATCTATAGGACGTCCGTCAATGGACGTCTATAGGACGTCTATTTACCGACGTCCGACAGACGTCTATTTACCGACGTCCGACAGACCTCCAATAGACGTCTATTTACCGATGTCCGACAGACGTCTATTGGAGGTTGAGTGGACGTCCGTAACTAGACGTCGATTGGTTGGTTAGTTACCACTGGGATGCCACCAGGCGTCAATGTTGAGGATTTTTTTTTGTGTTGTTGTTTTGTTATTTTTTTTGCCTTGATGAGTGGAGAATAAAAGACAGGTGGTGTTGTCCAGAGAGCTCGAGTGGGAGTGATGAGTACGATTCTTGTCAAACGAGAGTTATCCATCTCCGCTGCAGGAGAATACAGCCTGCCAGCAGTTTATGGTCACAGGCTACGGCGGATAAAGAATTTTGCATGGAGTACATGTGTAGTGCAAGCGGGAAAGCAGTTAGCACAGTGAGCTAAAGTCGCACGCTAACATCAGTGAGCCCAGGAAACGGCCCGCTACACGGAGCTACTGAGATGGAGAACGAAAGGAAGAGCAAGTGGCTCACAGTCAATGGACAGGCAGATGAGGAATAAAGAATACACTTATATGAGTGGTTATTCAAATTATGATTATAAAACATGAACAAACTAACTATAAATAGACTTCTATACATATGTATGTTTGGTTATTTCTGTAGAATGTGATGTTTAGCTTCTCCATGGTATCGCATTTACAATGGTGTTATGGCACACAATTAGCCATTGACAAACATTGCTCCTTCCAGCTATTTTAAAACCACCACTGATTACTTGGGTAACCCGATCTGTGGCCAGAAAGCTAGGGAGAAGACTATCTGTTCAGCGTTCAGAAATGTTCAGTCAAAAACATATTCAGTGGTTCTGTATCAGAATTTTTGTTGTTGTTTTTTTTAATGTGATTTTTATAAAACTGCTGCTTTGAAAATCCATCATCACCTGAGCAGATGGCTGACAGCTGAGCGCTTGTTTGTGAAGATTGAAAAAAGAAAAGCTTGAGTCATTCCGACCGCAATAGAAATATCACAGAAGTTTGCAACAGACGACTTTATGATTGAAAGATGGCGAATAATCACATGATCGAAACTAAATGATTGAAAGCCTATTGCTGCCATCAGTGGGCCCGATGGTGGGTTTCTCTCGCACCATTTGTTTCTAACAGTGACAGCTGATGGTGTAGAAGCTGTTCTCCCTTGCTGAGAGGGAGGAGAGGATGGTTGAACTGGTGCGTGTCCTTCGTCTGCCAGCACTAGCTTGTTCTCCTCGCATCTATAAATCAGGATGTTGCAGAGAGACGCCCTTGAACTTGGTCATTATGTTGACAGCCCTCCTCTGAACCATGTCCATGGTGGCTCGTTGTTTCTCCGCAGACATGACAGTGTCTGTATGTTATGGATATCAAACAGATCTTCACGAGAGAGCAAATATTTTTTCTGAGGCAGTGAAGAGAAACTCGTAGGCTCAAGCAAGCTGGCTGCCGGAGATTAAAAGAGGGTGGTCTTTCCTCTTAGCTCCACTGACTTTGTGCCCTTTTGGTGGTGGTTTCCTGTATCCGAGCATCTAATGGAGCGGGACACCTCTGTATCATCAGCATTCTCTGCGTGGGGTGTTTATTTAATGTATGATGTTTTTGAATTAATGCAGAACACTGGAAGCCCCGTGTCGGCACGGCTCCATCTGCACAGCGAGGACATCAGCTAAATGTGATTGGAATACAAACAAATTTCAAGTTGCGACATCTTTTTTCTTTTTTTTTTAATGTTTTTCAATATAAATGTGATACAAAGCCAAGAAATAAAGACATTAGTCTCACCATGTCTGTTCATCCCTGGAAAGTTTGGAAGTGATGCTGCAGTTTCTGAAACTTAACCAGTGAGAGAAGAGCTCAAAGGACCAGACCTGCAGCTTCAGGTCCAGGTTAAAAAAGATCATTCAGGTCCCCCCTTTTTCAGTCTTTGGGGATCATTTACTCTTCTTGAGTTCTTGGTTTTATTTGACCGGGTCTTTAGCACTTGGCATTCAGCAATCAATAGCACCAGCACCAGCGTTTGATGGGATGAATACTAATGTGATGGAACAGCGATGGCATATGAGCGCCTCAATAAATCTGATGTTATTTCTTCTTCTGCGACTCAGTGATCACAACCTCGGTACAGCAGGGTCTGCTGGGTCACAGCGTGAGGTTCATCAACTGAAATTATTCTGTGTCTCCGTCTTTGCAACATGCTGACGTCCAAGCAGATTTGACACCCAAATTCCCTGAAGCCACTGAAGGTCCTTCCTGTGCTGTTGAGTGTTTTTTTTTCCCCCTCCGTTATCTTTTGTATTCAAGGACACCCGTCATTCAGCGCGGCTCTAATGGCATTCAAACTTTTCTGCAAAGATGAGCAGAAACAGGGAATTGCTTCTGTAATTTTGTTAGTTGTGCGCTGTTTTTATTATTATCCGCGGGACTGCAGCAGGTCTCAAGGGTCTTTTCTCCCTGTTTATCTTAAATTCATCCGGCGGCAAGAGAAGTTACAAATGCGTGTCCTCGCTTCACCAGCTAACATATTCACATGTGTGAATTCTTCTCTCATTCTAATGTCTGACATCAAATGTAAAGGTGAGCTCTACCACTAGATGGACTGCCAAACTAAGAGTTGAATAAAAGTGATTGTTAGAGGAGGTTTCAAGTGTGTTTTTCTTGCTTTTTTTTTTTTTTTTTCATTTTAAGGAGGGAGCTATAAGGGGGAGTTTCTGCCGTTTTTCTTGTCATTTCAGGAGGATTAATCTTGGTGTCTGTTTGGAAATGGGCTCTGACAGGTTTTATCTGTTTAAAGAGGTAGAGAAGAAATGGGTTTTATCGTTAATACTGAGCGATGAGACTGGAATGTGAATGTTTCAGCTGAGGAAGTGCCAGTATGAAATCCTCAGGATGAGAAATGTGCAATATTAAGTCATGCATCACATGGAATCAAAACATTTAACAGCTGGTTTGTTTTATTATATCAGCTGAAATCATCAGGGATTGAAATGTGATGCAAAAGATAAAAGGCAGGGAAAAGTGTTGAAAGATGAGTGTTGAAACGGGTTTTATATCTTTTTTTTTTCCCCCTTCAACTGGAAGGGTGCACCCATCAGCGTGGAGGTGGGGAGTGGCCGTATTAACTGCAGGGTACACACTAATATTTCTAAGCTGTGATCCCACAGGCCACCAAGCCTATAAATTTGGATGCCAAAGTAGTGGAGGCTCAAATGGAAGCTGAAGAAACACAGCGACTGGGATTTTATGACATCCAGAGTGATGCTGAAGATCATTTCCTTGCACTGTTTGTGCTCAATTTGATATATTTTCCCTCTCTGTGGGTCTATCAGGTGATGTAGCGGCAAAGTGTGCAGCCATACACCGAAAATGTTTTCCCATGGATTCATGTGGCGGTTCAGGCAAGAGCTCTCTGTCGGTTTAGGAATTTCATGGTCCGCTGAAGTACTTTACATCTTTACACTCCTGTATCCACTCTCTGAAAACTGTATTGCTGTTGCTTGTTTTGGTTCTGCATTAGCAGTTGGCTAGCTGGTAGCAAGTGTAGGACTGCTGTGCTCATGTAACTCCACGGTTTTTGCACCACGTTAAACTAGATGGTGCAAAGGAATTAAGATATTTGAAGAACTCAAGCGCCGCATCGACTAAAGCTGGCGACGCCGTGACCATACCAATCAGAAGTCCTGTTTAGAGACTCACTTCCCGTTGGGGTTGTGACACGCAGAAATTGTGTACCTGCAAATGCTGTCCTACCAGCAACATGCGCATCGGAGGATGACTCGGCCTAAGTCACGGAAGGAAACTTGGTCGCCTTTTCAGCAAAAAACATATTAATCATCAGCTCAAGAAAACAACAGTTTAACAATGTTCACAACATCTATTTTTCCTGTTTTAAAAACGTCTTTGTAAGGAAGTAGTTTTTCTATGTTTCACTGTTGAGGACGATGGCAGGTAATGTCATTTCCAGTCAGGTGTTTGTTTGACTTCCCAGGAATCCCCAGACTTTGACAGACGAAGATCTCCGATGCGGGTTAATGCAACTCTAGGGGCCCTGGTTAATGTCCAGGTCCTCGGTTAATGTTGAATCCTCAACTATGTCGGCTAACGCTTAATGGGAAATCGATGTTTAGCTTACAGGTTTCTTTTAATTGGAGTTTTACAACACAACAGGGGCAAACATCGAATTAAAGTTTGCTGTCTGATTAAAGTCTGAAGGATGAAGGAATATTAGGAAAAAAACAAGGTAAACCAGAACAGAAATCATTGGCTCTCTTTCCCTTTAACGGGATGCAACAACCCAATTTACACTCCCTCCTTTCTAATATCTCAGTTTCAAGATTGACAATGCAGAAAATGGGGTTGGTATTTTTAATTGAACTTTAAATTTACTTTAAATTGAGGACATGGCAGATTCACGTGGGATTCAAATCACAGACGACTGTCGCATTGAATACAAATGAGACTTTCCCAGGTGTGTGTGAGGCTAAATGGAGGTCTGCTCCTTCTTCCTGGGATATAAGCTTTTAAAAATACACTTGTATAATGGAATGTTAAGTTTCCTGAGAAGTTTTTCAGGTACAGATGTATAAACTTTCTCTTTTCCTTTTGTTTTTTGGTTGTTTTTTTTTGTAAACTTTTTTTTTTTTTTTTTTTCCAATTTCTGCCACCAGAGATGGGAAGTGAACAGGTACCTGTGTTGGTAATAAACAAGCTGAAGTCTGGAAGAAACCCTCCCAGGTACTAAAATGATGTGCCGGGGAATAGCTGAGGAGAAACACACCACCCACACAAAGGTGCTCTGAAATATACAAACTGGGGAAAAAAAGCCCTTACAACTGTGTTTACGCTCAGCGAGTCCCTCTATGAATGGATATTAATTTTGGATGCTTCATTTCATCTGGGAACACCAAATATTTCAGTCCAACTCGCTGGGTTTTAATTTAAGAGATATGAAGAAGACAAAAACAGGATGCGTCACGAAGGTTGTCGATCCCACTGAAAAAAATCAATTAGTGTTCCGATTGATGACTTCCTTTTGATTTCTTCAATGTCACCGTCATTAAAGAAACATTTATTCAGTTTTCAGATTTGGTATTAAGTGAGCTGCAATATCTTTAACCTTGACTTGTAAATAAACAGGTTTAGGCATCATTCATGTTGCATTTCGGAAGATGAAAGAGAACCTTTCAGTTTAGCTTTGACAAAGAAAAGAAAATGAAAAAAAAAGAACTGTCCAAACTCTTCAAGTTCAAGTGCTTGTTTCAACCAGTCTCTGATGTAAGTGAGGAAAACCAGTTAAAAAAGATAAGATCAGAAACCTCAGAGGGAGCCAAACCGGACGTGACGTCCTGGTTGACATCACACATGCGGTGGTGTTGCACATCAGCAAAAATACGGTGCCCGATACCATTTATACAGTTGAGTTCTGATCAATTCCTTTGATTGTGGGTTGATTTCAAGTTGTTGTCATCCCTTAACTTGATGAAGACGGAAAGAATCGGAGAACACAAACATGCGACTGCTCAGTCCAACTTCTACGGCACATTTGTGAAAAAATCCCGTGCTCACTGTCACTGAACTTAACACATTTGTGAGCAAAAGACACCATAGAACTTGAACTGGTAAAAATTGGTGGGGGGAAACAAGCATGGACATCTTCTACAGTGTTGTCGACAGGGCAGCCGGAGGGGGTAGCGCCGGTGTCTCTGCTTCCCGTGTTAACGTACAGTAAATGTCAAACAGCGTTGGACTTCACTAGTGCAGTTAAACATTCTTAATAACAACACTAATTCATCTCTGTAAAGCAAGACAGCTTTATCTGCCCCGTGATTTGAAGTGCAGTCATTTTTAATTATCCTGAATCGCCACAGAAATCACTGTTAACCATCCTGAGAACCCTCCGAAATCACATATTTTAATATAGTGAATAAAAGTATAATGAGGGAGTTTTAATTTCAGAGGTTCTTGCACATCAAGTTAAGGCAGGCTTGTATGTCATCATGACAGAAGCTATTTTTGTGTGTTTGTGTGTGTGTGTGTGCGTGCTGAGTTCCGTTGTTTACCTCTGTCAAAGATGTCATGTTTCCAGCCCTCATGGCTTGACAGCCAACTGGGGAGTCAAAAGTACTTCCTAGACAGTGAGGCCAGGAATAGTTTGAGGGAAGAATCCTCAACCGAAAACTGAGAATGACTTCCCTGAGTGAGTATCTGAGGGAAAAGGAGAGACATTATTGTGCGTAATAGCCGCCATTTGCTCTGAGCTGCCCTCCCTTTAATGAGGTAGTAATTTAAAATGTTGCCTTTGTGGCATTGATCAAACTTGTTTTAACAAAGTGCTTCTACGCAATAACCGAACTCAAACAAATGGCCTTTTCTGTGCACTCGTTGTTATCGGAGATGCCGTTGCCGTAGGAACGTAACACTCAGCCCTGAAGAGCGCCTCAAAATTGTGTCTCTTCCCTTTCAGATCAGCCGAGCTCTGATTTGATTATTCCCAGCCAGACGTTTACCCGGCGCTGATTGAAGCTCATTGTGCAGCCTTGAACAGCGTTCCTGCTCCGTTCCTGCTGCTGCTTCTGCTTTCTATCTTCAGTCTTAATGTAAATTCAGCCGCGTGAAACGTGCTGTGAGTGCAGTTGCGATGCCTTATGTAGGTCAATTCTTCTTCCCTGCTTGGCCTTGTGATGAGTAGTTTCATTTTGCGAACGAGAGGGAACTACGGTTTTATTATTCATACTCACAACAGAGTTGCGGTGCATTAAAGCGTGACACGGCCCTTTCCTTGTTCTCAGCGCTGTTATTCCCTTCGCCCCAAATTGGAATAAAACCCATCATTTGACGCTTGCAGTAATTTCATTTGCGTCTCGCAGTCAGTAAACCTGGTGTTGGTTGATTTTTTTTTTTTTTAATATATATTATTATTGGGGGGGGGGGGGGCTGAAGTGCTGCGATGTGTGTTTCTGCTTCCGTAACTGAAGAGGGTCTCAGTATTTTCCAAGTGGCTCCAGCATTGATCTGAAATGCAACACAATTTTTCTGCAAAGAAATAGCCGAAGACATTAGTGGAGAGGCGCGAAATTGACCCCTGAAAAGAAACAGATGATGGGATTTGAATTGTAAAGACAACTATTGAGGGAATTCAAACTCTGGGTTTTATTTGCAGAATGCATACCACCTTAATACCTTTACAAATGCTGCCTGGTGGTGGTTGCACTTTAACGGCTGCTGGATAATCAGCGGCCCTGATGGAATCACAACTTTTCTTAGGAGCAGTTTCTCTGTTTGTTGCTGTGGAGCAGCATGAGGTCCCATACATCTTGCTGGTCCTCTCTCCTCTGTTGATCTAATTGGATACCCTCTGCTGCCCACAATGAATCATCGCTAGAATGCCTCTCCACCCTCAACTACTTATTTTTATTGAATGCCGGATTCCCTAAAATCAGACGGCTCAACCTTAAAACTTCTATTTGTCCCTTGGCTCCAATAATTGATCTTTTTTTTCTTCCCTCTCCTCTTTTTACAGCATCAGTATCACTTCTATCCCAGTCCTGCTTTTATGTGTTGTGCCTCCCTAGAGAAAGGCGAAGAGTTCAGGCTGTTCTCCCCACTCCGCTGATTGACTCCTAATTCATCAAATGCATTTTAAGGTGGAATGAAAAAGCCGACCCCCTCTTTGCGTCCGTAGATGCTTCCGCCGCCTCCTCTTTGTATCCCCTCATCTGCCCTTGACCCCGGCCGATGCAGCTTCACCACAGGGAGTTGAGTAGTGACACACGGAGGGGAGGCGATGGAGACATTTTGACATGCGCTCCATCATTCTCTAAGAGAAGTGTAAATCCTGTTCTGGGGATTCTCGACATGTTGAGCATCACTGCTGATCCACGGCTCCAGGAAAAGTGTTCGATCGAAGGCAAAGATTTTTTTAATTACTCGCCCACTGCAGGATGGTTTAGCCTGTGGGTATCGGTATTGACTTGAGTGTATGATGTTTTAATGAGCCCAGCGTGTAAATGATTTACTGCTCTTGTTTATGCTTGGAAGGCTAATTTTGTTTGTTTTTGTTCTGCTGTTTCAGTGGATGGATTCTCTGTAGACTTCCTGGCAGATTTAAGACTCTCCAGACAGACCAAGATGTCAAAGATATCCAGGGCAGCCAAGGCTGTGAAGACATTGGACACGAACAATGTAATCCGGACTATAGTGAGGTCAGGACAAGCTGTCCCTGGACCCCCGCTGGGCCCCATCCTCGGGCAGGTAAAACTACTTATGATTCCACTTCTTCTAATCAGGAGTATTAACTTAATTGCAGGAGCAACGCTTCATTTTGTCAACTGACCTTCTACATTCAGCTCTCATTAACCACCAGACAGCCTGATCCTTCCCTTTTTTCACTTTGCCAATCACACAGTTGCCCCCCCCCAAACTCCTTTATCCCCCCCTCCCCCACCACCAACTCAATCTCCTCCTGTAGCTTTATTCATACGCCATTCTTATTCCACCCACATATTTCCATTGTGCAGGGGGGGGGGGGGGGGGACCTCAGTCTCCCACTATTTTCTCACAGTTTCCAGGCCAGAGACACGAACAACACCTGTCCATATGCATTAGTTTAACTTTTTACAAGCCTGCTGATGAAATGGAATTGAACCTGTGAAGGTTGTGTCTTAAATTCTTATATACTTGCTCCTGCTTCAATTGCTCCAGAGAGGCAGCTGAGCTTGTCTTGTTTGTTATCGCTCAGGGATACACCACATAACTTGTTCACCTCCAATTCCAACTAGAACAATTTATGTGTTTTCTGGCATGATAATAGAATAAAACAAGTCCGCAGTCCTGGCAGTAATGACGAATACCCAGCAAAAGCCGTTCTTTGAAGAGTGGATGAAAATAACTGAGGCTAATTCGTTTTTTGGGTTGTTGTTTTTTTTTTGTTGTCATGTATAAAATCACCCTTTTGTACTGGCTGGTGCTTCGTGCATTAATTGTGTTTTTAAACTGATCACATAAATGTACTGTTTTAAAGCTTTCCTGTAAAATGGAGATTTAAAACCAGTCTGCTGTTGCTCTACAAATAGACTCTTTAATGGACGTTGCTCATCAGCCTTGGATGCTGTTGCACGCTTGGAAACCGGATCAATTCTCACAGTTAATTCATCTCTGTGACTCGATGACGACAGCCTGAGAGAAGTGAACACAGGTGAAAGAAAAGGGAGCCAGGCTCTCTCATACTTAATGGTATCAGGGGAGGAAAAACAAATGTTGATGTCAGAAAAGAGAGAAGTTATTTTTCCTCACCTGACATTCAGAATAACGGCGCCATTATTTTAGGAGCCCGGTCGCAAGCTGCACAACATAAACTAAATATTTTCATGACTGGAAAGCTGATCAGATCAGCAGCCACGCAGCGACTGGGAGGTGTTCTATACACACCCCTCTGTGGTTTCTGCTCGATTTTAATATCAGTTTCTGTTTTATATCTGACTTTTTAATCCCGGTCAGTCTTTCAGCCATGTGCTCCATCATGTATACATACAACTCTAATTGGTCTCCATAAGTTTCAAGGGTTTGTTGTTGTTGTTGTTGTTCTTTTTTAAGATTTCACAAAATATACAGTCTCACTTCTGCAAAACATATGCGCACACACGCCACCTCAATGACAGGAGGAAACAACATAGAAGGAACAGTGCAACTACCAAAACATGCAAACAAAGCAACCTCTATATCTTCATATTTCATCCCCTCATCATGAAAATGATGGTTAGATAAACAAAACATACATCACATTTAACTTGAATTCCATTCGCCCCTACCGGGGGCTCTCATCTTTTATGTTGTAGTTACATTTATTAATCCCGATCCCAAAAAGCAGGAATGAATGAATCTCCACTTCCTCACTTATCATATTTATTATCTGGTATAATTATGTTCAATGTATCTCATGACTCGGTATGGAACTCTCATTTGGGAAACTCCTGTGAGATTCTCCGAGTCTTGCCGCTGTGCGTCTACCACGACTGTTTGTGTACGTTTTAAGTATCTTTTAAGCAGGAATTTAGGTGTGCAAACCTGTAATCCTTTGTAATTTGATCTAGATAAAAGCTAAAAGTTGCGACGCTAAGCTAAGTTGAGCCGTTGTGGACTCCATTTGAACTCTCCTGTTCCAACAGCCAGTCGACGAAGAAAATCCTAAATCAGGAAACATCCCTAATTTCCGTTGGATGCGATTGATATCATTTTTCTGAAAAACTTGATTTCACGAACTTATTGCAGTATCTACTGAGTCTGAGTCCCTGTAGGGTTCTTTGAACTTAGAACCATTCACTGTTTTGATCTGGAGTCTTCTAGATTGTTGTAATGGGAAATGACAGAATGACTCCTGAGATTGAATATACCTAAAAAATAAAAAATAAAATCTTTGGAATGTGAGCGTTCTCAACAACAGAAGAGTTAAAGCCGCTACAATAAATATTTTTATATTAATAATAGATCGATTCCCATAGAAACATCAGTCTCTTCCTCCTGGCTCTGTGGAGCTTTTAGCGTCTTTTAACTCATTTGTGTTTCACTCTCGCTGTTCTTCCAGACGCAGCAGGCAGCTAATTTCAGCCCAAAACCCTCTGAACCCCCCACCCTCCTCCCCAAAACACACACATGCACCCACACAAACACACACCCATCACAATTTGCCGAGCTCTCAAACAGCAGACTGACAAAGTTATCGACCAGCTGGTGAGCAGAGTGGAGCATTTAGGAGCTAAAGAGCCTGATACATTTCTCAGCAGTTGATGGAGACCAGTGAGCTGAAGCTCCAAAAATGTGGGGAAGGAAAAAAAAAAAAAAAAAGAATTGCAGGTTTAAGGATCTTGCAGACTCGCGACTGAGGTTTTAAAGTGACGGCACATTTGAAGGACAAATAAACCGAGTAGTGCTCAGCCATACAGAACACACACTAACGACGTGTGTTGTTGAGAAACATTTTTTTGGATCCACTAATTAAAAGTAGGAGCTCCACTTTAATTTCATGGTATTTCAGCATCTTTGATTTGCGCTAAAAATACAGCAGCCAAGAATGTAACTGAAGAGACCATTGTAACCTAATTTCACGAGCTCTGCATTGTTTACCAGCTACAAATTCTTCACACTGTATACTTCTGTATCTTCTGTTCAAAGATTTTTTTTGTTCTTGACTGGCAGAGATTGTTTTTTTTCTTCTCTGCAACAATAGAGGGATTAAATTGCCACAGAGAGATTGTCATTTTATTTTTATTCCACCAGCTATTTTGTTCAACATCCGGCGGCAGTTTCAGTCACACTGTGTCTAAAATGACAGTTTAGTCTGACAGTCAAACTTGTCTTCAGCCTCAACTGATCACTGGAGGCAATTACCTGATTTCATTCTTCCCAAAGATCGCAAATACTTTGATGTGTAAAACTTCCCTTCAGGATGCTTCCTGCTGGCACACAAACAATAGCAGTTATACATTTTTCAACACTCGCTTTCTCCCACATCATATGAAACCTGTCACAGTGACACCAATGCAGAAGTGACGGCATCAGCGGGTGCATAGGGGATTTTTACATGTTCTTTCCTCCCCAAAACACGGGTTCCCTTTCCCTAACACGCCACGAGTTGAATTTGATCATTTTGGAAAAATCTTGAATTTGTGACAGCTCCCGATGACACACGGGAAAGAAAAAAGAAAAAAAAAAGTCAAACTAGTGGTTTAGGTTCTTTGCAGCCTGTTTGCGAGGTCCTTGCTGCCTCCTGCCCCCATATTCTCTTTCAGCCAGAAGCATGATGAATTATGGATGCAAGGCAGAATTTAAATCACTTTTCATGTAATTAGTTTAGGTTTTCCCACTTGGTGTTCCACGTTTTCAGAGATCTTAATCTACTGCCACTTTCTCTTCTTCAGAACAATTTTCTTGCATATTTTTTTCCTTTTTTAATGTCTGTATTTTGTGCCCTACTGCGGTTATTTTTTTGATAATCCAGTTTATACCGAGAAAGATATTCTCTTTAAGGCTGCAACTAACAAAACATCTTCATTATTATTGAATAAATTGTCACATTTCTTTTTCAATTAAATGATAAAACGTCAGAAATGACAACAAGTGACCGAGCCCGTTTTTCAACACAAAGGTCTTGCCTTCGTATCGATTTTTCTGTCAAAACACAAACATTGTTCGAGTTATGTAAAAGAAAGAGAAACTGCAAAACTGAGACGCGCCGAATGTTTGGCATTTCGGTTTGAGAGATAACATTTTCCTAAATAGTCATTTTCCTGTCAAATCTAATTTACTAACCACAGATGTGACTCGCAGTTTCGACTGTTTGTGTCTGACTTTGCCATCCAGCAAACTGACCGACTGCTCTCCTGTGTTTTCAGAGACAGTATTTGTCTCCTGTTCTGCGTCGCGTATCTTAGCTGTCAGAATCTTTTGCATCATTTCTTTCTCATTGCGGACACTTTGAAGTTCTCTCTAAATGCTGCAGTGCTGATGGGGTGTGTGTGTGTGTGTGTGTGTGTGTGCACGCTCTATGATGAATGATTTAGACATCTGTCTGTTAAATGCAGCTCCCTCTCCCAGGCTAGGTGGGTGTGAGCTCGGAGGCATACTGTTGCTGTCATGGCGCTGGGGGGTAATGAGGTGAGATGGGTTGTAACCAAGTGCTCAGCCATACAGAACAAAGCCATATGTTTGTCTAAAGGTGATTCCTTTTGGACTGTTTGGGTTGTCATTGTTGTCGAGGCGACGTGTTGTGTGTATTTGTCTCTCCTGGCACCCATAGTCAATCATCCTCGCACTGTGTGTGTAGCAAACAGTAAATAAATGGTCGGCGGCGGCAGCTCTGCTTTAGGCGGTGGCCCGGCCCTTTAATCTTAGCCAGCCTCTCCTCCTCTGTGTTTTCCTCGGCTCTGACTAACCACCCTTGACAGGGAAGTGCAGAGAGGTAGGCTGCCTGTCTACAGCGGGGCAAATTTAAACAAACGAGAGAAATAAAAGAAGGAATGGGAGACGCAAAGGAGAAACTGACAGCTTTGGTGCAGGAGAGTAATTACAGGCTGGAGTGAAATTAGCACAGGCGAATGAATGTAGGAGACTTGCTTGTGTCCTTTTCTTCGGGAGCAGGCGATGAAAGTCTGTGGGTGCAGAGGGAAAATGCTGAACAGTGTATCTAGAGCTTAACAGGTGTAACAAATTCCAGGAGGAAGTCGTTTGCTGAGGCTGCTGCCTATGTAGCCTCCGCTTTTAGTATAATAGGAATATGAAAAGTTGCCCAACAGGGAGTGCATCCAGAATGCATGTGTTTGAAATGTAGAGTGAGCGAGGGAGAAGGAGATGAAAGGAGGATGGGTTGGCGAGAGCTGGATGCTGTCTACTACACTACTTATCCCTCTGTGTTTTTTCCTTAAAAGTCTCCCTGAACTAAAAATTCCCCGCAGAAACTTTAAATGAATTTCCTTTTGTGGCTGAGTGTGTACATTAGTAAATATGGCTGGTAAATCAAGCATAAAGCGGAGAGAATAAGCTCTTGCGTTTTGACAAATGGCCTCAATTTCAATTAATTTGACCATTAAAGCTCAGAGGAGAGGTTGAAGGGGGCTTTCAGAACCGCTGTGAGCAACAAGCTGGTTCACATCACGCACTTAGTATGACTGTAGACGTGCACGCACCACCGCAGCACAACAGCAGCACAGTTGAAGATTACTGCGAGAGGAGGCAGGCTGATGGGGCCGCGGGCGTAATTGTGATAAATGATGGGCTTTTCGTCAGTGCACCTCTCTGCAAAGCAACAAGCGTGTGTTTTTTGGTTTTTTTTTTTAGCTTGAATATGTGGGGGGTCTCCATTCACAACATAACAGCATCAGGAAAACATGCAATTTTCTCTGGCTGCATAATGGAAGCTGATTGACTTTAATGTAGTGGAAGACTTGCAGGAAGGGAAGCAGTTATTTGTCCCCAAGGCCACTTGGCCTTGAATAATTTGCAGTGGCTTCTCTTGCTTCTTTCCTGTGTGTGGATGACAGGATGCCAATAACATTCCAACATAATAGCCACTGAAGTGTCAACACCAGGCATGTATGAAACACTTTATTAGTTTGCACTCTGTCCCGGAGGTGGAGATGACAACAGCTGTGGGATAAACTTCACAGTTTACACGTGGCGAATGTCCAAGTCCCGCATGCTGCACGTAATGTGCTGCTTCATGGGGAAACAAGGCACTTGACTGTGCTGTACATCCTCCACAACCACGATCCCTCGTCGCAAACACGACAACAACCCGCTGTTGGAAAGGTTGTCTCTTTCATCCAAGTATAAAAAGGAATTATAGGGCTTGACAGGCATCTGGACATTTTTTTAAACAACTGACAGAAACAATTACAAACAACCGAAGACAGCCGAACATTAATTTTGAATGTGTAAAGGGATTACTTACAGGGGGGGGGTTCTTCCTTTGTAAACAACATAGTTGTAATTTGTGTTGCAGTAGGAGTAAAACGATACAAAAGGCTCCTTTCCCATCTCACTGGCTTCGATATTTTATGCAAACATGAACAGTTGGCAACTTGATATATGCATTTATGCACATTTTGTTGGATGTTAAATATTCAGTGTATTTCATAAAGTGGACCTGTTACGCTTTTATGAATTGTCAGCGTTGTAATGCTCACAATAAACGTGGCCAAAGTTTCAAATATGCAAAAATGATGTCTCTGAACATCCATGGTGAGCTGACGTCAGCTCATCACGGATTCGCCGGACGTAACACATCCAGGAAGTTCGAGGCTTTCAGAGAAGGAAATGGTCATTTCAGACACGAGGATGAACTCGGAGGCTGCATAAAGGCTGGGAAAGGATAAAAGATTGTTTAAAGTCTATGAAATCTCTGGTGAAGTCCCAGAATCCCCCCCCCCTCCCAAAAAATGGAGCTGAATGAGCATAATAGGTCCCCTTTAAGTACTGATGAATAATTGAATAGTTAGCTTGTGCTAAAGAAACCAAACAAGTCATATCCCAAAAAGAGTTTGTGTGTTGGTCGATCCCGAAGTCCAAAAGTCTGCAGGAATTTACTCCAAACAAACGTCACATGAACTGATTTCTGGAACACATGATATCAGCCCTAGTCGCCGTCGTCGGGGGTAGACGAGATTCTGCACTGAAGCACCGGAGCAGAGTGGTGTGTGGATTTTATTGGTAGACGCCTTTTGAATTATGAGTGTGTGGCGCTACAGGAAAAAATAAATCATCTCTCCTCTATATCTATAAAAGTTTTCTTCTTATAGAGTCCCATAAAGTAACAGACATAAAGGTCACCCTCAGGATTTTGGCATCCAGTACCAGTGCTGATCCAGTTTTCCCCACAAATGACACAAACTAAACTGTAATGCTAAGTTTTGTGGAAACGGCTTGTCCGGTGCAGGTTTAATGTACATCGACGTGTGCTTACATAGATGGAGACAACACTGTATTTGTGTCCAACCTATCAGATCTTTCACTGATAGCGCTCTGGAAGCTTGGAATTATGGTTGGTTTGTGTCATGTGATGACGCCCGTTTTCAAATGTGTGTTGTTAATTTGGGTTGTGTTGCGCACTGTAAAAAGCAACAAATGTGAAATATTTTTTGACAGTTTATTGGCAGCAGAAAAGTAGTGCTCTTTTTCGCAGGCGCAATAAGTGCTGTGGTCGGGGTGTCAACCTGATGACGTGATCGCGATCTCTGTGGTCCTCGCAGCTGCTGAATCTCGCCTGTAACTGACACAAACTCCACCGATGATGTATTCAACCTGTATTGATCCGAGCCACACAAGCAGAGCGGCTGTATGGGAAATGTTGCAAAAGCTTTATGTTTCATCACCAGACAGCCACGGATGCTAAACGACAACCCGCATTAGCTTTCTCGCAAAGTCTCCTTCTCATCTAAACATCTGAACCCGTTTCCATTTCTCGTCCTGCACCTGAGCTTGCATGAGGCAAATATTCACTGGGGAAAAGTGCTCCGCTAAAGTCAGTTTACAGGCTACAGATCTAATTAGCTGCTTAGCTGCAGCACATTAAACGGCGTCTGAACATAGCTGCAAATGTCACCTTAGATGCTGGTGTGGTCGTTCTTCAAAATCGCCATTAGCAACACGTCTGCCCTTCACTGGTTGCTACAGCAGTTTATCTCCCTCTTCTCCGTCCATAACTAGCTTTCTGCAAACCTCCCATCTGCTGTCAAACACAAACACTGTTGCGCCCTTCAAGTCCGCTGAGACAACAAGGAACATTACTGAGATTTCCCTAGAAACCTAGTTTTCTTCATTGTTATCATACAAGACTTTAAAATATGAGTCTTGTAGTATTAAAACAAGATGTCGCCATTATTTTTTCACTGTGAGGAAAGATAATTAAATGTGATTTGGGATGAAATTGAACAA
The DNA here is from genome assembly GCF_037954235.1 of Aulostomus chinensis. Lineage (NCBI taxonomy): Eukaryota > Metazoa > Chordata > Actinopteri > Syngnathiformes > Aulostomidae > Aulostomus > Aulostomus chinensis. The sequence continues at coordinate 18,239,824 of NC_141332.1, read as the reverse complement.
ATATGTGAACTGCAGCAGCTCACGAAGAAAATAACATACAGAACGGACACACGTGCTGGATGTACCTTTTTAAAATACATTTCTTAACTCTGCATTCACTTTTAAAAAATAAATACCCCAAAATCACAGCAATGCATTCAACATGGTTCATGGTCCAACAAAATGTGCACAAGTCCAAGCTTACCAGATGCATTTTCACAGCCCTGCGTTGCACATATCTCAGCTGGCTGCTGAGATGTGATGCTGGCTTGACTTGCTCAGTTCTGAGTGTGGGTGTGCATACATATACTAGTGTGCATGAAAGCCTTTAGAGTTCATGAGAGATGAAAGAGGGTCCTAAGGGCGTCTCTCTGGGCTCCAGGCTGACATGGGAGAGTGTGTGGCTTTGGGAGTGAGACAGTGTGTGATAATGCGAGGGAGGGGCTTTCCCCTGAGCCTGGCCCTCTCCCTGCTCCGAGCTCTGGCTCGGCACTGTTGAGTTTGCAGCTTCGGCTCCAAGTGCTGTCCCCCCTCCTGCAGAACTTCGCTCCTGCTTGTGTCTCTCCCAGGCTGAGCTCAGCTTCACTGCCAGAGCCAGCAAGTTCTTCCCCAGGAACACTGTGGAGACCCGGGGGTCCCTGTACCACAGCATGCCCGCGCCCCTGAGGGCCAAGGTGAAGATGTTGATAGTGACCAAGCTGAGCCAGGGGTACAAAGCCTCCTTACGGGGCCCTCTCTGTCCTGGCAGGCCAGTAGCTCCCAGTTCTGTGAGGGCCACACATGGCAGCAGCAGCAGGAGAGCATAACAATAAAAGAAAACCAAGCCTTCAGCCCACATAGGCAGCCTCTGCTCAGTAGCAGCCGAAGCCCCCCCTTGGGCTTCCCACAGCCCAGCCTGCAGGTCCAGCACATCCAGCAGGTCGACCACCACCCACAAGAGCCGACCCCGCACCTCCTGCTTCCTGCGTTGCGGGGTCATGTGATCCGCTCCTGTGAGAATCAGAAACAAGGACGGCAGGCAGATGGACAACAGTAGAGTCAGGGTCTTCCTGGCCAGTGGGTCGGGCGGCCGGCGCTCCTGCCTGTAGTTATGGCAGACAAAGAAGAGCTTGAGCTGGAGCAGGGACAGGAAGAGGAACCAGAGGGCATTGGCAAAGCCACGACGGGGCGACCGTGCCTCTGACACCACACCAGCTGACACGAACCGCAGCGCAAGCAGGAAGCCCACATCACCTAGCAACACTGCAGCACACTGCCACACACTGGGACCTGGAACACCACGAGCCCCTAGCATGCTCTGCTCCAGCAGATAGAGGTCCACCACTGCCATCGTGCTCACTGTGACCAGGGTTGATACGCACACCTGGGGCGTGGGCACCATGCCTGAAATACACACACATACACACACACACATACACACACACACATACACACACACACACACACAGTGAGAGATTGGCAGAATTCAAATCACTCACTTCAGTCAAGTCGCTGCCATCTGTCCTCAGTGAGACTGATGCATCTCAGGATAAGAACACGCTTTTAAATTCATAACATTTGCAAATTCAAAATATATCGTTGCTTGTTGCTATGGTTAAGGACAGTGGCTGTCTGGCGAGCAGTGAGCCCCCTTCATCTTTGGCCAGTTACATCTACCCTGGATGCTGAAGCTAAGCAGCCTGTTAAACAGTTTGTTTTTTTCCTCCTCACCTCTTTGAATTAAATCAATTAAATTTTTCCTCAAATGTCCTATCACTTTTCTAAGATATTCCCAAGAGCTCTGCTGTTTTGTTTATTGTTGTCCCCACTCGTGTGTGTACCCACCTTATTCATGAGTAATTAATGTCGCAGCTAGGTGCTCTGTCAAAGCCTCGTCTTTGCTGCTGTGTACGCTCACAATGAGCTGCAGCCTTTCATCATTTCTCTCCTTTCAGATGAATATTGATACGTCGCTATTTGTTTAGGCACATTTGACTACTGTCTTTGTGTACTCTCATCTGGATGGCTGCATGCTCGCAATGCCAACTTGTCTGAACAGAAGGGTTAATTTTTATTGTTGCAGCTCATTTCTCATCCAGGGACAGTATAAACCCCAGTATTGATCTTGGCATGAGAAATTATCATCGACTTTACAGTGGAATTGAACCAGCGTCTCTTTATTGTTTGGCGTGGCACAGACCACTGGACTGTCTGCGATCTGCTCAGCACCCCCCCTCAGGGGCGTAAAGCCTTCAGCTGGATCAATGGCATTATAATATAAAATCATTACCGGCTCGGATGTGTCGTAAGGACAACAGTTGAGCGTGATCAAGCGAGAGATTGCCGGCATGATTGCGGCCTCCGAGTAAAGTCTGCCTGTGAGGAATGTATGAAGGCGCATCCCTTCCCTCGCTGTATGACTAAAAGGAGCACTGCCACCTCCTCTGAGCTGTCTGAATCACTGAAGAGGGCTGGGGAGTGAAAAACGGCGGTTGAGATTGTTTGAGTGTGGGAGAGGGAGAGAAAATGAGCATATGAATGCAACTAAAAGATTAATAGGCCTTTTGGCTTTCTACATGCCTAATAAAGTGTTACTGCATGATGGTAATAGTTCATAAATAAGCTCAAGGGGAGGGGGTGAAAGTGATGGAAAGGAAAAGACTCAAACGCCGATAGAAAGTGACTTCCACCCACTTATATGAAGATATGCGTTTCATGAGCTCAGCGTGGATGATTCCCAATGTATTCATCACAGGCAGTATTGAAATATCACAGACATTCGAGTTTGTTCTGAAACCGATGAATCAAAGAGATGAGGGAGAGGACCGCGTGATTAATCCGCTCGGAGGCATGGTGGGAGGACAGGCGTGGATCACGCCAGCATTCAAATCTGATTGTCTCTGAAGCCTTTTGTCTCACCACACACTGCAGTTTATCATTCACTCAAAACTGAATAAAGATTGAGAGGATATTGGAATTTAAGTGGGGTTTTTTTTCTCCTGCAGGTTAGAAGGAGAAGGAGAAGGTTATGGTCGAGCTGCACAGAGATGATATTAATCAAATATTCCACTAACCGATTCATCGTTTCAGTCTGTTTTTCAAGCAGAAATGTTAAACATTTGCTGGTTCCAGACTCTTAAAAAGAAAAGATGTCGCTTTTTATCATTTTTACAGAAAATCAAGCGTCTGTTGGTTTTTTGGACAGTTGGATGAACAGTTTGAACTCCTCACTTTGGCCTCTGGGTCATTGTGATGAACATTTTCTTTTCAAGCTTCCTTGACATTTTTTTTTATGCAGATTAATCAGTGATACAGATTAGAGTTTGGGTATCAGATTGGGGATATGGGAATCAGGTACAGAATCGGACTTTGGAGTGAAGGTACTGATCCACGTTCTGATACAGACTCTGTTCTGTAGCTGGTGCTGGATCATGAATCCAACATCACTTGACATGTCTCTGATCCATACAGTTAAAGCAATAACATTAAAATAATTTTATGGGATATAGCAATATTATAATTCATGAAAAAATAGCTGAGATATTGGAATCGGTATTGATCGATCGGTGACCATCATTACTTGCAGCTCTTGTTTACAGCCGTTGTGGCAGCTGGTGTTGCCCTCTTGAGGTCGTGGCTCTAAAGTTATTCCACCTGCACCTCCTAAATTCAACTGGAAACCTCCCCCGTCAGCCCGTGTTTGTGCTTTGACTCCCTGTCAGCGCGGCCTAATTTATTCAGCTGTGACTGAGGGACAGGGATGACAGCCCGTGTGTCCACTCGCCTCATCAATAACGACCAGATTCATCATTCCCCGGTAGAGGAAGTGACACGACTACTGACAAGGCGAGGCAACCCATTTCACTGTAAGCATGAGTAATGGCGTGTAATAGCGTGCAGGAGGAATCAGTTCTCGCATATATCCAGAAAAATGCGTGTTGCAGAGAGAATTTTTTTTTGTTGCTTCCCACTCTTTGAGCTGATCATGTGTGAAAGAGGAGGGCTTCATCAAAATACCCCCCCCCCCCCCACACACACACACACAAAGATTGAGATGATTTCCAGCCAGATTGTAATCCATGTAAGATTAAATTTGTCTGCTCCAAATGATATCAAAGACCTCGCCTCTAAACAAGATTTTCCACAAGTTCTCCGAGGTGGAACACCAAGGGCACCGGGACGAGCTCTGCCATAATGTGCAAACTAATTAATTAATAGAAGCAGGCGGTTCAATCCCCCGTAAATCCTCCCTCCAGACCTGCAGCCACATGACTCAAACATCTGTTGATCTCTCAGGTAGAAGTGCTGCCTGAGGGGCTTGTTGCATTTTTACACACTTGCTTTGTTGGTGGTGGTTGTTGTTTTTTCTTTCTTTCTTCAAATGTGGCGATAAACTGGCCATCGTGCAGTGCGCGTCGTGTGGGAACGTCTCTGTAAAACCGCAACACCTGTTTCATAACTGCCCTATTAACAGCATCCGTGCATGGCTGCTAGTAAACTGAAGCTTTAGTTACCCGAACCATTCGTCTTGCACTCGGGCTCGATGCTCCTGTCGTGGTTTTACTCCAAGTGTTTCCCCCGGTAGATGGAAATAAAAGTCTCCTGGTGTAAAAGTCCGGGGGTACAGTCAGGCTCCATGAGGGGGCTGCGAGAGGGAAGTCACCGCCGCTGCTTCACCGAGCAAACCCGAGTTTACAGGAGCGAATTCATACTTTGTTCCCGTCCTCGGATCCAGCATGGCAGACTCCGCTGCCTCGCAGGATGGCTGATGCAGGGGCTCGATCCCGGATCTGTCACTCCCGCTGCAGTGCGTTGTTGTCGGTGTATGTCTTGACACAGCGGCGGCGGCGGCGGCTTCAGCAGGAGCAGCAACAGCAGCGGGGCACGCAGCCGTGCACAGCTGCTGCTCTTCAGCCGGGTTCCAGCTGGGAAGTCGCTCAGAAGTAGAACAGAAGAAGCGGCGGCGGCGACGATGCGGGGAAAGGAAAAAAAAAAAAGAAAGTGGTGTGGAGAGGCGAGGAGCGGGGGAGATGGCTCATGCGAGAGGTGGAAACTCACGCTGTCCGAGTTTGGTTGTGGTGGTGTTCATTTGTAAGCAGGTTGCGTGCTCCAGCACAGACCTCCCACCCTCCTCTCCTCCACCACCAGCAGCTGTGGGAAGTTTAGGTGGAAGATGCCATGAATATTTGAGAGCAGCCGGTTACAGTACACTCATTGGATATGATAATCAGCGCGACGCCACTTGCAGGTTATTGTTTGGGAGCTGCCTTATTATTTCTTTGCTTGAATTCAGAGTGGAGACACATTTGAAGCTCAGATCTTTAATTAATCCTCCTCTTTTATACTTAGTGGACATCATCCATGTGTTGTAGATTAAGTCAATTATGAATGGCTTAGAGGGACTTGGGAGTATCTGATAGGTTTTGGAAATCGCAGTTTAAAGGAGCGGTGAAGTTCTTTCTTTGGATTTGATCGCGTCACCTTGTCCTCAAGGTCCTAATCCTTCATCTGTAGGCGTTTGAGTCTGCACTTAAAGGCTCAACATTGGCTCTCAGTGTGCCGGCTTCATTTTAGAGTAAGGTTTAATCAGACTGGTGAGGAAGGGGATGGGGAGTCATCTTTCTTGTCAGATCCAGCTTTGCGCTCCACTGGTTTCCAAGAGAAGAGAGATTTTCAATTTTTCTCCCTCTCACTGGGATTTTTTTTGTTCTTCACCCTCGTCCACTTTCTCTCTCTCTCCATCACCACTCTCCTCATGTTTATCCCACTCTCTCCACCATGCAACCCCCCGCCCCTCCTTTTTTTTTTTTTGCTCCCTGTGGGTGTGGTTGAAGGTCACTCTGCACACTGGCTCACTTTCAGAATGGAGAGATGAGGCAGGGAGAGGGGAAAAAAAGAGGGGTAGAGGATAGAAGGCGAGGGGCAGCCAGGCGGACAGGCTGTCCTCACTTCTGTAAAGTCATCACTTTTTTTTTGCTTCAGAAATGTTTTGAGAAGTTTGGAAGGACACATGAGGTTATACCAGCATGTCCAAAAAAAAAAAAAAAAATGCTAAAGGCATCAACAGTGCTCCACCTGAGGATAACCTCCACAGGCACAGCAGACATGGAGGATTCAATCGCTTCACCTTCCTCCTCAGAGGCGTGAAATAAATCCCACCTCGAGTAGAATCCATCAGACTCAACCGCGCTTTGTTCTGCTATTAGAAGCCGGTCTGAATTGATTGTGTCAAGGCTGCTCAGATGCCCGACTCCCTCTCTTTGTCTCCAGTGTTTTGTGGTGTCTTTCAGTCGTCTCCAGCGTTGAGCCTCGGCTGCCTGCAGTTGGGGGGCTCCTGTGTCTCTGCTGCAGCCTCCACACGTGATTAATCATGTGAAGTGGTAAAAAGCACAACACTGTCAAGTCTGCAAGGAGGACCTAATGGAGCTGAAAATGGAATGTTTTGTCGTGATGCAATCCATTTTGTTCCACTGTCGCCCACCGTTGCTTTTCACCGTGCCGTCAAACAGGAAACGCTTCTTCTTCTGCCAGGTGTAAACAAAAAAGTGTCTATTCTGAGCAAACCTACTGGCAGAAACAAAGCGAGGAGAAGTTGTTGGCTTGTCTGGGTTGTTCTAAAGATGAGTTCCTGAATTTGGTTTGAGCAGCAGTTCCTTTGTGCCGGGTCTGTATATTGGCTGCAGCACAGTTCACTGGAGACTTGGGGGTGAAAATCATTTTCCACTTTTAAGACTAATCCACTGGCTCCAGGGTGGAAAATCAAGCGAAATGTGTGTCCATTGTGTGAACTCGATTTATTTTGTGTCCTTCGCTGTGCTTAAACTGGTTGTGTGTGTGTGTGTGTGTGTGTGTGTGTGTGGCAGTGCCAACTACCCTGCTACCCCCCCGGCGCAGGGCAGGTGGCCCAGCTGAGGGGTTCAACATGAAACCTAATCTGCTGCATGACACTACAATGAGGCTGAATGTGATAAAACGCCAACACTGGAGCAGATTAAATGAGCAAGGTAATGAAGGTAATGAATGAGAGTGTTTCACACTGAAGAGTTTAATTAACCTCGCCTCCCACCAGCCTCTCTCCACTGTAGCACCTTTGTCACCGTATCGCGGCGATCCTCCGAGGCAACTGCTCGGGGCAGTTTATCCTGTGCCGTTGTGTGCCAGGGGCAATTTATCCTGCCCCAAGGCCTCATCCTACATCTGTGTCCCTTTTTTTTTTTTCCACCCATGTTTGCCACGGTTCTATGAGCAACAACTCCTGACCTACTCTCTTGTTCTCTCTTTTTCATCTCCTTCCATTTCTTTTTTTTTTCTCCACCCCCCCCTCCCCTTGTTTGCTGAGATGCAGAAACACCTGCGACCACACACGGCGAACGTTTCCTCGCTGTCAGCAGTCCCCAGCAGCTTTAATATGCATCCACTCCTCTACCTGATAGTCTTGTCAGATTGAAATGAGATATTCATACATAAACATACACTCGCACATATTCATGAGGACCCCCCGCAGCCTCTCCTCCCCCCGTTGCTCACCTGGGTCAAACAAAGCCTTCTCTCCGGTTGTTCAAATATTGACCATGATCGCTGCCCACGTTCTGACAACTTCAGAACAATCCGGCTGTCGCTCTCTCTTTCCGGCTTGCTCTCTTTTTCTTATCACTCCTCTCCTCCCTGAGAGTTTCCTGCTCTCCGCACACATCCGCCACGGGGGCCACACCAGTGCTACATCTTGTTAAATAGAGTTAGTGAAGCTGAAAGGCCAATCACATTAACACGGAGGGAGTGTCAAAAAAGACTGCAGAGAATATGTTAGAAGGGTCAAATCAAATGGACACTTTTTGCATTTTAATTGCAAAACGCTTAATTGCTCCCATAATAATGAGTAATAAGACAGTGCTGATCTCAAATAGATCACATAGCAATTACTCACCGCTGTCGACGCTGGATTTGATGGCAAGAAATATCTTCATAGATTAGAGTTTAATCCCGGTGCCCAGGATCTCAGAGGTCTTTGAAGATGTCCGACAGAAGACGTGCGGCTGAATATCCTCATGTGGAAGGGCCCCACCTCGGGTGATGGGCTGCAGCCATTTTATACTGGAGAGCACCCGGCTCTAATCAGTCATGGTGGAGCGCAGAGGATTTATCCAGCAGCTCGGACTGGAGGATGATTAGATGCTCAGATGCGGCGAGCAGGGGTTAGCCATTTGGCCAGGGTGTGAATGTTAGCGTTCCAGTTCTCAGTGTGATAAATGTCATGGGATCACTGGAGGAGCCAATCTTGAATCTTGCTTTCATGGCCTGCCAAGCCTCTGTTACATTGAAACACTGTCATTGCAATTACCAACGCGGCTCAATTGCTGTAATTACCGCAGTTGAACTTTTAAATAGCCCAAGGGCAAAATAAAACTTGCTGTCATCTTTGAGATGCCTGGACTGCTTAATTAAAATATGATTACCTGCCTCTGGTGCATAGTTAATTGTGTGTGGTGCTCAGGACAATCTGTGCAGCTCCCAGGTGGGCCGTGTCTCCTCCCCTCAGCCTCGTCTCGCTTACATTTCCCAATTCTTACTCTTGTCGTCTTTTTATTTTATTTTTTTTTCCATGTTTGTTCAAACCCTGTCTGGTCAGGGAGGCCCTGCACAGTCTTTGTCTATCTTTAGCACAGTAGGTCCTGTCTGCGTAATGCCTCAATATCCATGCCTAAGCACATTTTAGAAGCATCAGGCATTATCTGTGGCTGGTCAGGGAGGCTCTTTTATGTCATTGTGTGGCATGAAAGGGCCGTCTGAGTCGGTGGGAGAGATCATTATCTCACATGGGCTAAATAAAAGGGAAAAGGAACAGGAGCTGAATGTGTGAGGCAAAGCCTGGGGGTTGCTTTGACTCATACCCAACATCACAGCCTTTATATTAATCCATATTTAATTAGACTTTCCTTCCCTCCCTTCTTGTTTACCCTTGTGATGTTGTTTTATGGGAGGCAGAGGGAGGGAAGGGCATGGTGAGAAGGTAGTGAGGTTGACATGGGATTACTATTAATAAGCATGGGAGGGGAGGTAGAGCCGAGCGAGGGCTCTGGGGATGCAACTGCATTTCATTTCTTTATTAGGATATTGTAATTCAAAAAGCACCCATCAGCTCTGAAACCATAATCTGCCTCAACTTGTGCGATGTGAAAAAATTTCGATCTGTTTGTTGTTATTGTGTTAGCGGACGCACAGCAAACCTCCCCCGAGAAGTAATGAGTTGTGCTTCCGACACGACGGAAGCGATAAGGTTGTGTAGATGGAATGATTATTAGCATTCATCAGGTGCTTTTGACGCCTTGAGAGGAGATGATGTTTAGAGAACTTTCTACTCCATTGAGCTCAAATGTCCGCCTCGTCCCGTCTTCGGAGGAACATCTCAGGATGACTGACTTCTCATTTGATTCATTATTAGAAGCAGAGGGCCGCGCTCTGCTCCGTGTGCTCCGTCATGAAGCAATAGTCTATTAAATTGTGTATAAAACCGCTGTTTTTTTCATTCCCACATTTCTGAAATGAACCTTTCAATCAGTTTGTTGCCTCTGGGAAGGATGGCGGGTGGAGGCCAGTTTAAATTTCAGCTGTAATAATTAGATTCTTTATTAGTCTTTGCCACTGAATTCAGCTCTGGAGAGGAATGGTGCAAAGGAGCAGCGCTGGCCGCATGTTGACTTAATGTCACCCATCCATTTTACTTTCGCTCTGGTTGGCCTCGCATGAGCTGGAAAATGGGAGGCTCATTCATCACTGGGTTGCTCTGGCTTTGTGCAGCAAGATACACGCACACACACACACACACACACACACACACACACACACACACACACACACACACAGTCACATACACACATTCATAAAGAAGCATTTCATTGTGTAAACAAAAACAAAGAACTATTATAAACATGTGTCCACCACATGAACCCCCCCCCCCACAAACACACACACACACACACACGCATACATGTGTCGTCAGATGGCCGATCCCTGAACTGCTCAAGTGTGCGAATGTAGTCAGAACTGTATGAAGCTTTGTGATTGATGGATGACAGCAGTGCAGGCATCTATATTCTGCCAGCGCAGCGTGACACGAGTGACATGCAGCCCGGTGTTTGTGAACTCGGCCTCCTCAAATGTGTTAATTCAACCCAAGCGTAATTTTTCTGTTTTTTTTCCCTTCCAGAAAGGAATCCCCATCAGTCTGTTCTGCAAGGACTTCAACGAGAGAACCAAGGAGATGAAGGAGGGCATCCCTCTGCCGGTAAAGATCCATGTGAAGGTGCGTCTGCCGCTTCCTCTAACCTAATCTTGACCCTTTACACTTAGTGCCCCTCCCTCCCATGACTGTGGTTAATTCCACTTGCTGAATATTATTACCAGAGCACTTCCATTATTCATACTCTACCACAGTAGTAAGCCTTTCCATTTGCATTCATTAATGAAGCAATACCCGCAGGAACCTGGAGTCAGAAAGCATTATATGCATGCAAGAGATCCGAATTACACAGATAAGAGCTTGTAGCTCTTCTTTTTCTTACACAACCACATATTATTTGACTCGACATGCACACCCCTCGCCCCCCCCCCCCCCCCCCACCCCACCTCGTTGTGTAAAATCCGGACTTGTGTCCTTTCAGCTGAATAAATGTGTCGGTGATGTAAGGAGGGGGAAGCCTAATCCTTTAAAAAGCGTGAATTTATTTTGACATGCAATATCCAGCAACAGCTCTCTCGTCCGTTTGTGGCTTCGGTGCTGCACACCAGCGCCATCTGCTGGTGTGCAGTCTAGTGCTCTTGTTTCACTATGTGTGTTTAAGTGCTGGAGGGCAACCAGATGTCGAATATGCGCGTTCAACAGTGCCTGAGTTGATTTTCACCACAGCACATTTCACACTGACCTTCATCTTACTTTGAAGAAACAGGTCAATATATAGGAAAAGCTCTTCTTCTTCTTCTTCTTCTTCTTCTTCTTCTTTTTTGCCAGGAGTTAGAAAAGATCAATACCATTATTGTGTTTGTACGTGGCACGGATGTCTAGAGCTGATTAGATGAGAGACCAGGTTATCTAACTAGCATATAGAGAGGAAATGGGAAATGCAAAAATATTTAAAAATGCCGTAAATGAGCTGCAAATCTTAGCGCATATTTTTGTGCTTTTGCAACAAGAGTGTGTGTTGTGGTGTCATCATCCGTACAAAAGGCCAGATGTGCTGTGTTAACTGCGCCTCCCAGAATTAACGTAGACGTTAACGTAGAACCAAAAAGATCTGAGTTTACGCGTTCATGAACAGAACCGCGTGTAGCTGCACGGCGTTTTCAGATGTGTAAAAGTGTATTTCCAGTCTGAGCATTTCAAGAGGTGCGTTTGTACAAAAATGTCGGTAAATGTGATGCTGTCTCTGCTGACGCGAGGCTGCTGGAGTCTGGCAATGATCAGAACGGAGCTGCTGACGTAATGTGGTGTCGATTTCAGAAGCATGACATCACACCCCTTTTGTTTGGGGGGTTTCAGGGGTTTTCACTGAATGTAACGTTGACCTTAAAGCTGCTAGCTTAGTGAACTGTGGATGGAGCCTGTGGATGTCATGAAACGTGGATGTAGACGCTGTGACATCACACAAATTCATCACACATCGCATTTGTGGTGCAGTGTCTAGTTTGGCGTATTGGCCGTTGCTATTCGTTTATCAGCCCCGTGTAGTCTTGCTTTTTCTTGCTTGTCTTTATGCTAAGCTAAGCTAATTGGCTCCCGAGCCAAGCACGCACCTTGCAACTTAATCCTTTCATCCAACTCTACAGGAAAGGAAATGAGCGAATCTCCCGACATATCAAACGATTCACTTGATACTTCAATTGAATATCCCGTAAATGTTTTGGGTCACTTTGTCTCGTTCCTTGTTTCTTCTTCATTTTCAATTTTTTTTCCTCCGGAAGGAAAAAAAAAAATGCTGCAATAACAGGAAGCAGCAGTGACTCATTGAACCTTGATAACAAAAAGCTTTTCCACGGATGGAGAAAAAAAAATCTGTTGCCTCTGTCGAAAGGTCATTTCTGTTAGATAACGCGACTCCGATGACAAATCACCTCCTCCGTGGTATCTTCTCAGCTCAGCCTAAACTTTATTGCCCTCTGTTTATTTTTTTTAATGTGGCAGGTAACAGATGATCCTAAGTAAACTCTCCACAGGTGATGTATCAGTGGGATCAATATGTCAGATTTTAGGCGATAAGGCCCTCGGTTAGGGAATGAATCTGAAGATAAAGGTCTCAAAATAACTCATTAAGAGGGGAGAGATTTATTTAGGCCCGCAGACGAGGGTGGAAAGGTTGAACGAGGCTGGAGAGCAAACACGCAGTTGATCACTGGGGATGTTTCACGGCGGCTCAGCTTCACATCTAAGTTTGTTTTTTTTTAAGTGATGTTCACGTTTTATTATCTATCGTCTGCAAAGTGGCATGAATCAATGTTACTACATGTGGTGGTGGAGGCCGCTCACGCCGATAAACCCGTTTCAGATTGATCTGTCTGCCGCTGATCCAGCCCACATCCGTCCCGCTCTTGTCAACCTGGTTTCTCGGGAACAGTTGCAGGGAATTTCTCCAAACTTTGCACCAACATCCACTCGGACTTGTGGATGAACTGAAAAGATTTTGGCGGTCGAAGGTCAAGGTCATTGTCACTTCACAAAAACGTGATGTCTCGACAAATTCATTCATATATAGAACAAACATTCGCTTACAGATGAGGAGTTTTTATTTTCCTGGTTAAAGGGCAAAGGTCACTGGGACTACACGAGTTCATGCGTTAATAACTGTGACAAAACTTCACTCTAACACCATGACTTGATGACTTTAAATATACAGGTCAGCTGTAGTGTAACCTTCTACGATTCACACTTTACTAACCACATTCATTGCCATATTAGTAACACTTGTTATTGGTTTTTTTGGATTGAATTCTCTTGAACTCTCCACCACATTCAGTATATTATGAGTCTGGAAAAAGCATGCATGTGAAGTATATGTGGAGGAATGAAACCTCAATGAAGAGTTTTCTTTCCCCTTTCCCCATTTTAACTCTTATTTTTTTCATGCAGGAAGCCAGTTTGAACAGAGTGAGAGCCGACCATATCGGCACATTCCTCACGACATTGTTTGTCATATAAAATACAGACGAAAATAAAGGCAAAAGTGTAATACTCCTTTATTAGTCGTCAGCGCCCACCTCTCATCCGTTCCACTTCTGTATCGCGAAATTCTCTTTTTTAGGGGGTCCATTTTGAGATGAAAGGAAGAAATCAGTTCTGGTGCTGCAACCATTGAGCGATTTATAAAAAGGTTGCCATTTCCCGAAGACGTTCTCAGAGCTGCCTGTCGTGTCACGTTCAGGGCCAGTTGGAGTTTCATCGATGTGGTGAACACTCTAGAGCGTTTCAGACCTCCGGATGGTCGGAGATCCTCTCACAATTCCCCAATTTCCGTCCCAAGTGTTTTAGAATTATTTTCAAAATGATGAAGCCTACAAAAAAAAAAAAAAAACGCATGATGGAAAAACAACTCGTTCTTTATCTGGCCGTCATAGATGTGACGGCACCAATGCCTGAGATGAAAGTGGTGAGGGATGGATGGAAGAGAAGATCTCTAAAATGCTTTAAAAGAGGACGAAGGGCAAGACTGCGCTTGTAGTCGACACCGTGGAGAATCAGGTGATCCGAGTGTTACTGCTGGGCAAGTGGAGGTGCTGGGAATCAAGCGATGAAAACGGAGGCCGTGAAACTGCGTGTGAATATAAAGGGTGAACAGCAGAAATGGATGAGAGCTGGAACACGCAGCAGTAAATCAGCCCACGATTTGATTAATTAAAGGCAATTTGATTCAATGTATAAAAATGAGAACGTTTTTCTCGCTGTGGATGTTAAATACCAGACGGATGTTTTGATGATGAAAGGTAGGTCGCGATTTTCTTAAAAAAAAAAAATTACCTTTTATTTTTCAAATCACATCATGTAATTCCTTCAACTTTTCATTTTGTGTTCAATCCACAACCGAGGCCACTTTTCCCAAACTGATAAAAGGTAATTTACCCTTGAGAATGATGAATTTAAGACAGAGAGGTTTAAAAAAAAAAAAAAGTGGCTTCATCTTCATCATATCGAACTTGTTTTAAATTAATCAAATCACTTGATAATTTAATGCCCTTTTTTCCCTTTTTTAGATCTTTTTTTTTTTTTACTGCTCCACTTTTCTTTTTTTTTTAATTCACATGCATTTTTTTATCACCTCCATTAACTTTTCTAAGTTCCAGGCCTCCTGTGTTATCAGATGAATATTTGCTGACCAGTCCTTCTAATGAAAATTAGTTTGAGCATAAAAAAAGCCAGTTACACTTCTCCCTTTATGATTTTACAGGGATTTAAAAAAAAAAAAAAACTTTATTCATTAAAAACAGACAGCAGTCAGGGTCCTCATGTGACTCCATCTAGGTCGATAATTCCATCTAGACCAAATTTGGAGGAAATAGGTTGGACCGACAAACCTGAACATGAATCCAGGGAATTCAGGAAAACTGCAGATTTCATGACTCCTGTTCAAAATGAAAATGTCGTTCATACAGCGCCAACTATTGGCCGGTCTCTGCAATTGTGTCTTCCTGTGTGAGGCTCAAGCTCACCGTGCCCTGCGGTTGCTTTAACCCTTACAGTTTCTGAACAGAAGAGCAGTTCAAAGTTGCTGCAGAGCTGGTAGGAAATGGGCTCGGGACAGATGCAGTGGTCACAGCGCCCCCTTCAGGTTGACTAACCTGAGTGAAATAATCAACACCGACTTAACCGAGCAACCGACTGCAGCGCAACTGACAAACATTATCTGAAAAACAAAGTGATAACTTCTGTGCGGCCTGGTTCAAACATGAAAGGGAGCAGATTCTTTAATTATTGAGCAGAATTTGAAATGGCAGAAAAAAGATTCCCAGTTTGAAATGATAGCGGTTAAACACATTTCTACCCAGGGACATAAAAAATAAAAAAGTTTGACATTCATGATGAATGCAGTGAGCCAAAATGTAAAAGTTGCTTGAGGGAACTCAGAGCGCGCACACGTTTCATCAAGTTGACTTCAGGCCGAATCTCAATGTGATGACGTGAGCGTCAGAGGAGGTTTTTGGATCTGCGCATTTGCAAGTTTTGTTGCTGTAGTTGTTTTTTTTATACTGTCTGAACTCCAGATTTATTTTTTTTTTAGCAGAGAATCTGAATTATAATAATCTGACATTACAATGTTCCTCGCACTTCCTGCCAGGAGCCGTTTCCTTTGCCACGTTCCTGCTCGGGCCATAAAAGTTTTTCTGACTTTTTTTCGACCTCGGTATTTTTCAAATTCAAGTTATGTCCCTGCTTCAGATAATTGCTCCATGGAATTCTCAAATGCTGACACCCACACCTTTAATCATAGGTTTTCATTTAAATTCTTCTTTGTCTCCCTAGCCTGACAGAACCTTCGACCTGCAGATCGGCCAGCCCACGGTGTCCTACTTCCTCAAGCAAGCGGCGGGCATCGAGAAGGGGGCTGCAAAGACAGGTGAGCTTTGTGGCAGCACTTATGTGTCTGCTTTCACACCAATTTTCCCCCACAGAGCGGATCCACATCTCTCTCCGTGGGCTCGGTTTGGAGCTTTGCTCTGATTGATGTTATATTCATTACATGCACGGGAATGAAGTGGAAAAGGTAGGGTATTAGGAAAAGAGAATTATGGATTTCCTCCTTTTATGCTGGAAGCTACAGTATCTGCAGCCTTTATGCAGATGTCGACTCCTAATACCACTGACACACACACACACACACACACACACACACCACTAACACACTGTGCCTCTTTTTATGCCAACCTTTTCTTTGTACATTTATTGCATTTTTCATTCACTTTATTCACACTCTTGTCATCTCTTTTATGTGTTTGAAGGCCATGAGACTGCGGGGCTGGTGTCTGTGAGAGCAATATATGAAATCGCCCAGGTGAAAATCCAGGATGAATGCTTCCAGAAGAGGAATACCTCCCTGGAGAAGGTCGTCAAAACCATCATCGGCTCAGCTCGCTCGATGGGCATCAAGATTGTCAACGAGTAAGTAGGCAACCCGGGACTCATTAATCTGAAGTGGGACCACTAGCTGCTCCTGGTGGCCCACAACAAGGGGAGTGTTGGATTCTCTTTAAAGGAACAACCACTCAAGGTTTCCTTCATGGAAAGCCGCATCTTGGTTCAGTGTGTCGATGTTGCTATGCCTCTCAGCAGCCACTAGAGGTCAGCTGGGAGGACATAAAAAGTGAGAGTTCTTTGTAAGCGCCACAGAATATTAGAACTGACTGGGTGTAAAAGCCCCACAATAGAATGTATCTGTAACAACTTTGAAAAGTGCAAAAAAAAAGAAGAAAAAAAAAGTTCTGCGCTAAAAATTGAACTTTAGATGGTACATTTAACACAAAAAACAGCAAAGAATTACCATAAATATATCAGGAAAAAGGCCGAGACAGACACCTTAACAAGCTGATAAAACATCATCTCTAAGCTTCTCAAATATTAAATATCTAAATAACAGGTGTGACATCCCTACCCCCTCCCATAAAACTACTGTCAAAGCGCCACCTATGTTTATGTCATCATCCACAGTAGTTTTGCTTGATTTATTTCATCATTTGAGCACAACCAAACCCCTTCACTCAGACTTTGTCCTCGGTTAATGACATTTTCTCCAGAATCCCTCACTCCGCCATACTTAAAAGTTAACATGTCCTGCGGCACATTATGATTTATTGAGACTTTTGTCTGTGGAGGAATGAGTATCTCTTCTTCTTCTGCAGTAGATTTCTCCTCACGCGGTTGAACGCTGCTGCGCTGCGGCCAGAAAGATTTGATCTGTTTGAGTCTGGGGGCAGTGACACCAAAAGAGGGATCTTCAAAGCGCTTGATGGTATTAAACATCCACCGGAAATATCCGAATGAAACCACGCAAATTAAAGTGGAGCTCTTTCACATCACAGTTGGGTAATAACATGATAGTAGGATATCAGGAGGTAATTAGCAGGTAAAAACTGGTTATTGACAAACGGGTGCCTCACCTGCAGTTTATATAATATGACAATAAGAAGCCAAAATCAAAGGGTGAAAATGTGGAAAAGCATTTGAAGATATTTACGATCCAAAGCTTTTTTAGTTCAGTAAAACTTTGGTAACAAACAAAATAAAATGTTTATATCAGTGTAATACTTTGATTCAAATGCTAATGTGGAGATATTAGTGGGTGATGCACTAATAATGGTTGTTTATTTTTCTCAGTGTTATACACTTCCACTGGCGTTGCGCCATCAAAGCCCCATTCAGTTCTCAAGTGTTCGTTATTCCTCCTTCCTGACGTTCTAATCATTCATCCGAGGTAAAACTGTAGAAATTACACGTTTATCGCTGCGACCTGGAAACACTTGTAGTTTCTGTGTCCCAGCTATCCTAAAAACAGGTATATTGACATTTTGCCACCGTGATTCATCGGTTATTCTTTTTTGTGCTTTTTTTTACTTTCCCCCTCTTCCTCTCCAGACTGTCAGCTGAGGAATGTGAAGCCTTCTTGATACAGAGAGAAGAGAAGTTGAAAGCTGACGAGGCCGCAGCCGCAGCCGCAGCCGAAGCAGCCTCGAAGAAATGAAGACACCCCCCCCCACCACCACTCGCTCACTCATTCCTCTTTCTGATCCTTTTATAACACTTGTACCCCAGTCAGAGCAACTACACTGTTTATGTTCGACACCTCAGATCTGAATAAACACCCAAATGCAGTAAATGCTTCCTTTGCATCCTTTTGTACGTCTCCAGTTCGGTTCCATTTTCAAACGTTATTAGATTTTTTCCCCCCTTCCTACACGTTCAAAATATTTATGATCCTGAGCCCTGTGTTTCCACTGAACCCAGCTAGTGAAAGTTTAATTGCTTTATCACGGAGGGATTTGTACATTCAAACTCTTTGATGTTAAATCTATTATTAACACTTCTTGAAGCAAGTTGGCTTTCTGTCAGATTCTGCAGATGTTTCCCTGCGTATCACGCTCACGTCACATCAATCTGTGGAGTTAATTATTGTAGACGTCAGCTGGAGTTCAACGGTAACTTTTAATTTGCCGTTAGATGTCATTGTTTGAGATAGCGCTGCGACTAAGATTACTTTTTAACCTGTGATGATTTCGCTGATTGCTTTCAGGATGAATCGATGAATTATATTTTCTTTTAAAGAAAATGTGAAATCTTTAGCACAGTTTCCCAGAGCACAAAGCATTAAAAAAAAAAAAAGCAATTCCTCTTTTTCTGTCATAAATAAGATTAAATGATTCATTATGACGGATGTAGTTTCTTATCGACTGATTGGTGAGGTCTCATGTTGTTCGTTAAAACGAAACTAGCGCTGAAGTTATTTTTCATCAATCTGTTTATCACCGAATATTGGATGTGTTTGTCAGACAGAAGTCTTTT
Organism: Aulostomus chinensis; assembly: GCF_037954235.1. NCBI lineage: Eukaryota > Metazoa > Chordata > Actinopteri > Syngnathiformes > Aulostomidae > Aulostomus > Aulostomus chinensis. The sequence goes on along the minus strand of NC_141332.1, from coordinate 18,221,334 downwards.
GTAGCAGTCACCTTGCACTTGGTTTTTCACAGTTTACTAAAAATGATTTAATTGCCCAAACAGTCATTAATGAAAAGAATCGACTCTGAAGGGGTCACGGTTAATTATCTGAGATTGTTTCAAGATGGCGTATTAATCGCAGCGTTTAGATTTTGATCATTTCAGTCACATTCTCTGTGTCATGTAACTCTTAAACAGTCTGCGTCTTTATAATATGTCAGGCTAGCAATGTCCTTCCTGCCCTCTTCATAACCTTTCCTAAGAGGACCTCTTACGCAACTGATCCTTCCTTTTCTTCTCTCTACCAGAAGATGGCGGCAGTCAGCTGTTGAGCGTCCCTCCCCTGCTCGTCTCCTGCTGCAGAACAAAATGTGCAGAGACTGTAAACTATAATTTGTGGGGCTTCGCCGTGCAAGTTATATTGAATTATCTCCTCGATGGTACACAGTGGCCGTGCAGGAGTTCTTGAAAGAAAGTAAAAGAATGAAAGGCAATTCCACCCTCCATCTTCTCTTTTGTCTATTAAGATTTACAAAAGGATTCGTGTGTGTTTTGAGTTTGGTGCCATTCATCTTGTGGCAACAGCATCAATTTGTCCCACATCCCTTTTTACTGTACCTCTAATTTTAGCCTCCCCTCACTCTTTCTTTGCCCCCCTCTTTTTCTCTCTCTCTCTCTCTCTCTCTCTCTCTCTCTCTCTCTCTCCTTGTCTCTATCTCCCTCCAGCCCCCCTCCCTCCCCGAGCCTTGTGAATGGATGCTGAGAATAGACTGGAGGAGCTCTTGAGCAGGAATGCCTATATATGGAGTCTTACACCACTGTGAGCGCTGATAGTTGCAGGTACATCCAGTGAATGTGGGCAACTGTGATTTGTAAAGAGAAGTGGGGAGGAGGAGGAGGGGGTTATATACCTACTATTGTGTGCGTGTGTGCATCATCAAAAAGGTGGGAGGCCAATTTTGTATGCGCATGCTCATACGTAAAAACCTCGATGCCAAGTGTGTGCGTCAGTCTGAGTCAGATAGTGTCTCATTCTGTCTCGTCATGTGTGTGCGTCAGTGCTGTTGCTGAGCGAAACTCGCTCCAGGGGAAGAAATGGAGGAGAGTGTATGGGAGGGAGGAAAAGAGGCAGGATGGCGCTATGATGAGGAGGATGAGGGGGCCCGACTATGACGACACAAATGCATCAGCCGCATTAAGTGCACTTTAATATAAATGCATTTGTATGACAATCAAATACACTTATAAGCAACACAATAGAACACTGGTCCACAATGTCCATTCTGCAGTAAGATGTTTTGAATATACTCCATTTTATCCAATAAAAATCTCATATATACAGACCAATAACTGCTTCATAGAAATGTACAAATGTGTACAACCTTCCTGAAAAGAACATTTGCCCATATTTAAACCTAATGCATATGCATTAATCTTTTTCAAATACCACACGTACAATAGTATAATTTTACACATGTATATTATCTTAGCCGTTAATAGCTAGAACGTAGGAATCAATCCTTTACTTGACCGTAGACAACTCTACGTGAGCATGTCGACACCATGGGAATAGTACCATTCTCAACCCGTGTCGCTTGGTAACTTAATAGAAATAGCATCCCATCCCTATATTCATTTTTTAAAACAAAACTTTTGTATTGTAACCCCTCTCAAAAAAGAAGAATCGCTCATTCACATAGTCAATTGTGCCTCACTACACTGCACTCCAGCGGAGCACTGATGTAATCGTCCATGTTGAATGGACTTGGATAAAGAGTTCAGCAGGTCAGCACCGTTTCAGGCACACAGGAGCCGCTATAAGCTGCCAGCATTGCAAATATTGATGCTGCAGGAATATCCAGCCGACCGCCCTCAGGCCAGGAGCGACCTGGGGAGCCCACATTCAGAGTCTAATGTACAGTACAATGTAGCAGTGGCATGATCAGAGCAATCCGGCAAACTTCCAGACGATCACTTGTTTGGTGTTTACATCTTTAAAGCAAAGCAATGGACACCGGTAACATTCTGGAGATCTTCACATGCCAGGATCTCTTCACATGTTTTTTTTTTTTTGTTTTGTTTTGTTTTTGTTTTGCTTGAACACCACATCGATACACAAGATTTTAGATGGAGAGATAAATATGAAATGTTAAAGGTTTGAAGCCGCAAACTCAAAGCTCAAAGTATCTCAGGTTTAAAGTTGGATTGAGTTTTGATGTAGCCTTGAAGTGTGCCGTCCAATCAGAGCTCAAGACAAGTTAGGAAAGCAAGAAAACTCTCCTGTTTTATCTATTGATCATCCTAAAGATATGAAACACTGTAAACATTTGACTTCCAATACATTTGAGGTTTGGGTTTGCGTTGCTGCACGTCAGGCAAAAGTGCTATATTTCATCTCCCTATTGAAATAGCAATAAATGAATGTTGGTTTTTTTTTTTTTGTTCACAACAGATTTTTCACTACGAGTGAATACAAATGCGTGTCTGTAAGTAAAACATCGCTTACAAGTTCAGTAAGGATCAGTCTGTCTGATCATAGCTCGTGTTACAGAGAAGCTGAGGGACGCCACATGGACTCAAAACCCAGTCAGTCATGAGTCCATGCGGTCGTACCATCATGTAAATGTTGCACCAGGTTTGTAGTAGTATACAGATAAATGACTGAACAAAAATATAAAGCCAATCTTTGTTCTCAGGAGACACGTAGGAAGTAAAGTCCTTAAATTGTATATACATTATGTATATTTATACACTTAATTATTTTTTACTTTTCAGTAAAAGGGTCTCCACAAAATATGACAATATGCCATACTTAATGAAGTAAGTCACAGACTTATTTTAGAACGGAGGAACACTTCCACTCCCATCTGAAAGACACAAAAAGAGGGAAAGAAGTTAGTGATTAGTCTTAAATTTAACAATTATTGGTGGAAATGAGGAAAAAGGGGCCGACTGGTACCTTTGTGGAAGCACTGTGGCGATGGATGACACTGGAGTTGATACAACTCAGGTTGTTGCCCTAAACCAGGGGCGATCGAGGCACCTGCCCCAAACATGGGTTCCAGGACGGCCAGTTCCTCCAGGAGGGACTGAGTGCAAGACACGGCAGGCGTGGAGGTGGCAGGGCTCGGGGAGGCAGTGAGGATGAGCGGAGGGGAAGCTGGGATGGAGGAGCAAGAGGACACAGGAGATGACACCACCTCGATCTCCATTGCTTCCTCCGCCAGCCCCTCCGTCGTTGCCCCGGCCTCGGCAGCCACAGTCTCCCCGCAACCGGCCATGGAGTTAGATTGCGACGATTGGACGCTACAGAAATGGCCCGCTCCCTCAAACTGGGAGGGTTGGTGCCAGCACACTGGGGTCTGAGGAGAGATTGGGCTGGAGGGGTTGGGAAGAGGGGAGGTCAACGGGGAAGGAGAGGAGAGAGTAGGGGACTGGGGAGGAGCGTACTCGTCTTGGAGGAGGTTTTCTAGGATGTTCTCTTCAAACAGAGAGTCGTCATCATCAAGGAACATGGGAATGTCCAGACCTCTCCATGCTTTGATGGGATAAAACTCCCTAAGCATGTGGACTGAATCAGCATCAGTTGTTTCTATGGCAGGGGACAGGAAGGGGGAGGGAGGGGAGGATGAGGGTGACATGGACGGGGGAGAGAGTTTGGACAAGAGTGGATCAAGATAGAATCCCTCTGCCAGTGAGCTGATATGCTGGGCCAGGAGGGAGATTTCTGCCCTCTCCTTCTCCCTCTCTCTCTCCAGTGAGAAGAAGGAGAGGCAGGGCTGTTTACCAGGTGAGGCCTCAGGGGTGAGGAGGCCCTCAGGGGGACACTGAAGAGGCCCCAGTGGCACATCTACGTACAGTGGACCCCGTACCTCGGGAAGAGTCATCACTGTACAGTCGCCGTCTCCAGGGCTGTCAGGCGTGGGGGGCAGTTTCTCGTACAGAGAGCCACTGCAGGGCTCCACAGGGAAGAGGAGGTCTGTGGACAGGGCTGGTAGTGTGAGGGGGAGCTTGGTGGACAGAGTGGTGGGGGGAGCAGGGCTGGAGGCAGTAGTTGGTGGGGCTGAGGATGTCGAGGGGGCCAAGGAGGTGGTGGCGGAGGCAGTCGTAGCTGATGGAGGAGGTGTGGTAGTGCCGGTGGGGTCGAAGCTGAAGAGGGGTTCGCCGAATGGGAAGCTCGCCCCACAAACATGTGGCGTGTAGGGGGGTGTACACACAAACTCCTTTGTCTGCTGAGCTTGTGAGGTGGGCACAGGCGGGAGGGGCAGGGGGAGAGCCGGCAGAGGAGGATCGAGCTGGAATGAGGGCGGCAGAAGAATGTTCTGGGTTAAAAAGTCTAAGTCTGCTACTGTTTCAACGGTGACAGGGGTGGGAGAGGACGCAGCTGAGGGGCTTTCGATTGGATGCTGCTGGAACAGGCTTTCTTCCTCCAGAGAGGAGATACTGGAGCGAGGGTCACCCTCCAGCTGCATGGCCTCAGCTGCAGAGCTCCCCGGTTCATCAGAGGAACCCACGCTGCAGCCAGCAGTGCTGAAGTCGAAGGACTGGCCGGACAGGCCGCTGCTGCCCGGGGTGAAGACTTGGTCTGGGCTGGAAAGAGTTTCTGGGGACTGGAGGCTGAGACTCTCCTGCTGAGTGGCACCAGAACCTAGAACCAGGGTCAGCTGGGTCTGTTCTGAGCTGAGCTGCTGACGCACTGACCAAGCCTCAGACTCACTGAAAGGGAACAGAAGAAGGAGAGAGGAAGTGAAGCTGTGGTCCTTCATTGAATTACTCAGTCTTCTATCTACTAATGGATCAGTGACTTGGTTTAGAGGAGGTGGAGCCCACCTGATGATGTAGTTGTTGCTGCTGATGGGGAATTCTCCAGGCTGCAGCTGGAGCACCATGTAGAGCCAAACCCACGACTGGTCTTGAGCTTGTACACGCACCACCATTTCAGCTCTGCCTTCTCCTCCCTCTCTCACTGGTGAGAACAGTCACAGCACACGTTGGCATCAGTTTGTAATCCTATTAATCATCGTAGTGATTTTCACTGTGTGGATGTGCCAGTGGGCACGATGTGAGTGGGCACGCACGGTTGTAATGTGGCGTGTAGGTATGTGTGAGTACACTTACATAGGCTGCGATGCTGAGCGGAGGCATGTGACAGATCCTGTGGGTGGAGGAGGCTGTACCAGGAGCAGGAGCGTAAGGCTGTCACATCAAAGCCAAGATACGCGCTCACACTGCAGGGGAGAGTGGGCGGCGATGCGTTAGCAGAGTAATAGTTTGACACTTCGTTGATCACAAAAACATTTATACAAACAGGTGGGAGATATTTGTGTGAGCTCACCTGTCCTGGGCAGCTTGCAGCCTCATGTCCCGGCCGTGCTGGGAGTGGAAACAGGCCAGGAACAAGTTGGTGTCAGCCAGGGGAGAGGTAGACGTGGACTCGGGGCTGGGGCGGGTTGGGTGGGGCTCCAAAGGTGAGCAAAAACAAACCCAGACAGGATTTGAGGTCCAGTAGGATCCCGCAGCAGAAGAGGAAGGGGGAGAGAGGCAGCGAGCTCGGATCAGAACTAGCTTGTTCCCAGCACTCTGCCTCCGCACCGACTTGGAGGTGTTGAAACGGCAGCGGAAGAGACAATCTGTACAGATGGCGGAAGATTTATTACTCACCACACTGAGGCTAAACATTGTAAAGTGTGTGATTCCTCCACATCCCTGTTCTTACCTGTCTCGGCTGAGGTGGAGGATGACAGGTTGGTCCTCATGATGAAGTGATCAGAGGCATCGATTATATCATACACGCTGTCTCCCTGAGCCACCAGATCCACCTGACCCAAAACACCAAAACTACTATTAATGAGGCTCGACCCTTAACACATCTAGATGAGTAGAGACCGGTGGAGGCTCACCATGGAGTGTCCCAGGTGCTCAGAGACGCTCTCTGACAGGTACAGGAACTTCCCTTCCCCGGTCAGCAGCATCAGAAACCCCGGGAGCGCCTGCATCAACTCTGACAGCTCTTGGAAAGACAGAAATCTCTCCTCACTAGCAGCAGTTCCAGCTTCTAGGGGGGAAAAAAGAGAGAGAAGAGAAGCAGAAGAGGTTAATAAACTGATTTGACAAGTAAGAACATGATGCAGCAGAAGAGTCTGCAGTGTTTCAGCACCACGGACAGCGGTGCGGCTGATTGCATGATGCAGAACCGTTTCAGCACCACGGACAGCGACGTGTTACTCTAAAACGCCTCCATCAGCTGCTGAATCCAACATTAGACGCTAAATAATACCCCCCCCCCCAAGTGTTTGTCATTAAGAACTCGATTTAAATCGAGACATTTGCACGAGATGTCACATAACACTTGTTGATCACGCAGCTGCGAGGAATTCAAGTGCGTCTATGCAGCAAGATACATCAACAGGTCGTTCGATTGAGTAAATTACCTTGAGTGAAGAAGACGGATTTCCTGGTGTACATGCAGGCGAGTGACATGATGTGCAGGTACGAGAGCCGCGCTTTATCTGCATCAGAGATGGGCAACAAGTCCTTCAGGTTCCGGATCTCTGCGTTGATCTGGTCCCGTCGAGCCTTGGATGCTCCCTTGGTTGAGCGGTACATTGTGGCCGGTGGTTGAAATTCCTCCGGGTCTAAGTTGCGGTGTTGTGCGCGGAGTGTCGGTGAAGGTCGTGCCTCGGCTGGAGTGCCCTGCCTCCGAGGTGTGTGAGGAGACAGGTGGTAGAAGTGCTGAAGCTCTCAGGTGTGTTATTGGACTTTCATCTCAGCCATTTGTGTCCAGAGTAAGGTTGAGAAACCTTCTCTTGTCAGGTCTGCGTCTTGCTTTAGTTCCTCCACAGCGTCCAGCTCGGATGCTGGCCCGCTGGATGTCTGTCCCCCCCTTCGGAGTGCAGGTGAATCGGCGGCTGTGGTAGCCGTCTCTCGCGCACAAGTCCGGATCCCGTAAATCTGGTTGAGGGACTCTGCTCGCCGGTCACTTATATAGCCTGGGACTCCGCCGGAGTAGGGGGGCTCCCAACGCACCAACACCGACGTAAAAGGGAGGGAGGGGGGCAGAGAAGAAGGGGGGTGAGGGGGATGGATACGTCTCATATCAGTGCGAGCGATGCTGGAGCTCTCCCCCTCCCTCTCCCGTGCCCTCTCCTTTCGGTGACTCTAACTCGACGTCAGCTCTTCCCTTTACTCGGTGATGACGTAGGGCTGAAATCGGGAGCTCCGGCGACGCAAAAAGCCCGATTTGGACAAAACCGAGTAAGGGGCGGAGCAAGCGTAAAACGTAAACGGAGTCACCGGACTCCGGTGTATTGGAGGAGGAGGAGGAGGAGGAGGAGGGAGGGAGGGAGGGGGGTATTTGTGCATAGGAAAGAGGTCTCTGTGTTTGTATGTCTGGCACCAGAGGTAGGCTATCATTGTTTGCCTGAACCTGTCGGTAAACATGGCAGCTCGTTAGGCGGCATGAAGCGATTTATTTTGACCAGATTGTTGGAAGATGGATCATGAAAGTCCTCGGTGATCCCTGAGCTGCTGCTGCTGCTGCAGGAGGTGGACATGGGTGCTCAGGCTGTTCCACATCCATCCGTTGCCTTTTATGAATGAAAATCAGTCATGTATTAATGCGTAAACATAAACAGATGTTTGTTTTTAACCCTTTACAACCACGTTAAGCTTAATTTTTCATGATGTTCTTGGTGCTTCCACCATGTGGAAGATGTCTGTATTCCTAAATAGTCCAATAAATGCGAGTTATTAACGAATTCAATGTGGGTTTTTTTCGTCCTGAAAAAAAACAAAACAAAAATCCTGGATTAAAAACTGACGTGTCCTGCAGGTTACCGCCGTTTAAGATCAATAGTTATTAATTCATTTTTATTTCTTTTTACAGCGCAACTGTCCTTTAATAAATGACGTTTGTGAGTGAGTCAGAGTCTGGTCTGTGTTACAATCGTCTCAAAGACTTCTGAGGCAGAATGAGGAGCGTTGAAGTTTTTTTATGAAAAAGAAATGACATTCATAAATAATGTGACGCGCGCGGGCGCCTGTGGTGCAACCTGCAGACCCGTAGGTATACCAGCCTCTCACGTGAGGTGGTGGTGGCGGTGGTGGTGAGCCCCTCTGTTTCTAAAAATAGACTACATCGGTGACCGACAGAAGGTCTGCTAGCCCACCCCCCACCCCACCGCCGCCCACCTCCAATCGCCCTATTTATAGAGGAGGAGATTTCAATTTTCACCAGAAATAGTAGCATTGTGTACTTGACATTCGAAACCGGACACACAAACACACACACACACACACACACACACACACACACACACACACACACACACACACATTTTCAAGAAGGCTATTTTCACACTGATTTTATGTATTTATAGATACACACATACACAGATACATAGATATAGGTATAGATACGTTTTGCGCTTCCTCTCCTTTGAGGTCTGTGTTTGTTGTTGTTCTTGCTGGATGACTGCACCATCCCTCCGTCCTCCTCCCTGGCTGATTTTCTTTATTGTTTCCTACCAATTTGGCAGCAGAATGTTGAATTTGGCCCTTAAAGCTACAGAAGTATTATCAATATGTATAATTGTAATTTGCTGCATACTCAAGGTTGTGGAAAGAGAGAGAGAGAGAGAGAGAGAGAGAGATGTGAGTCTGTGGGCTCATCTGCACATCACATGGTGGAGCAGCGCCTCCAGAGTAGAGACATCACACAGCAGCTAAAGTGAGAACCTGCTGTGACAGCCCAGTGACATCAGTTTTCATTTTGACGGTCGTCACACTCACTCACTAGTGCAGCTCATTGACATAATTGTACAGGGTGTGCAAAATCTCCCTTTTAATCTGCCTCTGACTAACATTGAGTCGCTCTCTTTATTTCAGGTACATCACATAAGACTTGATCTGCTTGACGCGGCTCTGCTTCTTCAGAGTGATGCAATTCTCCTCCTTCTGGCTTTAATCTCAATTACGGCGAGAAAGTGCCATTTCAGGTGAGGATAACAGTTAGCGGGTGATGCCATGAGTTTGGTTCAATCTGCTATTCAGGATGATTCTCATCACTTTGACATTGAATATCTACTGTGCTTTAGTTGATAATTAATGCTACTGTTGTAATTACAAAGGCGGCACGGTGGTGCAGTGGTCAGCACTGTCGCCTCACAGCAAGAAGGTTGTGGGGTTGGAGCCCGGCTCGGGCAGGGGATCTTTCTGTGTGAGTCTCCATGTTCTCCCTGTTCCTGTGTGGGTTCTCTCAGGTACTCCAGCTTCCTCCCACAGTCCAAAGACATCAAGAGGGGACGAGGCTGATTGATACTCTAAATTGACCGTAGGTGTGACTGTGAGTGTGAATGGTTGTCTGTCTCTATGTGTTGGCCCTGTGATGGACTGGTGACCTGTCCAGGGTGAACCCTGCCTCTCGCCCGAAGGCTGCTGGGATAGACTCCAGCCCCCCCCCCCCCCCAACCCTTAACAAGATAAGCAGTAGAAAATGGATGGATGGATGTAATCACTAAATATTTACCTTTATCCATATCACAAAGATGGAACAGGGCTCCTTATAAATTAATTTTGCGGAGCACCCCAGGGCCATGTATTTAGTCTCACATGGGTTCCCTCGAACAGGATTGTAACATTTGGTGTGGATTATTACCATAAATAAACTGCTTAGGCAAACAAAATTTCATGAGGTTTAAAAGTTTTGTTTTGAAGGACAATTGTCACAAATTAACAGCATTTTTTTTTTATTTTTGAGTCTTAAATGCTGTCCTTCAAAGTGAAAGGCTAATGTTATGCTAACAAACTACCTCATGAACGGATGACTTCCGTGTTGCCGTTACTAGCTTCATGCTTCTGCTGTTCTCCCAGTTAAGTTGTTAAATATTTGCCAGAACCTCTGTTGTCTTGTTTAGCTACTTGTTAACAGACTTCATTTTTATTCACATTAAAAAGCAACAATTCACATACAAGGAATTTACTGATGTATTTTATGTCGTACAACAAAATATTAGATACAGTTGCATGAACCACAGACTTATTTCCTATTGTTTTGTACTTCAGAAAACTGTATTTTCTTCAAGTCCATCAGAGACAGCATTCAAAGCTGTAATAGAGACACTTTTCACACAATATTCTGACATTATAAAGACCAGTGGATCAATTAAACCATCAGCTGGATGGATGTGTTGTGCATGCATCCCCATCTCCACAGACATGAGGATGCATCCACAACACTTTGGATCTGGTCTGCTGAGGAGAATCTTTCATTGGCTATGCCAGTGTTCTCACTTTCCTAATCATGCAAACCTGCTTGAATGCATTTCTAGAATCAATCCTGAGACTTAATAATGTTGTCTGATGATGAAAATGTCTAAAAACAAATACTTGTGTTTAGTTTCATGTGTGCTCAGGCTGATATTGTTACACGCCTGCTACAAAATCTCCATCTCTGCTGTTAGCTGGTCAGCTGCAGTGTTTCTGTCTGACACGTGGACATGTTTAATTTACGTGTTAGATTCCTCACTTTGTGTCTAGTAAACGTTCTTTTCTTTACGTGTTTATTTTCTCATTCGGGGAACATGGCCTCCTATGCTATAGTTGTAACGGTTTCAATTGTTTGTACACTCTGATTTAATGTTTTAATCTATTTTTTATCCGTTCGTTAACTTTCTGCTAATGTGAATAAGCCGTCTGTTTCATGCAGCTGCATGGAAAACTTCCGACTGCGTTACGGTGCGTCATCTTCTCCAACATCTACATTTTCTTGTTCCCTCGGCTTCTGCACGACGTGAATTGTATACCACAAAACCTGCAAATTCCCAATTCTTTCCATGACTTCCCAAAGCCTCCGTTTCTTATTGACACGTACATTTTTCTTATCTTTCAGACACTCAGTTACGTGTGTTGATTGACATTGTACATAAATCCAGCAATGTTGCATTCAAATTATTTTGCGTCACTGTAACTGTCATCTTTGGAAACACACATTCGCACCAAAATATAATCACAATGCTGTTAGTTTAATAGCCATTTTCTTTTTAAGTGAAAAGGTTTAAGATTGATTATTTTCTTACTAATTTTGCCCAAAAACATTTTGGTCAGAACAAAAGAAAACTGAATTGCCATTGCGGTTAGTTTAATTTGGCGGAACGGTTCCGTTCTCGGACCTCGTGTCCGTCTATGAGCATAAATAGAAATTCCGAAGTCAGAAAGGGCGCCAGCAGTGGCCTCCGTAAGATCCAGGACTGAAGCTGCAGCTCTGACAGCAAAGGTGACATTGATTAGGTCAAGATATAAAAGAGGAGTTGGGATACAGAAGAAATGAAACAGCTTGAATTATGGCACCTGGAAAGAGAGAGTGTGGAAGGAGATAACTGGGTCTTCCGGCTTGGATCACCTGATCATCAGATGATACATCAGGGCTGAGCTGAGGCTGACTTTGTGGCCCTGAACGAGACCCATTCTCCATTTCTTCCTCTTTGCTAAGATAATCCATCTCTTGCACAGGTGAAAAATACCAAGATGACATTTAAAAGTCACAATCCCACGGGCTTTCCTCATAATTGGGTCAATAAAGACCAACCTAAATCCTGTAGAGCAGATTTAGACAATGAACATGAATTTTATTGTGGTGCTTATTTCATAAAAGTAGGGGTTCATAAATTTCAGTAAAGATTTTAAAATCTCTTAAAAAAAAAAAAAAAAGGCCTCATAACTGACTCCATTATTTTGGAATTCCTGAGCTGAGTGTTTTTGGAGCCGCTGCCTCAAAGGATAGATTCAACTACAGTCACGTCCCCGATGAACAAATCTGTTTTATTTACTTAGCACCAAATCATTACAAAGGTCATTTCATGTCACTTTACAAATAGAGCAGAACCAGAAGTGCGCAATTTAAATGAATTTAGTTGTAAGAGACCCAACAATTCCCCATGAGCAAGCACTTCTGCGACAGTGGTGATGATGAAAAGCGGAGCAGACCCGTGCGGTCCAAGTAAGGACAACATCCATAGTCCTGCTCTTTAAATAATGAATTTGAAAGTTCATCTGGTTACTTTGAGTTGAGGCTTCAGCTCTCTAAGTTACTCTAATTGAAGGAATTGCTGGTCAAATTTTCACTGAGTGTGATTTTAGTCGAAAATCCCTTCTTCGTTTCAGCAGAAGGATAAACTCAGGGAGGCAATTTAGTAGGAAAACCAACTGTTTCAAGTTAGTTGGATTTGCTTTATGATGAATGGCTGAATTTCAAAAGTTCCCCAGAGCACATGATGATTGTCACTGAATTGCGGTGTGTTTGTGACGATTTCTGCTGTTGGACAACAACACTGCACTCTACATATGTTACTCACATTATTTACAAAGATTTCCAACCAAATCAGCGTTGATCCCTCTGAAGTAGCGGCTTCTGTGTTCTCCCTGCTCCCGTCTCCTGCTGCACCTGTGAATCTCCTTGAATTTGTGACTAAGCACACATCATATTCTCAAGATGTTAAGAGAAGGCCTTAAAAAAAGCGCTGGCAGACATTCTGTGGACAAAAATAGCACGCATTTTTATGCAGGAGCTACCAGAAGAAAAACACTCATAGTTGTTTCACTGGCAGTCTCGGAGGTACTTAAGCTGTCCCCATGTCCCACACACTCGATCATCTGAAGCATCGCCATTGTTGTGGTTGTCATGATAATCTCCGCCATTATGTGGTGGTATCATGGGGGGTTTGGGGGTGGGGTGGGGTGGGGTGTACATAGATGAGTGTCTCATCTCCCTGACAGCAAATGGACACAAATGAGTCCAATTAGCGGTCCATCTTTGTGCCAGGAATTTATTCTCTGTTTTCATTTAGCCGTATAACCCTCTTTAGATCAGTCACTCGCTCACAAACACATCAGCACATGAGGGATGTGTCTTGCATGTTTTGAGGATGGGGAGGAAGTAAAGCCAACAGGAGACACTCATGGAACCTGTCATTGTGGTTAAAGCACCCCCCCCCCCCCATCCGACCCAACAATCATATGTGCCTTTACTCATTCACTCACTCATTCCAGTAAGTTTCTCACTCAATCACCTCTTTTCTCTGTAATTTTTGGTTATGGACTCTCACTCACATTTTCAGTCATGATCGAACCACCAAACCAAAACTGTCAATGGAACACCTTACTCACTCATTTACTTACTCAGTACATTCACACAAACACACACACACACACACACACTCACACTCATTCATCAACAATCTGACATATACACACACACAGATATATCGGGCTGCAGTGGCGGGCAGCAGCTGGGCCGCCAACAGGCTTGACTTTCACAGCTCAAACGGCGGATGAGGGCCGAGCTTCATGTTCCTCCACAGCCTGAGTCATCATCACAGGGAACGGCGAGGAATCATCATCATCATCATCATCATCATCATCATCATCATCAGGCTCCGCAGCGACTCCATCACAGTGTGAGTTATGAAACTTTATTACAGATGGAGAGAGAGAGAGAGAGAGATTGTGTTTATCTTGAATGTAAAACAGGATATAAATAAATGACTTATTTTTGGAGCACTTGAGTGTGAAGAGTGCCCGAGGGGAGGGGGCGTGTATAGAATATACTTTCAGGCCAAACAAAAAGTGTGGTTCTCATGCCAGAGGTGAATGATACTTGTCCTTTCTCTCCAAGACGGTCTTTTCTCTTTCTGTTTATTTTTATACCCAGAGAGTCCAGGTCTGCGCTCCTCTTCTTGAAAAGAAGGAGATAATCTGTCGCCTAGCAACACCTCCCACTCCTGCATGGGAGCAGGAGCGAGATCGAACGTGGAGTAAAGAAAAGGATGAGAAATTTAGGTATAACCAGAGACGCATGGACGTTAGCATGTGAGATCTGAACGATCATAATGTGAAAGCGCCGTTATACACACTCATGCACTCCCAACACACACACAACTCTTGTCAGACTTGAGTGTTTATTTTGTAAGGAGCAGGAGCCATTAGCTTCAGCTAATCCTCCTACATACTGCACATCACATCTGTTGCAGCTCCCTCCAGGTAACAGAGTTTATCTCTCGCTTTGTCTTTCTTATTCTCACGATGTGTCTGGATTGTATTTATACATCAGTCCTCAGGAGCTACAAGATTTTGGAAAATGTAATGTTTATTATTGTATAAACTGTGTAAAAATAACATATTGATCCTTTTTTGTTGTTGTTGCTGTTGCTTATTTCCACTTCAGTCCTCTTGTCACAAATGTTTTTTACACCCATACTTATAAAGATTTATATTTATGTCATGTTTTTGGTTTGTTTACCTTTGCCCATCCTGTTTTAGCTGTTTTGCTGTTTGAGCTGGAGTCTAATTCCTCCAAACTTGAGCGACAAAGTTGTTTCTTCTTCTGCAGGAATTCATGACTTTCTCCCTCTGTTTGTTGCTTTCAGTTGGGGTCCTGACCTCAGATTGGGAGTCACAGTGCACATAAAGGCCAACTCCAGCCCCCTTTTAGCTCCTAGCAAGATACCTGCATTGAAAAAAATAACTTGACTCTCTGAAGATAAACAAGCTATGAACAATTTCATTCACAATTGATGCTGAGAAGCTCATTCATGCTTTTATTCTCAGTAGGCTGGACTGAATGCTCCTGTTACTGGCCTTCCAAATTCAGAGCTCCGCTTCCAGACTTTTAGAAAAACAAGACAGGGTATTTATTTTTTTAACTCCAGTACCTTGGTTCACTGTATCTTTTAGAATAGATTTTAAACTGCTACTGATCCTGTAAACATCCCTGATGAACTCTTAGATCCTCAGGATGGAGATAATTATTATTATTATTAATAATAATAATAATAATAATAATAATAATAATAATAATGAATAGGATGGTAGGCTCCAGTCCCCCCGTGACCCTTAATATAGGAATAAGCGGAAGACGATGGATGGATAGATGAATAGGATGGCCCAGTGGTGCCGCTGTCACCTCACAGCAAGAAGGTTCCGGGTTCGAGTCCCGGTTCCAGCACGGGATCTTTCTGTGTGAGTCTCCATGTTCTCCCTGTTCCTGTGTGGGTTCTCTCTGGTACTCCAGCTTCCTCCCACAGTCCAAAGACATCAAGAGGGGACGAGGCTGATTGATACTCTAAATTGACCGTAGGTGTGACTGTGAGTGTGAATGGTTGTCTGTCTCTATGTGTTGGTCCTGTGATGAACTGGTGACCCGTCCAGGGTGAACCCGGAAAACCCAGAACCTTCTTGCTGTGAGGCGACAGTGCTGACCACTGCACCACCGTGCCGCCCTTTATCAATTCATATTTCAGTATTTAGGGATTAATGATAGCTTCTCTCTATTGCTGAAAATATGAAAGAGTTCTTTCCAGTTGGTTGGTATGTTTGACACCTGAACAAAAGCCATGAAATGAAGCCCTGGACAAGTTTATTCCCTGTTTATCAGCATAGTGATTATTGGTGTCAACTCAGAGTGCATGCAAACAGCGCTGCTGTGTTACACACACAATGCACAGATAGTTGTGTACATTATTCATCACCACGTACCCTCACGTCCTAGTTAAGAGCCCGACTGGACTTGAAAGCATTGTCTTTTCGTCTTAATCTGAACAGGCAGAATTTTAAGTTAGTTTTTAATTGATTTTATAGATTTTAAGCTTTATATTAGAGCAGCATCTTGTGTTTTAAAGGTGTGGCACAAATGCTAATAATAGTAGTATGATAATGACTATTATGATTATTGTTATCACCAAGGTAACTTCGTCTAACTACATACCGCTTTGCCTGATCGGATCCATCGACTGACAGACGCAACCAGTGAATATGAACAAACGCCCACGTTCCGGCTCTTCACCTCCTGCCTTTATCCATCAGTTCCTGCCTCCTTCTCTCCGTTTGGCTTTGTGAGCCAGTAGCCTTGTACCTTTCTCTTCATTTTTCAATACTCCGTTTATTTTTAGCAGCCACAAAACAGAACAGGGGGCAAAAGTGTTTCAGTATAGTTGTGTTTGTGTGTTCTCTGCCTCCCCAAGGTCCCTAGATTGTGGGCACAGGAGAACATAGGGAATAAAAACCTCGGCATACAGCGTTGATATTTCTATTTGCGAACGATTCTGATACAAAAGGCTTTGTCATAGTGATGAGATGTCATGAGATACGTGTCAGAATTGGCAGTTCATGTAGTTAGGTACATTTAAAGCATGTACAGGAAAAAGCCTTCCGCATTTTCATTTGGAAATATTTTCATGTCATATTTATATTTTCACGTTTGTTTCTTCATCGTAATAATGTACATCATTGCCCGTGTGTCTTTTTCTGTGGTGGACACATACAGAGTACTGTACTGCTACATGCCAGCACACACTGATTCTCTCCACAGTAAGTTGGTGCTGATGCAGGGTTGCCATGGTGACGTGATGTAGATGTGTTACATTATGAGAGACCTCCTAGCAGCAGCTCGTTCACTGAGACTCCCTCTCCACCTCCCTGTTTTTCTCTCCTCAATTAACTCTCTTTTTTAGACAAAAGGTCAAACAGATCAAATCAAGCAAAAGACAAAGGTGTGTGTGTGTGTGTGTGTGTGTGCGTGTGTGTGTGTGTGTGTGTGTGTGTGGTACTAGCTGAAGTACTGATCCTCATGTACTCCATCTGGACATATGTTCAAGAGGAGCTGCACTTCAGAGTTGCATAACTAATGCAGAGAGTGGGTTGATGTTCTGTCAGCGAGTGACGGAGGAACACGTGCTGAATCGGTTTTACATCAGCCAATAAACCCCATTTACACCTTCTTTTTCTTATACGCTATCCATTTCTCCCTCTCCCTCTCTTTCTGTTCTCCTCATGGCTCAAAATACAGCACGACTGACCATACAGTCACATGACAACCATCACATCGCTGCCATTATTTCTTCCTTTCTTTGTCTCCTGTCCTGAGCAATTTGCAGATTCATTCATTGCGGGGTGATTCATGAATGGATGGGGTCAATTACTCGTCCGCCGTGGCTTTTTCATCTTTTCCCATTGAGGCCTGTTTTCTACCTATAGATCTTCAAAAATCCATCCCCACACACAAGAGCAGTAAGGAGCTGAAAAACAAGTAACAGGTTATTAGCACGCGTCTCTCCAGGATAACAGCTTTCACTCATGTCACGTGTTTTAACTGAAACATGTTAAAAAAAAATGAGATCGTTATGTATTGCTGTTGGTTACATATTTATCTCCTTCAATGTTCACTCCACAGACAACGTCATAGAACAGGCTTTTTGAGTGACTGTCAGCGCGATTATTGTGACCACGGACGCCCGTGTGTGTCTGTCATGTGTTGTTTCGTCGGTACTTGGAGTGTGTTTCCACAGAGTTCCTGTGTTGGGTTGTGTGAGAATGCGGCACACTCTCTAAATTTTGCATGTTGTGTTTATTTGCATATATTCTCGTCAGTTGATCTCTCAGGGCCAATGCACGTTTGCCTTTTTAATTAAGCAATTAAACATTTATAGAAAGATAACAGGCTCACCGGCAACTTCAGCAGCAAATTTAAAGTTTCCCAATCAAACTGCAATCGGACCCTCTCACAGTACAACATGCAGTTTCTGCTCTTTAAAGCAGAGCTGTGCAGCAATTATACTGAACATGTACAATATATGTGTGTAATTAATATGAACTGGATTGAGCTGCTCTGACCTCCATGTTTCCCTGTTGTGGGATCAGTAAAGTTGATTTTATCTGTTCATAAAAATCATTTTAAAGACAAGAAGAGGAGCGTAAGCAAAGTAATTATGACCACGATAGCTGCCGCTCTGATAGTTTCTGACCAAAATATGTCAACAGTAGACACTTGAGGAAGAGGCTGCTACCTGAGGGCTCCTTGAACTCTTTGGCCCCGGTGCCAGAACCCAGCAGACCTGTTCAGTAACACCTGCATGGCTACTGAGCAGTTGTGACGCCTCCTGTATCACCAGAATGTGTTTGCAGGGTTTTCTAGTTATGCCTGCGTTCATAGATTGGTGAGCTCGTGCTACTGTTTTCAGCTTTACTGATTGCTGACATTTTGGGGAATAGATCACAATTCACACACACACACACACACACACACACACACACACACACACACACACACACACACACACAATATCTGTTTCATAAGTTTGTTTTCTGATTCATAAATCTCCTCCCAAGCTCTGGCTCTCCGGCATTAGCATACCTCCTTTCACTTTTTCATTCCTGTTATTTTTCTCAGGGCTGAATGTCTTTTCAGCATAGGTTCCCTTGCTGCTATACACCCACACACAACCCTAGCAACACATTGTCGTTTCTTGGTAACCACATTTATGCAATGAGTAAAGAAACTGAAGGTTGAGCAGGCATGGGAGAGGTCTGGCTGAGCTTATATAAATCTACCCAAGGACCTAGAAAAAAAAAAGTAATTTCAGCCGATCTCATGTAAAAGCTGCGAGTCAGTTTGTTCAAGTGAGTCTCAAGGTTGACGCCGTCTGAGAACACGCGTACGTGGCGCTACGTGTCGTCCTCTCAGACACCTGCACAGTCATATTTTAATTACATTGTTGTTAATTAATGAAATGTGAGCCAATATCCTGCTCGCTGCGCTACATTCCCAGGGCGTTGATAGAAGATTACACTGACCCGAGGTAATGAACGCAGCCAGCAATTGAACCTGTAATTGGACCAGACTGATAAGCTAATTATTTCCAAAGCCAACAAGAAATGACTCTTGCTTCATGGCAGAATTAGGAGAAGATCCTGAGGGATTTCACTTTCAGTCAGACAAATATTCGTAATAAAAAAAAAAGAAACTTTCTAAATAATCCAATCAAAACATCTGGAACTATGACGTAGATTCAAATGTGCAACTTTGTGTGTGTTTTTTACTGCATCTCTCCAGGCCATCAGACTGAAGCATCAACTATTTGATGAATTACTTTGAAACTCAGTTCAAACATTCATGATCCCCTGAGGATGATTCCCGATGGTCCCTGACTCTCCTCTGGTGCCACCACGAGGTTCATACTCATAGTAAAGAAACGAGAGCAACTGCATGATGGAATGCCTTGAATTTCTGCAACATCTCCAGGACGACTCCCCTGAATGGTGATGTTGACATTTTCTCCGGCACCATCATTAAGCCAAACCCTCTTTTTCTCCATTTTTTGATGATTCATTAACTACTGAGATTCCCATCAGGCTCAGCAGAGGTCTGTGCATAATTGTGGCACAAATTTTTGTTCGTCAGTATTCTAAAATAAGACGATGAAGGTGGTGGTAAATGTTTTACCTTCTGCTGATTTTAGAATTAATTGGAATTGGCATTAGTGTATCAGATATGACTGCAGGTAGATTCTCCTGTTGGTTTTTTAGAATAACAGATCTTAGGTCAGGGTTTGTGGAAACAGGTGGACTAAAATGCAAAAACTAAGTAGCAGGCAGAAAAACAATTTATTGCAAAATGACCAAACTGACACAACACAGGTTCAGAGCAGCTGCAGGTTTGTAAAAAAGAGACCAAGGATCAGAAAGTCCAGCAGAACTAAAATCATGGACTAAAAATCCATGATAATGCAAAATGAAAGCCCAAAACTCGGAGTCCAAGATAAGAACCACATGCACAAACTGAAAATGGTCCCAGTCCAGACAAAAGTGGTAAGTCTTCACCTTTTCTTCTTAGTTTACACACACACGTTCAGCTGCAACACATGATCTTGGAGGGTGGAAGAGTTGTTGGCGTCCAATGCCATTTGTTGAAACGTGTGGACTCCTTTTTCTCTCTCAACCACATGGCAACTCTATTCATTCTAATTAGCTGTCTGCTTCTCTCATGATTGTTTTGTTTTTAAATGACTCACTGATAGATGTTGTATACTGAAATTGTCCTCTGCCTCTGACCAACCTCTCTATATTTCGATAAACAAGGGGTCATTTCCTGCCTCGTGCCCTCTCCAATCTACTCTCCCTAATCACTCAACCCACTTCCTATTGTCAGGCCTGATGCCTCAAAGATTCCACTGCCACTCTTAATGAACTCATGTCAATGCTCCGGAGGTGTGGGTGGAGGGAAAAGACACTCCACCTCACTCTCTCATTCATAATACCTGTATTGTGGTGTTGTGGAGTGGGGGGTGGGGGTGTGTGTGGAGAGGTCTAGGAGTACACTCAGAGCAGATCAAAGCAGCTGTCCTAGGTAGTAGATTGCTCCTCCATCATGGCGACATTCACAAACACATCAGGGGGGACACATCAGGCTGAATGAGGTCTGAAAAAGAGCAGCCATATTTTTTCTACTGGTGTGAAGGCCTGTGGTGGTGTAATGGTTCTTCTCTTCCGGTCCCCATGCCCCCCCCCCCCCCCCCCCAAACCCCCACTGTGGCCCACAGGGCATGGCGTACCCAGAAATGAGCTCATACTTGGGCAGAGATGCCAAAAATGAGGCCCAGGCTTTCCAGCACCCCCCACCCAGCCACCCAAAACACTCCTCCCACTCGTCTGTGTGGGCACTGCCACTCTCAAACACACACTCTCCTATGTAAACACCCACACACAAACACAGATGCAAGAAGTTGGATGCAACACACACTTCTATTCTTTCTGGGCAGGTTCCAACAGGAAATGCCAGGGGACACGCACACACACACACGCACACACACACGCACACACACACACGCACACACACGCACACTCACACACACACACACACACACACACACACGCACACACACATGGACTCACACACACACACACACATATGCACACACAAACATACAGACCTCGTACCCTACTGCTCTCTTTAACACCATCACTGAGCTCTGTCACCTCTGATCTGCATCTGAATCTTTCCGGCAGGATGCCAAGTTATGCAAGGAAACAAATCAGCTCTTCAAGACATTTCTGAGCTCAGGAAACATTTCTACACTTTAGTTGCTGTATTGTACATAATTTGTGAAAAGCAACATTACTTTTTCCTCCCACAGGGGTATGAGTTCATGGAAAATGGAAGAAAATGTAGGCTCACTAGTCAATTAGGTTATAAAACCAACAGTCTCCTCAGGTTGTTGCTATTCTGGGACTGTTGAGGGAGGAGATGTGTGTGCTCTGCTGCCCCCTGCTGGACAAGTGCTGGATGCTGTGATTACGTAAAACAAGAGCCTTGTGTGAGTCATCACCCCCCAGTGAGGACAGATGGTGTGTGTGTGTGTGTGTGTGTGTGTGTGTGTGTATACCTGGTGGGACTACAAGTCTATTTACACAGTCACATTGGGGGAAGTTGCCTCTGTTGGGGACAAAAATCAAGTCCCTGCGATGTAAATAAGATGACTTGTTTTGGGGTTAATGTTTGTTACATCAGTTTGAGTGAAAGTGATGTCCTCTAAAGCGATAGAGACGTGTGCGTGCGTGCGTACGTGCGTGCGTGCGTGCGTGTGTGTAGGACTGGGTGGAGCGAACAGCAGTGGACTGTGAAAAAAGGGCTTCCCCCTCTTTTCCTCCCCCTCATTCTCTTTCTCCTCAGTTTTTGTGGGATGTGAGAATCAGTTAACACGCCAGTGAAATGCTGTTACATTAAAAATAGATCAGAAAGCAGCGGAGCTTCAGTTTTGTTTAATTTAAACTGCAGCCATTTGTTCACTCTGCTCCCTAAATTAAGGAAGTCAGGATACAGATTTAATCTGTTCCTTCTTCCTGCTGACATGGAACTTTAAATAAGGTTACAGCTAACAAGTAGTTACAGAGTTTGTTTGTAACATATAATATTTGCAAAAGTAAGGGCTCTATTTTTCAAAATGTGTACAGTAGATGATATCTGGCATGTTTAGACAAATAAATAATAGAAAGAATAAAGAATAAATAAACATCCAATATATAAAATATATCTAGTGGCTCAGAATTGGCTTTTTAAAATAGTTAATCCATTAATCCTGATCTCTATTATGTGTCACACTTGCTTGGTTTACACCACAACATCCAGAACCTAAAAATATTCTGCTTTCGATCACACAAGACAAAGAGAAGTAGCTCATCCGGATGTTTAAGAGGCTGAAAAGAGAAAAGTTTTAACTTTTTTTTTTCTTGAAGAATGGAAACTGTAAGTCAGGATTTGTACACATTTTTAGAGTAGGAAAGGAAAAGGAAAAACCATGTGACCGAACGTTCGATGTACACTTACAAAATACAGAGAAATCCAAGTCCCAGTTCAGCTGCATGTATTTAACTAAATTTACAGTATGAATCAAATTAAATCAAAATCAGCCACTGAGATTTTTCCGTCTACTGAACCACATAGACTTTAATATGTAGTGATTTGGTAAATGCATTTGTGCCTCTTCTAAATTGATCTAGCTTTTCTTATTTAAAAAAAAAAAATCCAGTTCTGTTATTTGCTATCTTCAAATTCCATGAATTTTCCTATTTTTTTTTTTATGACCGTATGAACATTGAGAATTGCATTTTTAATTATCAGCTATTGATAAAAGAAAATAATGTTTTAATGTTTTATTGTCACACTATGTTCAAATAGAAGTTCATTCAAGGTCACACTGTTATCATCATGAGAACGCACCTGCCTTGATATGAGCACCCATCCACACTCCCATGTATCTGTATTATCAGTATAATAAAGAAGCAAGGAACTGTCTCGGCGGACTCTCTCTCGGGAAGCCACTGAGACAGGGTGCCCTTTGTACAAAGCTGAATTAGTTTGTGTTGTGTCTTTCCTAATAACGGGAATTTAGGTTTCGACCTGTTTTCCCTTAACAGCTATCATTTCTTTCTCACGGCTAATTAGCTTCTGTCACTACAGAGGTTTTGTTCCGTGGTCGTGGGAGTAGAGTCGCACACACACAATGCCAACACTGAAACTGAAGCAACAAGTTGAAAAGGTATTATGTTTTATTTGGGTTCAAAATTTAGATAAAAAAAAAAACAAAACACAACACAATCAGCAATGTGACAAACCTACAAACGGCGATGGAGAGCGTGAACATAGGAATGGACAGTGAGGAAGAATGCTGAGGTCTGAACTGAGTGGTTAATGAATCACTTCTGTCGACAGGAAACAGAGTAAAGTGACAAACAAAGCGGAACCGAGAGAGAAGGACACAAAACTGGTGGAAACAGATTCACTGAGTGACGTCAGGGTGTGAATCACTCCACCTGAAGGCAGACAGAAAATATGTCACACAGATTTGTTTTCAGCCTGATCAGAAATGTGTCCCTTTTTATACAAATTGACCACAGAATGATGCTGTCAGATATGTGTAGCATAGAAATAAAAAAACAAAAACAAACACTAGTATTCATGATACAACAACTCAACTAATTGTTTCAAGGCTGCTACAGTGTGCTTTTGATTTCTTTGGCGTTACGTTCTTACACATTTTGGTGGGCTGACAGAAATGTGTGTCTTTTCAGAAAACTGCGTACAAAAAAAGTTAAGAGTGTTAACATCACAGTGACTGGTTGAACTGCATTGACCACTTTTGTTTTACAGCTTCTTTTTTCCTCCTCAGCTCTTCAACTTTCTCAGTGTCCCTCCACTCTTCTTCTTCTTCTTCTTCTTTTTCTTCTTTAAAAGGAGTACGGGCCGACATAGATGGAGAGTCTGAGGGCCGAGCTGGTCTGGTAGCTGCCCTGATAGCTGAGCAGTGGGTTAACTGACACCATCTCCAGGTCCAACGTGTACTCCCTTGGCCCGGACACGGCGCGGGCCAGCACCAGCATGGCACTGATGTTATTGATTTGCTGGGAAAGAAAAAACAAACAAACTCATGAGAATCAGCGAGCAGGAGACGAGAGACTTAAAAAGCCTGGCACGTCCACAAAGGTGTTTCTGTTCAGAGTTATCCAGTGAAAGACATTTCTTGTCTATAATAGGATGAGAAGGAGAAAATATCAGAAACAGCTCTCTAGTGACCCAGTCCAGTACAACAGCCCCCCCCCCCCCATTAGATTAAATCAACACCTCTCAAAGAGATTCAGAAAAACAGACCAGTCTGAACTCTAATTCCTAATTAATAGCAGGTCTTTTGAGAGGATCCTGACGGTCCCTTCACTGTTTTTTTATCCCTGTAATCTCCCTGAGCAATTGGGCTGTGCCATATTATGGTCGATATGTATATTATTCATTTATTTATTCATTTATTACACTGGCAGCTACATTCCACAGGTCAGCTCCTGAAGGGAGCCGGCGTTAGGGGCTGCCACATGGCTTTCATTACTCCGTCCTAAATCTCTTTCTCTTGGTCTGTTTATACTGTTGTACGTACTTATTGTAACACAATACCCATACATATTTATTGATGTTTTTACATACTGCATAATTGTTTACTATGGTTGATATACACTGTTGCATAGTGTACATATTTCACATACACTTCTTATTTTTCATATTTTTGTTTCATAGTATAGTGGAGTATATAGTGTACTTATATTTTTTACATATTTTACATCCTGTAACATATTTCTTTTCCCCTATTTTTACCTTCTTTAACATAGTTCTTTTTCTCTTCTATAGCTCTACATTGGGAGCAACTGCATCAGACAAAATTTCCCCACGAGGATCAATAAAGTATTCTGAAGCCAGACGGATCTTAAAAGTTCCCAGGCATTCTATGCCTGTGCTGGGGTCGCTACCACACACACACACACACACACACACACACACACACACACACACACACACACACACACACACACACACACACACACACACACACACACACACACACACACACACACACACACACACACACACACACACACACACACACACGACTACTCCCTTCACACCTAGTTTATTTTTAACCACATCAAAGAGCACCCAAACAACATTTCACTGCCCATTTGGACCCGCACAGAGGAGCGCGAGAGGCTGACATCTCATCAGAACAGGAGAATTCAACTGTAAAAGACCAACCAACAGCACCGATTTCCAAATGTACCACTCGTCATGTAAACTCAGGCTAGTTCTGTTTGTTTGGCGGGCAGAATTACATCTTTAACAAGCACTGATTTGATTGAAAGCTTTTTAAAGGTGTTTTAAATATATGTGATAAATTTAATGGTGTTAAAAGTTAAATACGCTGTATCTTGGACCAAAATCGTTCACATGAATCTTCTCACCCTGATGTAGAAGTCTCCGTTATCGTCGCCGGAGCGGATGCGGAAGGTGTTGTAAGCCCCCGGGAGACGCTGGTGGCCTGGATCTGGAAGATGTCAGAGGGGACGGAGCGTTCCGAGGTGATGCTCATGTAGCGGTGGACGATGGAGAAAGGCAGCTCTCGACAGGCGGGCTTGTTGACAGGACACACACAGCGACTGGACACACAAAAAGAGGAGGAGGTGAAATTCAGTGCAGAAAAACATCAAACTGATATGAACAACAGGGTTCGAATAGCAGTAATTACTTCATTACTTCATTATCATCCTCTCAGCAGTTCATAAAGAGCCCAGCAGAGGGGAGTAATGTGATTCCAACTAAAGCGCCTGTAAGACCTGGATACATATTGAACAGTAGTCATTCTTTCCTTCCCGGTTTTCTAAAACACATTTTACAATAGTAAATCATGTGGTGTGTGTTAAGAGCGATCCACACCTGTTACCAATCCAGCACTTGTTCACAGCTCTAATAGTTTTCTTATTGCACTGGACAACGTTCAAAAGAAAAGGTTGCTAAGTTGGACTCGAGTGTGGAAAAGCTAATTGGGGTAATCTTGCAGGTGATGATTATATTCTGAACTGATGGCCAGAACATATTTTCGAATCTGGAAGAAAGATGTGTGTTTGTGAATACTTTAAAGAGGTGCCGCTCACTTCTCAGATACTTGTACGTAAGGTTCTTGGCAGCGGTTGGTGTCAACACACTGGTAACGTCCGTGGATATTGACACACGTCTGCGTCTCAGTACACTGGTGGTCCCCTGTTTCACATTCATTTATATCTGCAGAGGACAAACAGCAGTGAGTAAGAAAAGGAGAAGGAAGAGAGCTGCTGTCACAGTATTGACTCAGTGCCGCATTTGCAACTCAGAGAGCACAGAGAGGAAGGTGTTAGTTGTGGGAGGAAGTAGAGGCCAGTGTGCTTACCCTGGCAGAGACGAGAGCCCAGCAGCTGGTATCCTTCTGGGCAAACACAGGAGAACTTCCCAGGTTCATTGACACACTGGTACTGGCACAGGTAACTGGAATAGCTGCACTCATCGATGTCTGTCAAAATACATGAAAAGGTTTTATTCATTTTCCATCATTAAAGAGAGAAAGTGGACAGAAAACAGCATATTAGCAGCAGAAACTATGTACTGGACAAACACATTGTGGACAGACTGGGTCTCTTACCGTTACAAGCAAAGCCGTCGGGCCCCAGCTCGTAGCCCTGGTCACAGCGACAGAGGAAGGTGCCGTATGTGTTGTAACACCTCTGAGAGCAGGGGGCCCCCATGTCACATTCATTTACATCTGGGAGACATGAAGGAAGACGTATTCAGAACCAGCCATGCAGTACCAATTCACATTCAAGTAGTGACAGTTAAAAGTACCTGCTAGCACTCAAAGTTAGATTAGATTGACCTTTTTTGTCCACTGTAGTGGAAATTTATCTTCTCCCAAGGTAAAAATAAATACATATATTACACACAACACAACACAACACAAACACACAATAGTAGCATACAATAGTGCAAGCTTACCCTACATGTTGTGCTAGTTTGGACTATCGGGATGTTTTTTTTAACCTGACATTTTTTGGCAGTTCTGCTGTCGTTAGCCATCAATCATCATTAGCTTGCAAACTAAATTTATGTGACTGAGTCTTTCTGCATTCTAGAGTTATAAAACAGGAATGCAGGATGGAAAAAACATCTCTGTGAGCTCAAGGCACCTATTGGTGAGTACCTGAAAGGCAAAATGCACTTTTTGGGTGAAGTATAACTTTAATAAACAACATATCCAAGCTACGGAATGAACAGTGGATTAAAATGAGCAGAATTTCCTTCAAACTTTATGTAGAAGTATAAAACGGGATTGCTTGGAGGTGCTGTAATGTAAACGTTAAATGTAAACTGGACTTTTTGTAACATTCGGGTAATCAGTTGCAGAAGCCGCCACTCACCGATGCAAGATCGGTTATTTCCTGCCAGCTGGAAACCAGGTTCACACTGACATGAGAAGGACCCGGGGACATTGACGCAGCGATGCTGGCAGTACCTGTACCGGCACTCATCGATGTCTGGGAGGAGAGGAGAGTCAGCAGGGAGAGACGTTCACATTCCTGACATTTCATTGAGTTCACTCTCCCTGCTATAAGCTCACCTCAGGCCAGGTTGAGAAACAAAGGAGATATATCTCAAGCTTGGCTGCTCTAAATCATAATGTGACTGAGCTCACCGATGCACTCTGTGCCAACTTTGCGGTAACCATCCGGGCACTGGCACGTGAAGGCACCCAGTGTGTTGATACACTGCTGGCTGGGCTGGCAGTCATGTTCGTCTCGCTCACACTCATCGACATCTGTGTTTGTGGGTAATGTGGCACAGGGAGAAAAAATAAAAAATAGTGAGCAAAGAGCGTCATAGAGGATGAACAAGCTCCAGTGATGACTCTGTTCCCCTCGTTTGCACCCAACAGCTGAGAAAATCACATCCTTTCGGATCATGAGACTTTGCTATCATCCAGCTCCAGGAGCTGTTTTTTGGGGGGGGGGGGGGGGGGGGGTTTGGTTTTGTTTTTTTGCTGCAAGTCTGGTTTTCAAACGCAGCAGCTGTCCTCGTGTGAAATCTATCAAATTCCTTCACTGTCTGCCTGCCCCCCGCGGACTCACACCCACGCAGACTACACCACATTGCGGCCTCCAACACCTGCTATGGCCACCTGTCTCTCACTGTAGCTGCTGACAACAAATTTACACAATCACACACAAACATCCTTAATGATCACTTATCTTGTGGCCACCTGTCTATGAATAAACACCCCCCCCCCCCCCCCCCCCCCCCCAGAAAAAAACCCCTACAGACCAGAGCAGTCACCCACCCACACAGCTGTTTCCCTGTGGCTCATAGCCCAGAAGGCAGGGGTTAAAGGCCTCGGTGGGCGTGATGGCGGGCTCCGGGGCCGGGATGACGGATGCGGAGCGGGGAAGGCACAGGTAGCCTCCATAGTGGTTGAAGCACTTCATCTCCCCCTTGCAGGCATCTGGAATGGTCTCACACTCATTTATGTCTGATGGGAGGGAACAACAACAAGAAATTCAGACTTAATAATGAAAGAACAACACAAGGAGATGATTCCTATTCAGAAGTGTTTTGGTTTTAATAGTTTTACCTTTGCAGTGTTCAGTCTGAGGGTCCCAGTGATACCCATCTGTGCATTCCTTAAAAGTACAGCAGAGAGAAAGAAAGTGTGAGAAAATGATGGCAAGAATGATGCGGACAGCCCTACAGCGCCAAGTCCTTACATAATACAAATTCATGATACATAATAAATCCCCAGTAGTGGGGCATGAAAAAAAAAAAACGAGCAGAGCAACTTGTTTCCTCTGTATTCATGTCGCCGTGCTGCAGTGCCAAAAACACAAACAGTCAGCCGCTGTTAAAGGATGTATGACATTTTAAACTACTTTCCTGAAGCCAAATGCCACTTTTAAAGTCAATGTTTGGAAAAAGGGTTATTATCACTGTGAAAAAAAAGATGTGATCTTCATGGAAAGACAAGCTCAGCCTAAAGAAACATGGTATTAAACCCAAAAATACCCCCCAACTACCAGTATAGAACACTGAAAGCTGCCGTGGAATATTAAACAAGACGTGGATGAGGGAAGACAGGGGATGTGAGGTCAGGTATAATATCTAGTCTGGAAGAAGAAGAAGAAAAAAAAGGAGAAAATAAAAAAGATGGCAGTAGGAGGAATAGAAATTGATGCATCCTTACCGTGTAGGTGTCACTTTCAGTAGGCGACTGTGAAATAGCACTGCGGAGGAACACAGACACACATATGCACACGCACAAGATTGACACACAAGCCCCCTGCATACTAATGTACTAATTGCTGGGAGATGAGAACACACGTAGAACATGCACACAGACACGCAGCTATCAGACAGGTGGAGCTGCAGAAGAGATGAGAGAGGCAGCCGACTTGTGATGGGCAGAGCAGCCGTGTGGCATCTGTATTTCAGAGAGAGACACAAGGAGATACGGAGGGGAAAGGGAGAAAAAAAAGAGGCATCATTAGGAATCAAAAAACAGTTTGAGTGCTTTCAGGTTTGGTGCTGTAAGAAGCTCCAAGTGTCTGCAATGTGATGCAGGCAGTTTTTAAGCAGTCAACCAGAAGACAAACAGTTAGCTGGTTGGACTCAGCTCACTGTTTATCAAGCCAACAGTCCTCCCTTGATTGCAGCGAGAATAAATTGAACCAACTTCTCTGCCAGGTAAAAACATAAACACTGTGACGTACTCCATCCTCCAGCTGAAAATAACAAAGTCAACGCCACAGATAAACTTTCATATTAGCTGCTCACAGAAAGGCCTCTGTGTCCTCTGACTGGCAGACAACAAGTCACTGGAATGACAGCCTCGCTGAGCACAGCCTCCAGAGCAGCGTCAGCAGCGGCACATAATTTCAAGCTGCTCCAGAGACAAACTTCACATTAATTTGTCTGTGTAATGAGGGAGCTTCTCTGAAGAAGCTGGAGATTCTTTATATCAGTGTTCTTGTGCTCCTCCTGAGGTAGATTTATGGTGTATGATGATGGCCTTGCATTCAGCAGAAAAAAGGGTTCTTCATTTAATGTTCCTGGAGGGAAACTATATATTTAAGCGGACTCTGAACATAAACAAATCACATATTCCAGCTCCCACAGACCAAAAAATGCAGAAAAGGCCAATTGAATTGAAGAAATACAAAAAAAAAGAAAGCAAGTTTTTGCAAAGTGAGTGAACTCCAGCTAAAGTTTGTGAGAGGGAAGATATCCTCTCTGTCTGTCTACGTGCAGACACACACGCGCTGATATGAGTCCACTAGCCACATTTCCAGGCACCTCTCATCGTTGAATTTCATGTCGAGAGAAACAGCAGGCCACAGACTGACGTGGACACCTTTAAAATACAAGAGAGTGACATCACATGCCATTTGTGACCCTTGCGTGGCGAAAAGCAGCAAACACAGCGTTATGCTGTAAGCACAGACGGTAACACATACCATCATCATGCAATCATACGGCCGCAGTACGTGACCTCACAGAACTGGCCGAGTGGACGAGCAAAAATGTGACCCAAAACCACCCAAAAAAAACCCCAAAAAACTGACCATCAGAGCAGGGTCCAGCCACTCACTGTGGGCAGCAGGGATGCATGGGTGTTGCCCTGCTGCCGCTGGAGATCGAGTAGCGGTGGACCTCTGGAATGCCCGTGGCGAGGATGTGGGCTCCAGTTCTCAGCTGGGATGCCCTGCCACGGCAGTGGTTCCCAGAGTATCAGTTTCTGGGAAACCCCCCATGGATCACATAAGGAGACAGCTGGTGCCAAAACCTGCTACTGCTCCTAACCTCTCATCTCATTGTGGAGTAGGAAGCCAGAAAATGTGGCCCGGGTGCAGAAGTTCATCGTGGACTACTGATGCAGAGAAACTTACAGTTATGCTGCCTCAGGCATAGCTGAGGCCTCAACATATCGTTGCACTAACACCTGTTCTTTATTGACATTGTGTCTGGTGATAAAATTATAATACAACTACTACTTGGAACCAGGCCCCAGCACCTACTGCTTCAACCGCTTTTAAATCCACAGTTAGCTCAATTTAACAAGCAGAATGTCAGGCAGCTTATAAAATGACCACACAGGGACCAGGAAAAACATACAGTTGGACCACACACACACACACACACACACACACACACACACACACACACACCCCATCATCATCATCTTCATCATCATATCTTGTAGTGTATATATAGCTAGCTTTGTGTTGTTCTGCTCGGTTGTGCGTGGAGCAGCCTGAGAACACGGTGGCCCAAAGCGCCCCTGCTGCGCTTTGGTACTGTTGGCGCAGTGAACCTGCAAATCCACAAGCAGCAGGTCTCCATCACACACAAACACACACACACAACTGAAGTTCTGAGAAACTCCGAAGTCAATGATGGATAGTGGCCCGCAGGAGAGATTCACACATCGTAACCGTAAAAATAACCCCCAGAGTTGTTTCATTCTCCCCAAGGTGAGGCTGCCCTGTCTGCTCCTGCCAAGTGTGTCACAGGCCTGTCCATGCTGGTACAAGATGTTGGGCCTCACTCGCAGTTGAGCTTTTATACCATATAAACTAATTTTAGAAAAGGCCCTCGTGGTCATCCAGGTTTCAAGGGTATCTACATGTGTTTTCATGTGTGAGGGAAGCTAACACCTGCTTCCCTTGTTTCGTACAGTAACTTTCCGTCAGGAACTCATCCTAGAATTCGACCGTGCTGTACTTTTCCTTGAATAGACTGTGATTGTGACACTGAGTTTTAATGTTGTACAAGAGGGATGGATCTTTCAAAACACTGTACAATAATCCAAATGCCCTGTGAGTCACTGCCTTTCCTCCTCTCAACCCTCCTATTACAGGCCTTGAAACTCAGAGCCAAGAGGCAAACTACACAGACCGTGGGCCAAATTATATTGGTTCTTCCAAGACGCCAAGTGTGGCTGGGCCAGCAGAAGCAAGCAGGAGAGCAGCGGCGCAGCTGTGACGTGTACGGCCTGTACCAGAAAAGTAGGAAAGAGATACATCTCAGCTCTCCTGACGCTCTGACCAGCAGGGTAATTCATCCACTAGAACTTATTTTAACAGAAATTTCTTTTTACAATGATGCCAGACATTTAAGAAAGTCAAGAGAACTCACAGACAAGTCTTTTCGGGCGGGTCTCCTGCCTCTCAGTGTCCCTCTGACCAGTGTGTCCGACTGCTGCCGTCCCAGCTGAGTTGTTGTACAGAAGTGGTCCCTTAAACTCCTGCTTGTGTGACCCTGAGAGAGTGAGTGGGAGACAGCTGGAGCAGCTGAACACATGCAAAGGGAGGGAAAGAGAGAGAGAGAGAGAGAGAGAGAGAGGCAGAAGAGGAAGAGGAAAGGAGGGAGGAGAAGAGGGACAGCCCATTCTTACCCCCCCTCGGGCCCCCTGCACTGCCATCTTCCACTCTCCAAACCCCCTTTCGCTGACCCCCCAGGATGCAAATTCCTGGTCTGCGGCCCAAATACCAAGATTCCAAATCCATCCAAATCGCAGGCGGAACAACAACTCACAGATTCACACACATGCACCCCCCCCCCCCCCCCCCACTACCACCACCTCAATCCTTGTCCCACAACACACCTGGTTTCATTTAAACTACCCCCCCCCCACCAAAAGCCCACAGCGCTCCCTCCCTTTTCCCATTTACCCCCCATCTATCTATACTTACCTCCCCCATCTTTTCCATAAACTGAGTAAAACCCTTGCTTTCGTCCAATCTGACATGCAGGCTATTTATAGACGCGGAGAGAAGTTAATGGAATGTGGACAAAAATTAAGAGAGTGTGTGGAAAATGTGTCTGCCTATTCAGCAGAATGAACTAGTGTTGCTTTCTGGAGATAAAACACTGAAAATAAAATACTATCATTATTCCCCACCAGCTTTCCTGCTGTGTCTGTACATGACTCATCCATTACTCCACTTGGAATCATTTCCGCCAGTATTTCGTCTTTTAGAGAATTTGAAATCTGTTATGTTGCAAACCGGTTAAGATGTTGCTTAATAACCCACATTTGTCTTTCCAGGTCTGAGTCAAGCAAGACGTCACAAGTTTAATGTCACAACAGCGTTCAAATACAAAATAAATCAGCCATTCTATATCTGAAATTTTACATCGAAGGTTCACAAGCGAAACTTTTTAATATTTTGAGAGTGATAAGTCACCTCCTGTTCTCTTTTGGAGTCCAACTTTACTTAACCAACTATTGTGTGTCTGGGTGGTGACAGCTGTCATTACAGGAGGACGTTGTTAAGAATCACACTGACGACGCCCTAGATGGACAAACTGTGCCCCCCCCCCCCCCGCTCCCTTATTCCCATGACCACACAGACACGCACCACACCTTCCAAAAAATTGACTAATTTCATGATGAAATCTAAAGGTTTAATCTTCACGGCGGGTGTAGACGACTGGACCTCCTTTTATTATCCCTTTTTTTTTTTTAATGGTGATTAATATTTATCTTTCAGGCTCGGCTCCCTTCAGTTCTCACAAGATCAATAAATCCGGCCTTCAGAACGACGTAATAATAATAATAATAACAGTTAAAAAAAAAAACATAAAAACAAGAGGGCCCTGATAATGATAACATCTCTTCCAAAGACAAAAAAAACCCCAATGTGATACACTAAATGATAACATAAAACAGAACGACATTTTAATACAAATATGGTCGTTTTATTTACAACCCAAATTTATACACACTGCGAGGACACTAGAAGTCCAAACAAAGAGAGTGGAAGCGGTGATGGGGCGTGAGAATAGGAATTCATCGCTGCTGAGAAATGACCAAGAGAAAGCATGAACCCTGAAAAGGCTTGGATAACAACTGCGTGGAGAGGAGAAAACCTTTCAGTCGTGATACATTTTGAAGATACAGCTTTTGATGACGCCCATGTATCTGTCCCACACAACCTGATGTCTGAGAAACAGAGGAGAGAAACAGAATAGAGAGTCAAATGTCAGTAAATGGAGAATAAATAGACAATAATTGTGAATTCTGTGTAAAGAGAGTCATCTTTGTTCACTCCGAGTAAAGGGCTGGGGTCTATTTTATGAATATGTCTTTGTTAAGCGTGTAGTGGTGCCGGGCTGTGTAAACCCTTAACTACATTCCAGAGTGTTTGCATGAGAGACAAGGTAACTACAGTTTAAGGAATCAGGGGCGAGATAGGGTGACACCCACTGGTTGAACAGGGACAACAATATCACATACAACTTTTAAGGTTGAGTGTTTTTCCTTATTTGGTTATTTTCCCCAAAGCTTTCTATATATATAATATCACGACTGTATTTTAACCATTACGTGGGATTAAATGACTCGGACAGGGCTGTGGGCTTATTTGACCCGTTTTCCAGAATAAAAGCACACAAACTCACTTGAATGTGTCAAGTATGTGCGCAGAGTTGGTGTAGTGTGTGAGGTAGAGTCTCATGTCCGCAGCTGTCCATCGGTCTGAGCGGCACGGCTCAATAAACTGAGGGAGACAAGGAGGGGAGGGGGCGTTACATCACACTGTCTCACTGGCAGACTGAGGCTGCGTCTGCCTACGGAAAATTGGGCTAATACGTCTGTTTGCTGCCTTTGTGTACACACACACACACACACACACACACACACACACACACACACCTTCTCCACAAGATCGATGAAGAAATCTCGGACATCTTTCGTGTTGGTTAATTTGGCGGCAATGTTGACGAGACCTCTGGAAAGATTCTTCAAAGGCAGAGATTTGCATTTTAAAGTGTCGATGATCAATATCACCTTTCACTGTAGTGGTTAGCAAGAGACACACACTGATGAGGGCTGCTCACCTTGAAATTGGCCTCCATCTCATTAAAGGCTTTAGTTTTTCCCCTGAGAGCTGTACAAACAAGACTGAACAGAAGGACAGAGCACACGTTATTCAGACGGTGTGATTATTCTCAAGAGGAGGTCACTTTTATTCACACAGTCAGCAGCAAATGTGCAGGTTTTTGGGTTTCAGTAACCTTTTGTGTTGATCCAGCAGATCCTTGTCAGAGATTAAAACCTTCAGCTCTTTCAGCTCTTGTAGAAACTCTTTATCTAGATCCACATCCATGTCTTCCACCATGTTATCTATAATGAAAACGCACGGCAGACACAGTCAGGATACATTTTCATACCGTTATAATTATTACAATTTACACCCCCCCCCCCCGCAATGCATTAAATTATTATATCGCCATTTTCATTCTGAAGAAGAAACACATCCCCTAATTAGCTGCTTACAAATGTGGAGTTCATCTTTATTCTTATGATGACCTTCAAACGCTGGAGGACCTCTGGTGGTCAGCGGACCTCAGTGACAGAGTCTGCAGGATTCAGCTCTCTAAAATACCGCTCAAACTTCTGGTCACTCCACATGTTGCATTCATCGGAGCAATACATAAACATAAGCTGCATATTACACAAAGTTGTCATCAAATTGTGTGTTATATATCAAAGGCCACCATCTTTGACGTTGTGAGTACTGTGTAATATGTTTTGAGCTTGCTTCTTCCCTGACTTCTGAGTTGCCTTGACTGAATGCAGCATAGTTTCCTGCTAAAGTCATCATCTTATCACGCTTTCAAACATGTGCTGCACCTCCACTTGTGGTTTGCAGGCCAGGTAGTCAATTACTGCAGCTGTGTAGGCGCAGGCGGTGTACCTGCTATTTGTTGCAGATACAGATGTGGACTACGCCACGATAACTCCCTGTACTTTTTTAAACTCATACTACACCAGCTACTATACCGTCATCTCTTTAGGTCACAAGTCACTGCAGTTTGTTTGTGACCTTCCAACCTGAACATCGATTGGCAATTAAATTTAGAATAATCATTCAGTGGAAACAGCAATGTTGACATGACTCATCATCCCCCCCAGGATGAATGACATGAAATGTTGTAAACAAAAAAAACAACAACAACAAAACTTTCTTCTCTTAAATTAAAAAAAAAAAATGTATTCAACATTTAAATAACCTTATAGTGAAGAGATATTGATGTTGTCATGGAGATATAATATGGCAGAGTCCTCCTACCTCCAAAAGCCTGACACTCCCTCTGACCTGAGACCCAAAGATGCATTTCTAATGTTTCCCTTCGAGTCAGTAACACCAAACTAATAATATGTTTATTATGTTCAGTGTAAGAGCCTTATGCCTTTGTTTTTTTCCCCCTCTAAAGTCGACACGTTTATTCTATCATTTTGTTTTTGTAACCCTCAAAGATAAACAAACTAAGAGAGACTGCCAGTTCTTAAATATGTTACTCGTGTCCTCATCTCATAAAAACAAAAGTCATTCACCGACTGCTCCAACCGTCCAGTTGCTGATAAGCTGCCCGGCACAGAAAGCGAAGTCCTGAAAAGTGAGATACTGCAGCTTTCTTTTTCCCGTCTCAAATCGATTGTTGGCAAAGAAGACAATAGCAGCGTAATCCCTGGGAGAAGCAGAGGAGGCAGAATTACAAGAAATAAAGCAAGGCAATCATGAGGGAAAAAATCCAGAAGAATGTGTTTTTCAGGAGCCGTTTGTTCCAAATTAACCAACATTAAAATGCTGTGTTGTAATTCATAAAGACATGAGACCGAGGAGGAAAATACTGCTAATAGCTGATATTCTGCCAACGGCCACAGTGCAGTCTGCAGGATACACAGTTTGATCGCCTCCAAAAGTTAATCACTGCTCCCATTTATCTTTCCACTACTTTTAATCTAAATCTGTCCATTAGTTTTGAGATGTCCTGCAGACGATGGAGGGAGGAAGTCTGTGATTACCTTGCGAGCTTGTCAGACAGAAGGAAATGCTGACGTATGTTCTCCACCAGGGGTCCTTTCAGCTCTTCCACAACTTTAAACACCCGCTTGAAGTTGTCAAACTGAAATGAATGAGAATGATGTAGCTATGATGTGACGAGTGTAACAGAATAATCTGCTTTGGGCTTATTCAGCTGTAACTTCCCTCTCACAGCTAATAAACCACTGCTAGAACATTTACAAACGAAAGAGGAACATCAGCTTGCTGACGACGGTTTTTGTCCGGAAACTAAATACGATGCTAATTATGTGACTGACTGTGAAGGTAAAATACGTAAGACCCGTTATGAAACTGACAGTCAGCTCATGACCAAATCAAAGTTTCAAAACCGAGACATGTTATATTTAGCACTGACAGTGCTGCAGACTCCGCTAGTAAATGCTGAACACTGAAAAAACAAAACAAAAAAAAAACAGCAAGGACTTGGGAGAATTTTTTTTCTGCTGATGCCCATGAAACTGAAAATTAAGGGTTGACTGATGTCTTTATTTCAGGGGTGAAATCGATACGGATTATTAATCCAGTAGATCGATAACAGGTATTTACTATTGCGTATTTATTGCGCTAAAAATTAAAATTTTTGTATTAACATTCAAAAGGAAACAAACTCCAAAGCAAAATGCAGTTAAAAAGCTTATAAGCTGATACACTGAACTACTAAACTAAATGTATTTTATGATCAGAGAACTTTTCAATGTCATCTGAAAAAGTACTCTTAGATCCCAGGAGTATTTCTAAAAGAAATCTCATGGAACATTTTCATAAATAGATATATAAATAAATGAACAAAATACTTCAACCAATCAGACAAGGCTGTGGCAGCTGCAGCAGAGCCAAAAAAGAGCAGTTTTAAATGGTTTTGATCAGCCAACATATTTGACCGTCGTAAAAAATGCTGAATACTGGAGCCAATAATCATTCCAGCCATACCAAAAGAATAATTCACGATTGTCAATCCTGGAATGCATTTCACCTGCCGTCTGCAGCTTTTCAGGGTCACACTTGTCTTGGCACTGATATCATCCAAGTCTTTCTTGGTTCCTTTGGAGAGTTTCTTTCCCAGGACTTCACGAACGAATGCATCATCGAAGGCATAATATCTAAATTTGGAAATAGAGGCACAAGACTGTGGTTACACTCTTATCTTCTACAGAGAACAAAAACAAAGAGCTGGTGTTGAATACGTAGAAAAACACAAGTCACAGTAGCAGCTGTTTTGAGCAGAATAACACAGTGAACAGCAGAGGAAATGGTAAAAAAAAAAGAACAGAAAAAAAGATAACGACAAAGCAAATCCTCATTTTGCAGGTCAGACAGATAATGATGCGAGACAGTGATTGATGATTATCATTATTGCACCTTTCTATGAGGATGGATTGCCAGTGTGGCGTGATCTGGAAAAGCAGTTGGTTGGCGAGTTTGGCTGGAATGTGTAGCAGCCGCTCACACATCTGGAAAGTCCTGTACTGGTCCATGGTGTCACTCAGCAGAACATCAGCGCTGGCCTCAATCTCCTCCAGCACACCACCTTCCATTCGCACCTTCACTGCATCGTTCACTGTTAGTATGAATAAATTAGATGATGAATGACCCAATCATGGCTGAAATGTTATTCAAGTCCCCCTCTGGTCAGATATGTGTTTTTCATCCTCTTCTTCCCACAACTGAATGTTTGAAATTGAAATCCAGTCTTTGAGAGGTGGTCACTAGCATCATTTATAGCATGACCAATGTTTTACATGCTGAATCTTGGTTTACAATTCAGCAGACACAAGTATAAAATTAAACTTTGAAGACTACCGGTAACAAACAGTGAAACACCCTGTGACCAGACGTTATCCATGTAAAATGAAAAATTTCCACTTCATGTAAACTAGAAATTTTAAAGGGGGGGGGGGGGTAGTTTTAAAGACTATGATGGAGTCAACAGTTTTAATTAAACACAACATCCATAATAAAATGATAATACTCTGATTTACTTGCTATGAACTTATCCAAACAATGCCAAAATATATTATGATGCCAATTTAAACAAAGTATACTTTCATACATCTTTCTACGTGATGACAGGCATAGAACTTTTAAAATGATGGTTTCATTCATGGAATTTGGATTTCATCTACCAACGGCTTTATTGTATTAAATAGGTCGCCCCAGCCAGGACACAAATCCAACCTTTATCTCAAATATCTAACAACTTTCAAATAATAACCTTTGAAAAATGTATAAAGCCGTTTCTCTCTCTGACATCATTGATGATCTTCAGTTACAGAAGGCTGGATACAGGTGTAACTAATACAGTAGCCTGATAGTGTGCATACAGAGACGTGCAACTCTTTTCAATCCAAGTCAAACTACAGTACCTGTGTATCCATCCAACCAGAGCTGGTACACCTCCTCATCCATGATGGTGGTGTTACCTACGAATACATCCAGCTCGACTGCCATCTCTATTGAGGCAAAACAATCGAATATCAGAGGGTCAGCAGATGTAAAATATGAGTTGTGTATCTTGGATATTCACTTTCAATCTGAGAGTTTCAAGTATATAGATGTGTGTGTATATATATATATATGTATGTGTGTGTGTGTGTGAGAGAGAGTGTGTGTGTGGGG
Organism: Aulostomus chinensis; assembly: GCF_037954235.1. Lineage (NCBI taxonomy): Eukaryota > Metazoa > Chordata > Actinopteri > Syngnathiformes > Aulostomidae > Aulostomus > Aulostomus chinensis. The sequence continues at coordinate 18,182,148 of NC_141332.1, read as the reverse complement.
GGGGGGGGGCAAAGAGTGACTTCACCTTGAATTTACCTTGTTTTAGAATCCAATAAAAACTTGAGCAGCAGAAAAGCACAATATAGATTGACTTTCACAGCAGACTGTTAAATAAATATAGGCTAACCATAAATATTAATTTCCATGGCTGACTAGCTATCCCTGTCCTTCACATGCTAGCATCTAATGCTAGCTACGTCGCACAGTAACCCGCGTAACAGAAGAACAAGTAATTAACCGGAAACAAAAGGCTCAGTGGCGACCAGACACCGTCTGTATTCAGGTAAATGTCGTCCTTAAAGCACAAACATCTTCCAAAAAGCAGCGGAAAGTATTGTTATGGACCCGCAGTGTCAACCACAGCAATCGCCCAACTTGGACTTCCTGTTTTCTGACGTCAGCGGAAATATTTTTGGTTGGTTAAAAAAATAAAATCGATATAATGTGTCAGACACACGCTTTAAAATAGCGATTTAAAATAAAGTGAAACCATGTGAATAGAGTCGTAAATGAAAACATATATTAAGACATCAATTATTTTTATACACGAAAAAATCCTGGCTTTATGGAGCTTTTAGTAAGGAATACTGATGTGATATTCCTGCCAGTATTAGAATTTGTAGTTAGTTTTTATAATCCCTTGTGACATAAATGCGATTTAAAAATATTGAACCTTTCAGAAATCCAGAAATTGACCTTGGAAAAGTCTATGTTTTTATTGAGTAGCCAGAACCGGAAGTTCAGAATTTAGTAACAATTTAGACAACCATTTGGCAGAGTATGCAAGTATGAGAACACGTTTTCTATTAATGGCAGCCTATGCACAAGTGATAAGTCTAGACTAAACAATTGGGGATTTTTGTTTGTTTGTTTGTTTATTTGTGTGTTTGCTTTTGTCCTTTTTACATTTAGAAAAAAAAAACAGACTCACCTTTCAGGCAAGCAAAAATATAGGATACACTTACATTTACTTTTGCATTTTATAATGATTTTCGTTTGTGGTCTTTCATGTGCGTATTTCTCTAGTACCTGAATTTGAGTCTTATCTCGTCTTACCTTATTTTATCTTGTATCTCATCCTATCTCTAAATCCAAATAATCTCAACTGTCCTTATTATAGCTAATAGGATAAGAGTCATTAAGGAAAACAACAGCCTCTCCAAAGCCCATTGCTGTTACTATGTGACAGTTAATTTATGCCCCTATTTATTTTTTAAAGGCTATCGGATATACGCCTGTAAGCACCGGGACTTGTGAGGGCTTTGCTTGCTTGCTGCGTGTACACAATCTGCTCTCTTTTCCTGCGGCGATTAATCTGAATAAATCCCTGCAAATCCCTGTCCTCGCCCTCCCTTTCTGTGTTTCTGCATGTGTCCTTCAAAATAACAACACGGGGGGGAAACGAGTCAGCAGCTGCACATCAATACTCTCATTTCTAACCTCGCATGACACCGTGATCCGTCCCCAGCTCCCCCAAACCCTCCACGGTTAACACCCTACATTGTCGTGGCCTCAGTGAAACAATGGAGGTGGGACAGAGGGCGGAAGGATGTGGCTGAATGCCTCAGCATATCCCCATTGAAAAAAAAGAAAGCATGCAGTCACACTTTCCACCAGAGTTGAAAAGAAAATGAGCAGCTTAACCAGAAGTCTGTCATTTTCTAACTGGCCTACGGTGTATTTTTCCCTGCAGTTTTAACCACCAGAAGCACAAACCTGTGACTGCGTTTCCCCAAAGATTTTGGTGACAAGAAATCCCCTGAGGAAATGGCTTCAAAGACATTCCATTTCCTTCATATCCTGCTCATCCCTTTTTTTTTTTGTCATTCTTTCATTGCGTAGTAACGGTAAAAAAAAAAAAAATGTTTTGGAATCAAATCGGGTACACGTGATCGCCAGTGAGAGAGCCCATGCCGAGCAGACCATCTTCCAACATCTGGGGGTTTGTCACATCAAGGCAGGAGTCAAACTGGCTGTCGTGATTGTGTTTGTCAAACGCCTGCGTTACATGTCTCATAAGAGAGAGAGCTACTGGAAACCACGAAGCAAACCACAAACATTTGTGATTACAATCTGGCAAAAGGTGTCAAGACACGAGACTTGTCAGTGAATAGCAGAAGTTCCGGTGAAATCCTTCACATTCATTTCGAAAATCCCTTTGAGCGGCATGATTTTTTACAATTATGACTGTAATTGTAATGTGACAAGAAGGCTTTGGTAGGAAGAAAGAATGTTAGATAGATAATGCAAAGATAAGAATAACTGTCTCAATGTAAATGTGAATCATTGAGATTTGAGGTAAGTTGATCATAGGGCATTTCTGGAGAGCACAAACTGATTAAAGTAAATATGGTAATGCAATTAACACATAAATGGACTGAAACGAACCAGCACACCTCGATTAATAAAGCCGCTCCACCTCTTGAGCCAAATATGGATGAACCTTGAAAAAAATGATACAGCAAAAAACAAACAGCAAGTACAGCAAAACATGATGACAAGCAATTCTAGATCTCTTGTCAAACATGTCAACCCTTAAACTTTTGCTTTCCAATAGTTTACATTTAATGCTTTTATTTTGAAGGGTGCAGAGGTGTGTTTCCGGTAAGGCTCACAGCTTGAGGCACTGCTTGCTCCGCAACTCAGCGGAATCGCAGCCGTGGATTGGAAGTGGCGTAGGCGGACATTGTTGTGTTAACAGTCCAGCCCTACATGATGAGCAGGAACGATGCGCTCATCCTGAGCAGACGCAGGCAGGCACCGGAGCGAGCTTGATTTCTCTATTTATTTTACAAAATAAGAATCGCTGCTGCACCGACTGTTTCTCCAGCAGCAACCAGTTCATTCAGCCGAGACGAGCGGAGCCCAGCCTGATGAGACGATGCCAGCGGTGTAAAAACACGCCTGCTGCTGGATTGAAGCTCAGCGGATCGATCGGGCCCTCGGTTATATTCTCTACGGTGCAGCTGCATCCAGAACACCGCGAGAGGAGGTGAAATAAGGCCGGTTGTATTCCTGGCGGCCTGCGAACGCAGCTTGCTGAGAGGATGACAGGCTGACATTAATGGAGTTCAGTGAGGCATTTTCCTACACGACCTCATTAAGGCGTTTTTCCGCGGAGAACGGACGCTCTTTTTAGCGCGAAATAGCCACCGTGCTCCTCGGGATAAATATTTCATGTTTCTGCCTCGGTTTGAAAGGACTGGAGAGGCTGCATGACATCTGGAAGACACGGGACGAAGAGGATGACTCTGTGTTGAACACATCTGTTGTGATTAGACTTTCTCTCAGGGACCCTCTAGCGGTAGTTGTTGTTTTTTGTTGTCGTTGTTTGTTGGGTTTTTTTTTGTAAAAAGAAGAAGAAAATGGGTAGCGAAGGTGAGATATTAAATCGAGAGCTGTCAAAGATGTCTGACGAGGACCTGCTGGCGTGCTCCAAAGAGGAGCTTGTGAATCGGCTGCGTAAAGAAGAGTCAGAGAAAATAGCAGCTCTCATCCAGCGCGGTCGACTGATAAAGGAGGTCAATAAACAGCTGCAGGGACACCTCCTCGAAATCAGGGAACTGAAAGTCATCAATCAGCGCCTGCAGGAGGAGAATGTGGAGCTGCGAGACTTATGCTGCTTCCTGGACGACGACCGGCTCAAAGTGAAAAAGCTGGCCAGGGAATGGCAGCTGTTCGGCCACCACGCAGCCAAAGTGATGCGAGAGGACCTGGGTGGGTATTTGAAAAAGCTGGCCGACCTGGAGCGCATGCAGGACGGGCTGGTGAAGGAGAATTTGGACCTGAAAGAGCTGTGCCTGGTTCTGGAGGAGGAGTGCGTCAGCAGGAGTGACTCCAGCCCTGGAGGGTCTACCGAGCTCACCCTGCCCTGCATGGTGGCCAGGGACCTGGGGGACGGGAGCTCTAGCACAGGCAGCGTGGGGAGCCCAGACCAGCTGCACCTAGTGTGCTCACCTGATGACTGATGGCTTGGTGGGTGGTGGTGGGGTTCCTGGATATGGAAGACTGGAGGACTGACATGAACAGAGTAGCTTTCTGGTGCAAAGGCATCAGAGCCTTTTGAATGCTGCAAGATTTGTGTGCCACTATGTTTTGACTTGACAAATGTTCACCACTACAGACATTTTTAGGACTCACAGTCATTTAATAGATGTTTGCAATTGCCACTTGATAATAGGCCTATGAATATTTTACAGTGTTTTCTAATGAGTCTGTTTTTTCCAGGGGTTCTTCTCTGTTGTTGAAAAATGGGACCAAACAATTGGGTCACATAAATTTATCTCATGCACTGGACTAGCCTACACTGGTAGAAAAAAAAAAAAAACGCCTTTTTTCTATTGCACTGGACAGCGTTACCGTGAATCTTTAAATCACAGATCTGAAGATTCATTTCAATCCAGTTTTGAGCCATATTTAGTCCATTGAAATAGCACTGAAATAGACAAGTTGTGATAAAAGAAAAAAGAAACTCTTTGATATGTGCTTTTGCTAGATGCTAGAATATTTTATGCACTCTTTTCCTCAGGACAGGATCGGAGTGCCATATGTGCATGATGATTGTCCCCGTTAACCAGTCTGATGTGAAGACCCTTCAGGTTTACTGTGGGTGGGGCTGCTGGGCATTACGAGCTATAGAGCCACGGCAGAGCCGGCACACACACGCTACAGTGTCACATCAGACAAGATAGATGTCCTCACTCAGAGCTCACTTTTTTAATCGACTGGAATCTCTTTGTATCAAACTAGAAGGTCTACAAGTTCCAATGATTTCTATTCAAGATGTTTCGATTCTCTGGTGTTACATTTTTATGACATAGTTGTTGTAGGTGTTTGATTAGCATATCACAGAGTCTAAGTTGGCGCTGCTCAGCTCTCTTCTGTAACTCTTGCTTTGTATTTACCCTGTAGGGATAATTTGACCCTTCTTTATCTTGATTTATCTGTATTAACTGGCATTACTAACCGTTTTTAGTTGAAATCATAGATGATGCACATGAATTTGTGAAGGTCTTTAGCTGTTTATTGGTGGGCTATGCCTGTAGTGCATTGAAGAGCTTTAAATACAGTGGGAATGACACTCGGTGATGCTCTGACCTTTTCTTTGCGTGCTCATCAAACAGTTACATTTACATGACACGGAATGATTGATTTCTGTACTTTTGACCTTCATGTACCAACCAGCCGTGTGTGATTGATGCACTTCTTCTGTCATACAGGCTGACTTTACGGATGTTCTTGCGGTTTATTTTTGGATCCCTATTTGCACAGTCTGGGGAGCCGAGAAGGGTTATGCTTTTACCCACTTCTGCACAGACGTCCTTTGACAGCAGCGTACACTGTTTTTTTTTTTTTTTCGCCCTCTAGCTCTCAATCTGACTGTCTCTCACTAACCCCATTTTAGCAGAGCGATCCAACGTCCTCTGAGCCATATATGTATTAGCCAGAGATTCACTTCATCTCTGGGAAGTGGAGGAACAGAGAACACAGTGTTCACGGGCATGAAAGGTATGTATTGGAGGCACCAAGCCCTTTTATTGACCCTTAAAACTAATTCATGTCATGATCAGTTATTCTGCAGATTTTCTACTTCAGTAGATTAATCGTTTAGTCCAGGGGTGCCAAAACATTCCCCCTAAGGTGGCCAGAACTGAAACCTAGTGGTTGGCCGCAAGGCAAAACACACACGTCGTTAAAATGCAAAATGGTACAAAGTTGTCGTTTTTTTAAGTATTGGCATTGTTGAATAACAATCTAACACCATGTTTGTCTGAATTTTTTTGTAAGGCGTGTCTGTTACATCAGGCCACAGGTCCGTTTTTTCCATTGGCCGAGAGATCATGAAGTTAGGGAGTGACTGAGAGGGATTTACAGTGTAATTTTCCATCCATCCAGCCATCCATCCATTTTCTATACTGCTTATCCCTTCAGGGTCGTGGGGGGTGGAACATTGGGCGGGAGGCTGGGTAAACTCTGGATGGGTCACCAGTAACAGTGTAATTTTTTAAAATGTAAGTTTTTATTATTAGACCTATTTTTTTTTCTAACTGTATAGTGGGGCAATTTACGACCTTATCATGACTTGCAACTTGTTTTTTCCAACAATCTCAAAGATATATGGTTTTTAATACAGAACAGAAACTAGCACCACTTCACATCGGGGAGGTTCATACTTTGACGCCTTTCCTTAGTTAAAACAAATAATTGATTACCAACATAGATCGATCATCTGATGTTCATCTAATCAATGAATTGACATCCTGTCCTTGCCCCCTGCGTCAAGTGGGGTAACTGTGGTGTCTCTCTGTAAGTAATGTAAATGATGAATTCTCCCTCGAGTCCGTCGCTTCTGCACTGCATTTCAGCCTCATCTTACCTTTCATTTAACGCAAGAATAATATATGACACCACCACACTCAGATATGAATCTTTGTTCTTTATTGTCTCTGAAACAACACAGATAAGAGACAAAAGTAAGGCACTGCCCACAGAAATTGTTCATCCGTCAGAGAAAATAAAAACATTATGAAAAATATATTACACTCTCAAAATAAATATGTGATGATCTCACCTATATATTCCTCCTACGGCCCAGCCTTAGTGGTCTATAATCTCTGTAGACAATATTAGAAATGCTCTCCATCTATTTCCCCTCAGTGAGGACATTTATAAAGTGTTCCATAAGGATATATCTAAATTCTATATAACATACCGTCAACTTGTGACCATTATATTATTGATATAAAGGCTTTCATTCATTTCAGTTATTCATATAATATATTCTGCATGCTTTTATTACAATTGTCTCAGACGTTCTCCTTTTGCTACGTTAAAATGAGAAATATAAAATCTATATGTTTATATCAAAAAATTTAGAAAGAGTGTAACATTTGTGTCCTGATAATGCCACTTATTTGCATTTAGTACATTTTCTTAACAAAGAAACAAGAAAAAGATGTAAAGTAGCAGATGCGAATAGCTTGATTTGAGTACAATCTATCATGTATTCCAGAGATCCTTTCTGTCACATTTCTGAACTGTAGTGTTGTCAGGTGAAGATCAGGTGATGGGTCACAGTGTGAGGATGGTCGGGGAGTGCAGGGAGTGGTCCGACTGGTCACCGCTGCTACTGCTGCGGCGGTGAGCGATCCCGCAAGGCTGGGGGGCTTGAGACACCTGGACATTTCCCTGATTTGATGTAGCTTGAGATGAGGTGGAGGCACTGGTGTCTGTGGGGGCAGAGGGATAAGTGAAGACCATGGCAGCTGTGAAAGGGGTGAGAGACGGTGTAGATGCGAGGACGGGGGTGTGGAGGGACTCTGAGTCGTAGGGAGCGGCAGATGACGTCGTAGGCTTGGTAGGGAGAGTTATCTTCGGTTTGGGCTTCACCATCTTGGATGGTAGTTTTCTTGAGGGTCCGGGTCTGCTGCAGTCCTCAGGTTCTCTTTTGATGCCCTCAATGGATGAAGTTGCTGGGTTTGGGTCGGAATCAGAATCAGAGTCCCCGATTTTACAAATGGGTCGATGGGCTTCCAGGACCAGCTCAAGTTTTTCTTTCTGTTTTTGTAATTCAGCGATTTCCTTTTGTAGACGGGACTTTTCATCCTCGAGTTGGTCGGTCTCCTGCAGCAGGGAAATGAAGATAAAAACAAACTCAGTCTGAGAATTCTCTCAGGCCAAATTGAGTACCTCATACTTCATCGATGTACAATGTTCACTCACATTTTGAAGAGAATCTGTCAGCTCCCGACGGCGATTGCGGCATTTTGCTGCTGCCAGTTTATTTCGCTCTCTTCTTATCCTCCGTCTCTCCAACTCCTCTTGAGATAACTTTGATGAGACAGAAGAAAAGCCTTTTTTTTAATGATTTCTAATGCAAGTTTGGAGCGTGTTGCACATTCAAAGTTGGGTTGTGTTGCCACATTGCCTTGGGCAACCACCTAAATTAAAAACATCAAATGAACCGGGAGACTGAGGGAGAAATACTACCACCATGTGTGCGCTATTAGTCATCACAGGCATGGCGGCTGAACAGTTTTGAAATGCCTAAGCTTTTGTCCCTTTGTAACACCCAATCTCTGATTCCATCCAGCGCGAATGTGAACAACTGCTGTTGATCCAATATTTCCCGCCCTTTCAAGCTGATGAGTCACCCTCAGACCCCAGCAGTGACTCGGCTATGAGTCATACAACATGACTTGCCCTGGTGAGTCACAGAACAGTCCACTTCCTGTACCGTAAGACGAAAACTCATGGAGCACAAGTGTGACGGAGGTGCGGGCCCAGAAATTATACCGTGATGAAAAGCACACTGGTTCTTTAGGTTAAAGTTTAGTTGAATAGGCTCATTGTAACACGTAATGCTGTTCAGCTAAAAGAAAAAGCAGATCTTTGTGTCATGTGTGATCATTTCACTGAGTCAACATTTACTCCAAGTAAACACATTCAAAGAACATCAACAGTGGGAATTTGGCTCTCAAAGATCACTTAATTTCTGTCGATTATCTAAAAAAAAAGGCAGATGTAACAAATAAGATTTATAACAATAGTCTTTTTCCAAAACAGATCAGTTTGGTATGCAGGTTCAAACCAAACAGCACGGATGTGTCAGTGACCATTACAGGATATTACACACCCCTGACAGACGTGATACAGTTGCCGTCTACACCTCTCTTTCTGCACTTCCTAAAGTTACACATCATTCCCAAGAGAACTCACTCTCCAAACAAGACAAAATGCAAAAAGTGCACGTTTTCACACATTTAAGGATTCTCTTACATGTTCATCGTTCCTGCGCCTTGTTGAACCTGCAGCGTTGGCAGCTGCTCTTATAACCCCTGGTCTGAGAAAATGGGAGTGGGAAGGTGGTGGACCCTGAGGACGTGCCCCTGAGAGGGATGGGTAAGGAGGGATTGGGGATCGTGAAGGACCTGGTGCATGTATGAGGGAGGGCTGGACCAACCACTGGAGGTCCTGGTTGGTTGTGATAGCATTGAGGCTGGGTACGAATTGGCTGCTGCCAGCCATGGTAAACTTCTGTTAAAACATTGGGAAAGAGAAAAAAAAAAACAGAACACAAAAAGAACATAGAGATAAAATTAGAGAGCATGTTAAAAAAAACACTTTAACAAAAGAGCTATATCTATAACTATCAGTGAGAAAGCACATGGCTTCTACAAACTACCTATGAAAGTAGATTATTATAATGTAGAATATCAAGTAAGAGAGTTGTTTTTTGTTTCTTGATGATACACATACTGCATATAATAACAAACAAAACATTTTGTGGAATATTTCTATGAATTACTTATTTTTTAATCCTATTATTCATTCCATTAAATTGCCAAAATTGCAAAAAATAAAAATAAAAAAATATATAAATATATACACTCGTTAAAAAACATTATTTAACTACACACAGTAATAACATATGATGTGGCAGAGGTTGTGTAACTGGTGATAGCGTTTATTGTGAAGTTTACATTTTAGCATAGAAATACCAGAATGACGGTAATATCACCTACCTGTTCCTGATGTGTAGTTGAAGTGCTGGTGCTTTCAATGGATGTCGGGTTTGACCCAGACGCGCTGCCTGTGTACGCCGGGTTGTCTCTTCCCTGACTCCCAAAGTTTCGGTACATCCTCACTGTTTAAATAAAATAAGAAATGTTTCCAGCTGGGGCTATAAAACCAGGTCTCTCAAAATCAGTCTCGTATTTCAGTTCAAATTCAGGGTAAGCCCACCTTATTGCGACACAGCGGTAGAGTCCAAACGCGTACGTTTGAAGGGGAATAAGGAAGGAAAGAACGCCTCGCTTTTTTTTTGGAATCTCCTTCAAACTTCCTAAACGAATCTCAGCACATCGTGAGGTGTTTAGTCATACATCCAGAAGTCAACGTCTGGAAATGATCTTGCGGTTGTAAACTATTAAAGCAGTACTATAGACTTGCCACGCCCCTCTGGAGTTACGGGAAATAATGCTGTCTGGAATCACTCACCAATCTAAGCACGTGAACTGACGTCATTTACCATATATGGTGAGAGTTTCCTACCGAGAGTAAAAACCAGGGATCCCTGGCGGAGCAGCACCTTACTTTGCGATACTAATATTGCTACTACGACCTCTTCTTTTTTCCATAGTGAGTGTTTACTGGTGGAAACTTCACATGATATGCTTCTGAACTGCCATTTCTATTCCGTTCAAACTAAAATGTCAATTTGAAAATCTTCATGAGAAAAAGTAACACAAAAAGGTATTACAGTATTAGCGGGTATTACAGTTTTAGCTATGTTCAATAAAGGAGTCTTCTTGCATGCGACAGTTCAAAGAGCTTAGAGGAACGTTTTATAAAGCTGACAGTTTTCAAGTGTGACTTCTTTGACATTAAAAACGCTATTCTACATGTCTCTTTATGACAGGATGACCACAATATATCAAATTTCAATGGCAGTGTTTCTAGACTGATATAGTATGTAGTATTTCGAAGTATACTATTTCGTGAAACCATGAGTGACTTTACACAGACATCACTATCATGCAGTAAGATTCACCAAAGGTGCTTCATTGTGTAAAGACTTTATTTCCTTACAAGGTAGGTCAACTTTGCCAAATTCACCTGTATATCACAGAACTTGCCAACAATCAAATATCATTGTGATGAAAATATGCCAGATAGACACCAGATTGTCATATAGATTTGAAGAGGAAAAGAATTATCCCCCACCCCCCACCTGCCCCCCCCCCAAAAAAAAACAGGCAAATCATCGTCACATGGTTTCAATCTTTGATTCTCAAATTTGTTTCAGGCCTGCAATAATGAATATCATTTCCAAATACTTGAAAGTAAAATAATACCGAAAAAAAAATAATTCCACAAAGTAAATCTCCATCCATTATCTGCATGTCCTGAACTGGATGTGAGGGAGCTGGAGCCTGTCCCGTCTGTCGTTGGAGAAGAGGCGGGGTACACCCTGCTCGGGTCCAAGATGAATTTACAAGATTTAAAAGCAGAACGGAATTTTTAAACACTTCCATAACAAGAACGACCCTTTCATTGCCTTCATTCAGCAGCTACCTGGATTATCATTTAGGAAATTCAGCACTGTTGCTATACTAATAATGAGAAAAGCACACAAAAATAGAGTAAGATGATATTGTTATACGGCTAAAGACGTCGTATTACATTTGACTATAATGACCACAATTCCGAGATTATAATATTCAGAGGTAATTATGAAATACAAGGCAAAGGGTGGGGAAGGCTCGGTTGCGAGTGGTTGTGTGCCTGATTGTGCTGAGGTCTCTGGCATTCACTCTCTCTTTACAAACCACATCGGCTTGTACGCATGCTTGTGGAGATGAGTCAGTTGATTGCCACAAAGCCGCTGAATTATTTCACCATCCATGTCAATGATAGTTTTTTTTTTTTTTTTACTTGCAGGCAAAACAAGGCACCTAGGAAAGATTTTTTAAAAACGCATGGTGTAGAGTCAGTATAAGCTTAGGCTGTCACAACAGCTGCTGACCTTGCAGTCCCGAAGGACACAGTTCCCGGCAAAGGCTGATTTCTCCTGCTGACTGTTGCACCCATGTCTCATGTTACTGCCAATACTCGTCCTGGGAATCAGAGTTTCCAGGTTAAATGCAAAGATTGTAAATGGTGAACTGAAAAGGAAACAGAAGAAGAAGAAGAAGAAGAAGAAGAAGAAAACGTGACTGTAGACAAATCCTTCTCATAAAAACTGAGACACAAAGTTCTGTCTCTTCATAATTCATGAATGAGAAGAGTGACAGTGAATGCAAAGTGAAACTGCGAGGGGGCATAACATGAAGTCTCATTACTGTTGTTCATTTTAGTGCTGAGCTTCGGGTTTCGGATTGCAGCAATATTGTATCCTATAATAATGAGGACACGCACACGGTATTTTATTCTTTGTTGTAAGTGTCAGATGAAGAGAATAGAAGGTAAAGGTGAGACACTGGATGACTAGAGCTTCAGGAATGTGATGATGACACGTGCTGTCTTTAACTGTGATGTGCCAGGACATGTTGGCCGCTCTCTCTCTCTCTCTCTCTCTCTCTCTCGCTCTCTAAATTATACTTCCATTCATTCCCTTGTTGTTTTTCCCGGTGTGGACAGAAATGGGCACACGTGAGTGTGTTTCAGTTGTGTTTCTATTTTCTTGCAGTTTCCCTCCAAAAGTTAACTGTTTTTGGGCGGTTTGAAGGAAGTCAAGATTCCTTTTCAATCTACTCACCCTAAAAATCTCCACATGTAATTGCATTACTCATCCACTCAACCACCCACCCACCCACACACATCCCACACACACATTTCACAGAGCATAATAGCATCCTCATGCCACAAGCTTAAATCTATTTGGTTTAATGAGCGTATTAATTCACAACTTGTTAGTTCTCGCTTGAGTAACATTAGTTAGATTATCCTTCTATGAGTGTTCAGTGCAGTTTTAAACAAACCTGTGCAAAGATAACACTGATTGTGCCAGTCAGGTGCTGGAGAAACAGTGTTTATAAGTTTGTCACAGTTGCTCTGCCTGATAATCAGAGGAGGCATAAGCACAGTTATTCTTAACTTAAGTAAAAACACAGATGCCTGTGGGAAAAAAAAGCAGCTCTTGATCTTCTTTACTCATGGAGTTTGGAAATGTACTCAAATGAGAGAAGTATCCCCTTGAAAAATAATTCTAATTCTGTTCAATATGTTCTAGATTTTTTTATCGACTCAGATAAGGAGAAGTTATCCAGAACGCGAGAAAGCAGACAGAGAGTACATACCTCCACCAAGGAGAACGCAGCCAAACAGTGCAAAAGATGCTCAATATTCGAAAATACAATTAAGCAATAATTCTGCTAAAAAGCACCAAAAATAAAATAATGAGCCTTTTTTGAAGATGTAACGAGTAGAAAGTACAGTCTGCAATGTTGGTTAATTTACTGAGAAAGCAGTTGGCCCAGAGAGGATGGAAATTAAATGATTTGAACTTTTGATGGCTCCTGTTTGGTAGTTCATTAAGTTCATAATGAGCCAATGTTTTGTCTGCAACATATTAAACAGCACGGCGTTCATGGAATAACTGCACAGTTTTCAGTTTTATATTATGTTCATTGGTCTCCTGGTGGTTTAATTTTGGAATATCTACGTTTGCTCTAGTTTGTGATGTATAATCTATAAATCTATGACATCTTGTGTGCACAGTAAAACCTTCCTCACGTGTTGCTAAGGGGAGGTGAGTGTAGTTCCAGCCTTAGTTTACCGGCTTAGTTCACCTGAATACACCGCAATAAATGTGTATCGTTGAAGTAAATTTGTAACTTGTGTCTTGTTTCGTTGCTCATGGCTCTGACGAGGTGGAGTAAGTGATGTGCTGTCTGCCACGCAGGCACAGTGAAGTCAACCAACCGCAGTGGATGGGTGGGATCAGCCAAGCAGTCTGATAGCCACGTAGCTAGCTAGTAACGTTAGCAGTGGAGGTAAGTGATTTCTCCCCATCATTTCCATCACGATTGTAACATTGCCTGTCATGCAAGTCGCGTAGATACTTATAATTCTGTCGTTGAAAGGGTTTTGTAACCGCTGCCTCGTGACTGTCAGAGGAAGCCACGCTGTCATTAAGTGAGCCCGTCTGGTTCGTCAGCTAGCATAACTGTTAGCAGAAGCGGCCGAGGCTAAATAAGTTCATACGTAGTTGGGATTAGCTCGGTGGCTAACATCGAAGTTACTAACTCACTTTACGAAACCCGTTATAGCTAAACAATGTTCTGTGGAAGAACATGTGTTTTTCCTTATAATTAAGCTAGCTAAGCACGACGTAAGTTATTTACCTGAGCAAGCTAATGTGTCATTGTTTTTATCCTTACAGCTAACGTCAGCGAATGTTAGAATGGATTTGCCTCGACATGGATACCGAGCAAGTAAGTGGGAAATGAATCACCTCGTATCCATAAGCCATCAGCAATTTTGCAAAATTTTGCAAAATACCCACTCACTGTTCATACTTCCTTTTTTTTTCATTGTGAGGCAAGACTCACAGGGTGAACTGGTTGGTGATGACGCTCATTGAATTGCCAATTTATCAAGTAGTCTGCATTACTAATATTTTTGCTGTCCTGCACAAATGTCACTACACAAACACTAACTTCATGTTGGTTATAATTATAATCACCCTGACCCCACTGATGTACATGAGGTGGACTAATAAAGTCTTCAGCACCTCTCTAAGACAGCTGGAACCATGACAATACTAGCATATTATTTGACCCATGAAATTTTTGTTAAAGTAAAAAAAAAAAAAGCACTTCCCAAAACATGGTTTGAACAAGAATATTACAACTTAAAATCAAGAAAAGTCGACAAAGTTTGGCTCCCCTCCTGTGCAATTTATTGGCACAGCTACATGAGGGATGCTAGAAGGCCAATGGTCCTCTTCAGGCTGAGGGGGAGTCTGGTCCAGCTCCTGCCTTAAATGGTTTTTGGATGCGTTCCAGTGCTGTTTTGTTTTGCACAAGAATATTGAACAGAAATTAATAAAGGAGAGAATTATCATATGAAGAGAAATTGAAGTAAAAGACTGATTCACATTCGTGCTACTTAAAAACATAACAGTTGGTGATAAAGTTTTTTGTAGATCAGGCCATCCAGCACAAGTGTTTACCTTAAAATTGTGAATCAGAGCTTTCTTGGAAGAAGTAGTGATGGAAGTAGGAATTTCCGGCCTGTTGTATCACCCTGCATTAGTTTTTATCTGGGTTTACCTGATAAATTGGCCTAAGAGGTTTTTGAGATTACACTGATAGGAGTTTACCAAGAGTTGTTTTTACTCGTGGGAATGGACCCACTGTTAAGGAGGCTGGGTTAACATGAAATAAAATTCTTGCAAAAGTTATGCAGATAAAGTGGCACGGTGGTGCAGTGGTCAGCACTGTCGCCTCACAGCAAGAAGGTTCCAGGTTTTAAGTCCTGGCTCCATCACAGGATCTTTCTGTGTGAGTCTGCATGTTCTCCCTGTTCCTGTGTGGGTTCTCTCTGGTACTCCAGCTTCCTCCCTCAGTCCAAAGACATCAAGAGAGGACGAGGCTGATTGATACTCTAAATTGACCGTAGGTGTGACTATGAGTGTGAATGGTTGTCTGTCTCTATGTGTTGGCCCTGTGATGGACTGGTGACTCGTCCAGGGTGAACCCCGCCTCTCACCTGAAGGTAGCTGGCTGTGACCCTTAACAGGATAAGCGGTAGAAAATGGATGGATGGGTTGAAGTTCTGAAAATAGCATTAATGTTTTTCATTATCGCTAAAAAGGTTTGTGTCTGTCTTGCTTTTTGGAACAAGCTAATATTGTTGCCCCTCATCTATCCTCTCATGTGCACCTCTTCCTAGCTAAATCAAGAGCTCGTGCAGCTCCCCCCGGTGCAGAATCTGTTTTGTTTGACGATACCAGCTCATCGGCAGCACCAGCGATGAACAGTCAGGGATACTACACTCCAGGTTACAACATGGCGGGGCCCTCAAATGACCTGCAAGGAGGTGCTGGGGTGAACAACTTGTTCACTGACCCGATGGCCAATGCTGCAATGATGTACGGCTCAACCTTAGCCAACCAAGGAAAGGACATGATGAACAAAGAGGTGAGTGTCCTGAGGGTTTTCTGATATGACATCCAGGACATACAGCATGAGTTTGAATTGAGGGAGTGGGTTGTTAATCCAGTAATCCATAAGTAAGGTCAGCATTTGGTGTTTGGCACAACTTTGTGTTTATCACAAAAATGTTGGTTTGCTGAATCGCATGTGGAGATCTTTGATCACAGCTGCCAAAATGCATACTGGAAATGCCCTGGGCTGTTTTTCAATTTCTTTGTTGCTGCTTGATTAAGCGTACTGATCTCAACTGATTCTTTCACTTTTTTTGTCCCTTTTTTATTTATAATAGTTTCATTACATGTTTACAGATGCATGATAAGCACTTGGTCATGTAAAATAGTGATTTTGTTTAAAAATGTTGTTTGTGGAAAAAATAAAGGGACTTGTTCTCCATTTTAGATGTTTTTGAGGAGGTCAAGGTCAAACATTTTTGAATACACACACACACACACACACACACACACACACAAAACCAGATGCGTGATTACACTGACACACTCAAGATGAGCTAAATCCTCCTTTCAGTGTGTATTGTGGAAGGAACCCCAGTGGGGAACACATGCAGACTAGTTGGGCGCACTCCCCTGACCAACCCAGAACTCCTGGTCCACTGTTAGTTTGTAATCACCATTTTAGACACGTGATTCCTCTTGCCAGACTCCCTTGGAAAAATTTGAGATTTTATCCCATCAGTGTCCACCAGTCCATCTGGTCTGAAAAAAGAATGAAAGGACTACCAGCGAAACCCCCACGTTTTGTGATTCTTTTAAGTAATATTTGATTTGATTGAGTAATGATTTTAGTTTGGAATTATTATTTTTCATTTAATTTTCCCCAGAAACACTATGAAAAATGATGGTAAGGTTTTTTTTCAAGTCTTAATAAAACAACCATATTCCCTTACATCGGAAGAATCTGATTTATAGGTGGGGGCTGCTCTGTAGCGCCGCAGTGTTTCACTTCAATTGGTATGTTATGACACATTTTACATGAATCATAAGAATTGCTGCACCCATGCACTTGGCCATATTACTGTTTCCATCATATTTTTGATTAATTCTGTAGCTCCACTTACAACCGAGTCAACCAGCCGTGTTGCTTTGGCTCTGGCTCCCAGGAACCGGGCACTGAGAAAGCTGGTCACAGTGGTAATGTAGCTATTTGTCACAACAGGGTCACAGCACAGCCAACCCCACAAATTTAGTACATAAAACTGTGGGTGGTACATTAAGGCAGATGTCAAATCAGAGGGAAGAAAATTTGAACGCGTGGTGAATCTGACCGACAATACATCCAACCATACATCACCAGGGCTCACTAAAGCCATTTCTGTTAACTTGTCTGTTTTGTTTTTCTCCCTTTTAATTATTCACCTGTTTTACTACTTAAAATCGTCGCAGCTCTACTGGTTTGGAAAATTTGACACCTTGGTGGTGCTAAGTACGTTTTCCGGGCTTCAGTCCAAGATGATGCATCATCCTGAGGGCAGACTCGGCCTACTTAAGAAATAACTGATGCATCTTAATTTATTGACTTCTGTGGACATACACTCCTGAAAATGTTGCCTCCTTTCACCTTTCAGATCGGCAGATTCATGTCTGTGAACAAGCTGAAATACTTCTTTGCTGTGGACACCAGATATGTGCTGAAGAAACTCCTGATCCTCATGTTCCCGTACACACATCAGGTAATCAGAGCGTCTCAGCTTCAAAAGCGTTTCAAAAACACAAAACATTTTAATGGTTGCAAGTATTTGTGATAATTTCCCCTGGTATCATATTCTCAAGCACTTATCCCATTCAAATTATGTAAACAAGATAATCAGACACTTAATCGCTGCTCCAGCCAGCGTCAGCGCTTTATTTATTGTCACTGATGTTCAGATAACCAGTCACAGCACACTGGGTTCTGCTAATTCCCACACTCTTTAACTCACTTAGATACTCCAGACCATCTTTGCCCAGATAATGTTCAAACGACAGAGTACAAACTCTCCTTAGAACACTTTGGTCACACTGCCATCATACAACATTTGTAAAGTTACTTTAACCTGCGCAGGATCACGGAACACATTGCTCTGTTTCAGCTGCTATTGTCAGGAGTCAAGGTGGGAAATCCTTGCTGCCATCTTGTGTTTTGGTGATGTAATTGCAGCTTGACACAGCCAGATCTAGAGCAGAGGTCATGAGCTTATGCTGTAGCATTGGGTCCACGTGGACCCGAATCACTCTATGAATCACTGTAGTACCCTGTAAGGCCATTGACACTACATTTGTGGTTTCATGGTAGGATTGGGAAGTTCGCTACCATCGGGACACTCCTTTGACTCCAAGACAGGATGTGAACGCACCTGACCTTTACATACCAAGTAAGCAGGACATTTGTATCAGGATGACCCTGAATCAGAAGAAGTTTATACTCCTGTGTAATACATTAAACACTTTTTGTCTTTTTTTGTCTTTTTTTTTTAGCAATGGCTTTCATTACCTACATTCTACTCGCTGGAATGGCCCTCGGTATTCAAAAACGGTGACATTTTTTTCTTCAAGTAACATAATACAGCTTACATGAGATCATTTGACATCGTATTCATTAGATTGAATTGTGGGGTTTTTTGTGTGAAGGTTCAGTCCAGAGGTACTTGGACTGTGCGCCAGCACCGCCCTCGTGTGGCTCATCATTGAGGTCCTGGTGATGTTGCTGAGTTTGTACCTGTTGACAGTACACAGCGACCTGTCAACCTTTGACCTCATTGCCTACAGTGGATACAAATATGTTGGGTAAATATTATCAATATTTCCACCTGAAATGCGCCCAGTGTAAACTATACCCAGGTGTGTGTGAACTGATGTGGAGGTGTTTCCTCCAGGATGATCTTCACGCTGCTGTGTGGCCTGCTCTTTGGCAGTGATGGTTATTTTGTGGCTCTTGCCTGGTCCTCATGTGCCCTTATGTTCTTCATTGTAAGTATTTTTAGTTTTCAAGTGAACACCACATTTATACACCAGGAGTTTATATCATGGGGAGATCTTCTTTAAACATGAAGCCAAATTACTTGTGTGACTAATAACTCATGGATTTATTGTTAGATGGTGGGCCAATATTTCTCAACCAATTTGGCCCATATTTACAGGTGTTGATGTCATCTCTATAAAAGCTAGGTTTATGTGACACTCACATTTTGCACATATGGAGCGACGCATGTAAACTTTGTGATTTTGAAAATTTAACAGTTTTCTTTATTTCCATAACATTTGGGAAATACGATGAATCGTGTTTACTGTCGATTCCAATGACATGCCGATTACACAGTCCAACCCTATTTTCAGCCAAACATTCATAAAAAAGAAAAAAAAAACTTCTTGGAATAATCTTGTAGAATTCATTGAAATTTCTGTCTTACAACCTGGCAACTTTCTAAATGAGGAACACCTCACAAACGTAATTCCCAGTTGACGAACAGTGAATCTCTTAGAAGTTTTCATGCTTCTTGAATTCAACCCATTTTTGGTTTAAAAAGGGTCAATGCTGGGTTTTTTCCCCCCACTTAATTTATTTCCTATGCCTTTAAAAAAAAAAAAAAGATAATACTTTTAGGAAACAGCACGAACAGTTTCACAGGTAACAAGAAATGAATATCTCAAAGTTCAACTGTCAAATTCTTATCAGTATGATGAATTTACGTGTTTCTTATTTATTTTTCAGAGTTTGATATTTGTTCACAACAGGCGGAAATTGAGATTAAAAGATGTTCAAATCTCTACAGGTTCGTTCTCTGAAGATGAAGATCCTCACCTCACTCTCCTCAGACTCCATGGCCACTGGATCCAGTGCCAAACCCCAGCTCCGCCTTTATATCACTGTGGCAACTGCTGTCTTTCAGCCAATCATTATATACTGGTTAACGTCTCACTTGGTCAGGTGACCGCGAGGCATTTCACAACATCATGTCCAAACGTATTGGAGCCCAAAAATTTGGTGTTTGAGTGTTACTGTCTGTACACCTGCCTTTTATACGTGCGTTTGTCAGTAAACTCAGAACGTGTGTAAACCGTGTTGCGATGCAGCGTGTGTTGAGCTTGTCAGATGGACTTTTATAAATAGTTTCACTGATTTCACCAGAGTTTGAAATGGAGAATGTCTCACTGGAAGAATTGTTTTCTACAGTAAGTGCACAGTGATTCTGACAAATGCTTGTTCTCTGCCACCTAATGTTGATGACAAGAAGGGCTTTCATAGTAAGATTTATTCATTCATAACTAATTCAGTTCAAAATTCTTTTTTTTTTATAGAATGTTATTGAACATACTTTACAGGATTTAAACCCCCCGACCACACAGTAGACACACCATGCTCAGACAACATGACTAATACCTTTTGTCTGGTATGGAAATGTTGCTGCATAATCTCATTTTGTGATTCCTGCGTTTTATTTATCTAAAGTTGACAAAGCATGACAATGTTTGGATTTTTTTGAGGAAAAAATAAATATATTTAGCTTTGTGTATTCATTTTCAATGATTCTCTTTTTTTAATACTCCAAGCCAGTGCATGACAAAACTTCCTTTAAGTTCTGTATCTGATATCCAGGGTTCGTAGGAAAATCCAAGTGGAATCTTGTAATCTGAAGACAGTGTTTTCCAATGCTGGAAAATTTGGAAATTACTGAAGTGGTAAGTACTAAAAATGGGCAGTTTGGGTAAAATCAACTGACTAGTTCGTTAATACTGAATTTATTACATGATTACGCTGTTGGAAACCGTGCAGGTTGTTTGTTCTAGTTGGGTATGTTTCAGCAAAATTTAGATCAGTTTCTTGGCTTTTTGTCAGAGTGAATGTTTCACAGAATGTAGGGTCATGGAAATGTTCTCTGAAAGGCTTGAAAGATCCACAGATATGTATTTCTAAAAATGTGTATGAACCTGTATATTTCATTTAAAACACCAACTAGTCAGTAAGATGTCTGCCTGTATTTCAACTGTAGTTTATGACTGAGACCTATACATTTTTCAAATGTGTTTGGTAACTTTTAAATTCTTGTTACTGACAGCTGTTTTTAAATATAATGTGTATCTTCTGGCACTTGACATGGAAACAATCGTTTTGAGCAATTTCATGTTTGCTCAATTATATCAAAGGTTGTTGTTTTTTTTAAAATATACTTTACTACATCTAACGTAAAGGCGATACGTGCAGTTTGTATGCCTGACAATAATAATTTAACGTCATGAACTTTGGGAGAGAAATTAAAACCCCGGGTAGCCGGTGCTTTTACCGGACACTAAAGTGTCGTTCCCGCTGGTTCGCCACTGCTCTTAGCACGGGAGCGCGCCCGCGAACGCGCGGGGCTGCAAAGCGTCCTTTTCGTTTCCATGGAAACCTCGGCAACAGACCACGAAGGGAGAGGAGTCTAGTTTCCGATTCTAGATTTGGAGATAAAAAGAAATTCCTCTTTTGACATATTTTGGACCTTTTTTTTTTTTTTTTTTTTTAAAGAAAGACTAAATCGTGGGCAGCGTCGTCAGGTACTGAGGTGAGTAACCGTTCAGTTTTTGTAAGGTTTTCGTCCCGAAGCCATTGTTAATGTCTTCGAGTGGGTTACCTGAGAGAGAGGAAAAGGCGGTTTCTTTACCTAGGTGAAACTTTATATTGTTCCGCCATTTGCCCATTGGACTGCTTCGTAGAGCCATGTGGCATCAAAACCAAACCTTCAGAGCACTCTGCTGGGTTTTACCTGTAATAATTAACTCAAGATGCATTAATATGAATTAAGTCCGCCCACTCTGTGAGCTACATGAGCTACCTTGACTTACAAAGAAGCCTGCACCTGCTACGTTTTGGTGCACTTGAGGAGGTACGACTGCACACATTACGGACTTCGATCTCTGTAGTGGATGCTTGATCACAGGGGGAGGGGGTGGCTAACAATTAACTACATTAAGCTGCTGTATTCTACATTATTTCTGTATTTTCGGTAACACTTTTTCAGCATGAATCTGCAAGTTGGCCACATTTTTTGGAAATGTTGAAAGATAGCTTTTCAGGTTTCCTTTCCAGTTCCAAAAAAATTGAACAGTAGTCTATTGCAACTTCACTGAGGTTGTAAAAGTGTCAAATTGGACACATTGTAAAGTTTTTGACTTTTGACATAGAAAATACTGACTTCATCACACTTTTTTGTTGTTGTTGTTGCAGTGACCAGTTTTCGAAGTCTGAGACAGCGGGCCCTTCTCCAAAGCTTGGAGCAAAGCAAATTACCTGTAGTTCTGTTATTTGAGGCCCACATATAATCACTATTATATTATTTGATTATGTAGGCTGTCAACTATTTAGCCAAGCCTAATATTGCACAATTGTAATTAACACCATCATACACCAAATTGAAAACTGTCTGTGCTGAGTCATTTCATAGGTTCTGTCTCAAGGAAAGTAGGAAAACAGCCCCCCCCCCCCTCCCCAACGGTATTACATAATTTGTATCTCAGAGAAGCATATTTGTCTTATTTTTCAGCAGAGGTACAGCTGAATGACTGAAGTCTCCTGCTCGGAGTGAGATGGAGAATAGCTTTCACACACTGCCATCCTCATCTCTATGTCCCACCACTTCCGGAGGGTCTCTGCTTCTGCCCTGCTCACCACAGCAGACCTTTTCAAATGGTCACATCTCACTGCCACTTTCCCCCATTTCCTTCCCTCCATCCCCTTCCTCGCTGTCCCCAGCAACAGCTGAATCTGTTCAGTCCTCCTCCCCTCTTTCATGCTGCACAGCAACTCAGTGCTTGAGTCCAGCAAACATATCTGACCAGGACGACCTGACCTGCCTCAGCTGGCTGCATCAGAGGGGAAACCTGCTTCCGCTCCAGCCTCTTCACAAAGCGCCACCAGTACCTCAGCTAGTGTCCTCCACATCTACCCAGCCCCCTGCTGCTGCTGCTGCCTCCTCGTCCAAGCCCCCTTACTCTTTCAGTAGTTTGATTTTTATGGCCATAGAAGATTCAAAAAACAAGCAGCTTCCAGTGAAGGACATCTACGGATGGATTGTGAACAATTTCCCCTACTACAGGACGGCGGCTGGAGGCTGGAGGAACTCTGTCCGACACAATCTGTCCCTGAGCAAGAGCTTCCGTCGGATTCAGAGGGACAAGACCCAGGTGAAGACACGATTTGTACTGGCTCACACTAGTATACAGCCAGTTAGGAATATTGTACTTAAATGAGAGGAAATCCCAAAACAATTATCAGGCCATCCTAAATGCAAACCATACCTTTACATTAATCAACACTTTTGAATTGTTTCATGTTCTGCTGATTCTTGGTTTCAGAAAGTGGGGAAGGGATCTCTGTGGTGTGTGTGTCCAGAGTATCGATCGGCACTGCTGGAGGTGCTAAGAAAGACCCACAGTTATCACAGCACCAACAGCAATCTGATCAACTGTGCACTGTGAGTAGGACCTTCAAGTTTCATGTCCAGTTGTGTCTCAGTTTCAGTCTTTCAGTCCTTAAAATAACAAAAAAGTGACATAAAAAGCAGAACCTCTATTTGATTTCAAAAGTCTTTGATGGGGCCAAAAATCCACAAACTGAGACTGGCAGCTTTAATGACTTGATAAACATCTGAAACTTCTTCATCCACCATTGGAGCCCTGCTGGGTTCTCCCAGGTCACAACTGCTCACTAAGGGTGACCTGACATTTGCTACTTGAGTTCCCAAACTATGGAACTCTCTTGACCTCAAAAACTACGACTCTAAGTCTCTTCTTAAAACTTTCTGTTTGTACAGGCAAATGGAAATATTTGATACGTGCTTTTAGGATTTCATTATGTTTAACTTTGGATGCTCCTCTTTAAGTCTTTTTTGTTGTAACTCACTTTAAAAAGTATTACATTATTATTATTATTATTATTACAACTGATGCATGGTGGTGCAAGGCAAGGCAATTTTATTTGTAGAGCCTGTTTTCACAAACAGTTTGTCTCAAAGGGCTTTACATGGCATCATAACAACATCCTCTGCCCTTAGACCCTCACATCGACTGAGGAAAAACTCCATAGAGAACCCTTTTAATAGGGAAAAATCTGAGAAACCTCAGGGTGAGCAACAGAGGAGGTATCCTCACCCAGGATGGACAGACGTGCAGTCGATGTTGTTACAGACAAGAAAACGGTTTACAATACAAAATGTGGGAAACATGGAAATGTTAATAACAGCTGAAGAAGGAAGCTTCTGGTAGGGGAGGCAGGGAGAGCAAACCAGGTTGATGGGGGACTGGATGGCAGACTGGTTCATGGGAGGGGAGTGCAGGCCGGTGTAACAGCAGGGGGAAAAAAAGGGGGGGGGGGCAATGCAGGTGGCGGTTGGTGCAGACAGATGGAGCTCCGGTAGATCTGTGGAAACACAGAGAGACTGTGAGACACCAAGGCCAAACTACGAAGTGCAGTGGTCAGCACTGTCACCTCACAGCAAGAAGGTTCCGGGTTTGAGCCCCGGCTCCGGCACAGGATCTTTCTGTGTGAGTCTCCATGTTCTCCCTGTTCCTGTGTGGGTTCTCTCTGGTTCTCTCAGCTTCCTCCCTCAGTCCAAAGACATCAAGAGGGGACGAGGCTGATTGATACTCTAAATTGACCGTAGGTGTGACTGTGAGTGTGAATGGTTGTCTGTCGCTATGGGTTTGCCCTGTGATGGACTGGCGACCCGTCCAGGGTGAACCCCGCCTCTCACCCAAAGGCTGCTGGGATAGGCTCCAGCCCCCCCATGACCCTTAACAGGATAAGCAGTAGAAAATGGATGGATGGATCAGAGGTGGAGAAGGCCCTATTGTGTTTATTGACCTGTTTCACATTAAGAGACTGATAGCTGTCATTATTATTATACTAATAGTGATACATTGGTTGGTTGGTTTGTAAAGTTTTCATTGATTAACAGAAAAGGATTCAATTGTACATTTGAAAATGCAGACTGTGAGAATGAATGGCTTCACTATTTTCACATCTCTTTGAATGAAATAAGAGTAAATAAACTCTTCTAATTATTAATTCAGTGAACCTCCCATGGTGTCGATTTTTGGATTGGATTGGTCATTTCCCTTCAAATGGATGAAGAATATTTTCTGGACAGGACACATTAATTAAAATTGAATAATGTAACTACATTTGCCAGTAGATTTTGTGTGTGTGTGTGTGTGCATGCGTGTGTGTGCGTGCATGCTCAAAGTGAATAATTTTACATTTTAATGACACCCTGTTACTGAGGTGCAATTAAAAGAAAAAACCAAAGCTCATTATTGAGTGCCTGTGTCTGGATGTCATGTGCAGGTTGGAGGGAGCCGACTATGGAGAGACTGTGCTGTGTAACGATATGGAAATCTCAGGTTAGTGTTTCGTACGACTATGTGCTTTAAGTAGCTCAAAAACCCGCATTTGACCCTTTATGAATTTATTGTAGCCTAAATAATTTGTCAGTGCTGTAGCAGCTCTCGGTGACACTTTTATTACCTGCAGCCATTCTCTTTCTCAGCATGCAACATTGTTCCTGTGTTTGTGTTCGGTTGTCATAGCAACTGCTGTCTATTACCTTGGCAACCCTGCAATAGCCTCCTTTAAATCCCCTCATTTTATATCCGAGCCTTTTTGCAATATGTACCCACATGGCTGACTGAGATGTTAAACCTGTGTGCTGGAGGAAAGTCTATGATTTAAAACTTTCATTATATCAAATTTGAGCCTTGTTTTCTGATCAAACATCTTCATTTCTACTTTTTCCCTCCCAGATCCTCTTTCACATGCCTTCCTGCTGTCCACACCGTCATCCCAAACCCTGACCGCTGATAATCCAGCTTTTGCAGATCACCCACCTTGTCTTTTGACCCCAGATCATGAGGAACTCATCACCATGGAGTCGGTTGAATATCAGCAAGAGGAGGTCAGTGATGAGATGGAGAAAGACCCTCTGTCAGATAGCGGGTACATTGAGTTACATTACTACCAGTCTCAGCAGTACCAGTACCTGGTGCTGCCGGGTGATGCTGAGCTGGACCTGGAAACTGTGGAGATCCTTCAGCTGGATGCTGAGGCCCAAGAGGCTGCTGGATCCCTGCTGGACCTGGCAGGAGGTGGATATTAAGATTAAAGTGATCCACCATTTTGTCAAATGAGATCAGTTATTCTAACAGACATTTACGTTTGACGTTCTCAAACTGGTATGTTTCGACACTGCCCTAAGGCTTGTGCATTGTTGTCTAGTTAGCCATTCTTTTTTGTTAGACTAATAATATCACAGATATATGTTCAAGCACTTTCAATGCTGAAGGAGATTTGCCTCCCTACCATACACTAATGGATCTACATCCATATTGTAACTTGAACAAAGACTCACAAGTGTAACATTAAAAATATCAAAATTATACTCTAAGGGGTCAGTATTAATAGAGTATAGTCCACTTTTAAGGGTTTTCACTGTGATTTTTGTTGTTAGGCAATTCTCAGGGGTGGGAGGCAGCCTCCCAACTCAAGCAGAAGCACTGTTTCTGAATACAGTTCTCAAACGTTTTGCATTAAACCCATTCAATACAAGTAGCTATTTTGAGGAGTACTCTCAGTGTCACACTGAGTCACATGCAAACTGTTACTATTTCGATTTGAAAAGCCCCGACCAACCAGGCCCAGTGACGGCGGTCTCCTCCTTATATGACCTTTAAAGGTACTTAAAACAAATATGTCTATGTTAATGTCCTTACACTGTAACTTTAGTTAAGTCCTTCCAAACAATAGTTGACTATAACATTTTTAAAAAAAAATCTGATTAAATCTTAATTATGATTTTACTTTTTATCCAAAAGTGTATCTGAAAGCTGTGGATTTCAAAGACATAACCACTTCCAGTTCGAATTCCAGTTCTTGACATTTCTTCATTCTCTTGATTATATGGAGCCTTGGAGTGGCCCAGGCAAAAAATCAATTAAAATTTTTATATCTTTATGCCCACAATTGTTTTTTTTTTCCCTGTGGCCACTCCAGAGCTCTGTATAATCATGTTTGATTGAGTCAAATTTAGTTTCACAATGCGATGCTAATGAATTGCTGTATATCATTTTTGTCTGTGTATTTTCTTAAACTTGGATATAAGCTTGTCACCTAACATGACTTAAATCAGGTAACATTTGATTTGAGTTTTCACAACAATCTAAGACGAACACACTGCCATTTAAACCACTTTACATTTCAGGGTATACCGACTTTTACATCTGAATATATGTTTGTAAATTGTTTGTATTTTCTGGGACACTTCCGATTTTGTAATCCTGCAAATAAAATCTGTCATTCTGTTTTTATGAGCTTTGTTTCTGTTTATTATATTTAGGTCTCTTTTTAAGTTCGGACGTAATGGCGCTTAAATTTTGCTGCAACGCAAATAGAAATGTATACGTAGGAAGTATCTAACAGCTGGGGAATGTGTTTGTTCGAGGCCCCAGCAGCTCTACCACATATATTGTATATAATTATAATGCCAGCGTTATTTAACTGTCCAGTTAAAGGTGATGTGTTGCTTGACAGTTCCCACATACCCGTATGTTGAAATACACAATTGCTGTTACTGTGGGGAGTTCGAGTGATGAATCAAGCCCTCTCTGATGTTTAAAAGCAAGGTTTTCCCAGATTGGAAGAAAGGAGGAGGGGAGGTGAAAAAGAAAGGATGAATAATTGCAGGGAGAAGTGGACTTCAAAAACTGGCTTTCAAGAATTACAGAAAATTTTTAAACAGGAAAGAAAAACAGGAATAGCTTAGGAGTCAGGTGAAAGAGAAATACAAATTCAAATAAGGTAGGTTGATAAATGGGTACAATTTATTCTTGCTTCTTCTATTTATTATTATTCTGGTGATTAAAACACAAATCTACCCGGTAACAAAATTCACCGAATGAGACTGAAATCTGCTCTGAACACTGAGTTAGTATCATGTTTGTATGAATCACTGCTGTTCTGTAATCATTGTAAACATCTCTAGTGCTGACATTTTCTGTTACTATTAGACACTAAAGTTCAAAGTTTCAAATCAAACAAGTGATTTGAATTAAAATTGAAGCAAATTAATTTCCCACAGACCTATTTGATATTGTATTATTGTATGCACTTACAAATAGTAAAAGTTGTAAACATTCAGTATAGGGATACTGATAATATGAATCAAAATTGGTTTTTGAAGCTGAAATAAGGTAATATTTACCCAATTCTGAATTCAGATTATACTCTGTACTTTGTCTTCTTAATAATTTTGAAAAAATGCCAAGCTGTTTATCCCCCAGAAATATTCAATATATTCCATTCTGTTGTCGAGCATAAATGTCAAATACCAAATTGTTGCACTCATTACAAACTATATATAACAGAGTAGAACAAACCAGATACAATAAATTAGCACACAAGGTTAAGACTCATGTTGTTTGTTTGTTTGTTTGTTTGTTTGCTTGCTTATTTGTTTAATTACATAAAATAAAACACGTCACCTGTTCCAGTTGACTTCGTGGTTCCGTATTCGTAACTTAGATGAAAAACTACAATTCCCAAGGCGCGGTGGGTAACGTAGTTCTTAAATTCACTTGTGCGCCAGGAAGGAAAATGCCATTTAAACCTCATTTACCATGAGGCATTGCGTATACTGAAGGCGGAAGTGTGTCCCTTCCTTGCATGGAAAAAGTTGTCATGGTTGTTTTCATGCCAGTGTAGAAAAAAAAGTTAAGTTTCAGTCTCTTTTCGACTCTCATGAGCGCGTGTTGAAACCGTTTGAAGACATCTAAGGTAACACACCGATTTATAACTGTAACTGAATACGTCATTGTTGAGCTAATTTTGGTTATAAACACTGAAAAATTGTTGCAACGATGTGGGCAGTGAGCAACACTCATGCCCTGCTAAAAACGGCTACATGTTAGCTTTTTACTGTTTTTGTGTGAGTGCATGCAAACATACAGTTACTTGCTATAGCTAGCTTATTCGGTTGAGGCTTCAGTTGGCAGACAGGCTCGCTATCAACGTTAACATTAGATGTTTAGCTAGCTTTGTTTACGAGAAAGTCACCTTTTACCAGTGTAACCAACATCAGTAACATGCGTAGCAAAGCCAGATTAGGCGATTGCGATTAACCCAAAGTGGCACGGCAAGTGTAGTTTAGCTAAAGAGATCCCGAGAGGGACTTTATCACAAGAAAAATGCGGACGGATTACAAATTAAGGTTTTATGACGAATGTGAAGAAAGCTAAATTTCATCATCTCGGTGCTGCACAGTCAGTGCATAGAAATGTCTGGCATGCTGCCTCTGATTGCCACACCTTTGACGTGTTGAGTTTGTGGTTAAAGTCGAGGGTGATCTTTTTGTAATAACCACCGATAATGGGAGCATCTCCCTGCCTTACTCATCGTGGGAGAGTGCATCCTCCTCAGAAAGCAACAACAATGAAGCCCAGTCATAGAGATCAAATAAACAGTGTGCTGGAGAGCATGCTGAATCTACTAGCTGGGGGCGAAGCAGCATGACACCCATAAGAGCAGCCACCATCATAAAGTCATACAGAGCCAAACATTGTGAAGGGTGCATGTCTGATTCCTCAGCTAGATGAACAGAAATGTCATTTACTATGAGACTGAACAGAATATGAATAGAATAAATAAAATCAAGGCTGAAGACGCAGTCATTAATTCCAAGCTGAAATGTGGCCATTACTCTGGTGTTTTGTTTGTGATGTCCACAGGGACCAGAACCTGCCGAACGATGAGAAGCGAACCAGGCCCTGTTCAGATTGTCACCGTGTGTAAGGAGGAGCACTCCTTTGCGTTGGACACAGAAGCATTGGCAGAGGTTCTGTTGGCCCCAGAAATCCGGGACAAACATGTGGTGGTGGTGTCGGTAGCTGGAGCCTTCAGAAAGGGGAAGAGCTTCCTGCTTGATTTCATGCTCCGCTACATGTACAGAAAGGTGAGTCGTGCTGTTATATGACTGCAAGGTGCTATTACTTTACAGGGATAATGTTTAGGATGCAGGGGGATTTATGGACAAATACTGGGTTTAGCATACCTTCAGGCACGAGAAGCACACACAGCAGGCCTATACAGGGGGATTCATCAGCAGAAATGAGATGTAATACTCATAATTATGTCTCCTTTGGCATATAATCACCTGATTTCTGTTCATGGCCCTCATGGTGTCCTGCTTGGAGCGTGCCATGTTACACTGCCTGTTCTACTGTGGCCCTAATGGGACAAATCAATCAACCAAAGGTGGAGACAAACAGAATCCACCGACACTCATTGGACCCTGTGCATTTTCTCTGGAAGCAAAGTGGTGTGATACGGCACGTACTCTAAAGTTGTTTGAGCTTTTGAGGCACTGAAAATGGACAATCACGAGCGAAGCTCTACTTCATACCCATGAGAGCTGTCCAGTGGACGGTGGCCGGCTCAAGATCTCCAGATTAAACTGTCAAACTAGGCAGTGCTGGTCAAATATGCAGCAAGACTCTGTTGCTGCATCGCTAATGTCTCAGCTCAAATGTATTCAGAAATATACTAAAGAGCTCTGTTGGGCCGTAAAATGAGACTGTTTGTGTTCAGCCGCCATGTTGAACGCAGCCGAGACAAAACCCATCAGCACTCAAATTCACTAAGCGTCTCCAAGGATCAGACTGAGTGTACGGCCTGTAGCACCTGAAGGCCACCACAGGCTCACAGTTACTATTCACCAGTTAACAAATTTAATCCCACAGATTGGTCCTTTTAATGACAGTCATGTAGTTTACCAGTTGGATGTCAATAGCTCACACAGGTACAAAGTGTTAATCAGGTGTCACATGTTGCCAGTCAGAAACAGCAGAAAGCAGCCGCTGCTGCTACTCCTCCTGAGGCTGCTGCATGGGTTCTTGCCAAATATTCAAGAGCCAATGATAAATTTATCACAAAGTCTTTTGAAGACATGTGTGGATACTTAAATTCACCGCAGACGTGTCACTTTCCCTTCAGTCTCAATTCTCTTTGAGCTTTGATTGTCTATGTCTGTCTGCGGTACTCCGATCACTAACATCAGCTGGATTTATTTGATGTTGGGTAATTTTCATGTTAACAAATGAGTGCTTTGTAGCAGTAGGTTGGTAACAGGTTAGCCTTCTTTGTTTGAAGGCATGCTAAGCATGGAAATCCCTAAAAGGCAGTTCTTAGAATGAGCATTTGCAGTTAATGCCCCTCCCTACTGCAGCATGTGAACAGGCAAGTTACTGAACAGGAATTATGGAGGAGGGCAGTTCTTCTCAGTGCCTCCTCTTCCTCTTCCTCCGGACACATCGTGTATGTGCCAGTGGATTTCAGCAGCTCCATTACTGTCGCTGTACTGCCACCAGCAGGCCGGATGTGGGCTGCCTTTAAACTTTCTTAACACAGTGCAGTGACGGTAAACTGTCTAAATAGTGAAAGGTGCTCAACAAACCAGAAGATGTGAATTTACAGAGTTTTAAGTCCCCGTCTGTACTTGAATGACGTCGCTTCTTGGGTTTCTGCAGGATGATGAAAACTGGCTGGGTGAGGATGATGAACCGCTAACAGGTTTTTCCTGGAGAGGAGGCTCAGAACCAGAAACGACTGGCATCCAGCTGTGGAGTGAGGTTTTCCCCGTCCAGAAGAGTGATGGAACAGAGGTGTTTTTATTGATTTTATATGATTCATGATATCTGAAAATATCTGTCAAATATAACTACAACGCTCAAATAATCTGACTGTTAAAAATGAAGCTAACCATGGAACGAGCTTTATACTTGTGATGAATATTAATCCGCCTGCTGTCGTAGGTGGCCGTGGTGTTGATGGACACTCAGGGAGCTTTTGATAACCAGTCGACAGTGAAAGACTGCGCCACCATCTTCGCCCTCAGCACCATGACCAGCTCCATACAGGTAACGAGTCGCTCTCGAATATCAGCAAGTTCATCCTCTGTAATGTTATATATGCCCACGTCATCTCTGTCTTTTAGCTCTACAACCTGTCACAGAACATTCAAGAGGACGATCTGCAGCAGCTGCAGGTGTGTTTGATCATCCTGATGATGTCAGAGTTTGTCTTGGTGCAGAAATCCAGCGCATTGGCACATCTCAGCAGGAGATTTTCCAGTTTTATTGTTATGACAATAAAGGTATAACAACTTGCTTCTCTCGTCCTGACGGAAGGGTGTTCCCAAGTCATTTCAAAACATGTTTGTCCATATGGAACACGAGCTGCTTTTCAGCTATACTTTATTATGTTTATAATGGCTGCTTCCTTCTCACAGCTGTTCACGGAGTACGGACGTCTGGCCATGGATGAAATCTTTCTCAAGCCCTTTCAAGTAAGATGAACCACAGGATTTTGTTCAGTGTTGGCGACCTTGCATGTGCACCTTGTTTTCATTATCATATTTTATGCAAACATTTTAATTTCTGTTCTTCTCTTTCATTCTACAGTCTCTGATGTTCCTCATCAGGGATTGGAGTTTTCCCTACGAGTACGGCTATGGGTTTGAGGGAGGCAAGGAATTCCTGGAAAAACGGTTACAGGTACGTCAGAGGTGACCCTGTTTAGGCCTGGTACAAAGATCCATCCTGAGTGATCCGATCACAAGTGGACGGCTGTAAACGATGGACAGTTTAGTCAACTTAAAGTCCGTTTAACTCGCCCATCAGCTCAGCTCTGTCACACCCACTCTGTCCCCACTCAGATAACAAACCACAGCAAATAAAATCCACAGCAAAAAAAAAACAACAACTTTATATGGATACTGTATTTAATTTCCGTGTGATTTAAGCGACATATTTGCACTTGTTGTGTTCAATGGACACAAACTACGGTGGGAAAATACACAAATTTAAAACCTTGCAAATATAAGAAATGTGAGTGCATGTAGAGTGAGGAGGTGAGATCCAATCATGCGTGGCTACTTGTGGAGAGGCCCTCGAAAGCCCAGTGTTAACACACCAGGATGTTTCAGGACCAGTCTAATACCAGGTGTGAACAGTCTGTTTTTGGAATTTGTGCCTTTATGTTTCTTAAATTGTGAATTGTGTGTTTGTGTGTGTGAATTAATATCAGCTTTATTGACTTTAAAGGTTAAGGAGGCCCAACATGAGGAGTTACAAACAGTGAGGGAACACATCCATTCATGCTTCACCAACATCTCCTGCTTCTTGCTACCTCACCCTGGCTTGAAGGTTGCCACCAGCCCTGCTTTTGAGGGTCAACTTAGCGGTGAGAACTACAGTTTTCCACACAGTTCCCCCCCCCCAGGCTAGAAGTTCACACAAGCATATAGAATGTCGTCCCTATTCTTCTTCTTTTGTCAGATGTGGCACCTGAGTTCAAAAAACAGCTGAAGAGTTTGATTCCTACGATGCTGCATCCTGACAGTCTGGCAGAG
This sequence comes from Aulostomus chinensis, assembly GCF_037954235.1. Classification (NCBI taxonomy): domain Eukaryota; kingdom Metazoa; phylum Chordata; class Actinopteri; order Syngnathiformes; family Aulostomidae; genus Aulostomus; species Aulostomus chinensis. The sequence continues at coordinate 18,149,064 of NC_141332.1, read as the reverse complement.
AAAGAAATTAATGGCAACAAAGTGACCTGCAGGGGCCTGTTGGAGTTCTTCAAGGTAGCATCATCTCACTCTTGAGTGTTCCTAGTCCAGGGGTGAAAGTGAGCCGGAACGGAGTTCCGTTTAAAAAAAGGAGGAGAAGGGAGCTGTCAAAATCCCATATTAAATAAAGAAAACAACGTCTGAAGGCGGTTTCACACTGAACGCGGCAGACGCGGCGCCCTGCGCGGGGTGGGGCACAAGCACGCACAGCGATACCGAGTTGCTTGGCTTAGTTTGCGCTCATGTGATGTCACAGCGCGCCCACATACACAATGAATGGACTCCCCCCGCGCAGCCTGCGCCTTGTGCGTTCAGTGTGAAACCGCCTTGACACGGAGTCGTGCCCATGAGCGCATCTCCGCATGCGAGGCGTTTCTGGTTGGCTGACAGACGGACACGTGGGTCACGTTACCAGCATTGTTAGTTTTGATTGGTTAAAACCACACATGTTCTGTTTTCACCAAACGGAAAAAAAAGAAAGAAAACAAAACAGAGGGCAAAATCAAATTAGTAATTGTTGTTGAAATTTTCCACGTTTTGTGTTGTGTCATTCACTGTAAAGTGTAAACTGCTAAATAAGTCATTGAGTGATATTGATGATCTGTGTTTTCATGGATGCATGTCTGCCTGTTCCCTGTTGTTAGCACTGTAGTGGGCAGTTACTGTAAAAAGCAGTAGTCAAAGCATTTTGAGGGGTAGCATGGGAAGGGTGGGGCTATGGGGGCTGCAGTTGTGTGGAATAGACACCCAAAAACTGTCATAAAAATCACCCAAAACTGATCAAAAACCATACAAATTCGGGCATGCGCTTTTTTTAACGCACAAAGGGCGTGTGTACAGTTCCAGCAAGACTTTTAAGCCACTTTCATCCCTGTCCTAGTCCACTTAAAGACTATCCACGTGCAGGTTTGTGTGTCTGACATTGTGAGATGTGTGTCTACAGGCTTACATCAAGATTTACCAGGGAGAAGACCTGCCACAGCCAAAGACCATGCTCATGGTACGCAGAGGGCTAACATCAGAGACACATGACTTCTATGTAGTCGTTTGGCCTCTTGTTCTCTTCAGTATGTTGATATTTATGTTTGTTTCTCAAGGCTACAGCAGAGGCCAATAATCTGGCAGCTGTGGCAACCGCCAAAGACCAGTATTACAAGAACATGGAGAAGGTACACACGTAAACGCTGTAAAACGGCATCTTTTCTTTGCTTTCTGAAGTCCTCTTCACGGCGTAGCACAGGAGTACATGGAGTCAATTCTGATGTCTTTGGCAGGTGTGTGGGGGGGAACTGCCCTATGTGAATCCTGAGTCTCTGGAGGAGAAACATCACTTTTACTTCAAAGAGGCTCTTCACACCTTCTCCTCTACCAAGAAGATGGGAGGACAGGATTTTTGTGACCGTTACCGAGCACAACTGGAGAAGGAGCTGGAGGAGATGTGGCTGTCCTTCAGCAAGCACAACGAGGTAATAAGCAGGACACGTGTCCATTTTTGTGTCCCTTCTACTTTATTTTAGCAATAGATTTCTTATGTTATGCAGCAAAATAACATTTCTGAATCGTAGACAGACCACAACCTGACCAAACGAATGCACAATGCAGCTACAAAGGGTTGAATGGTGCATGAATGTTACTCTCAAAAGCAGTAGGAACCCAAATAAGGAGGGAGACAGATCTCATTCAAATCCATCCATTTGAAAATTTCTGGTAACTGTAACAAAACTTTCCTGATACCAGATCTTAATTTGTGTAGCTACAGTTTCCTGTACTTCCATGTACAACTGTATGTAAACAGATATGGTATTACTTTAACAAGTGTGTATGCCACCAGCCCTGCATGGATGCTGGTGGCATACACACGCCATACAACTATGTTTTATCATCTACTTTAACACTCACCCCTCCAGACCGCTGCCTCGTTACACGTTGTTTATCTATTTATTTATTTTTGTTCATTTTTCTAGCTCAGTTCAGGCTCATGTAACATATCAATTACCCAGTCGTTGCCAGTGAAAGAACAGCGCAACTTTCCGTGTAAGAGTAGCTTCTGTTTAAGAAGAACTGAATTTACATCTAAGAAGAGGTGATTTCCTGTATGAGGTGTTGGTCAGAGATAATGAAAGGAATTGGGAAGTAGCAGGGTCCCATTTCAGGGCTACTCAACTTTGATATATTTGACTGTCATTTTGAATTTGATCCGATTTCTGGAAGGAATCAGTCTCAACTAATCGAGACAGGGCCTGAGTCATGAGGGAATCCCAGATCTTCATGAAATTATCGGACTCAGTTTTTTTTTCCCCACTACATTTATTATTTTTAAATGTTAGCAATGCCAGGACTTGAAAATGGTTCTCCATCTGTTTTTCTCATTGTTCTGAAAGTCAAAGAATCTCTTCAGCGCCTTCCGGACACCTGCGGTGCTCTTCGTCCTGGTATGCCTCCTCTACGTGCTGTCAGGCGTGTTGCTCTTCGTCGGCCTCAACACTTTCGCCCTGGTGTGTGATTGTACTCTGGGCCTGGTCATGATGGCCATGCTGATGTGGGCCTTCATCCGTTACTCTGGTCGTTATCGACCTGTAGGTGGCGCCATTGACCAGGCTGCTGGGGTGGTTTTGGAGCAGGTGAGATTAAGATGTTTGATGTTCGTCTGTTTTTCTCAGCTTTTAATTTCATTGCAGTCACAATTTTCAGCGGTTTGTTTTTGGAAACCACTAGAGGGAGCTATTGATGCTTGCAAAAAGGGGAAAAAAAGCCATTTTGCAATACTTAAATGAAAAAAGGATCCAGCCTAGTATTTGAAACATCATGTATAAGTAAATGTCCGTTTTTGTGCATCTTCCTTCCCCATGTCATGCTACTTCTTACATTGTGACAGCAGCTAAGAATGCTGTGTCATCAGAAAGGGCCAGGAGTCATGTGATTAAATGGAATCACAAGTTAAACGTGTGCTGTGCCCACAGTTGAAGTGTTTGAGTTTTGCCTGGAGCTTCAGACAAGTTTTCTAAAGCTTTCTTTATATTAATGTGCAGACTTGGTTGTCTTTGAAAATGAGTAAATTTAAAGTTGTCAATAGGAACATGATTTAGATGTTAGACGTTTATGGAAAACAGTTTGATTAGAGCAGTAAGAGAAGGGGACTCTGTAGAGCACTGACCTCCACAAAGACCTTTATAAGTCTCCAACAACTCTCATCCAGGTTTTTGTTCACATCAGCCAGGTAAATTTTAGGAATCCTGCAGACACATGCACAGGAAAAATGAGCTCCTTGGCAGATGAGCTCATGTGTTCTCACAACAGCAGCCCTGCTACATCAATAAAACCTGAAGATTTTGAATTAATATCCGGTTCGTGTCGTGGCTTTCATCTTAGTTTTGAGTAGTGGATGACACTTGATTTCATCGCGCTTCAAAATGTGTCATTCAATCATTTACATGTTTAGTTGGTAGATTTGACTTGGGGTTCATGCAGGACTGGATTAACAGCTTGACGATGCATCACGAGGATTCAGTGAAGCTTGACTGTTGTCTTAACGTACAAAAACACTGTAACAAACAATAATGGCCTCCACAGGACTCTTACCAGAAGTTTTTAAAAAACTCAGTAGGCCTTATTCCTGAAACTCTCTTTCACAATCATGTGGTCTTACACACAGCAACATTTTAACTCTTAATTTAGTCTCACAGACAAGAACCAAACCCTGACTGCCTATTTGTAACTCCTCATTATTGACATCTATTTTGTCTCTCTTGAAATTGTCCATCACCCTGAGGGCTTGCAAAGACTTTGTTTCTAGAGCTTCACAATAGATATCAGGAGCAATGAGTTACAAATGACCATCAGGCTTTGTTTCCTTGGCCTGGTGAGACTGTCTCATGAGTGAAGCCCTGTGGCCATGTCTGGAACCCCTCCTACCTAAAAGTGGACCAATCACGATTGTGTACCAGCTTCCATCTGTCTGAGAGTTTGACTCAAATTAACCACAGCACAGAATCCTGGAATGTTGCATGAAGCACTTCATGTGTCTTCTTTTTTTCCCCTCTGTTTTCAGGCCACTGTGGCGTTGAACAAGTCCAGAGGGACGAGCATGGTCAAGAAAACCAGTTAGAGGACCCCCGAACCTTCATGATATCTATGCAATGCAACCGGTGCACAACACAAACCCACATTTGGCACTAAGGCCTTATCACACACCCTCCCACTCAAATAAAAATGCAGCTAAACTTTAGTGGCACAGAGAGAAACTGCACAATTGAGACAAAATGTTACTAAACGCCGATTCACCAGCATGTTCTTACTGTTACAGGCTGGAGTAGAGGATTCACTGAGGCTGGAGTGAAACCGTCACAGGCCCTCTGACACTTGATACTGCCATGATCTTACACATTCACAATAAGTCTTAACAAACATGTGGTCTTACGATAACACACTTTCATTTATACATCAGTTGGCTTTATCTCTTTCTGACGGGGGTATTCAGGGTGCCTCTTAAACAAGCTTCTGCAGTGTAGCTTACTTTAAACTGCTGCCTTTAAAGCTCATCCATTTATATACGTTTCTTTGTGGCCTTAAACATTCCATTCTTTTTGTAGAGTTACTTGATCTTTGGTATAAACTTGCATTTCTAGGACGGCGGATCATCACTGCTTTCACGGGAAAAGAAAATATGCACTTTCTATATGATGGGAGTTCCGTTAAAACTCGTCTCAAATTCTTTGCTCATTTCTTGATGGAAATATGTTAATCTTTTATAGATTTTGATATTAAACACTAGGCTCTCTTAGAGAAATATATATATAGGAACTATATAGGAAATTCTGTACAAGTTTCCAACTCCAAAGCATCATTGGTGTTCCGCACCAATCTTAACAAAATGGTGACCAAACAGCCAAAGATTTAACTTCACACATTGTAACATATTTGAAATATACTTTTGAATTTTTTGGAAATAGTTGTTAATAGAAGCAGTGTAACAGGAGTGTTTTATTTATTTGTTATTCTCAAAAAGGCAGTAAAATTAAATCGAAGTGCACCATAACGTCACGTCATAGTTGTTGAAGAATGTTCATATTAGTGAAACCAGAGAAGCTGCAAAAACACAGGAGTGTGTGTGTGTGTGTGTGTAGTTTTGTTGATTAGTCAGGTATTGAGGCAACACAGGAACATTTGGATATTTCACTGTTGCTCATTCATTCCGGTGCGGGCGTCGTCATACAGCTGCCTCTTGAATATGAGCTTAGACAGAGTCTTGTTACATGCAGCAATTTCAATCCCGCTCGAAGCGTTGCATGCTGGGGTCAGAGCTTTGTTACTTGTAAGATTAGCAGAGTTCCATAACCTAAAACCATATTACAGATAAGTTTTCGATGACTTTAGTCTTCATTCCTCGTTTACACGCTGTATTAAAAAGATAGACAGTGGATTTGTTGTTGTAGGGTTGTGGGGCCAAGCGAGGGCTTCCTGGACACTGGATTAAAGAGCTGATTATTTGCAGCTATCTCTGGAAATGATAAAAATTTAAGATTCCGGATTGGAAAAGTGGAATGAAAAGTACTTAGTGAGGTATAACCTTTTGTGGTGGACAAAATTCTAGAATCCTACACTCTAATGTATTGTGCTCTTCAAAAACTAACCGTGTATTGAAACCTGAGTGGATACAAAAAGATGATTGACAGTGCTTTAATCCCCCAGTAATTCCATTACTCTGGAGTACCAGTAGTAAGAATATCGGGCCAAAGTGACCAAACAAATACTGTATGAAGGATGCGAGAGTTCCATGTTCTTGTCCAGGATTCGTGACCATCCTTTACACATTCCTTGTCTATCTCTTTCCAATGGAGTAAACTTCGAGATGTTTCACAGCATTTACTGTTGCACTTCCTCTCCTTGGTGCTGTTTGGGCACAGCTTCTTCCAAAACTGAATAAATGCATGCAATATTGTAGTAATGGCTATTGTAATCAGCTCTTTCACGGATATGCGGATATGGTGGCCTTGACTTGAGAAATGCTGTTTTACAAAGAATAAAAAGAGCTTGAAACTGTTATTGTCTTTCAGATTGTTTTTATTTTCAAAAGTATAATCTGGTTTAAAAAAAATACTCTCTGTAAGTGGAATAAAACTGAGATGAGGATTGGAGGTATAAACAGGGTTTTTAGTCATGAAAGCGCCCTTTTATAGGCCTGGAAAGGGTTTTGAAAAATAGATTTAAACATTTTTGGAATACCGGAAATGGAAACTTGCTTCACATCTACCTGCATATTGAATTATTCTGTGTGGTTCACTTGAGATTACGGAGAAAATCTCAATACTGAATTACTTTCACATATTTACTGATACTTTCACATAAATGCAGACAAACGTTATGCTAAATCAAACCATGTAGCTTGACATTAATTTTAGTTAAATGTATAGTGGTAAATTTTACATATATTCAGAAAATCTATAGCCATCAAAATGTATTGATGAAAAATTACATGGACTGTATTCAGCCTGTGGACACCAATTATGAGGGGTGTAATTACAGACTCATAAAATTATGGACATCTTCATGCAGTGTACGAAATAAACTATCTTTATTTACTTATTTTATTTCAAATCAAATTAAGTGTATTTCATTATATCAAGGTAAACTTGGTCTTTGTACAGAGTCAGCACTCAGACAGAATTATTTCATTTTTCAGATTGAGCAAAATAGGCCGTTAGGTGTGCAAAATATGGTGAAACTAAGTTATGATTCAAATGTATGATACAAGCAGTACTATCGATAAGCTGGTGCACAGCACTGTATGAATGAATTTATTTTGGGGTTTTAAATCCAATACAGTATGAGTGCATTCATCTATATACCATTTACAAATGGAAGAGAACCTGGTGAGATAAACCAGTTGACCCACCCCCTGCTTTTAGGCAGCTACAAACTAGAGCCTTTGTTAAATTTAGGGCCCAAAAGTTCAACATGATCTCCAATGTGATTGTTTGATTCTACATATGTTTAATATCAGTATTTAGTGATGGGTGTAAACCCATAGAGGGTCCAACTGACACTGACCTCATGATCAGTTTACCCTCACCTTGGGTCAATTTATTCCACAGCACCATTGTTTTAAAGCCATTGTGAGTAGGTAACCTGTTTTAATTTAATCTGCTACACAATAACTATTATTCTTAACAAATATAATTCAATTGTGTTGTAAAATCATAAAATGAAAGCACTTGGCTCATGTTATCCGAGCCTCCCCTACATGTATGAGTGGAAATGTCATGTTAGTGCAGTATGGTGTCTCCTATGCTTCAGCAGAGGTTTGGATTATTTTGGAGCAGATAAAATTGCTAACATATGCGTTCACGTCGGGTATTTAATTATTAAGGCTCTGTATTTTAGAGGGGGGATGGTTGTTTTGCTCTCTCGTGAATGTAGGTCGTAGTATGTTTACAACCGCCATGACGTTGCTGCTAGCTGCATGTCCCCGACTGACATTAGCTGTAACTTCGCACTATTTTCTCTCTTGAGAAATGTCGAGTCATCGCGGTCTCTCGTCTACACACAGGCCCTCTCTGTACTTCTCTCCGTCTTTTTCTCTCTCTTTTCAGCGCGACGCCGGACTAAAATCTGCCATAGCGAATTTCGTGTCCCTTGTTTCCTTATATGGTGATCAGCGTCGCGGCACGGCCCGTCCTCGCGCCGGGAGCGAGGCGCGCGCACCGACCGCCGCCGCTCACCGTTCGCTTCCATATTTGGAAGTGAGTTCAACAAAAACCCGCGCGGATGGGGAAGGGAGGGGTGGAGGCAGTGTGATGGAGGGAGAGGAGGAGGAGGAGGAGGAGGAGGAAGAGGAGGATGATGATGATGATGATGATGATGGCGAATATCCTACCCTCCGCTATACACGTCTGGCTTGTTGCTGGTGCGGGTGAAAGCTGCGGCGCAGTGCTACGGTTATAACTGCCTCCTCGCGCCGCGGCACGGATGATCTCACCATCTCTTACTAACATCTGAAACGTTAGTCGGCGTGCAAGATGGCGGACACTTTAGTGCCAGTGTTTCCTTAAAAAGAACAGGTGATAAACACAAAAAAATACAGGTGCAATATAACAGCCACATAAGCTTTGCCTCTTTGGCGGCCATAGTCGGAATTATAGGCTACACCAGACACCAATGTAGTATTCCTGAACAGATTTTTATTTGGTGTAATGAAAATAATGGATTCATTTTATTTTCCTCCTGATATTAAAATTCTGCAAACAACTTCCCATACCGCTCAGCACTTCCTATTTAGTACGCTTGACTTGGTCACGATTTGCAGCACCAAATAAAATAAAACTACCAACAAATGGGTAAAAGAGGAGACATTTCTCTCTCTTTCCCTCTCTCTCACTCTAAAAGAAGCATAGAGATAAAATGTTGAACTGGAATAGCGAGGCTAAATTAGTGCCACTCAACAAAATGTCAAAATATTTTCATGTGTGCCTGCGTCAATTAGGATATTGCCACTGAATTGCTATTTTTTTAAATTTCTGCGAATAAGTATTCCAAGTGTTGTGATTAGACTCTTTGCGCTCATCATATTCTCATTAAGACTAAATAAATTGATTGCACACACCAGCGAGCAAAACAGCCGGGCAAGTCACACGCTGCCGCTCGTGCACGCTGATCGTGTCAGGGCCGCGCTTATAGGCGCGTTCATGTTGTGTATCCAGTGTGAACGAGACCGACAATTCATCATCAGCGCCCATTCAATTTCTGTTCTGACGCTGACCAACTCACAGCTACAACAATGGTAGGTTTCACGTCGTTTTTGTTAGACTTTATATTGTCTGTGTAGTATAGAAACGACACTAAACCAGTTGTGATGTTTGGAGTTAATTTGTCATATCTGGTAGGATTAATGGAAAGTATTGGTTTTAGCATTAAACATAGCCAGCCGGTTAGTGCTCTCAGTCTGCCGCAGGAGCCGCTGCTAGCACCGGGGCCGGACTGAGAGGTGCTCTTGTTGGCTGTGAGCCTGGACAAGTCGCAGTGTCCACTCTGCATCCAACGAATTTGCCATGACGTCGTGTTTTACTAGATTTTGATAAATTGGTAATGGTTACAAGCAGCTGGCGCCATTTCACCCATATCTGTGTTTCGCCCTCAAAAAGCCGCATAATAAGAGAGGGCCTGCCTTTGTGACTGTTCACGCCGTTGTGTTGGTGCGGCCCCTGTGTGATCCTCTCAGCATCGTGTATGCTATTACACCTCGGAACCTCTCTTGTATTCAGTCAGAGCGGGTGGCTGGCAGGTGCAGCAGCCCCTCGGGGCCAACTAGCTAACGGTTTTGTTAGCTATGCTAGCTATGTTAGCAGAGGGGGAAAATGACATCCATTATGGCTGGCGCTAGCTGTGATTTTCCTGTTCTTTGTCTGACTTCCCCCGCTAACAGATGATTAAGAAAACAAATGGCTACGTGTCTCAAGTCACGTTAAATTTTATTGACAGTCGAACTAAATGAACAATTTGTCGTGTTACAGCCGAGCCGCCTCGCGTCAAGAAATGAGTGTATTGACAGACAATCGGTCTGTTTGAGCAGTTTTGCCTTATATAGCAAGCTAGCGCACCACACGTGCGTGTGCTGCATTCATGGCCCCACCCTGAATTTGGTGCAAAGATTTTTTTTTGAGGTGCGGTATCACAACGGATCCATCATTAAATCAAATATTTCTGTTATTTGACACGTGGACATATACCATGCATTTTTTTTTTAGTAGGATATTGGAAATATTTGACAGAATTGTCAACATTATGTAACGTTGGTTTGGCAGTGCTGGATCTGCTAGCTGAAGCTAAAGGGCCGCTGTGTCCAGCTCTGCATCTACGGTGCTGCGCATCTACTTTTTAGTTACGTTTCACACGTCATTGTATGACTGCACAATACCAAACGGAGTACACCACCGATGGCTACTCATTCATGTACTTATCAAACAGAAGTGTTGCATAGATGGCCGGAAACGGCCACATATGAGTTTTATCCATCACGGAAAAATACAAACTAAGTTCTATACATAATTTTGAAATATTTTTTGCTATTTCCAGTAGTTTTGATTTTATTTCCGAGCCTGCGCCATTAAACTCGACACCATCTAAATCTGTCTGCTCCCCTTCCTCTTCCGTTTTCGTGACTAAAACCCTGCTAGGCTTGCAGTGAAACCGGCCTGCGAGGCCATGCTGAGAGGCCTGGAACCTTGACTCTCAAATGAATTAAGACTTGGACTGTGACTAGATTTGTAATGAGTCACCTGAACCTTGACTTGTGTAAAGAAAAGCGTCTTTGAGTAAGATTAGATAAGGCGGCAGTGTAGCTGTCACCATGGTGATTCAGATTGCTGCTACAACAATAATAACGGCTCATAACCTAAAAGCAGAGCGGTGAGCAGGAAGTGTACAGAGACAAGACAACTTTATTCAGATATAGCTATGAATTCATTTTTCATTGTGGAGGGTCTATAAGTGTGTTTGTGTATTTTAGATGGATATTGATATAAAGATGGATATTTAGATATATAGATATCTGAGCACTTGGGCGGACACCAAACTACAGTGCTTAGTGGATTGTATAATTGGGGAAGTAAAGAAAGTAAAGAGTGGTTACCAGTTAATTATTCTTGGCCTCACTGCTAATTCACACCCGCAAAAATCCTGTCGAGTTGCTTCTCAGTTGGGTTCCATGTCTGTTTCCTGCTCTATTATTTCCTTCTCATTGTTGTAGTTTTTCCATTGCCAGTCACATTGCTGGTAGATAGCTGTTTTCTTCCATCCTGTCCTGAGACTGCATTTTCCTGTGATGAATCGCTTAAACAAAGTCAGAAGACCTGACTGAGTTAGTTTACAGAGCTGCTGTGACTTGTATGCTATACTGGCTTAATTCAACAGAAGCTCCATTGTGTGTCACTGAACCCTGTACTGCATTGCTTAAATCCTGACCACACCCTTGCCCACATAGTCATCTTTATGGCGGAGATAGTGTGTAAGGCTTGACCTTTTGACAAACTTCCATAATGTTTGTGTCACATTTGCATGTGGCACCATACCTGTTCTTAGACAAACCGGCTCGCTGAGTTTATTTTTAATATTATATTGCAGGTGGACTTTGGAAAAGCAGGAAGTGCAACATATCTACTGTCTGCTCTTATGTATTCGTCTTTTCTTTTATAACCGAAACACAATTAAGCAACTCTACTGTTGCTGTTTTTCATTTGGTCCTTGTGCGTTGACGATATATGATTTTTGGTAATTACCTCTTCCACCACCAAAGCTAACAGCTTTTCAATGCCACGCCTCTGCATTTCAGTCTGTTCTAGCAGTTGTCCTCCCTTGCAGTGTGTGTGACTATCTCACACACACAGTCACATGCAGCCCTCCCAGGCCTCACGATACTTCCACTGTTCTTGAGTTGTCACTTGTGGCTTGTACAACACTGACAGCTGTAGCTTCTTTATTACTGTGGGATAGTGCCACAAATCATATTTATTATTGATCAGTCTGGAAGATGCCAATCATGTCGGATGAATCTATTCACCTTGCTTGAGATGATCTTGACTCCAAGGTGTTGTCAACTGTCACTTGAGCTTGACTCATTTTGGTCAACCAATTGTCTAAATACAATAAGTATCATATTGACAGAATAAATTCCTGACAAAAGCTGTGCTGTCATCAGTGCCAGATTATGTGTATCATTTCAGATCTATTGTTCGTTTTAACTTGATTATAGCTCTTAAAGTGCTAAAAAAAAAACAATGCGTCAGTGAATTTCCTGCTTGATGTTGGGAGTTTGATGCCGTCTTTCACACACTGACTACTGGTTGTGTAATGTACCCAGGGTGGTTGAGTTAACACATGGTTCTCTACACAGGCTTCCGGTGTGAAAGTCACAGATGAAGTTATTGCAGTCTTCAATGACATGAAGGTGCGTAAGGCCCAGGCAAACGAGGACGAGAAGAGGAAGAGGAAGAAGGCCATTCTGTTTTGCTTGAGCAAGGACCTCAAGAACATTGTTCTGGATGATGGGAAAGAAATCCTGCTGGGTGACTTGGGAACCACCGTCCAGGATCCGTACCAGCACTTTGTCAAGATGCTGCCCCCGGATGACTGCCGCTATGCCCTGTATGATGCCACTTATGAGACCAAAGAAACAAAGAAGGAGGACCTGGTCTTTATCTTCTGGTGAGCACTGCCATTTCCAAACATTACTGTGTGTTGACGTGTCATTAATACGCCTGGTTTTAAGTATTTGTCTTGTCCATTCACAGGGCTCCTGACAGTGCCCCCCTGAAGAGCAAGATGATCTATGCCAGCTCAAAAGATGCTATCAAGAGAAAATTTGAAGGTGAGTATTGTCATTTAGTTTAGAATTAACAGTTAACCTGAAACCTGAACCACACTTTCACTGAATGCTGTGTAAGGCAACATTTTTACTTCTGATGACTAAAGGGGTGACACAAAGACCATTATTTCACCTCTTTGGAGATACTGGCACCTTTTCAAGCTCCTTTTTGTTTCTGAGCCTCCAAATTCTTTGTTTTGATTCACTCTTGCTGCATCTGAACCACATTTCCAGATGTGTGTGGCTTTCCCAGCAACAGACGATTATTGGAAAACAGCTCGCGAACACAGAATTCCTGATCTAAAGTGTCAAACATTTCTCTTGGGAGTTAGTGAGCAAAGCAGAGCTAACAGTGAATACTGGACTAAGGGCAGAGGATGTTGTTATGATGCCATGTAAAGCCCTTTGAGACAAACTGTTTGTGAAAACGGGCTCTACAAATAGAATTGCCTTGCCTTGGACTGACATTAATCTGTTGTCCACAATTACTTGGCAGTTTATGGATAGACTGAATGTGGCCTCTCATCTTGTGCTTTTTAAGCGACTCGTGATATTTTCACTGTCTTGTTCAGCGCTAAAAAGCAAATAGTTGGTCAGGTTAGTTATTTTCCATATCTAGGGTGATATTGTGGTATTTGTCTTTACTGTAGAAAAGGGCTCATAAATATCATCCAGCCCGAGACTGAAGTGTTGGTTTTGCTTACCTTTACTGGAACTGTAGACGGGTAATAGTTAGCCAACATGTCCACCTATCTTAGTAATGGCGATGCCACCAAATGGATAAAAACTGAACTGCTTTGAGATCTCAAAACACTCAGTCAGTGTACTGCATAACATCAGCTCCCACATCACCAAAGGCTGTAAGTCAATGAGCTTAATAGGTGTTATAATTTCCCACCAGACTGTCGAGTCATGTGCTGAATGTAAAGAAGTAACAATAACACACTTATTTCCATAATTTTTGAAACATGTCTGATTCTGACGGCTGTCTTTATCCTCCTTAATCTCAGGAATCAAGCATGAGTGGCAGGTGAACGGTTTGGAAGACCTCAAAGACCGGCACACCCTCGCGGAAAAGCTCGGTGGCTCGTCAGTAGTCAGCCTGGAAGGAGCCCCTATATAAATATTGCCCCCCCCCCTCCCTTCCGGCTTCGTTCGAGGCCTTTCAGACACATCTGTTGGGTTTAGCTGTTCATTCCAGTGTGGTTTGGAGAAGGGCAAAAGCAGAACCAGCACCATTTGCGGGACTCTCGGGGAGGGATATTGTGGGTGGGTGTGGGGTCAAGTGACAGTTAAAAAGAAGAAAAAAAAAATTCCACAATGCAGACTGTCATTCCAGTTAATGCATAAAGATTATGAACAAAACACACACAAAAGGAAAAATGTAAAGATGCAACTGAAGGAAGGATGATGATATTAAAAACTAATTACGTGTTTAAAGACTGGGTTTTGTTCTTTCCGGTTCCATTTGATCACAGTGAAAGGGATAAGCAACAGCTGTTAATATTTCCAACCATTGAAATCCCAAGAGAAACGTTCCAACTTTTTTTTTTTTGTTTTTTTTTTTTTTTTGCCAAACTTCTAGTTAAGTTTTGTAAGTGTGTGTAGTTGAGACTAGGTGTAGTATGAACTAATTCACTCTTGATTGCACAGATGTATCAAAACCTTCTCTGGGGGAACACGGTTAAATATATATTTTGATTTTTTTTTTTTTTTTTGTCATTGTTTTGGGTTTTTTTTTTTTAATTTAATTTTATTTTTTCATTTTGAACAAATTCCAAAACTTGAGTGATTCCTTTTTATTTCCAGTTCAGGCATTTGATGGCATTGATGTAGTTAACACACATTCCTATACTTGTTCAAACCAGGATCTCCTTGATTTAAAATCTTTGGTGTCATGAAGGTCTGATGGGGAGAGATGTGTAAATGAGAGACCAGTGGTCAGAGTTTAGACTGAATATTGAATGGTGGATGTTTTGTATCGTCTCCTTATCTGTAATAAAAAGCACTAAACGACTGATTGACTCTGGGTTTTTTTGTTTTTTTCACTTGTACTTTTGAAAATAGGTCAGAAGATTCGGTTTTGGTCGTCAGACGCTGAAACTCATCAGAACACTTGTCTGCGGCTACGTAACGACGACGCTGTTGCGGCAGGTGGTCAGAATGATTAAATCTGACTGTATGAATTTAAAATGATAGCCTGTGTTATCTGATTCATTTTTGAGCCGCAGATATTTTTTTTTGGCAGCTGAATGTGTGGCCACCTGGCAAATTTAAAACAAAAAAAAAAAGCAGGAAGGTGCAAAGTGAAAGGTTGTGAATGATTTGCCTAACGCTATTTTAATTAAAACATTGTAGCTGCAGAGATGTCCAGCCCACACGCAGCCTTCCATCATCGCATAATTTTCATTTAGGCTTTTACAGCCAATGAGAACCATGCAAGTAACATTTTCTCTTGACAACACGTCATAATTGGTGGACCCTTAAATCTTTGTTGAAAACCTTGAGTTATTTGAAAAGTATTTCGTAAAGAGAATGCCGTCATTCATGAGTGGCCTTTCTCCTATCATGGCAGACAAAACTAGAAAATTCCTCACCGGGACCGGTTACAGCTGGGCGTTTTAACCTCAATTTCCTCTGTAACTGGTCTTCAATTTTGTTTGTGAGGGCTGTTTGATGTTGTGTTTGTTAAACTCGTTTTAGTTTGTTGCATCTTTTATGTTTGGAGGTATTAAATCTTTAATCAATCAAAGCTCCACTCTCGTTCTTTATCCAAACTTAAACCAAAGAGTCAGTGCAAGACCTGTGATCCAAGCTAGTTCATCCCTGGTGTTCTTCTACGGTTGTGACCACAGGAGGGCGCCGCAGCACCACTCCCCCATCCCAGTAATCACTCCCAACACTGTCGTAGATCTCTGTTTATTAAAATATATCAAACATTTATCAAAAAATAAAATTACCAAACTCTGTCTCTCCAGATTGACAAGAGCAGCAACAGTGTCAACAACCTTTTTATTCTGTGACCTCGAGGAAGCTGAACGACCCTCCCAGAGCTCTCAAAACACCCCCGACCGTGTCAGAAAAGAGAGCGAGAAAGACGTTAAAAATGTCCTCAGTTCAGTTGCACTCATCTACAGAAGGAAAATACAATAATGACACACACAACGTAACGTGTGTTTTCCCTCTTGTAAAAAGTGGCTTATGATACTGTGGAAACAGTGACTGTTATGGATCTGATGGTGGGTAAATACGCCGCCATGGCGATGATCTCAGGGGCTGGTTTGTTTAAAAGGCCCCAAGGTTACAGAGAAAAGGACTCAGCGAGGGAAATGTCGGTTTGTGCGCTACTGAAGGATGTTTTTCTGCTATGAATATAAACATTTTTCAAGAGAAATAAGTTCTGAAGTCTTTCAGACACTTTCCATTGCCAGACTTCCTCTTAGTCCTGGACACAGTCTAGTCGGTTGCCGTGCACCCAGTAACAGATCTGAGCAAACTTCAAAGGAGTGATGCGCACCGCCACATTGTAGTCCCGGTTTTCTCCGTCTATCTCCAGCCACTGGTGTCCAGAGAAAATACCGATGACCTTTCTCTCCCAGCGCTCTCCAGAATTGTCCCACACTCGCCCGTACACCCCTGAACCGCTGGCTCCAGGTCGGGCATCGCAGTGCTGGTAAATCAGGTCACTGGACTCTTCTTCTACAGGACAAAATCTGTAGACCAGCTGCCCGGGTCGGTCACTGTCAAACCCAGAGAAGTGAATACGCTTCCCTGCGAGGTCATCCAAGTCAGGAGCCACCGCGAGGCGCATGAAGGGCCGGCGGTGAGGCCAGCGCAGCTCCAGCAGGGCGTAATCAAAGTCCATGCTGGCTTCCTGAGGGCCCTGGATCCAGCCCTTTGGCACACGAGTGCGCTTCACCCTGACCCAGCGGACCAGGGGCTTCTTGGAAGAAGTGAGGCCAGCGATGGTGCCGTTGATGGAAGGAGGAATCAGGAAGCCCACCCTGAGTTTACGTGCTCCTTTGACATAATCCTTCCCATCGTGTACACAGTGGGCGGCTGTCAGGACGTGCAGCTGAGACACGAGAACGCCGGTGCAGCCGGTGGAGATCCGCACTGCCGTGGAGAAAGGATAATCCAGCAGGAAGTTGTCTCCTTGGATGTTAAAACGTCCGTCTGCTCCATAAATCTGCCGCCTCACACGCTTGTGTCTGGGTTTCACTCTCCTCGCTGACACGAGAAAAGAGAGGCCATTATCCGCCTCCACCTCTTCATCATCATCACCCAACACATCCACAGTAGTAAGTGTGCGAGAGCCGTCAGAGTACAGCGTCTCGAAGGCCAGCTTGTCAGTGAGCTGCTCCCTCTGGGCCTCCTGCTCTCCTCTCTCAAGGCAGCTGGAGTTACAGTGAGTGGTGAAGTCAAGCTGAGCATGGGCGCTGAAGCGGGAGCGGCTGAGCGGCGTCGGTGTGTGCGGGACCAGCGTGGGGACGTGGACCCGTGGGGGGTGGGGAGGAGGGTGCAGGGAGGACAGCGCAAGAGGCAGGAGGAGGTGGAGGAGCAGGTGAGTCAAGAGGGAGTTCTCACGTGGCTTCATTGTGGTGACTTAAAACACTGGAAAAGACGCAAAATAATCATCACTTTTACCTGTTTGTCATGAAAACAAGTGTTGAAGAAACGAATCCCCAGTAAATCTTTCACACTTGCACTGAAACATCTACACAAGAAAGGTCAGATTACAATCATGTTGCAACACAACGAACCATTTGTTCCTGTAATATAGATTAACGGGAAAATAGGATTTCAGCCTGGCGAGGAACAAACAAGCAGTTTAATGTCTGTTTGGTAGAAAAGTTCCAGACAAATTCCAAAGAAAGAAAAGAGTAAAAGAGGAAGTGAAGTTGCCTCAGAGAAAACAGAGTAAAGCTGCACGGTCACGGCTCTAAAACACACAGAAATGAAGCGTGCAAGTTATTTTAATGTGAAGATATTGTTTGCTAGACAAGACGTTTACAATAAAATACTTGTTGCAGCCGAGAGTTGAGGCAGTGTTTTCCATCCAAACCACTTCACTGTGGACTCTCAGGACCTGGAGGCACTCGTGACACCAAGAGAGAGCAGGTGTGTTTAAAAAGTGAAGCGGGACAAGTTGAAACAGAGCATTATTTCTAACAAAGAGCAGGGTGTGGTCTGCACACGCACGCACACACACACACACACACACACACACACACACACACACACACACACACACACCCCTCTCTGCTGTCTGGGATTAAACTACAAAGGAGAAAGAGCTACAAAGACACGTACTGCTGAGAAGCCAAGAGTTAAGAACAATTTTCCTTCTATGTTGACGTGTCAGAAACATGACAGCTGTGGCAGACTTGAGCCAGCAGTGCTCAAGTGGTAAATTGTCTGGTAAAGAAGCTGCGAAACGACCTGACAACTCATGGAAAGGTTGATAGATGAGGGAAGATGTGATTCCGGGAGGGAAAAATCACAGTAGATTAGAGCAGAGGTGTGACTCAGCTATCATGCACTGGTAATAATCTCCTCATGAAAACCAAAGTAAGCACATTAACTGCATTGCTGGAACAATCGTGTCTTTGACGGAACTTTCTTGAAATGTAAGTACAGAACTTTACTTTTCTCCATTTTTGTGTGCGTATGACAATAAATCTACTATAAAACAATGACCAGTGCTGGGTTCAGGGGTTCTGGGAGCTGCATTACTTTCTCCTTTCAATAAAATACCATACACACGCTAGAGATATGACTTCAAATCATTATCTCAATAACTCCAACTTCTTTTTTTTTTTTTACCTTAGTTTTGATAAAAGAAGGATTGTTTTACATGTTTTTCTGCCCTCGTAGTTCTCTGCACATTTCTTTGATCAAATGAACCTTGGAAACTCCCTGAAGTGACAATTTACACCTGGAGGCTGTGGATTTTGGAGCAGTTGCATATTATTGATGTAGATATTGTAGATAAATAGAAAATGATGTATCAGCGATGTCAAAACCTGTTCTTTCAGAAGATAAAATACACCGATGTGTGTGTAACTCTCCCTGCCTCCTCTGACACATTCCTCGTCTCCTCTCACACCGACGTTTGTCCTAACACACCTTACATCAGTCTTAACAACTCCTTCAGCGACCTATGAACGCAACACTGCTGCTCTGTCCCAAATTGGGAATGTCAGGCATTCCAGTTAATAAGCTGGGATGCCTTACAGGACAACCCCACCACCACAACGCCAATAAACCGTGCGGCCCCTCTGGTACTTTACCTGCTGGGTGTAAGATCCGTGTTCACATCCCGCTCAGGTTCTCCTCCCCATCAGAGGAATCGGTCCGGATACAGTCCCAGGTTTTCCTCCTCCTCATCATCATCATCCTCAGGCAGGTAGGTGCTCCCGCCCTTCTGTCTCCTTTACCTGCTCGATGAAGAACTTAACGTTTCCCGCGTGTAGGAGTCAAGAGCCAGATGCTGCGGAGTCTCCGCTCACTCTCACACACACTCACACCCACCGAGAGAGGGAGAGAGACAAGGGGGGGGGGATGCATATAAAAGCCTCCACTCTCTCTCTCTCTCTCTCTCTCTCTCTCTCTCTCTCTCTCTCTCTCTCTCTCTCTCTCTCTCTCTCTGCAGCGTCCTCCCTCCCGGTGCTAACGCCCCGCCCCCCAGCCAGGACCCACGACCTGCCCGGGTGCGATCATCTGACAAGTGCTTGTGCGGTTTGTTTGTGCTACCAAATGCAACTTTATTGAAATAAAAGCGTGGTTTTAAATTAATATGACAACTAATTGCAGTTTTCTTAAAAGTGCACTGAATAAAACAGTGAATGTAAATGAAATGAAATGAATGGTGATATGGTTCAATGAAAAGAATCGAATTTTTACACCTTGATAATTTATTGTTTTCTTTTAGTGTGATCAGGCAGCAGAGTGACACTTGGCACAGCACATGAGTGGCCTTGGTTAGAAGTTTTGATAAGAACTGTAATTTTGTCATGATTAAAATTTCTCTCACAGTATCTCGTTTTTATTTATTTATTTAATAAACGGTCACTAGTTGAAGATGCTGCAGTATCGTAATCTCAATCAATCTCAATTAATCTCAATCAATCTCCACTTCCATTGTTACGCTGAATGATTGCTCCGCCCTTCATACCCTGTACAAGTAGGGTTTGCTTTCGCCTTTGTTCTGCTGAAGGTACGCGTAGGTAGGAACTGGTATTTTGTTCAGATTGAAGAAGATAGAAAGTTACACCACAGCCAAAGCTGAAAGGAATGAAGATGTGGCAGCAGCAGAAGCAGCAGCAGTGATCACCTCCTCCTCCTCCTCCTCCTCCTCCGCTGCTCCTCTGGCCTTGATCTCCAACAGGTCTTTTCATCTCTCGCTCAGGATCTCGGGAAACCTGTGGAATTTGGGATTCCGCGCTCCCATGGTGTCATCCCAACTTCAGGGTTGCTGAAACAGAGCTCCCAGTCACAGCGACAGTGCCTTCAGGAATGTTGAGGAATCTCCCAACAAGGACACAAGTCAGGCGCCTGGTACAATGTGAGCGCTGTTGTCCTCAGTGTTCAAGAGGCACCAGCCGAACCTGCTCCCAACACCCGGACCCTCCTGTAATAAAATCCCTACTATTCACCACGACTGCCTCAGTGTTGACAGATGAGGGGTCAAACATTGGAGGGAACCTCTGCAAGCTTCTGCTCTTTTTCTTTTTGGGATTAGCATTTTACGCCTGTGAACCTGTAATATATTTGATTAAATGAATGCACATCTTTCTCAGTAGGTAAACTAATGAAAATTGTTGTGTCTGATCTTCGGACGTCATGCTAAGAGGAGGAAACCCTGCAGTGTCTCACCTGTCTCCTGCAGTTCCATGTCTCACACGTGTTCAAGGTTCAATCCCGGTGCAGTTTTTCAGAGGAGACACCTGCAGTTTGTTTGACAGTCAAAAGTACAACCTGCTTCACAGCATAGGCAGCAGCTGTTGCTAATACATCCTGCATTTCTAAAACCATTTGTCTTATTTGACAGCGTTCACTCATTGTTATGGTTCTGTGTTCCTTCCAGGGTCATAAGTGGTGAAAAAGTCCCAGCATGCATTGGGATGTTGGGGATGTGTAAATAAACACTCTGGATGTATTATTGGTCGATCACAGGACGAAGACAGACAGATTTTAGCCTGTAAACCCGTAGAGTACTGCAGCGTTTGGAGCTCATCCAGATGAAAGAAAATTCCTGGACTGGGAATCGACCCCGTGACGCTGACACACTGCTGCCTCTGTGTGTGTTTTACTGCTGCAGTAGAGAACATGAGGTCCGCGTCACACATTGCAATTATTCATAACGGGACAGCAGGTGGGGACGGCAGTTGTTAACCATGAAGCCTCAGTGAGTGAGCTGATCTGAGAACAGATGTGAACAACAAACGCTCCAGTACTCGAAAACACGAATGTGATTAAATAGCAAACAACTTCGATGATCTGGTAGACAGTCTCTGACAGTCAGGTAATAGATTATAAATAGTAAAGTTCAGCTCATAGCCAGCAGCCCACCTGCATCATTGCTGAGCGTATTATTATTATTATTAATATTTTTTTAATCTTTAACTACATTGCGCAACCCTCTCAGGCAGGTTTTCTGCCCGAAAGACGATCTGGCAGAAAACCACAGAGGCAAACGTCTCCCGTGTCATGTTCCCTGACGTCTCTCGGCTCCAGCCCCCGACGGAGGAAACTCATTTATGGCTGCTTTTCTCTATAGTCTCAAACTTTAAACAAAAAAATCAGGACTGTAGATTAACATAGTTCTTAGAGTAGAGATTGACACTCCAAATTTCTGGTGAATGCGCTGTCCTGTATTGGACTGAGCTGTGAGATGAGATGCATTAACTGTGTCAGATTCTTAGAAGCTGTAACTCAGAAACTCGGCAAAACAATCCTGATGACAACATACATGCATAATAAAAGATTTACACATCGGGAGGGTTCATATTCTTGGCCAGCAGGTCTTATAACACACAGGTTTTCATCCAAGATAAATGATGAAATCAAAAATAAATGAAATGAAATCTATTTTTTTTTTATTATTTGTCTTGTCAAACATCAGCTTGTGCTGACTCGAGGGGAATTGTAACGACTCTTGACCTGCTCAAACAAAGTGTCCTGAGATAACATCTAACATCATGATGTGGCTCTGTACACATAAACATTTTGAATGTTTTATATCATGAAATACTAGACCTTTTCACTTAATTTGGCCTTTAAACCTTCAAAAGAAGCTATGAAATGGCTCTCCGGTTCTCACAATAACCACAGTGAGGCTGAGAGATGAGGGGCCACAAGTAATTCATTGTTAATTTTATGGGGTCACAAGCCAAAAGAGGAAGAAATCCTGGGCCAAACCACATGTGCCATGTGGGAGTGAATGGTTTCTCTCGGTCTTTGTGTTAATGGCCAAACATAAATTACATGATGTTATGTTTACTTACAGTGTGTAGATGCTTTTAATGAAGCGCAGACATCTAGAGTTGCGTGATAGTTTAAACTGAAGCTGGATCCGTATGACTGTGATATTTGTGGATTTGTCCTGAGCTTTAACACTCAAACCTGAAGGTCACGCCACCGGCCCCTCAGTCCCCAGATCTATCAGTCATGCTCACGTTTCCTGACCCGTGCTGGTACTCTCACACTTTCCTAGATGGTTCATTTAAGAAAGCCAAAAGGGTGACCCTTGGCCCTCCTCTGGAGAAACAACTGCTGTGTTCATCAGCATCTAACCGCTCTTCAGGGAAGCATCTTACAAGTCTACATCATATGTAGGGGAGAGAAGACAATCAATGATGTATCGTGACACTGACAGTCGTCTTGTCACCTGTGATTATTCAACTCTATCAAGTCTCTAATATTCTAATCGCTGGTAGCTGTCAGAGCTGAGCTTGTTCAGCCTGGAGGAAAGCGGGAGATTCCAGATGAGTGAGTTCACACTGGGTATGTGCGGACAGACATACCTTAAATTTCCATGGAAATGGTGCTGTGCCGTTGAGCGCAAGTCAAAGCCTGTAATCACTCCAAACTGTACAAACAGACTTCCGCCTTTATACGTTTGCTGGTGGGAGAAGTAGACTGTATAAATTTGCACCATGAGGTCTCCTCTACCCATTAATGCCAACACGGTGGGCCGGGGGATCAAGACTTGTGTCCAGCTGACATGCTGTGAAGGCCCTGTGACAGTTTCACTAAGCAAACAGGGATTTATTAACGGGATCACAGGGTTCTCTGCAGACTCTTTAATCTGATAATTGGCTTCAGATTCAAAAAGCCACCTGAGCCCTAAAACAGTAGAAGAGACCTTTCATAACAATCCTGTAGCTCCTGACCTGCGCTTGGCCGGACCCGCTGTCACTTAGGAACCAAAGAAACAGGGGCCTTTTAGACAGCAGCTCTTTTTAAAAAAAAAAAAAAGGGAGGTTGAAAGAATGTCTCTTTTCTCCTCTCAAGCCTGTGCCACAGTATTTTATGTCTTCTTTTTTCCATTCCAATTTATTTACTGCTTCTTCGCCTGGTCCCTTCTCATCAAAGCCCTCCCACCCCATCTGTCTGTCCTCTATCTCTCCTCATCAGGTCGAAACAGAGCAGATATTTTCCACAGTTCAGCCCATGTGTTGTTGCAGCATTTGACTAAGGGCCACAGAGGGAATCACCCCATGTGAGGTTCTATCTCTTCCTGTGCAGCAGGTTCCCCTCCTGCCTCTGGTCCCTGGTTCTCCTGCAGGGCCTTATGGGTACGCATATATTCGAGATGTCTCCACGGCATGATGTCATTTCAGTTTGGCTGCATGAGCTGCATGAGGAAGAGGAAAAAAAAAAAAAGTTTGCAAAAACAGAACTCAGGAATGCAAACTGTCTGACGGCAATGAAATCCATCAGGAACAAGCTGGAGAGAGCCTCATCATATCTCCAACCAGTCGGGGTGGCGGGAGGACTGGAGGAGGGAATCTGCTACACCAGAAAGCTCCCAAAACAGCATCCAGTCATTGCAACCACTTATAACCTCAAAACACGTCTCAAATGGCATCTATTAGCTCTGGCATGAGACAGAGCGGTTCAAATCTTCAACTATCAATATTAAACCACAGACTGTTTTCAAGTCAGAAGTGCACTCAACCTTCCCAGCGGTCAAGAATCCTTCACAGGAGATGCTGCTACGCGCAGAAAAATCAACGAAACTTTTCATGCAAGCAATTACCTGCAGCAGCATTACCGATGCATCGTCATCAGCTCCCGTCCAAAGCTCAATATTAACCTTAAATGTCTTATCTGTTATCACTTTATGGCTTGTAAAAGTAGCTAATTACATCAAGTTACTGACAGATTTTTTTTCAGGTTACCACTTCTGTACTGAGTAGGGGCGGACACACATCCGTGAATTTGTCAGGATGCAGATACTTATGCAAATAAAGTGCTGCATAAAAAGAAAAAAGAAAAACAGCCATAAATATGACGCTCCTTTCAGAGACATTTTTGTATCTTAAAAACAAGAGTTGCTAACAAGGGGCTGAACAAAACTACCAACAGCCTCACGCCATAAGCAAAACAAGCTCCAGGCTTAATTGTGTGGATATCAAAGTCATGCATCTACAGTGTCGTTTGCTCTTGTCTTAAATTTAGCTTTGGACTTCAAATAATTACATTTAGGCTTCAAAAATATTTAGATGATAGTTCATTAGTGAATGGTACAGAGATAATATTCTGCAAAAATCCAAATCCAAAGTAAAAATCCAATCAGCTGGTGGGGAGAACCCCTGATGAACTTAACTTTAAGCTTTGTCCCCTCTGCTTCACTCTATAGCACATTTAGTGCTTACAAGGCATCTTTGAATGACAGTAAAAATTTAGGAATATTTTTACAAAACTGCGCATTTTTGGATGCTTAAGCGAAGGGAGTCACCAGGAGAGGAATCTATAAAATCAGACTGTTATGAAATGACTCATCCTTTTAGATCAATTTACAATTCCATTTGTGTTATGTCATCGCTTTATGATGTTCTACTATTGTAAAACGCAACAAAAAATAATAATTATAAGAGAACAAAAGGTGTGTCCAAACCCTGTGAAAATGCCAAGATTACTAATAAAGGGATCCACAGACTAAAACACAGAGGAGAAGTAGAACAAAATGGGTGTAACTGTCACAGGAATTTTCATTATTTGATGGAGGGACAACAGGGGACCACCAAACCCTGTGCTCTTTGACTCTACAGATTTTTTTTTTTAATCATTTTTAGGCTGTTACATTGCTCTTGGTACATTAATAACAAGTGTCTTGACTCTGAAACAGGAAAAATCGAAAATGTTCTCAGTTTTGTTTTTTTTTTTGTTTTTTTTTATAAAACTCTCAGAATTCGATTTGAATGGAGACTCAGGAATGACAGGCATTATAATGGATGTTGACTGCATCCTCAGTTTTGGTCGACACCAGAGGAAACATTGTAAGATGTGGTTGTAAGTGTTGCAGTCAGCATGCTGCGGTTCTTGTGGAAAATGCAAACATATGAGCCTGAAGTAGGACACGGACACTCGAGGGCCGCGTGGTTCATCAAACCAATGTGCTTCACATTTTGGGAAATAATCAAAAGAGGCTGTAACAGAAATACAGTTACAGGGCAACTACAAGGCTCTCTGCTACACCAGGGGGATCAAACTGTTTCCGTGGAGAAGACGGAGACAAAAAGCTTTGAGGTCATTTGAGTGGAGGAACAAATCTGCTGTAAAGAACTCAGTAAACAGACTCAAATATTTACAACCTGAAAGCGAGCATTCCCTCCGAAGCTCTTCAGGAAGAAGAGTCTTATGACCAGTGAGCAACTAGAAGATTCTATCTCCCACCTGCGCTTCCTCGTTTATCCCTTAAACCTGCACCCCGTCTTTTTTTTCATTTAGAATACGCTCAGGAATATTACACTCTTTCCTCTTAAAAACTGCTGTGTCTCCACACATGTTTTATATAATATCCAGAAATGTATATCCTGTTTTGTACATGTAAAAGAATATTTAGATTATGCATGGGAACTTCACATACTGAGATCAGTTTCTGAAATACAATATGTGGGATTTCAGCGGTATTTGACTTTTCAACAAAATCTGAAACAGCAACTTGAGGGAAAACTGGTATTTAGAGTTCCATTAAATGCATTTTTGTCCACAATACCATATTAGAGATGTCAGAAACATTAAGACCGGCATGATGATGCTTATTAATAAACTCGGGAGACGTACAGGCATTCTCAGCTTACCACCGAGTCCAAGATAGATCACCAGCCTAGACACGGACGATAAGCAGGTTATTACATTAATTAAGTTTTTTCTCCCTTACAGTCTTTCCAAACACCCAAGAGCCTATGAGCTAAAAGACATTATAAGACGGTGGATTTTGAATGACCTATTTATTCCTTGTTAATATAGAAAATGTGTTGCAGCTTTAAGAATGTATCAAAACTAGGTGGTGATTTATCATTTAAGATTTCAACTCTGTGTGTTTCCAACAATCTGAAAGGTTTAACAGCTTAACATCAACTCAACAGAGAACACGTGCAGTTTCCAAAGATGCTGGCATAAATTGATTTTCTGTTATGGAGACTTTAAACTCAACTGTGCAGCAAACTTTAATATTTACTCAATGCACACCAGGGGGTCTCTGTGCTGAGCCTTGTGTCCCTGCAATGTGACCACGCAAACAGACTTACTGTCCCAAATCTTGATTAATGCAAGTACACACACACTCACATACTCACACACACACACACACACACACACACACACACACACACACACACACACACACACACACACACACACACACAGAGGAATGGAATGTTATCACCAGAGGTCTTTGAGTTGGACTCTTGAATGCTCCTCCCACACGGTTGCCAGGTAACAAAAAAGTCTTGATAATGGGCAGAGGTCCCTAAGTGTGTGTACTTTAAAGTATTTGGGAATATTGGTGTCAGCGCTCACGTTCTCACAGGCCAGTTTGAAGATTACAATGCATGAAACACATTCGTGACATCAACAGAAAAGAATCTTTTATAAAATGCTGAGTTGAATGTACGTGGTTGTGTTTGAATATTTATTTATTCAGTCATTATATTTCTTGCCCCAGCTTTGTGGCACTGGTGGTTTTCATCATGTTTACTCTTCATGACATCAGAGAACAGACTCCAGACGCCGCTCAGACAAACAGAGGCAGTTTCTTCTCACTCCGCTGCTATCAGCAGCTGCTAGCCCGCACAGATATATGCAATATTAATAGGAGGTGACTCTCCTCAACAACACACACCAGCAGTGCACACAATCACTGACAGGTTCGATGAGAAGATAGTTCCTGGTTAATGCACATTGAAACAACTTGTCTGTGAACAAAGGAAAACTATCAAAGCTGTCCACCCCAGGCTGCTGTAAGCCAAATGATCAGTGCACGTGTGGAGCCAAAGCGTGATCTCTCCAACACTGTCACCGGCTGACTCTACCAGAGCAATGCACGTGAAAGAGGAGCTGAGCAAGCCAATATTAGTGCAAAAAAACAAAACAAACAAAAAAAACCTCTAACAAGGAAGTGAATGTGGCTTCTTATGCTGCATTCTTTCCTTCGTCAGGAATTCGCTGAGGTTTGGCTGCACACTTTTTATTGAGGTCTTTTCCTTTGCTCGGGAATAACAACGTTTCCTCTCCCTGAGTACTTTGAACAGAGAAGCAACCGGCAGCAGAGCTGTCCAAGAGCTAAGGCCAACTCCACACCCTCAGATTAATCCTTTACACAAAATGTATAACGCAGACACAAAACTGTCTCCTGAACGCCATGGGGTTCATTTTACTGAGAATAATGCATGCTATGCAGAACAGCCACAAGCTTGGCTTCGGGGGTTTTGTTCCTGGTTCTCTTTTGAGCTGCGGGCAGAATGATGAAGCAATGACACTTATAATTGGATTCCAGCATGACACATCTCTGCTCCATGCTCAGCTGGAGCTCATTGTTTTTGAGCAGCATTTAATCCATGGCTGATTGGGGTCCATAAATTCACCAGACAGGAGGTGGCTCATGGTTTAAAGGTTCCAAAAAGACATCATTGCAATGACAAAACATTCCAGCGACAACTGGTTAATTGCAAACGTATCTAAAGGTTATCCAAACCCCAAGGAACAAAAACACAGAGAACACGAGCGCATGTGAAGCTGGGATGATCACAAAAGCTTTGCAAATGCATGTCTGTTTATAATAAATGGTGGAATACAAAACACCCCCAAGTGAAGCCAAGGAAAACTTGGAGGAAGCAATCGTTACGGGAAGAAAATTAAAAAGAGATGTTCTGTTACAAAAAATCCAGTAAACACTTCGTAAATGACATCTCCACCTGTCCTGTGTTTCTGGACTTGCTCTTGAAAAGGTGGAGTCAGAAAAGATGGAAACGATGACAGAAACTAAAGGAACAAAGGGCCTTTCTTATATGCTCCTCTCTGATTTCACCATGCCTCGCTCACAACCTTGTCAGGAACAGGATGATTGTGTAACTCTGAGAGAGCTCACACCCAGGACTGATCACTTTACGCTCGTCTCTCCCACAGCTTTTACACACTCTAATCCAGTGCATCTGACATCTCGCGCTCGTCTTTTCCTGTTTTGCCTTGAAGCATGCGAGGCAGCAGAAGCATGTGTTGGCTCTGAAGTCGCTGGGACAGATGACCTCGGCATATAATCGTGCTGTGAATGAGATGCACATGAGGCAGCGGAGGTGTCCAAAGCCTCAGTGCAGACGAGGCTGGACTGCAGCTGTGTGCCCTCGCACTCAACTTCCATCTAGATCCAGATTAGCAACACATTTATTCAGCCCGGACCTGCTGACACTGACAACTGGAATGATTCTGGATATAGTTGGAGTCAAGGTGGTCCTCAGTTGAAGATGCACCACAGAGGTTTTGTCCATTAGACCCTGTAAAGAGGAAATTTCGTCATTTTTTTAAACTACATGCACAAGTTTGCAGATATAAAGCTCAAGGTGCATGTTTGACACACATTTCTGCAACTTGCAGAAGGTATCAATCAACAACTGGCAGAAATTAAAAGAAGACTGACATACAGTAGAGCTGCAGTGGAGCAAAAACCATGGTTGAAGTTGATTGGGCAAGGAAATGGTAGGAAAAACTCTCTGCTGTACTATATTTATCTACACTCTCCTTTTGTGGCCTTTCTTGTTAAAGTCTTTAGTATCCAGTCATTCTCTTTCTATTCTCTCTCTCTAAGCAGACGGTCTGGTTGAATTATGTACCTGTGACTTGGCAGGGTGTTGAACGACTGTCAGCTTAAAGGGCAGCGCTTCACCAACTCGTCGCCCTTTCCTCACCCACAACAAACACAGCAAGGACGAATGAACCATTAAGTTTTGAACCTGAGCCCAGCCATCTTTAGATTCTTCTTTACAGGGGGGGGGGGGGGGGGAGCACACAGTCATCAACGCTTTTTGCTTTAAAAGAGGCTTCCTTGGAGCTTGTATTCTCTATAAGTGACAGCGACCTCAGCGTACTTTTGTTTCCAGTATAAATGCAGTAGTGGAGACTATGCGTGACACTTCCCGCTGACCCTGAGCTGTTCCCATCAAAATCATATCTGTGTCTTCTTGCATAGAGAACAAAAATATGGAAACAGTGGGTTGGTTATTACTAACAGTGTGAACCTGCTGCTCATAAATCAGAGACCTGACGGCTCAATAACAATGGACTCCACCTGACCTTTCTCCTCGCTGCTCCCAGCGGCTGAGCGGCTGCTGTTGCTGCTGTGGGGTAGCGTGAGTTTAGGGATCAAAAAAGAAGAAAGATTGCATGGACAAGAATCAGGTCTGGTCATTTAAGTTGTTATAACAAGAGGATCAAACGGTTTGATGATTAGTTAGGAAACAGAAAAAGAAACACACAAGTTGAGCGGTGGTGGAGGAGTTGATTTCATGCGGCCTCTGCTTAATGAGCTGTGATGTTTCTTTTAGAGATGTCACGTGACAGACAGATGGGGCTCACGCTGAGTGTCAACTCCTGAACCACTCAGTTTTTTCTGTTTTCAACTTTGGCTGTAGTTGCAGCAAGGTCCAAAACATATTGAATAATGTCACCGAAGTCAAGCACGGCTGAAGTTGACTGTTGTGTCTTCGTGCAGCTCTCAGCCTTTGGTCATTCGATAGTCTCTCACTGAGTTGCGAAGGGTGTCAGATTCAACTGGGTCAAGGTGTCTAGAGCCAGAAACACTGCAACTCTACACAGACAGGATGAGTGAAAGAACATTCTGGAGGCCACTTCTGCCTGTTTCATTTTGAGACGTATGCACAACATGTTTGCTGTGCCCCATATGGTAAATGGCGCGTGGGAGCGAGGCCAGGTATCTTAATCCCCATCACCCTTGGGATTCCCCACCAAGAGATCCCATTAGTGAGGATAAAAGCTGTAATGTAGTCCGGAGAGGCTCGGTGGACCTGCACCATGTTGCAACCCCCACAAGTCCGCGTTGACCTCCATCTGATCTCTCACTAACTGGAATTACAGCTCCAACAGGCGGCGTAAAGAGCACTGAACTGTAAAGCATTTTGATGTCTTAATGAACAACACACACACACAGCAACAAGTCCAATAAACTGCGCGAATAAACTTGAAGAGAGCAGAAGTATTTGCAGATACTGTAGAAACCACTGCAAACACATGAAGGCGTCCAGCACAGCAGAGAGGAGAGTTTCTAACACTCTTTTAATGTCAAAGCATTTAAACCTGGCGGGTGTTGAGTTGCAGGTGTCTCCAAGCTCTGTCTCCTATGTGAAAACTTAGTAAAAGGAAGGAATTCAAAGGGAGAAACCTAATGTACAGTACAGCCCGTAACCCTGGGTCAGCATCTGGTGTCACTGAGCAATAATCACACACAATATGAACATGTGAGATAATGCAATGACCAGAGCCGGCTATCAGGAAATGTCTTTAATGATGTCTGGAGGACGATCAGAGAGGGTGTCGGGCCGTGAAAATGCAGGAATCAGAAACAGCAGAACTTATCACAATGTGTGGATAAAACCCGAGTAAATGTAGTCAGGTGATATATTTGTTACAGCTGCCAAAGTACAAATGTTTGTAGTAATCAAATGAGTAAGCAAGCATGCCAAGGCCTCCAGCATTTACTCACGGACTGTAAAATAATGATCTCTATAATAAGCAGCTCCAAGTTGTTGTATCATCACAGGTACATAAACAAAACAGGCCTGTAATCAGATGGAGGTTGTGTGTAATGAGTCAATTACTTGTGATTTTCTGGACTGCGTTCAGCACGTTTTGGCCTCAGGTCTCTAACTGTAATTATTTTAGTATGTGTTCCGTCATAGTTTAAGTTTGCGTTTTTCAGACATAGGGAAACTAGTGCAAGAAAGTCTGGTAAGACGCCAGTGGCCTGAGGTGACCAACTAAACAATGACGATACAGTTTTCCGAGCCAAGAAATCAGAGGAAAAACTCTTCTGTTTAAGAAAACTTTATTGTCTGCCCATGCATCACCGGTGAGGGGCACCTCAGCAGAGTTTATGTTCTCACTTCAGATTTACATTCGCTCATGTGTCTGTGGACGTTTACGAAGCACATCTGCAAATTCTTTATCATTACTCAGTGCTTTACAGCGGTTTCTGCGGCTCATGTTGAGCTGTTTAAGCATGTCTTCAAATACTGGGATCCAACCACTCATAAATCCTGAGTGTTGCTGGGTTTCAGGCAGCATGGCTCAGGAAGTAGAGTGGCCATCCACTAATCGGAAAGTTACTGACTGCCCAAAGGCTGTCGGAATGTCTTTGAGCAAGACACTTAAGCCCCCAAGTGTTCCCAATGAACTTGCATGCCCATCAGTGCAGGAATGTGAGTGTGCCTGAGGTAATACTGAGGAAAAGGTGCTATACTCTATAAATGAAGCCAATTTTCTAACTGACTGAGATTTCCATCCAGTGATAGTGACTCATGCAGCAGAGCAGAGTGAGCTTACGCAGGTGTTTTGGTCATTACCTCAGGCTTGGGACCTTCGGTGATGTTTTGCACATAAACTGACTATCAAGCTATGAGACTGGCCCTCTGGCTCATGCTAAGAAAGTTAGCATTTCCAATAATAGGGTTACATGCTACCTCCTATTTGTTTGGAGGGTAAATATGAGGCACTTGCTTGTTCACAATTCTACAAATTGTACCTTCAAATGTGTGTGTATTCGTGTTCCTATCCTATGATGTGAAAGAGTTCATGCACGTAATTTCCAGGCACAACATAAAACACATTGTGTATGATTAAAAACATCAAATTTTACACTTAATATGTAAATCAGGGGAGAACTTGTGTTCTCATAGACTTCTATACAATCAGACTTCATTTAAGACTGTTGGAGGTGCCCTCTGCTGGCTATTAGATAGAATGCAGGTTTAAGGCTTCAATTGTCAGATCCAGTAGATTTGTCCACTTATGTTATACAGTCTATGCTTTCTTGTGATTGAGGCTACAAGTGCCTACTATTTTCAGATAAATGAACATCCCTTATGTTGAAGCCAACGCCAAACATGTTCACGAAATTCTCACTATAGCTGTCAGATAAACAACTCCTCCTCCTTCTTCTGTTTTTTCACATTAGCCTTCTGCTGACATGAATGTGAATAAATAAACTAATCGTGTGGTTCCACTAGACTTTCCAAATGTTATCACACTGTAATCTATAGCTGGTCATTTTTGAACATCAGAGTGTTAAACTCAGATTAGCCAGGTGTTGCTGTCCTCATAGATTTGAGAAGACCATGCATCACTTCTTCATATGTTATAAGGCTTCCAAGTTGATTTCATCAGTTAAATAAAGGTCAAATAAAAAGGGAAAACAAAGCTCTTTTATATGCAGAAATGTAGAAAATTCAGATGTTTTGGCCCAGAGACTCAAAAGTTTAAACCTGAGCAGTAAAAGCATATCTGCAGCTTCATGCTTTCCTCCTCATCATGCATCTGTACATTTACTTCTGTGTCTCTGTCTTGGGTGCACACAGCCGATATTGTTGTCAAAGCACATTACAGGGAGCAGGGTACCATCTGGTAAAATAAAAAGAGGCTGTAGATAAACTCACCCTGCTCTCGGACCTACAAACTGCTGCTACAACCCAGTTTTGGACACACAATCTGAAACACTTCCTCTTATTTTACACACACACACACACACACACACACACACACACACACACATGCATATCTGGTCAAAAGTCCACATCCCTGTCCTCTGTCTTATGACCCCTCCACCTGGAGACAAAGAGCCGTATCAACCACCGTCAGTTTACCCAATTAGGAGAGGAAAATACAGCTGGAGATGCAGAGAGACAGCAGCAGCTTCTGGTGTCGGCATGAAAGCTGCTCAGTTGTTAACACCCTGCTGGGTTGATTCAACCCCTGTATGAGTGTGTATGTTTTCACACTGGCCTACTGGACGCTTTCATTTCATGCCATCCGGGGACCTTTGTTGTGGACTAATAGACTGAGAGGAATGCACATGATGTTGAGGTGTGACCACACACACACACACACACACACACACACACACACACACACACACACACACACACACACACACACACACACATACACACAAAGAAATAACAAACATACTGAGTGGAAGCGCTCAGCTCCTTTGTTCTGTTTTCAGTCTTCTATCAGGGTCCTTGACAAGACAGAGTCGATGGTATTAGTAGCTTGTCTTCAGCCGCCTGTATGCACTCTGTGTGTGTGTGTGTGTGTGTGTGTGTGTGTGTGTGTGTGTGTGTGTGTGTGTGTTCACAGCTGGTTTTAATATAGGAGGATCTGGCAGATAAGAAACTGTAAGAAGCAGTGAAGGGAAAATGGGATCTACAGAACTAAACACCATAACAGAGCACAACATACATCACGACCCCCTGGTGACTCTGGCATTCTGTTATTCCCTGTGATCAATCTACTGGAGACCCCGAAAACCTGAGCTGCTGTGTTCTGTTCAAGAAAAATACACTATTCAAAAGTTCTGGGACTATCTAAGTGAATACATTTTTAAATGCACTTCTCTATTTTTCAAGGCATCACAGCCATTCATTACATTTTTATTCCATTTTCAAAAATCTACTTATTCATTTAGTTGCAAGCAGACAGATGAGAAGATCAACTCTGTTTAATATCGGGATTATAAAAAGGGAATCAAACATTGGCAGTAAAAGTTTCATTCACTGCTTTTCAGGCTTTGTGTGAGAGCTTTTAAACATGAATGGTTGTAAAGTGAGTTAATCTGGTGGCTCTTATAGACTTTCAAAATGTTCTGATCAAATTACGAAAGTAAAAAAGTCATTTACTTTAGCACAAAGCTAATCATTATAAAGCTAGATAAATATTAGATAGAAGTTAAATTGGCTGTTCTCAGTATCTCAGTGGTGTCAGCCTGCCTCTGGTCATAATACTAAAATGATATAACCGTGACATTTAGATCGTATCAGAAGTTCTTCATCAGCAGAAGAAATAAACAACTGAGTGGACTTTCAAAATCAAGAATACATCCAACATGGACAGGACGTTCTGAGAGGGATCATTTATAAGCGCCTGGAGAGGCGAGTGCCAGACTGTCTTGTGTTGTAGTACCACTTTGCTCCTCAAGAGGCGATAGTGAGTTGCTCTTACTGTGAAATAGCAGCCAAACACAGAGGAAACTCACTTCAACTTCTTGTATCCATGATCTCATTCTGTCACTCTCCAGCCAAGGCTCGTGACTGTAGGCTAATGTTGGGACCTAAATCAAGGGTAAATTTAGTTTCACCCTCTACTCACACAAAGGAAGTTAGCATTTTCTAATTTCTTACTGTGGTGTGCACTCCTTCCTCCTGTGACTAAACTGTCCCCTTTTGATTTGGAGTGTGAAATATTACATGTTTGCTGGTAAAAAAATTACTCTCTTAGTGGCTATTTTTTTAAAGTACTTGATACACTTTCAACACAAGTTGACCTAATCCAACCTGAGGTGAGAAGGGACTTCTTTAGCTACCTCTTAATATTCTGAAAACTCCAAACATCAGGCCTCAGAGCTTCCAAAGGAGAATTAGGCCCCTTTATCGGGAGAGTGCAAGCCAGGCTGGCGGACCAGCAGAGAGTCCAGGCTGGGTCGTAGCCAGCTACAGCACTCCCAAGGAACTGGCTGCACGCGTGCTTTGAATCATGTCGACCACAGAAAGCAATTCATCTGATCGCGGTGAACTCAAGTAGCACAGATTTCAACAGATTGCCTTCACAGGCCTCATTTAAATGCAGCTGCTCACCTCTGTGGTCCACTGGACGGGCCTGTTTAGACATTACTCTACTCAAGACTGGAGGCAAGGAGCAGCCCAGATAGAAGCCAGAGGAAAATATGAAGAGATGTGGAGTGGTGAAGTAGTTACAGCACAATGGCAGGTGTGGATGTACTGTATGTCGAGAAAGATGAGGGTTGACTGCTCTTTTCCTCAAGAATGCTGCCAGTTTCAACTGGAAACCTGGACTTGTTGCAGCTACACGTCTGGAGCAGGACGAGAAGAAACCTGCTGGAAATCAGCTCACATGAAAGCTATGACTCATCAGCTTGTGACACTAAAAATGATGGGTCTCTTATTAACAAGCTCTCCGTTCATTTATTCACTGAGCTGCTACTTTGTAGTAAAGAACTAACGACAACCAAACTGTATCTGTGAGTCCTACAGGACATATATATCAGTGCACAGGGAAACACTGCCACCTAGAGGCAAATACTTAAAACTGCATCTAGTATGACGGTTCTAAGGTGTGTTCAAGTTTATTATCAATAAATACGTAATGATTCTTTAGAGTCGTGAAGTTGATCACCTGACAACGACTTTAACATCAGGAGTTTGAAAATTTAAGGGCAGTTTTTCAAGTTCTTAATACGCCCTTTCTTCAATCTCAGCAACTACTGGAATGATCTTTTGTGTCGAGGAAGTAGTTGCATCTACAGGGAAGTTCTTCATGAGAAGGATTTCAAATTTGAATATTCAAATATTGATAATTCAAAGTCAGATATTGTTACCAATAAATTTTCATGACTTTTCCACAACTGTGAGGAAAATGTTTATTGCCATATATTCCCTTAAACGCAAGTTTACACATTTAAGTCAGTATCTAAATTAACCATAAAACTTAATTTTATGACGTGTCCCAGTTTGAGTCATGAAAGTATTCTTATCTTGATCTCAACTTTAATCTTTTTTTTTTTTTAGGTATTTATAGAGCAAATTTATGATTTTTTTTATATTTTATTTTACAAAAATGAAAACTTCCAAATTCCATTGCCGCATCAACCGTGTTTATCAATGTCAGTGTGTCAATCACAGCTACTGAGGATTTGTTTTAGCTGCCGGACACAATGTAGCCATCAGTATAACAGTAACAACAAATACTGCATGCAGTGTAGTTTACAGCCAGACATGCAGTTTTGTCTCAGAACGAATTTTTTTCAAAAAAAAGGAGGGAAACTTTTGCATTATTTAAAGATTTATTAATTTATCATACAAGCTTTAATATAGACCACATTGCATTTTAGTTTGTACATTTATTCATACTGACTAAACTTCATAGCAGTGACATTGACAAAAACACAAACCAAAGGACACTCAATGGAAGGAATCAAAAGGTTTCCTACTGTTTCTTAAGAAACCGCAGCCCATCGACACTCCCAGTGCACCACCTTTTTATTTTTTAAAGACCTTATACCCTCACTAGTTTGCCACGTGCGTCACACAGCCTCAGACACACTCACACACAAACTCACCCACACAAAAACTGAACAAATGCCTATACACAAGATAAAAATTGATATTTAAATTTCAATATTAATGATATCACGGAGTTCCACGATAAAAGGCAAACAAGAAGTAAAGACAGCATTCAAATGAAAAGGAGGTGAAACACCACAATTTTCCGTTAAACTCTTGCCGCCACTGCCTCGCCTTAATGTCCAGTACAGGGAGTCGCTCCTCCCTGCCATCTTCAACCGCCTCTTCTGTCTGCGTGTAACTGGCCTGCTGCCTCCGCTCCCGTTATCGACAGAGCATGGACAGAGTAGTCAATAATGTCACAGCTGAGGGTGCAAACACAGCACCGGAGGGCACAGGAACATCCAAATATCCATCCTAAAGAGGCTCGCTGGGAATCCTTGTAGCGCTGGATGTCCTGCAGGTGTTGGCGCAGCCCTTCTAGTAAATGTCTTTCCTCTATTGGTCCACTGTCAGGAACTAATAGATGGATTTAACGGCACTGAGGCCACTGGTGCCAACCCGACAGTTCAGTTAACGAGAGGCAGAAATGAGGAGGATGGCACATTTTCTACCATGTGGGGGAATTAAGGTCTGTTCCTCTGACCAACAAAAACATAAAAACTCCATGGCGAAAGAAGAGCGTATGAGGGTGAATAACAATAAACACTTGCCATTAAGCTGGATAAGTGCAACAAAGGGGTTAATACCATTCAGTAAGACCTGGGGAGACATCCACGTGACTAGTAGGGGAAGGTTATAGCCCTCGCATCCTTGTTAGGACTTCTGTATCCATGAAGAATCCCGGCTCCCTCAGCTCTGCATGTCCAGCAGTAAACAGGTCCTCGAGGGAAAACCTTACTTTTTGAAGTCATGATGTTGAAACTATCTCTGCCAATATAGTAAAAAGGTTTGGGGTGAATAAATTGGCACAAACAAGCCTCAGATAGGACGAGAGTTCAACCACAGCAGTTGACGGCCCCGACCAGACTTCCTGTGATTTATTCTGAATCCACAGCTGACATGACGACAGACGAGAGAGGGAGTGTTTGCATGTGTATGGGTGTGTGTGTGTGTGTGTGTATATATATATTTATATATGTGTCTGTGTGTTTGAGAGGGCGTTTTTTTTTTTTCCTGTTGCTCTACAAGAGGAGGCAGCAGTTGCTCTCTGTGGTTTTTTCTCTGTTTCTTTGACCTACAAAGAAAGGACAGCAGAGGTATCAAGTGAGACATCGGCTGAAACACTGATTACTTTACAGTCTGTGTACGAGTTTACACACACAGTTGTATTAACCTGTCACCGTCCCAGTATACAAGAATGGGAAGAACAGATTTACACATACACAACATCTAGTCCTGGTCATGATAGATACGCTGCTGTTCAGATTTCCTCACCATGAGAGTTGGGCTCTGGAAGAGTCTCTCTGGCAACCAAGTGCATGACGGTTGTTCGGCCCGGAGGCAGTTTCAGAGCTTTGAACAAGGAAATAACACAGTGTGATTGGATGTCTTCCTAATTTTGCTGCGGTTGCTGTCGTGAAACAATATATGAACATGAGTAAAATTACATAAAAAAAGAGCACAAACATCTTTCCAGAACTATTGAGACCTCCATGGTAGATGTGACAATTCTCAAAAATACGTACAATCATGATGTTCTTGATGGGATGTCAAGGTCAAATATCAAAGAATTACAGCAAATTCGACCTGAAAAACAAAGCTTCTCGGAGGTTTTTTTTTTTTTTTGGACCACTTGACTCTGAACCGGCCCGTCTGCTGAAGTCCAGTTGTTGAGGGTAAACGCACAACACGTACGGTGCGGATTTGTGTCCACGAGGTCAAGATGTTCCTGAGATTAAAGACATCAGACCAGCTTCTCTTTACTGCCAACAGAGCTCCGGTAAGACTGAACTGCTTGTTTGCCTCATAAAGACCACGAGGTGAAGGCAGATATCTTGACTCTGCCAGTAACGATTATCTCACCTGGCACTCCGACAAATGCACTCTGTAATATCCTGCATCTGTTATACCTGTTTAGCGCCTACTACTTCTTTTAAGCTAATCACTGTTAATACAATGAGTGCCCTGGTGTGTGTGTGTGTGTGTGTGTGTGAGAGAGAGAGAGAGAGAGAGAGAGACAGCCTGTTCACCTGACAGGCTTAACATACTTTACTGAGCGGTCCAGACTCACAAAGGTAATTACCAGTACGCAGTAAATTCTCTTTAAGCAGGTTCAAAGTTCAGCTCCTGGGAAAGTGACTGAGCGACTCGTTCAAACTAGTGAAAGCGTGTTTTCCTTTTGGTTTGTTTAGCATTTCGACTGGTGGGGCGCATTCATAGAACCCTGATTCCTGGGTGCTTGCGAAGCAGTACTTGATATAACCGAATTGATATAATATGCCACAAATCGAAGACAATCATAGAGAGTAAAAATCAAACAAATAAAATTGTTTGATCAGTAGCGCATTGATAAAAAAACAGGCTAAATAACACAGTAAGAAGATGGTGTGCTAGTGGTGGTCGTACCTCCCAGGGTAACGTTGCCATGAAGGAAGCGGCCCTGGAAGATGAGGCGCAGTATGCTGGGGCTGCTCACCCTCTCCTCCTCCCATCCTGTTAGCCAGAGAGGAGCATCATCATCATCATCATCATCATCATCGTCAGGTTAACAAATACTTTTGATACAAACAATGACATGAAATCAGCAGCAGCAAAGGAAAAACGATGATTTTCATTGATGTGAAGAAAGTGACAAATACACCTGTGCATGTTGTAAACAAACAGAGGGATTATAGTAAAGAGGTTGACTGTTAAATATATGTGACGTAATGATGTTGAATCCAAACGTACCTGCCGGCCAGTTTTCAAACACATGCTTGGCGATGTCTGTGGCCGAGTCATTTGGGGAGAAAGTGAAGTCCTGCGTTTTTCCACTGACCAGGATAAGGCGGAGGTGCACCTGCAACACCAAATCAAGAGCATAAAGCATCTGGGTCCATTCATCAGCCAAAACAAACACCAAACTTCCATAGAAATGAGTTGTGGTTGAATCCCTCCACTTCCTCTAACCTCCTCAGACACGAGGTGACACTCAGAGACGGGCATTCCAGTCCAATTAGATTTATCCACAGCAGATTTCCACCCTTTGACTGGGCGACTTCATTCACTGAGGGCTTACACTGAAATGAGCCCCTGGTGCCAGACGCAACAACAGATAAGGGTGGGGCTGAGGGGGAGAACACTGGCCCTTTAGTTCCAGGGTGCTGCAAGCTCCTCTCCGGGCTGTCGGCCTAATGCGATAACCCCAGGTGTCCCAGACAGCTCTGGGCCATGTTATTAAATTTACATGGCCAGTGCGTAGCTGCCAGGGGGACTGTGCATATGTGTGTGGGAGGATCTCTCACAGTGGGGCTTCCTGCTAATGTGCCTTTGGGCAACTACACAAATTAATCTGGGTAAAAATAACTAACATATCTTATCTAACACACGCTGAATTTCTAACTGTTACAGTAACACCATTAAATCCATGTGTGACACAAAAGATCGACAACTACACGCTCTAAAAATATCCCAAAATCTCTTGCCAAGTAAATGTTTAACCTCTTACAAAACATTTTAACTCTTAAGAAAATGATATCTTATCAATGTCCTTAAAAAGTCAGATGGAAGCACTTTTCTTTCATGTCATTGGAACTTAAAAGGTATTGCTAGCCGATGTTAAGGGAATGTTCTCTTCCTTAGCAGTCCTCAAAGCACTTTGCGGTAACTGGGTTTCCATCCAAATGTATCACAAATTGTAACCAAATCTTCAGAAATCCTGCATAATAAAACATGATGTTATGCATGTTTCCATATACTAATGTTATGCCAATGAGGGTTGTGTTCTTGAAACCCTATAAAAGAAGACAGAACAGCGTTAGCGTTTATCGATACACCAACTTTTCCATCGTAAAACCTTTTTACGACCTGTAGTGTTTTTTAACGTGATGTGTTTTCACTCGTGTTCTTTGTGCGCAAACTAACAATGAAATCAAATGAAAATGTGAAGATGGCTGCAACACGTTTTCTGATGAATGTGGCTCGAACTTCAGGCTTTGCTTGCTAGTTCAATGGATTAAGCTTCATATCGTCATTAGTCCACTTTATATTTTATGCATGGTGAGCTGATGGTCAGGGCTGAAACATCATTCAGACCTAAATTATTGATCCGTCCTTGGTTCTGAGTCACCTAATATATGCCGCTGCAAGTACTGGTCCTTATTAATACATGAATCAATCATGTTGCGACTCACTCTGGAAGAAAAAGCATCCCATTATTCAAATCTTTCTGATGGAAAATCTCTAATCAGGGGACCAAACTGATTGATGAGATTAACCCCCCCACACACACGTACCCCCCCCCCCCGACCGACATTTGCCCTTCTTAAAAAGGTGGAAGAGGAACTTTCCTTGTGTCATATATCACAGGGGTAGAACAAAGAGACTTAGCCACTAGGTGTGACGTCAGGGCGGGACAAGCCCACTCTCTGATCTGTTTACAAATACAATCCTCCCTCTGTGGTCTTTAACGCTCCCCTCCCCCCACTGAACTGAATAACCTCAATGTGGGGTTACAAACCCATGTCATCTTTAACGGGCTTCCCCCCCCCCCCCCCCCCCTGCGCCTTTCACCCCCAGTAAAATGAAAACAAAGTCAAATCTGCCAGGTCACCCATGGCAACATCCTGCATCACAAATGTCCTTTAGGTCTTCCAATCCAAAGACAGACATTAAATCCTTAAAACACAACCAGAATTTACCTTCTGACAAGTTAACAGAGCGGTCGAAGGCTTATCCAGTCTTGATGGTGGTTAGGTTTCCCCAAAACATCACCAGTCCAGCTAGGGCTCCAGTCAAGCTGCTAGTAACAAACTAGCACTCAACCTGCTTGTGGATTCTTCCCTGACGCAGGTTGTCAGATGTGGATGACAACGCTTTTGTCAGTGGTAACAGCTTTTGCGAATGATGTATCTAATTGAATATTCCAGCAAAGTTCAAGCTTTCTCACGAATTTTGTCAAAACCCAACGGCAGCTTTTTGATTTATCCTGCTTAAAAGCAAGCACACGAACAAAAGCCATCACATTCCTCCTTGACATGTATAATAGGTTCCAGCTGCAAGCAGGTCACATTTGTTCTGAAAAGGTGTAATATTTGACCGTGCAGGCAAAAAACAATATTAAAAAAATGACTGATGTGCATGAAAGCACCACATTTAGAAAGTCTGAGAAACAAATTAGGATGCGTTTAAGACTGAATGAGGAAATGAAAATGTCTGGCTCTGTAAAACTGAGAGAGAGAGAGGGAAAAAAAGTAAATCTGCACACATGTCTCAATAGTCAAATAAATAGAGGAAGCAGAAATGAACATTGCTTTTGCAGACAAACCCTGAAAACATACTCATAATTTCCAAGACAATTGGATGGAAACCCG
Source organism: Aulostomus chinensis (assembly GCF_037954235.1). NCBI lineage: Eukaryota > Metazoa > Chordata > Actinopteri > Syngnathiformes > Aulostomidae > Aulostomus > Aulostomus chinensis. The sequence continues at coordinate 18,107,341 of NC_141332.1, read as the reverse complement.
ACAAAAGATTGCAGATTATATACAAGCCTGACTGAAACAAACAAAAGAAGCCATGTTTCTTTCTCCATAGTGCGAACTGATATGAGATTGCTTGCTTTGTCAGATCACGAGCCCTAAATGTAAAGACAGTCAATTGAAAAAGGATTTAATAACAAAGAGGCAGCAGCTCTTTACAGCGATAAATTGTACAACAGCATGGAAAAATGTGCTCGTTATTAAACTTATTGTAGATACATAAATTAACCCTGTGTGTCAAAATTAATTAACTTTTGCTTCTGAATCAATTGCTTCCCTCATTTTCACAGTAATTAAACAGGATAACACCTAAATGCAGAATTATAAATTCTGGTGTTTGATTTGCATTTATTTGTTGATCCTCTAAGAATCAAAACGAGCGTCTTTGGAAATATGGCTTCAAAATGCACATTTTCTTGTCCAATACATATTAGGAAGTGAAATATTTAATGCCAGAAAACCACGTGACATTGATAAACTTGATTTTGAATCGGAACTCCCAGCATGGCTTATGATATTATTTGTAATCTATGTATTTCAGATGTGTAGTGTCCATTCCACTGGTGGGTGGGGCTGCGGTCAGGACTTACAACAAGGGTGCAATCAATTGGAGTCTAAACCTTGAAAGGAAAGTAGGGCAACGTTTTAACTGAGATTAGACAGATGGTGTTCACAGCAAAAGCAGTTACCGCCTCAGCTAAATGTTTATGTACATTGGCTAATCCATGACCCCCACCCCCTCACCAAAAAACAATTATTTTAAATTAAGAAAATAATAATGCAATATTACTGCCATGAAAATCCCATATGCAGCCATACAACGCTGTCAAATCTTTACCGGTAATTATTAAATAATGAGCTCATATGTGGTGCACTCACCATGTCTAGATCCCTCTGGGTGGTCATGGCTCAGGGAGGTGGCAGGTAGTGGACGCGGAGCAGAGAGGACAGGACTGGTGTGCTTCAGCTGCTGGGGACGGGGCCAGAGCCCTGAACAAACAACACAAACACTGTGAGACATCTTGCCACAGCCTGGCACCACAACTGCACTGCACATGATGTATTATCCGCCAAGCTAGCATGTCACTAACAGCTAGCACAACACCAACACCTAACCCTCTAACCATTAGCCTCCACAATCTCAGTTAACACTGCGCACACTCAGCCGCGGAGTAATTAGCTGACATAATTAACGTAGCATGAAATTAACGACAAGCAAATATTATCATTTGGTAGCAATTAGGTTGACGTTAAATACCAGTGGGCTAACGTTCACTTGAGCTAAATCCCAGTATCATAACTACTATCATACATGATTACGATTTAAAATCGATAGAAAACTAACCTCTAGATTAGAAACACTGTAAATCCTGGCTAGAATCAAAAACTGAGCTTAGAGAGGGCAGGTTAATGGAAATGTCAGCGTTAGCTTATGGCAAACCTGCTATCGCTGGCTAGCTGTGAGCTGGCCTGGCTAACTAAAACGCAAAACATCAACCTTTCTCCGGTCGACCTCACCTGCATCTGATGAATATGAAGAGAGTTTGCATTCAGTTGAGTTACCGAATCAACGGGAAGCGATTTTCATGAGGAAAATATCGAATGAAGATGGAAATCGTTGGATGTGGGTATCGTCGGCTAATGGACGGGAAGACACCGGATGTCAGCTGATTGTAAACACAAGAAAACAAGCGCAAAGACTCCTGGGAGTTAAAGTCCAGTACGAGTAAGACCATTAAATGAGATCTATTCCTCCCAAATCCCTATCAAAAATAATACAGAAACCTGTACCGATTGCGAATTACGATTAAAAGCGTTAAATTTTATGTATTGTGAAAATTTAGAAGCTTCATTTCACAACAATTCATGAAAAGATATCAGTCAAAAACAGAAATATTGTGGTTCAGAGGCGGAGACACCAGATTTTGGGTCACAAAAGCAGCATACCTCATATGAAAGTTTGTATCCAGCAGTCGAGTTGCTCAGTTGTCATGGAGAATATCACCATGGCAACTCAGCATACATCATGAGTTGGAATTATCTCCTCAAAATCCAAAATTGGCACAGGACCTGGTGATGTAACTTTTAGTTTTCCCCCTTACAAATATGTAAGGGTACAAATAGACACAAAATATTAATCTTCAGAGGAGGATGCAACATGTTAAAACTGTAACAGCTGTTTCCATTAATGTATGATCCTGTTTGGTCTCCTGCAGCCTGGTTTTCTCCCTTTAGGGAATACACGTTTGATGAAACTACAAAAATGAATAGACCTACTTTTCAGAACTGTGAATACAGATACATAGAGGTTGCTGGATCACAGGGCAGCATCTTATGGCATCAAAAATATTTTTTTTAATTGATAGGTCAGTCTCATTGTGCAGAAAGACTATTTACACGTATCAAATATATCACACTTTCAAATTACTTTTTAAAAAAGTGATGAATTCTATTTAGCATGTATGCAGGTCATGGTCGGAGCAAGACGTGATAAATAAATACAGTTAACCACGTCACTAGGATGTCACACCCTTTCTCATTTTGTGTAATGGCTTTTTTTTCAGACATTTGACAATGATAACAATTATAAATCACACAGTGCAAGTAAATGACTTGACTACATTTCATTGTATGACAGTAGAGTGTTTGACTAAAGACTCCTTTGAGACATGAGCTTGAATAGAAGGTGTTTTCTGTTCTCAGCAGGTCCACTCTCATTACACACTCCCACGTCAAGATGCCCTGAACCTGAGTCATCCACGTCTCACAGATGATCCTTGAGAGATTGAACTGTAAAAAATGCACAGCTATTGGTGTGTGAAACTATAGCAGCACTATCTGTGAGACACATTTTACATTATTTTCGGATTATTCTGGCATCCTTTACACAACACAAAAGCAGAAAACATTTTCTAGAACAGTGAGGCCTTGAAGGTCTATAATCCTGAAACATCAGCTTGTTGTTGTCTATGCACTCAAGTGACATAAATGTTTTGTGGTTTGTATTGTTATGTTTGTTTTGTTTATCTGTTTGTTTGTGTGTTGTCATGGATGTCATAATTCGTGGTTGATAATTACATGCACTGAATTTAAACTGTGACATATAATTTTAATAACTCCCTGACAATCAAAGTCCATTTGGAAATTAGCTTCAGCTACATCGATACAGTTTCTGAAACACTGGGTTTTCTTCCCTGATCCAGTACATATGAATTATACATACAATAAACATGCCAAACATATGTGGATATTAAGTTATATTTATTCAAACTGGAGTTATCTATTAATAACACAATATCAATAATAAAGTTTCAGTATATTGGGACGGGTCACTTGACAAAAATCAACAAAACTCTTCCTGTGAATCTGAACTGACCAGCAAATGCAACATCCACCTTAATCCTGTAGACTGCACCTAACGTTCTCAACCATTCAGCAATTACTATACCAAATAAATAAAGTTGTACGAATTGAATCTAGGCACACGAGATAAGCAAGTGTTTTGTCAGTGTCAGAGGAGTGTGGAGCGTAATACCTGTAGAAGTTGAGCGAACAAGAGTGACTTTTAGCGCACACACAACAAATAACTTTTGTTGCCTGTACTTAACAAACCGAAAAACATCCCGCCCAACCAAATTATCGAATGTCAAAATCTAACATTGTGCAACGCTGGGAGCAATAGTGAACCAAGAGATTATAACAATGTGTGAATAGTTGGATTGGTAAATGGCCAAAAAATGTTTTCAAAATTAGCTGCAGGCCAAAGCTCCTTTGATTCTTCCGGCTGTTTTGATGGTCCTGTAGAGAGCTCCAAAATTGTTTCAGATGTTGTGGATGCCCACCGATAAGCTGATGTTTGGTTTACACTGGTCTGGCCTCAAAATCTTGAGCCGGTATTTGGTAAGTGAAACTAGACATGACCTCACATTTATGGAGTCATCTTTGAAGCCATGAAGGCGTTCAAAGATAAATATTGCAGATGTGAGTACTGCAGAAAGTTACTAAGAGAATTGAGTGGGTGGAAGTATATTGGAAGTATTTTGGAAAGAATGAGTTCATTATGTGTTGAGAAAAAAAAAAAACAACAACTCCATGATATGTGGCTGTCACAGTGACCTTTGACCAGTTCGTCCTCCCAGGAGACAATTAGTGGGAAATCTGAAGAAATGTTCTCTTACAATTCCATGTGATTTCGTCCTCATGTGTGGTGACATTGACCTTTGACCTACAGAATTTTCTCAATTCACTCTCACATCCCTGTGGATGTTTGTGGCAAACCTGGGTGGGAAAAAAAAATCCTTCAGGGTGTAACAGTTCACCGTTCTTTCAAATACACGGACATTTTTTTCCTTGGTGCAAGAGAATTATACATAATTTCTAACTGATTTCCTCAGCAATTCCATTGCCTGATATTTTTTTGTGTGAAAATATTCAAATAAAGCCAAATTCTCTTATTCAAACCTGCCAACATTCAGACTTCAGTTCACCAGAACTACAAGATATAATGATTGCTCTTCAGCCTTTAATACAATAAAACACAGTTAAGCCCTGAATGACCAATACAACACCTGATACTCTTAATCATATCTAGTTTGAATACAATGTTAAGATCTCGTCATGATGGGAGAGTTTATTTCATTCATTTCATTCTGTTCCAGTCTCTCTGCAGCTACATTGAAACCTAAGAGGCCAGGGCAGGTCTGAGCTCCGGGGCTCAGAGATTAACCCGACGTGGGATCTCACTGCCTGTTTTTTCAGATAAATATGACCAGGAATTAGACGGAAAATAGTGTTAAATTTCTGATTTTCTTGCACTCTGTTTTGTCTAAAATGTAGACAATGATGGGATTATCAATCTTTGAAAGCTCAAGAGCCTGGAGGCACGACCTTGAGTCTGTAAAAATGAAAGAGTTCTGTTGTTTGCTTCTGTCTTAGTATTCCATTGCTATGACCAAGGCTCGAGCCTCAGCTGTAAAAATTGAACTTTGTCCTGGAATGCCAAGTTCATAGCAGTTGTGTCCAGTCGCTGTTGTGGATACACCATGATTTAATTCAGATCAATCAGTGTACACGGGTCAAATAAAGAGTTGCATGTTATATCGGAAAATTACTGATGTTAGGTGTTCATGATTATACTGACTCTTCCAAACTGTACGAGGGAAATGGGTCGGAAATATGTAAGTTGTTGAAAAAATTGTTCAGTTCTTTTCAGGTTCCAATAATCCAAAAGGATTAATATACTCGGGCCTGGCCACTATTACGGCTACTACAGCATTTAAGTTCAACCTCATTTTAGAAGAGTTAGTTTCAAGCCTCTGCTCTAAACTGTGGCGTCATTTGATTCTACATAAAGTCCTAAAGACTAAGCACGACAGACTTAACCCTATAACAGCACCCAGCATCTGTGAATCTCCTGTAAGGTATGCTCCCCCTGCCCCGTCAGGATGTGTCCAATCACTCTGTAAAGGTGCAGAGTTCGAGTGAACTCTGAGCCCTGACAGCAAACCCTGAGATGCGTGAATGAAAGCTTGAAAAGGTTAGCAATGGAACTTTTGAGTAACTTATTTTCTCATTCATGACATCCTACAAGTAGACTATACACTTCTGTGCTGTTTCTGTCTTGTAGGGCAGAGCTGGATTATAAACAGAGCAACTGCGTGAGAGGCCCACCCAACACTATATATAGGTATACTTTAGGGCTATAAAATTATTAGGTTTTTTTCCTTCTCAAAACTGTCTGACATGCTAGTCAAGCCAAAATCAAACTTTAATACACTAAATTCTACAATTATAGGCATCTCGTAGTGCCCTAATGAGGCAGTGATAGAGACATATAAATGATAAGTTATAATAAATAAAATGTTGTTGACATAGTTTTTGTAGTCATACAGCCAGGAGGGTTTGTATCAGTGCTCGAATTACCCCTAAGACTCTAAATGCGTTAAGTGTACCTGGGACTTAGGACACTTTCATAACTGTTACATAATACTCTGGGTACAAGTTGGCTCCTGGACTTCTGTTTACGCCTATACTATTCACACCAATGACTCATTTTCCCAGAATCCTCGTTGCGCATGCTCAGAATGTGTTGCTTGACAGTGGTAAACAGACGTCAGAAGGGAGTCTTCGCCTCGAGTCAAAACAAAACAAAACCAAACAAGTCAAAAAGACACCGAAGGAGTGAATACTTTGGCGAACCGGACGACAAGAAGTTTTGCCAAACTCGCCGGTGATTGAAACGGCTACTTGAGAGGAGTTATCGGGGTCTTTTCACCGACTTTTCGGCGTATTGTAAACTCTGGAGTAGCAGGAGCTTATCCAGCTAGCGCTGCGGTGGCTATCGGGCTGTTTTCAAAGTGCGGCGAGTGGGAACCGACATACCTCCGAGGCGGCTCCACGTCTTCCAGCTCCCGGGAATTCACACTGTGGTTTGTAAACCGAGACAGTGAGGTGAAGCTCGGCTGAACTCGGGGCCTTGGTCGTGAGTGTTTTGTAACCGCTTCTTCGAGCATCGTGTGCCGCGGCAGGAGTGGAGAAACATGGCAGATGGTGACATGCGCCTGGTCGCAATGTGGCGGATCGTGCAGACCTGAAGCAGAGACTACTCTCCTCACCTTTCTCTTTTTTAACTTCAACACTAGTGAACCATTACCTTAAAGCTGTCCTCCTCGATCTACACCTTGGTTGGATTGTATCAGCGGCTTCAGCTCGGAAGCGGCCAGTATCTCGTTACTGTGGTTTTTTTTTTTTTACACTTTTTTTTCGACAGTTGGCGAACTAAACCGGTGCTCGGATAATTAGCCGATGTACGTATTCTCCCTTGACTTTTCCCCACCCGGACTTGCTTGTGATTGTTTTTTAGGGACTTCTAAGAACTGGGTCGAGTCTTACCCAGACATCACGTTGTTTACAAGTGGAGCCGGACGGGGGCTCTCCTTTGTAACAGTAGCCAGCTAATCCCTGTTTGTTGCCTTCATGGCTTTACAGTAAGAAATCCCCGGGGTTTAATCAGAAAATATATGTCCAGTTTGACATGTTTGGTACTAAAAATCGTAATTGGTTTATTCATAGATTATTCTAATGTTACTTTTAAGTCGCTAAACATACTTTTTTACCCATTGAGATCTCTATTATTGAGTGGATGTTAACTGGATTATTTTATATCCACGCAGGATTCTGTCATTTAGTTTGAGTCCAAACTTGTCCAGGTCCAGATGTTTTGGTGCTCTCCTTCCACTTTTGTTTTTATTTCATTTAAACAAAGAGATTCTCATCCCAGCCCTCCTTCATTCGATATAAATCAGAAGGTTTATGATAGTTACTATTAAGGAGATTATTTGGGTTCCCTAATCTCCAATCTGAGGATTAACCGAAGCTATTGGTGTGTCCAGATTATTACGTCTGTTTTCTAGGCCCCGGTGTTTATACCCCCGCACTGGGTGAAGCATATTTGTTATTGCGTCAGGAAAGTTTTTAAATAACATTTTTACCGCTTTAGAGGTAAATGTTGTAAGTGGTTCCTGGATTTGAGTTTAGAGGATCGCCATGGAGGAGTCTTTGGTGCCCCCCATTGACCCAGATTTCGAGCCGCAGAGCAGACCGAGGTCCTGCACGTGGCCGCTTCCGAGGCCTGACATCTCGGTTGTCAAACCGGAGGGAGCGGATGGCACCGAGTCCGCCGCCGGGACCCCGCCTGCGGACGAGGACAAGCCTGAGCCGCCGCAAATCACGTCAGAGCCGGAGAAGGCGGCGGCGGAGGGCGGGATTACAGCCGGTGTGGGCGGCGCAGGCGCGACGCCCCGCAAGGGATCATCCAGGCGTAATGCGTGGGGGAACCAGAGCTACGCAGATCTGATTAGCCAGGCCATCGAGAACTCACCTGAGAAGAGACTGACCCTGGCGCAGATCTATGAATGGATGGTAAAAACGGTGCCTTACTTCCGAGATAAAGGAGACAGCAACAGCTCGGCCGGATGGAAGGTGAGCACCATACTGGTTTATGAGGGGGTATCTGAGGACACGAGGGTATCTTTAGTACCACATAATTTAAATGCACTTAAGTACTATCTTGCTTTGTGGATCCAAAGTTAATTAGTTTCCAAAAAAAATACAATATGACAGCAACTAGAAGAATGTATCCCAATATGTCAATCATTTAATCACCAGTAGAGTTACTACATGAGATCGTTAACATGCTGGAGTACATCTGAGTGAAGGTGTTTCAGTCACCAACTGTTTCCTGCTCATAATTGAAATAAAACAATGTTCTTGGTATTCATTACTGTAGCTCACAATTCCAGAATATGATTTGACACGAATAATGAATGATAATTCCTAAACTGGAGCAGGGTTCTGTTAGAGCACAGGCTGCTTCTCATCCAACATTCCTCCGTAGACCTTTTTTTCTCTTTGTGTCTTTTTTTTCCAGAATTCAATCCGCCACAATCTGTCTCTCCACAACAAGTTCCTGAGGGTTCACAATGAATCGACAGGTAAAAGCTCTTGGTGGATGCTCAACCCTGAAGGAGGGAAAACTGGTAAAGCTCCCCGCCGAAGAGCCGCCTCCATGGACAACAGCAGCAAATTGCTGAAGAGTCGCATGAGGGCCAAGCAGACCAAGAAGCAGGCGGGTGCAGCAGGTCTGGGTGGTGCTGGCGGGGCACTGCAGGGTGACGGCAGCACAGGTTCAGCTGGTGCGGACAGCCCTAATTCATCTCAGCAGTTTCCCAAATGGGGTGTCAACAGCAGCAGCCCCTCGTCTCGCGGGAGTCTGGATGACACAGACATGTGGACTACATTCCGCCCGCGTCCTCGCACAGGCTCCAACGCCAGCACCCTGAGTGGACGCCTGTCCCCCATCGCTCCCGGCCAGGAGGACGATGATAACTTGCCAGAGGACAGCCTGCTGGGGAGATACACTGCCAGCAGCTTGACCCCCACCTTCACCGAGACCCTCATGGAGGAGCTGGATCTGATAGATGGCCTGACTTTGATGACAGGGCAACAGGGAGGAGCCAGTCCCAGCACCGCCCCACCAGCACCTCCCACTCCACTGCCCTCCGCCTCCACCCTACTGCCTCGTGGCTCCAGCTTCTCCTCTTTCCTTCAGCTTCAACCATCCAGCCTCCCACAGCCTCCCACACACACCGGGACCAAGTCCTCCGTCTCACAATGTGGGCCAAGCAGCAAAGAACCTTCAACCTTTAGCAACTCCCTCTTTAACCCCATGTCCAGCTCTGGCTCTCGAGGGAGCAGCCACTACAGCACCCATGTGCCTTCCAGCCTGGAGGTGCTGCTCACCACTGACTCGCCCCCTCCAAGCGATGTCATGATGACCCAGGTGGATCCTCTCATGCCCAGTCCTGGAGGAGTGGGCCTGATGGGCCTGGGCTCACCTGTGGTGGGTGTGAGGTCTAAACCTAATCAGCTGTTGCTGGGTAAAGGTCTCGAGCCAAACGCCGTGGCACCGATGGCGATGCAGGCTCAGATGCAGCCGCCGCCGCCGCCGCCGCCGCAGCAGCAGCACCACCTTCACCACCAGCCACAACAGCCACCACAACAACAACCGCACCAGCATCATTCTCAGTTGAGCCTGGGAATGATCCTCTCAGGTATGTCTCAGGATCCACCACAGCTGTCTGCTCTCAAAGCCCAGCATGCCACGGTACCGCCTGGGGGGTCGCATCATGGAGTCTCCTCGGCCAATCCTGCAGCATCTCTGCAGGGGATGGCTCAGTTCGGAGCTCCATCCTGTTTTCAGACCAGTCAGGACAGACTGCCCACGGACTTGGACATTGACATGTTCACTGAAAACCTGGATTGTGATGTGGACTACATCATCAACAGCGATCTCATGGACGGTGATAACCTTGATTTCAACTTTGACCCCATCCTGCCTGGAGGCCAAGGCTACGCGGGCCCAGCCACCACGCAGGGCTCGGCTCATAACTGGGTGCCCAGCTAATTTCTCCGCTGACTACAAAAAGTTAACCAGGTACACTGATGGTTCCCAGGTTGTCTCATCACAAAAGAAGCTGGAGTTTTTCATTTCAATTAATCACCTTTGTGTCATCTTGTCCTGCAGGAGCTTATCGTCAATCAACAAAACCTCACAAAGTAACAGAAAGGCCGTTGCGTTGCTCCTCCCCGCTGGCTGAACACATTCACCGATGATGTTTCTCTAGGACTGTAAAGACAAAACCAGACCTCACTCATGTCACGTGCCAAGACATGCTGAGGATGCGGGGGGGGGGGGGGGGATTCAGATTACTATGCAGAAAACTCCTCCCTCTTTTTTTTTTGTAAGATTTTGGCTGCTAGCCCTTTCCTTACCTTTAATCCAGACTAGTGATTTTTTTGAAAAGATCTGTGACATGATGCTAAATGAGTAAAAAAGACAAATCGACGCATCCCCTTTGCCAGGGGTTCATATTTGAATGATGTTACACCAGAATAGCTTTATGGTGGTACGGTACCTATACCCCTTTTGGTATTAAAGCCTCAAATGTGCGCTTTGGAGAAATGGCCAGTTTTCCATTGACACTCGCCTCATGTGCTGCCAGACCAAATGCTGTTTAATCACCTGAGTGAGGTGCTTGCACAACAAAGACTGAGCAGGCAGAAGACAAAGACTGGACGGTTCAGCTGAAAAAGGATTCAGCACTGGCGCCACATCTCACCCCAAATGCCCACACACGGACTCCCAGCATACACACACACACACACACACAAGATTGATTTTCTCTCTGACTTGAGAAAGCTAATGCATATTTTCCTCCAGTGAAATTTGGGGATTCAACAGTTACGTGTGTATGTAATTGCAGTTTGGCATTTTTGACTTCAATCCAGTGTGTTAAAGTGGTAGATAGACATCAAGTTAGTAGGTGTTTTTTTTTTTTTTTTAACCCCTGATGTGCAGTTAAACTAACAAAATGAAGAAATGTGATTTTTTTTTTTTTTTTGAATTTATTCACGGGGCATTCAAGGGTAAAATTATTTGCCAACAAGTGATTGGTTGGTTGAGTATTGTTTTGCAGCAGTATGCCTCCTCTGTCAAATAGTCTACCTGACTACCTTTTTCATTGAGCCTGTGCATTTTCAAAGCACTTAGGTTTCCTGCCGCATGGGAACCCCTACATCCACATTTGGTTGTACCATTTCATTGAAAGGTTGCACATGTACGTAAATGACACGCTATGCAGATTCATCAAGAGAACGTCAAATGAAATCTTGAAGGAAAATCTCTTCTTGAAGGGTTTTGCTATTTAACACGTGGGCGAGTGTGGATGTTTCATGTCCGAACGGCCTCTCACACTTGAATGATTCAGAACTAACCTGAAAGCAATTAATTCACTGTGTGAGACGTTGAAAAAAAGAAAAGAAGATTATATTTGGTTATAGTTTTAATATACAATTTAGATGGAGGTGATAAATGAGATATTAATACATATGAATATATTACTAATGACAAGTGATGTTTTTTTACATTGGAGGAAGCATTTTCCGATCATTTTTAATGGTAATTTTCTATACTTTTATTTTTGTAAAGGTTGAGATGCATGTAGATTTTTTACATAACCAAAGGAACACTAATATTTGCATTTGCATGGCATTTAGGGAGCGCTTGGCCTGACACTGTATCTTGGTGTAGATAAGCTTTGCAAAAAAAAAAAAAAAAAAAACAGAAAGCAAGAAAGAAAAAAAAGAAGCCTGCGATCTGGAATCTGACTTTGAGACAGTTGAGCATCAATACTTGACCATTTCAACTAAAATTCCCTACTTCTGCCTCATTTATCATCTTTTGGCTTTTTTTTGTTGTTGTCTGCATTCATTTAGAATTCAAGTGAAACTAAAAGAAAATGTGGCGCATTTAGAGGCGACCTCCTTTGCCGCTGATTTCTCATCTCACGACGAGACTAATACAGTCGTTACCTCTCAGGGTCGCTTGGAAGAATAACCGCAGGAAAATGAAACTGCACAGACAGATATTTATTTTACACATTTTCTGTTACGACAGACTGGAAACCAACGCACGTCTCGTTTTGTTTTCCTGGAGACATTTCTGCCTTTAAAACATGTCAAAGTCAAATTTGAAACTCCCTTTTTTTTTTTTTTTTGAGAAATGCACTCGAGCTTTGTAATCCCTTGTTTTTGTTGTTGTCGTTTTGACTGCCAATATACAACACTATAGCATGATGTAACTCTGTAGCAACGTTAACTTTGTCATCTTCCACCGTTTCAATTCTGTGTCTTGTATTTGTATTTAACTACTTGTTCATAACCGATGTCACCATCAGAAATGACGAATCCCTGCAGTTAAGTTTCCTGATATTTATCATTTCACCGTTACTCTGTGACTATGTTAACCTCCGATTTGTATAAAGCACTCTTTTTTTCTTTTTTTCCCCCCACAAATGTTTTCTTCTTTTGAATGGTGCTAGATGTCATTTTTGACGTATTTTGGGAGTACGCCAGGATGCAGTAGGTGCATATCAGGGCCTTTTGAATTTTCTATTTACAGCACAAGGATCTTGGTTTGGTGTTTAAGGTGGAGGTGAACACAATCAATAATCCTTTCCCCTGTATTTTAATTACTTTTTTTTTTGTGGATATATGTATAATCCTTTTCCGACCTGGTCACTTAAAAAAGATTTTCAAACTAAAGACCAGCATGTTAAAACTGCATTATACATTTTTTTTATGTTATAAAATTTTAACATTTTATTTTAAAAACGTACGTGCAAGGACCCCCTCTCCCTGTTTTTGTAACTAACAGCCCGGTGTGATGAGTTGTTGGAGCGACTGCAGCGTGGTGAAGAGTGGTGGATGGATTGTGATGAGTCGCTGCACCAGGCTTTCATGTCTCTAGTTTACGGTTTCCTCCTTAAAAAGGCAGGTGTGGTGTTATTATTCCACTTATCTACATATTCTTTTTTCCTCAGTATCCTTGAAGTAGCAGTTAGTCCCTCTATGTTTGTTTTGACAGTTAAAAATTGCCCCATTTGATACAGTATTTTAGTATTCGGCAAGGACTGTTGTTTTTTTTGTTTGTTTTTTTTTTCCCCAAAAGGGGTCGGGTTAACCAGGAAAATGAGTTGTGCATAAGCCAATATTGTTAATGATTTTTCATTCATGTTGATAATCCCCCCTTATTCACAAACACACACACACAGTCTTTTTCTTTCTTTACACACTGTAAATCGGTCAGAGACGACAAACAGTTCTGAACAGCAAAGATCAACTCAATAAACTGCTTAACCCACTTTGTTCGATTCACTGGTGGTGAGTTACTGACCGATGAGTTCTGCATCTCCGCCACTGAGGGGCGCTGTTGTTTAGGGATGTTAAACCAGGTCACCTATTTGGCTGTGACACATAAGACATTCAAGTCTTTTCAAGCTGCTTGAATTGCTGTCTCACTTCAGCACAACAAGATTATAACAGGCCTTTTTACACAAAAAAATTCAGTTTTTAAACAACAAACAGCCATCACTGAAACTTGTTTTTTTTTTTTTTAAATAGAATTCGTTTGACTGCCACATCGCTGACCAAGAATGAGCAACTTCTTTTGAGAGGCAGGTGAAATAAAGTGGTATGTTGATCCATTTTAGCCAAAAGCAGAAGGCAGTTGACTGTCACAGCTGTGACACGTCTACTCCAGCTACCTGTGCCCTGTGCGCTACTTGGATATATGATCAATATGTAAGCTAAGCAGCTCAGCACCAGCCCAGGCTAGAAGCCTCGTATGCAACACACCAGTATCATGTGACTATACACTTTGCATTGCCCCTGAAAATAAATAAAATGAACCCACTGACACATAGTCTCATGTAATTAATCAATACATCTGATAAATCTTGATCCAGGGGTAAAAAGGAACAGCGAGGATATCATTGCTGTGTACTGTAAATATAGTAGGCGCTTTTAATGTGAAATTGACTGCAGGATGGTATTAAGTATAAAGTGTGAAGTATATACGTAAAGTAGAAGTATATAAAGAAGTAATGCGTCTTATTCAGATGAGGGTATATTTTCGACAATAACTTCACAAAATTTTTCTTCAAGCTTTGCAAGAAGTGTAAGTGGTTTATCTGTTTTATTTAGGTCTTCAGTTATCAGGGTGTGTCACGTTCAACATGTGGTCATCAGGTAAACGAAAGTAGGACAGAGTATAAATTGAAAAAACTATTAGGTTCACTAGAAGGTTTAAAGGGTTTGACAACTCAATTTTGATAAAAAAAAAATATATAAAAGATCAATAAAGTTGGGTGAAATGTTGGTAGTTATGTCCTGGAAAATTCAAACTGAAGACAAAAAACACATGCAGACAACCTGAGTGTCAAACATGTAGCAATAGTAAATACTGCAGTACGAAATGGAGGTTCGGCTTTTCTTTTTCGGAGCTTTCAACTGCTCCTCATGTTCTTCCTGGACAAACACAACTGTGAGTCCATCATCAAAACAAAGAGACGAGGTTAGGAGCTCTAGAAACTCCTATTTGGTGTAAAAGCACCAAAGGTTTGCAGTTGTGTCACATTCATGAGGACGCCGTTGTGGTTAACACTTCGCCATCTGGCGTGTTGTTTCAGACGAGAGTGGGTGAATACAGAAAACAGTAGACAGGAGCTATTTTCATAGAGCATCTTTATAGAAAACATTTTTCACATTTTCAAAAAACATTTTTTGTCTTTCAACTTGTTCTTTTTTTTTAAGGTAGGGTTTTTTTCGTTTTTTTTTTTTTTAGGTAAATGTCCATTTCTTATCAGCTAAAGTTGAACATTTTTAACATCCATCTGTGTCAAAGGCTCGTTGCTGAGATTCTGAGGGCTTGTCTGATAGAAAACACGGGTATTTACAATTGTAAGCTCTAGCAGAAATGGCGCTGACCAACACACAGTAAAATTTATTCATATGGGGCAACGCCACACGTTACACTTGTCAGGTGTGTGTGTGTGTGTGGGGGGGGGGGTGTTTCCCAGCTGCACCTAAAGCCCACGTTCAGCCCACAGTAGTCACATCCCTCCACTTCAGCAGCACTTCAGTTGTAGCCTGAAGGCACCTGTGTTAACGCTTTTGTAGATATGCACTTCTATCCTATATCCTGCACTTACTAAACCCTAAACAGGCTGTCACACCTCTACATCTATACAGGCGGCAGCACAAGCACTCACACTGTCAACAAAAAAAACAAAACAAAAAACAAGACAAAATGTACTCTAGTTTACAAAAACTGTAGAAAATAAAATAAAAAAAACAAATGTTTCAACGACTAGTTTGCACATTGTTCTGCGTTGCAAATTGTACTATAGATCTTGACTTCATAATCAGCTTTGATACAGCTCACACACACACACAAAAAAACCCTGACAAAAAGCTTTGAGGAAAAAAAATATCTGATCTCAACTTAAACTCATGACCAGTGCAGACTATTTTAATCAACCCAATTCTTTCCTTTACAGTCGAGGTTTCATAAATGTTGGTCTGCTTTTCAGTCTGATTTGATCACAAAAATAGAACAAAACAAGTCTTGTGAATGGCTCAGTTAATCTTCATTGTACTAAACAGCTCACTAACCTTTTCAGCTACATTTTTTTCCCCCCAAATCTCTTTTTTAATTTGTTTTAACACAGCTTTGCAAATAGTCCTCTGTGTCTCAGCGCTGACCGTAAAGTAAAGGACCAACAGTTGGTTGAAAGGTCTCAGATCTTGGGGCTAAAAACAAGAACAAGTCTGAAAGTTTGAGGACAAACAGTCTTAAAAACTTCCATACAGGTCACACTGTGGCGAGCAAAGACCCACACTGTACCTCAATGTCTACTAATGAGCTTCCTTGTATTATAAATATATAAAGTTTAAAAAAGTGCTTATTAAAAGAAACTATAGTGATGTGATGACTTCCAGCAGTGTCATTTACTTTTGTTCTTGACCAGCATTCATACGAAATGTTCTGGAGATCTCGAAACTGTCGTCCTTCAAAATCCACCAACACTGACTAGGATTGTCCCCCCAAAACACAAACAAACAAACAAATAAACAAAGGCCCTGGTCTCCCAATAACATTCATTTAACATGCAGATACAAAAAGATAGTTTGGGGAAAGCAGAGTTAATACAAAAGAGGCCAGATCAAACTAAGAAGGAGCCACTGGGAACACACTGCCACAACGAAGCAGCTGCAACAGAAAGCAGGTAAAAATTAAAACAACACTAGTAATAATTGCACATAACCTTGGAGATCTGTCCCACAATGAGACATTAGGATAAGAGACTCGGTTGATGGGATGGAGGTGGCACACTGTGGTATAAATACATTAAATCGGAGAAACAAAAGACCACATTCATGAGGCAGAGCGATTCAGCGTCACTCTAGTTGCGGTCTGCCGCCTTTTTCCATCCTCATGTCTCAGGGTCTCTGTACCGGTGGAGAAATTCAATGTTGTACCTCTCCGAGCACTTAGGCGATCATGTACTGAGTGATGGCTCTCAGGGCGTAGAGAAGCTCAGCCTGCAGCCGCGCCTCCATGATTAGTAAATTCACATGTATCTGAGGGAGAGAACAAGTGGCGCAGGAGGTCTCCAGGTTAACTGAGGTTGACACTGGCGCTTAGGTGAAAAAATACTCAACATACATGTCAAAATGTGCATCGGCTATAAAAGTGCTAGCGGTGACGTGTCCTCTCACCCGTTCCGAAGGTTTAAGTGGAGCCCAGCTCAGTGGACACATTGCAGTTTTGGTGGCATCAGGAAAACAGGCTACAGCTTTAATGTAGACCTTCAAGTCGCGCTCCAGCAACTGGTTCACTTCTCCGTAGTCATAATCATCATACCTGTGTTACAGATATATTCACTACACGTTCTGAGGATTAAAACACTGTTTTTATGGCAGTAGATGAGGGCTCACCGTATTCCTAACACACAATGGATATAGTTCCAGATGGCCCTCTTCAGGTCAGGGCTGTGCAGTGATGGAAGGGTGGTCACACTCCGAAATCGGTCATCGAGCAGGTGACCGATGTCCGAATACAACCTGTTGACTAAGGAGAAGCCGTGGTCCTCCCATGAGTAGTCCTGCAGGAACCAAAGATGGGGAGCGAGGTGTGTGAAATCAGTTGTTTAAGGAAAGATGACTGATATTATTCAAGTTTCTAGGTTTTGGTCTCGTGTGATGATGAATAAAAAGAGTCAGTGAAACTATGAAGATCATTTTTTTACTTTTTCCATATTTTCATTTCTATTTTGAAACAAAATTATCTATAAATGAATTAATTCAACAATTTTACTGACCAACCATGAGAATCTTTAGTTCATATC
The DNA here is from genome assembly GCF_037954235.1 of Aulostomus chinensis. Classification (NCBI taxonomy): domain Eukaryota; kingdom Metazoa; phylum Chordata; class Actinopteri; order Syngnathiformes; family Aulostomidae; genus Aulostomus; species Aulostomus chinensis. The sequence continues at coordinate 18,090,017 of NC_141332.1, read as the reverse complement.
AAGGAAATTTACGGGCGTGTATGTGGAAAAACGTTTAATTTCACTCGAGGAATTTATTTGTATGACATAATCTTAACAGACATCTGCCGGCCAATCAGAAAGGATTACTTCCTTGGCTGTAGTGTAAAGGTCCATACAACATCTGCCTGCTGATAAATCCACAAACTCTTCATCCTCACCTGAACTCTAAATACTTGGAAGTGGTCCTCCTCCCTGCGGGTAAATTCCTGGTAGCAGAAGTCAGGGTCTGTGATAAAGCGCAAAGGGTCTGCAAAGAATATAATCTCCTCCTCTTCTTCCATATCTGAAAAACAGAGATGATGGAGGTGAAGGAGACAGAGAGCAGGCAGACAGAGCATCAGTAAGTGGCTGGTGAACAGCAAGCGCTCGAGTTTCACACCATGTGACAATGATGAGGAAGATAATGAAGGGATGAGTTTGTGTGTGTGTACCTGTTTGCTGGAGTGTGTGTTCTCTCTTCTCTCGTTCCTCCTGGGACTTCTGAATCCTCTCCTTCAGACACACCATGTCACAGCTGGAGTCCAGAGACTGTCCAACATCAGACCACAACCTTCTGATTACATATAATTCACTTCCACGCAACAGACAACACTGGCTGCCTTTTTATAATACAAAGAACTCTTGAAAATCATTCATTTAATGCTGGGACTAACTTGAACCTCATATTTCATGCTATGAATTGTGGTCTATTTCTGTCTTTTATGTAAGATCATGTACACTGGTACAGTGTTCACATAAATGTCATCTAAAGTTCAACCTGAGCTTTACCTCGTACTAACCTCGGATGTGAGTTTGTGACCAGGTTAGCATGTACTGGTTGAATATAAATGTACAGACAAAAACAATTCACATCTATTGCCACATGATATTAAAAATAGAACTTCTTAAAAGCATTATGAAGGTTATCTCTCTCTGTGCTCTATAAGTGAACTAATCCAGAGAAAAGCAGTTACCCGCCGACGTGTTATGTGCTCAGAGGGAGTGGCGAGCGACTGAGGCACGTTGGTGTTGCCATTAGCAGCATCAAAGGGGCAGAAGGTTGGCGGTGTACCATTGGGAGATTTGGTTAGAGGGGCAAGGTCCGAGTCAGTGTTGGAACCAAAGACAAAGCTGCAGAGGGAGTGGCAGTGGGCCAGGATGACCACGGCCTGCACCAGCTCCGCCAGCGACCAGTACTGCTCTCCTGACTTCAGCAGAGTCTGGAGGGAGCACGGAAGAGAGGTCAGAATTAAACCAACAAAAATCTATGATTATAATAAAAGAATGTCTAAAAATCTTTTGATGTTTGTACCTGGATGTGTGAGCAGGCTGTGAGCCAGGGTTGGTGTGCCAGCACCTTGTTGATGTGGTCAAGGAGGCGAAGACGAGGGGGTGCTGCCTCCAAACCCTGCAACCACAGAGGGTCCCCACCCACCCTCAGAAACTGGGCGGAGTGTAGATACACCAGGTAGTTGCAATGATGTCGCGCTGCAGCCTGGACGGTGTGGGGGGACAGAGGTGTGCAGGCAGGTTCAGAAAAACAACCAACACAAAGAAAGTCATCTGTATGCATGAGTGAAGGCAGCCATGTCACTGACCATGATGGCTATGTAATGGCGGTATGGCAGCGGCAGGGGACCGTCCATGTGCAGTATGTAGTGCTGTGTGCGCAGGAAGCTCTCCAAGTACTGGGGGTGAGAGGCCATCTGCTGGGAGACAGCGTCCACGCTGCCCCTGCTGACCAGAGGCTTCATGAACAGCAGTGACACTCGCTCCTTCTCAGTGTTCACCATTCCCTACAGAGACAGGGAGGGAGGGAGGGAGGGAGGGAGAAGGTTTATGACAGCACCATCAGCAACCATTTGCTATTACAGGACCATGTTTATTGTGTCATAGCAGATGATGTTGAGGCGGCAGGTATTAGAACTAAAATCAAACCTTGATTATCATCTAGTTAAGAAGCAGAACATTAAGTAGCGACACCAGCTTGTACTTTTATCTACTCTTCAGACAACAAAATGTTCCTTCGAGTTAAAAAGCAATACTGATGGATAATGATAATTAGGAGCACTTCTCTGTGGTTGCAGACATAATCAAGGAGCCCATAATGACAGTTACGAACGTCTTTGTTGACTTGGCTGCAATGATTGAAAACACATGTTCTGTCCTTTTGAAAGGATTTCAGAACATGAAATTGAAAAAGATGACATAATAACCAATAATACAGAACCTTGTTTCTTGTGGCGGAATTACTAGAATTCATTTAGTGGCCAAACAGGTTGGCTCAAGATTAAATCATCCTTCATTCATCTAAGCTGGAGCAGTCTATAAACAGCAGCCTCGAGACTGATATCAGTGTCGCTACTAAACCACTGCATTCCTTGCATTGCTGTTTCTCCTGCTAGGACCTCAACAGTCAAACAGACATGTTGACTGCAAAAGGATGAGATACTTTTTTTCAGTGCCTGTGCTGCACATCACCTCAGTTACATTTGAAAACAACAGACAACCTGATACAATGTTAACAGAACCAAAAACCAGATGTTGTCCTTTGATTCACACAGATGAGGGAACCAGTGTGAAATGCAGGCTGAGGAGGCCTCGACTCTGTAAGATGGTAGGAAATACATGAATCATACCAAACACACAATCATGGGATCACCTGGGCAGAGGAGCCAGAGGCCAAGAGAAACAGATCCATGTGGAGAAGGAAGTTGCCCTCAAAGGCACAATGATTTATTACCTCCTTTGACATCATACGTGTTTGGGAGAGCGGCCGAGATTGAGGTCACAGTTCTCCTGCAAGTAAAACCCGAGCATACAGCAGTGGTCTAAGCCAAATTGTTCCTGGCCATGCGAGCTGTGAAAATGCTGGCAAAGACATTTCCTTTGGGCGGAACAGTAGATCAGTGGTTAGCTTAAAACAGTTCCCTCACAGCTGACGCGCAGCAAGGTCACGAGTTTGAAACCCCAACCCGTTCTCTGAGTAGTGTTTACATGTTCTCCATATGTCTGTTTAGGTTTCTGCCGGTTGCTGAAGTTTCGACCAGAATCCAAATACAAGTCCTGACCAAACCAGAGGTAGAAATAACAGGATATGCTTTCCATAAGGGATGGGTCAAATAGGATGATTTTTCAGTACACAATCACAAATTGTTCTTCTTCAACAGCATAAACTGCTATCTAAGATCATTACTGGCTAACCCTCAACTTATGTCACAGATGGGAACAGATGGGAACCACAGGGCCATGTTACTTAATTTAAATCCTGTACAGCTCTTTGGCATTCAGCACCATGTTATCTGGCAGTAGCTCCATGATGTGGTATTTCACTGCTCCCTGCAGTCAATGAAGTTCTCCTGTTCCTGCAAGAGGCTCCACCTCTTGACCTATATAGAGTCCTTGCTAACATCTTCAGGGACATTATCATAACATATATCACAAATCCATTTCAAACCCATCTATGTGTCTGTCTTTATCTACCACTAAAATTTCTAAAAGGAGCAGGAGGGTTTAAAAAAAATCAGATAATGTGTGAGGGGAATTGGCTCTAAATGAAGAGAGACACAAAGAACCGCTGACCCACTCGTATCAGTCCATATACACGGGGAAAGGAGGGATGGAGAGCAGACAGGTGTTTGCCAACCGACCATGAGCTCATTCACACCAGTATCTGTCTGCAAACTCAAGAGCTTGTGATTAGTATGCTGAGTTGCAGAACCAAGGCCGCACAATCTAGCACTAACTGGCTTGGTTACTTTAAGCTAGCCGAGGCCTACATCTTTTAGTCTAAATGCTTTACGATCAAGTTATATGTGAGTACAGAATAAGCTGGTCGTGCTAACAATTACACCTCCTGCTGTTTGTTCTTTCGGTTAGGCATAAACACCCAAATATGAAAAGATTTTTTCTGGTCCTGCAGCATATCAACATGTTTTAAAATTTAATTGCACTACTCTAGCACTGCTGATTTTAATGATAAATTCACATTTCACCACAAGCAAAATGCCTCGGGATAGAGAAAATATGAGCAGTTGCTGTCTTTCTCTGATTGTAGACAGACAAAATGTTGGATTTTGGACATTTTGTCAGTCAAATTAGACTCGTATGTAGAAAACTGCAACAAATATTTTGCATTGTGTTTTAAGGATAAATTATCAATCGATAAGTGACTGACATTTCTTAAAAAGGGAACTCTAATAATAACCAATGCTTAGGGACATTAATTTGTCTAGTAATCACTTATAATGGTTTTCATGTTAACGTGAAGAGATGGCAAAGATGAAGTGTTACAAAAAGGGATGCATGTTACCACTTTACAAAACAGGTTGAAGATAATTAATAAGTGGGTAATTACACTTAGTAATGCTTATTCAGCATTCATATATAACTAAGCATTATCTAACCATGATTTACTGTAATGTTGCTGTAACAGATGCATTGTTAGAAACATGTCTAAACTCTGCTGAAGGCTCCTTGAGAGAAACAAAAGAAATTTTTTGGTCATAGTTCTGAGAGCATGTGATATTAAATTCGTCCATCATAGACACTACAGGACACTGGCTCTTCTACCTTGTCCCCTGAACAGACATTCACTGAGCTGCAAAACACATCCAAGCCGATGAACATTTAAGTAACTGTTAACATTACTCACATCATAATGTACAAAGATCCACAGCAGAACAGTAAAACGGCACATTAACTCTTGTTTGGAATCCAGGAGAAGTGTAGAGGAGTGATTAGCCATCACTCTCAGAAGTCAAAGAGGAAATCTGTGGTTTTATTTCATAAACATGTCTGGACATGTATGGCGGAAGTAGTCAATGTGAAACAGGAACTACAGTTGGAGGCAGCGGCAAACCGGGAATTGACTCATCCTTGAGCTGTGAGTGAGTCTGATTAAGCCTAAACATAAAACCATAATCAGCTAAACTTCATGTTGAAGGTGAGATTTTGAGCATTTATCCTAGTGGCTGAGGTGGGGAATGTTCCTCAGTCTTTGGAAAGCTCTCTGATCTGATCATCTTAAATAAAACATTTGTTCACACATAAGTGACACATAACCGGTATATTTTCCGTCAATCCAAACAGGTGAACATATTGATATTTCCCTGTGGTGCTACTTAGTATTCTCATAGACAGCAAGAATCAATACTTCTTAATAGTCAGGGAGGGAGGACGGTTGTTCGTCAAAGCTGTGCCCAGACATACACACTGCTTCTTCTCTATTGCCTGAAAACAAACAACAAAGCTGCACACAGCAGCACTTTTGATAAGGAAATACACTCCTTATTGTCCACCCACATGAAAAAAACACCCGCATTAGAAGAAAAAAAGCTGGTGACAAGTGTGAGTGGGTGGATATATAGAACACAAGGAACACATCATCATTTTAGTGACTATGTAAACTATTACAAGGCATATTTTCAGTTCCCCCTTGAACAAACAGTCAGATAGACAATTTGTGCACGTAAACCTCATAATTATGCTTACATTTCACCCAGCAGCAAATAATTGTGAGACATAGCTATTTTTCAAGTCAAAAACAAGCTTGAGGGAGACAAAGGCGAGTCTTATTCGAACGCCTCTGTATTCAAATCATACTTGGCCAGGCATGGCCTGGCTAAAATATATAAAAACAGCTCAGAAAGAGTCAGAAAAATGCAAAAGTGCAGCTCATTTGATATTCAAAACTAATCCCAACACAGAAAAGGTCGTTTATTTATTGATCAGAACAGAGCAAGAGGCAGGAATGCAATGAAAAACAGGAGTGACGTCATGAGGGAAGGAAAGGTAAATGAAGACAAAGACAGGCTTTGATAGCAGGCTGACAAAACAGCAGTAGTGTTTGCACAAGATTATGATGAGTGCTTGACTGAGACGACATGAAAAGAAGTGGAAAAATGATGCCGGCCTTCTTCCAAGGGTAAATGTGTCAGCTTGAGATGAGACGTGCATTTGCACATGGAGTGTGTGTCTGTCTGTGTGTCCGTGGGAGGGCTGCAGAAGAGGGGCTGCTGCAGATACAGGAGAAGGATATTCAATCTGCATTCCGATTGAGCCTGAAGGGGTCCATCCTAATCATGCAGCCCCCCTTCATCACCGGAAACACAAGCAGCAGCCGGGGCCGATTTTGGCTCTGCAACGTGAACTCAGGGAGTAGCACAAAACAAACCAGCTGCAGCCCAAAGAGGTTTGGAGAGGGGAGGGGAGGGAAGCTGTGTAGGACAGCACATACAACACGACCAAGACAAACAAAACTCTGTGCTGCAGGAGAAAAAACACAAAGGCAAGCCCACATATGCCAGATGAGTGACTGAACCTGCCAAAAAACATGACAGGCAGGTACAGTGTGTGAGTGTGTGTGTGTGTGTGTGTGGGGGGGGGGGGGGGGGGTGCAGTTACAAGTGTCGAATAAACATCAATCCTTTCTGTACTTGCTCAAAACAAGACAGAGGTAGACAAGTCATCAAACTAAAGAGCCAAATAGTGGCTTCTGGGTTGCAAGTGCTTTAAATAGTTGTACACTTTTTCTCAATACATGCATCAAATGCAGTATAATTCAAGAGGATAAAGAACAAGAATTGAGAGCGGTGTTGAAAAACAACCCCGGCAGGACTTGAAACTATAAATGGAGGGGTTTGAATCCCTTGCTGCCCACATTCCTCTCTGTTTTGCTCCGTCTCAGGACTCTAATCTGCAGCAAACATTTCTTTAAGGGGCTGCGCTTGAGACAGTGCCCCCTTTCTGTTGCAAAATGAAGAGCAGCGATAGAGGAGAAAAACAACTTTGATTGGCAGTCGAGTTCAGCCAGCAATAACAGCACAATAAAAGTCGCAAATATGGAGCAGGACATGGAGCAGGGCAGCAAGCTAGAAAACACACAGCAATCCTGGCCTGTCGTCATGTATTCAGGGTTCTGTTTATTCCACCCTACGTATGTAATTTTTGGTCAGCCCAGTCAGACCACCTAACTGATAGACACTTTTCTCCCAAATCATAAAATGACGTCACCTTTACCTACAGCTCTCGCTCTCAAAGGTCGCTGCGTTTCTGTGTTAAAACTTGGTAAAAAAAAAAAAATCAGCGTTAAGGTTCAATACAGCAAAATATAATATCCCCACATTAGTGAAGAAAATACCAATTTACGCCAAATGTGGATATCGTTCTAATTACACTGTTTGTGCAGATATTGTGACGTTCAGCTCACAAAAATATGCAGAAAACGCTTCATATTTATAGATAGCGTCGTTTAACTTACTAACGCTAGTTTAAAAAAATGCAGTAATGCTGCGCACTTTACGTGACATTGACGAAAACTGTTGTATGTTAATGATGGCATTGAGAAAGTGACACCTTTCATCCTTCAATACAAACAATGAGAATGCCTCCCGTCCTAAATAACCAACTATTATGACGTTTGCTTGGTAAACCGTTAGCTGAGTTAGCTAGTTTGAGCTGAAGTTTGCTACGATTGTTCGCTAGCCTAGCGTGAACGCACCGTTGAAAGAAAAAGTTGAGAGCATAAAAACTAAAAACACGTTAGAACATTATCCTGGGTTAACTGAATGGGATTTACTTGAACTAAAATAGCGTAAAAAGATGAATGCCATAGCTGGCTGGTAGAGGGTTTTTTCTTTGACACAGAACGATCCCCAATGAATGAACGTTACTGTGGCTATGCTGTTAGCCGCCGCCGTTAATTGTGTTAAAACTAACTCATCTTGTTTAACTGTTTCTCAACACTCACGTAAAGCCTTAACCTACCTGTTTCTGGACTCGCTGACACTGGGTTCTTAGGGAGTACTCCATTTTATTCGTACAGATGATCATTTTCCAAACAGTGTGCTATTGCATGGATGCGGCTCGGTCTTTTCTCTTCTTGCTGGTATCCAGGCTTGCTAACAAAGGCAAAGACACCCTCTGAGGCTGCAGCAGCCAGTCGCTGTGTAGCTGGAGACTGACTGACTGAGGAAACCTTCCCGGAGCAGAGCTGACAGCTCCAGTAACAGTGTGCCCAATCAGAGCTCAGGAGGTGGGGTCGGACGACTGAAAGCTATGGCCAAATGCTAATTAACATCTGCAAACAACAGCGCAGCCAGAGACGCAAAAACAGCCTAAGGCAGTGCGTGATACACGGGGTCCAGAGACTGTAGCTTAAATTGTGGCGGCCACCGACCCGCTACGGCTACTGCTGCTGCAGGAGGCAGCTGCCATCACCTGCCGCGGTGGTCCTGGACTCGCCACGGCCGCAGTGAGAACTTACTACTGGGTTTAATTTAAATCATGGACGTAACATATGCAATGCATGATGAGTTAAATAACATACATGAATGCCATGCCCTTTACATGATCAATCTGCACATTATTTGTCTCTTTCATACCCAGGACACCTGAATATAGTGTAGCTTGCTACAGCAGCACCTACAGGTAGTCTACATAACTGCAGGCGAGTCATTGACAATGCAGCTGCTGTGAGGATTATTGACGTCAGCAAAGACAAGCTGTGCAAACAATTTCTGTAAATACCCGTAGAAGGAGCCCAAAAGCCCATTAAATGCATAACCAAAAGAATTTGAATGCTGCTTTTGACTCATTTAGATAACATACACAGCCGTGGTCTCATGAAAGGCAATGCTGACATTCACCCTGACAGTCAAATTACTTTTCATGTTATTGCACTAAATAATAGACGTTTGAACACAGTGACATAGAGGCTCATTTACATCTGATCATTTTTACAAGCAGATGCCAACAATATAGATAGAACATATTAACTGGGGAGAAAAAAAACTCAATGGGAAAGCAGACACCATGTCAAAGAGGTGATGACATGTTGAGATGGTTTGCATCATTCAACTCACAAGGATCTTTGCTTTCTAACAATATTTTGCTAGCTTGTGTCCAGGATGCAGACACCTTTTCTACATTTAAGAGCAGACTTAAGACCTTCCTTTTTGATAAAGCTTATACTGTAGTTAGGTCTGGCTTAGGCTAGCCCTTAGATATGCTGCTATAGGCTTAGACTGCCGGGGGATCTCCCATGGTGCACTGGGCTTCTCTCTCCTCCTCTCTTCCCTCTCTGTCCTCCTGTATGTGTTACACATAACTCATACTCATACGTGTTACTAACTCATCTTCTTCTCTGGAGCCTTTGGGCTTCCCCACATCCCAGATCTCGGGTGCTGCTGGAGGAGGCTACAGACCTGAAGAGGCTCAAGCGGCCACCCGTAGCTCCACCTGCTCACGTCCCCGTCTGTCCATCAGTCTCTTCCCTTTCTCTCCCTCTTTATCTCTGTCCCTCTCTTTCCTTCTCTATATCTGTCTTTCTCTACTCTCTGTCTTTGTCTCTGCCCTGCTCTCCTGCTCTCCCCCAACTGGTCAAAGCAGAAGGCCGTCCCCATTGAGCCTGGATCTGCTCTACGTTCCTACCTGTTAAAGGTAGGTTTTCGTCGCCACTGTTGCAGGATGTGCTTGCTCATGGAGAATTGTTGGGTGTAAATTCATTGAAGGAGTGTAGTGCTGGACCTGCTCTACTTGTAAAGTGTCATGAGATAACTTTTGTTGTGATTTGGAGCTCCACAAATAAAATTGACCTGACGAGTGTCCTCTTAAAAACAGCAGTTGTGTACTGCATAGATGTCTGTCCATGGGCCCTTGGAATTTTAACAGGCAGGACCAGTGTCCATTTCTATTAGATTTCCTTTCAGTTTGGCCAAGCATCTTGAGAACCCGTGACGTAGCAGGCAGAGCTGGTCTAAACCAGATATTTACAGATTACAGAAAACACTAGCCACTGTGACTAAAGTATCTGGTATGAAGAGACATTAGGACAGGCTTGTCTGGGCAATTGGTGGTGTAAAATTAACCAAATCAGATAACTTAGTGAGTTCAACTGAAAGAAAACACATTATTTACACAATAAAAATGGTCATAATATGGAACTGATCCAAATTTACTCATGGACACACTATATCTTAAATATTAAATTTTTTAAGCTTGCAGTTTATATTTATGTATATATATATGTGTGTGTGTATATGTAGTTGCTGCAATTGTAAAGTAACCTCTTTAACCAATTCCTTAATTGAACTAAATTGTTAAAACAGCTGTCTGGTCAACCACAGAATCAGAAAACATTATACCTCATTTTTTTGCATGTTTTGTTTGTCATCTGTGAAAATTTTGATTTGAAGAGAGGAACAGACAGCAGCTCTGTGCCTCAGCAACTTTCCCATTAAACTGAACCTTCTGCTTCCACAGAAATCATTGTAGAAACAAACAAAGGGACTTTCCCAAAAGGAAGTTTGCGTGAAACCCTCTGTCTTCCCTTCTCGTTAGGACAGGGATTATTTACCGTTACAGTCATTTTTAGAAGTCAGTGAAATCCTGCTGTTCTACCTCAGGTCATTATTATGTAAGCAAAGCTCTTTGGTATCAAATGGCTGATGAAATGTTTGCGTCCCCTTGCAGAACGTGCACAGAAATGTTTCCGGCAGTGATATTAAGGGGTTGAGCAAGAGATCTTGACCACATCATACGTATCCTGTTTAACAAGACCTCTCCATGTGAAGAAATGAATCCTCAACACACTTCTCCTCAGTTACATGTCTCTTACTGACAGGTTAGTAGGAGGAATCATTCCGACATAACTTATGACCCACAGACAAAGACGCTCTAATTAAAAGGACCCATTTATGGTTGTTTGACTCCTTTAACCAGCCCAGTTACAGTTTACATCATGTACTGTATGCAGATACTTAGCAAAAAACACCATGAAAATGTTGTTGTTGTTCTTGGTAAAATGGAGCTAGTATCACTCCTTCAGAGACAGTTTTTTTTGTGTGTAAAATTATGAAAGTTGACCATTCACACTTCATTGTTTCACACACACAACTAGACATTTATGTGAGACTTTGTAATAATTAGCATGTGAATATAATTTGGGAATTTAGTTAGTTCATCCTCGAGTCCAAGGCGACATTTGTACCAGGATATACAGACTGCCTCGGTCCACCTCTTTCACCAGCACAGAATAAAGTGAATATGAGAAACTTAGAATTTCAGTTATTTAGTGTGACTCTTGTCTGAGTCATGGCAGCCTTTCACACATGGGTCATTTACTGGAAACAGATGGCAATTTGTTTTGTGTAATAAGGGACTGACTACACACACACACACACACACACACACACACACACACCTAATTTATCCATGTGTTTGCATGAAAATACACGATATACTTTTGGAGTTTGTCAGTGGGTTGCTGAAAAATAAAACTGTTTGACACTGTTCTGTGAGGAAGATCAAACCTCTGGTCTCCGGAGGGCTGTTTCCCTCAGTTGTGGACCTAAAGCCTGGACTCACCTGTCTACATCCACGGCTCCTGGATTCTTACCTGACAAAGATCTCTGAAGTCCATATCAAGGCCGCCGTAATCAAGACATGTAGCAATAGCAACCTCTCCAAATCTCCTCATATCTACAGCTCTCACTGTTCTTGGTGACTATTTGACAACCACCCTGACTACGCTGTCAACCAAGTGACTTGCTGACTCTTTAGGTCTTCTACTTGCTCTCGGGGTAGCAGTCTCGCTTCTAGCAAAGAACTCCCTCCCCGAATCTCTCTAAATCACCCAGACACAAATCTTCTCAGGAACTAATCTTCTACTGAGGGTTCCACCTCCAAATATAGTCCAATACTCCCCAAAATACTGATACAATCAAGCCTCCCACAAATTACTATTTTAGTTTTCCGTGCTTTCAGAACTGCTGAGTTGTATACTTGTAGCGGCTACTTGATGTGCTGTTGTTGCTTTGTTCTTAGGTCACAGATGGTGTCTTTATCGAGATTAGAGTTGACATTCTGAGGACAAACCCCACTGCTGAAGGCCTTCTAACAGTCACACTTGAGAAACATCCAAATAGACTTTACAGCTAAAGGGGGTCAGATGAAGTCGACCAGTCAACGTAAGAAAGAGTGTGTATGTACCATTTTCCTCTTGCTTGGTTACATGTGACACTCCACATTGCACTGGCACATATTCAGACAGTAGACGAATAATGAAGTCTTACACAACAAGTAAATGGATAAACATACACCTCAAATTAAACTGAAGTGCACTTGGAGAGTGCCAAAGGTAACCTCAGCCGAGTCCGATGTAAATAAATGCAATTTTTCACCATGTTTAATAATAATAATAATAATAATAATATGTATTTTATTTATAAGGCGCTGTTCAAGGCACTCCAGGTCACTGTACAACAATTAAAATGCAAGTAATACAATTAAAACATAGTTAGAATAAAAAACAAGTAAAAGCACAGAGTTAGCAGCAGAAAACACAACAATGGAACATTTAAAGATTGTATGCAAGCCTAAACAGACTTGAAGAGGGTAATGGAGTCCATATTCCTGATGTGTGTGTGTGTGTGTGTGTGTGTGGGGGGGGGGGGGGGGGGGGGGGTTCCAGAGGTGAGGGGCAGAGCGGCCCTAGCCCCCATGGTGGACAGACGGGCTGGGGGGATGGTCAGACTGATGGAGGAGAGAGACCTGAGGGTAGGAATGTCTATGTGTAGGAGGTCAGTGAGGTATGGGGGAGTGAAGTTGTGTATGGCCTTGAATGTATGAAGGAGAACTTTATAGTTAATGCGGTGTTTAATGGGAAGCCAGTGGAGATGTTGTAGAACGGGAGTGATGTGACTGATGGATGGTGTTCTGGTGAGGATGCAGGCAGCTGCGTTCTGGACTAGTTGAAGTTCATGGAGGAGTTTGTGTGGGAGACCGAAGAGCAGGGAATTACAGTAGTCCATGCGGGAAGTGACAAGTTGAACAGATATAACTCAAAATTTCTGCTGCACACCTTCAGGTTTGGTAAAAACTGACCGCATAGACAAACAGTTAAAACAAAACTACCTCTTCACTGATGGAAACATATGTTTATTAATGGCTTTTACTTTCAAATCATGCCACAAAGTCTAAAAAGTGGTACATCGTCATAAAAAGGTTAAAAATGCGTTGGTTCTTTTGGTCCTGAGTTGAGCATTTAACATCACAGCTATCGAGTTTATTACCTGTTGAGAAATCCTCACACACAAAATTAATGGATGGTCAAAGTTCTGACTTTGCAATAACTTGAAAAGGACTCAACCCTCTGTCTCACACTCTGGTGAAAATGAAAACCACAGAGACAAACTGACACTCAGGTTTAATGTTGTTGTTATTTTCAAAGGGACGTCAACCTCCAGCAGATTGACTGGGTGCTTTGTTCCGTGTTAAAGTGCAGCGTTGCTTTTACTTCTCAGACTTCTTCTTATTCAACTGAAACCTGAAACTGGCAGGTGGAAAGTTTTCCTTCCACATATATAAAAATATAAACAAAGTCCCCCCCCCCCCCCAAAAAAAATTTAAGTGATCCACAAATAACTCAGTAACATCGATGGTAACTTGAAGCTGTGTGTGTGTGTGTTAAGACTTAGACACATAATATAAAAAGGTGTTGTAGCGTTTGATTCAGTGTCAGTCGTTCACAGTCCAGCGAGGTTTCACTAAACTCCGAGGGCTTTGTCCAGAAATTGTGCAAAAACCTTTGGCTGTCCAGGCAAGAAAGGCTGAAGAGCAGAAAGATCCATGGTCCTCAGTGTTTCTGTCAGGGTGCTGAAGGATTTTGTGAGAAGAAACAGGGTTCTCATTTTTTTATTTTCACACTCATGACACAAATCACAGACTGTGGGGACACATACCTGCAAGTGCAGTACACTAAGTGGGAATCCATGTGTAGCTGTTTTGCCAGCTCCAGCTGGTGGTTGTCCATCAACTTATCGTTGACGACGACCAGCAGAGGTTTGCCCGCACCGAGGGCCTCCAAGCAACTTCCTGCCCCTGAGAGAAAACAGGGTCCAGATTCATTAGTAGGGGAGCAGACTGACAGTTGTCCGAAGCGTTCATGTTCTACCTGTCCGCTGCTGTTTTCTGTTGGATGTCTCCACACCACTGTTTTCACTCATTTCTATTTAACTCATTCTCACAACAACACATTTCACACTTTTTACACGTATTTCTCACACTCCAGACTAATCATGGCAGTGTTTAGCACCGTCTCACATAACACATTCTTTTGTGTAAGTCGTAAAAGCAGTTAGGGTGTTGAGCAATGAGCCCAAGTTATCATCCAACTGCAGTTGTAGCCTCCCTGTTGGTTTGGATCAGCTGATTAGACCGCTTCACTGATGCATTAATGGTTCTGTCACTCTAATTGCATTTGACCTGTTTTTGCTGAAAGATATCATTTCATCATGTCTCACTTTACCTAAAGAACAAGCGTCAACGATATGACCAGTCTACCTTCTATATGAACAAACCCATGTATAGTCCTGTGCATTAAGTTAATCAAACTGATAAGATCCATGAAAATATTGAAAATGCAATTACTCTTGTCTGAGATAACCGCGTGAAGGAGACAAACCAACCATTTCACTCGCCTGCATGACTGATGACGAGGTCAGCCTGCTCCATCTCCGCCGCTATAGAGTCCTTGAATCGAAATACCTCCAGCTTGAGCTGTGGACAGCTCTCAGAGTCAGGAAGAAGATCTCCCCTCCCAACCTGAAGAACCAAACGCTTGTACCCACGACTTTTTAAAGCCTATTGGAAGAAAATTATTTCAAAATTGCAGACATTTAATACTTAATATATCCTATCTGAAGAGTAATTGCAAAATAAAGCCCCATTACAGCTATTTCCATGGACCCAGCACAGTCACTCCATTAGTAACTGTCACCTACACTTGAAATCCTAAAGTTTTATGGCATGAAATAATCGTCAGAACAGGATTGAATCAGCTCTGACAAAGAGTACAGTGTGGACTTGAGAAAGAAAGGGTTAAAAGTGACACTAAATAAACGCTGAACTCCTTGATAAAAAAGCAGAAAAAGAACAAACTCCCTCATTTTCTTACATGAACATAGCGTTTGGTGGAAATAATACATACCAATAGAAGACATATTGATAATACTTTGCACCTTTACGTTTTATAGGTAGAGAGGACGTGACGTCAGGTTCAGCTAACCTTAACATACCTGCACAGCTTCAGAGGACGTGATGTTTTCGATGAGCTCGTCAAAACTCGTCGTACCGACGGTCACAAACACGGTCTTCATCGCTGCTAAGTCTCGGGCGTCTATTTTCTAGCTTCTCGAAGAGATTTACATGCAGTTTCCAGCCTTCTCACACAGCTCACCATCGCTCTGTAGAAAACACATCCGACAGTCGCTTCCGACAGTAGCGTGACGTCACAGCTTTAACCTCCCCGTGCTGCCGTCTAGAGGTCCGGAGCTGAACTGTAGCAACATATTCCGTCAATGTAAAAACCTCATTATGAGCTTCGTTTATTTACACAATAAAAGTCCTCCCATCCATCCATTTTCTTTCGCTTATTCCTGCTGAGGGTCGCGGCGGGCTGGAGCCTATCCCAGTGACTTCCGGGCGGGAGGTGGGTTCACCCCAGTCAAGATGCTAGTGCATGGCAGGGCCAACACATAGAGACAGACAACCATTCACACTCACATTCATACCAACAGTCAATTAAGAGTATTCAGTTAACTTAGTCAACATTTGCATGTCTTTGAATTGTGGAAGAAAGCCGGAGTACCTGGAGAGAACCCACACAGGCACAGGGAGAACATGCAAACTCCACACAGAAGATTCCTTGCCCGAGCCAGGACTCAAACCCAGAACCTTCTCTCTGTTAGGCAGCAGTGCTGACCATTGCACCACCCACATTAAAAGAATTCTTTTATAGTAAGATTCTATTGATTTTAAAGTCTTACACTGTGTCTGATTCCCTCCCTACTCACTATGTGAGGGTTGTTCCAAAGTGGGTTAATAAAATAAATAAAATCAAAATAAAGGAAAGGAAAGGCCTTGTAACAGAATATGTAAAAATTAAGTAAAGATACACTGTGATTAAGTTTTTTTCTTATTGTTTTACTGGATATCATTTTCCATTAATATATTGTATCTCTATCTCTATATTTATCTAATATTTTTTCCCTTTGGTTTTGGTCAGGCAGCACAATAAGACTTTGTGCATGATGTGAGTTTGACTTTAATGAGGGTAGAAAAAAGGAAGGACAGAGACACATGGACAAAAGTAATTTTTAACAACATAGCATGTTTTTTTCCTGTTACCTTCCAGTGGAAATTTTTGGTTGCATTATGGTGGCTACGTTTTGCTGTGCTGTCTGAAGGTATATTGAGAATGATTGCCTGAAAGTAACCCACAATTCTGCAGGAGACCCGTGTAGCATTGGAAAAGGTGTTATTTTTATTTTGCAGCTCCCTGTGTAGTCATTATAGAGACGCCCTTAGATAGTGAGGAGGGAATAGTGGAGGGATTTTGCGCACAACACTGGCGTTGTGACTCATAAGGTCATTTTCTTACTGGGCCAACTGCACATAGAGGTTCCATTGTTGATGTTGTTGTGCTTTTCTATGTCTCTATGGACATTTCATATCCACAAATGCTCTTGTCTCACTTTACAGCATTGAATGTAGCATAGCAGAGTCTTTAAACTGCTTCTACAATCTTAAACGCACATTTTCTAGTAAGTCCCAGAGTCAAAATACAGTCTTGATAGGTCAATAACTCAGCAAAAGGGTTTCCCATGTGGTGGATTATCCTAAACTAAGTTACACTGACAAGAAGTCATTGACAAACAGCTTCGTTTGGTAAAACACAGAGCGAGAGGCTCCATAAACAGCGAGGAGTGTGGTCTTCAGCTGAGGGAGAAGAGGAAGAGTAAAGGCATGACGAGCACCTTTTCACAGTCATGGATGACACCATGAGGAACTCAAAGAACTTGCTTCTGCTGGAATAGTTTGACATTTTTGGAAACGGGTTAGTTTGTTTGGGTTTTTTTTTTGGAGAAATGAGACCGTCTGTGCTTGAGCCATCATTTTCACACAAAGACTGTAAGCAGGGATTCAGCCTCTCTCCCCAAATCTAAAAAAAACAAAACAAAGTAAAACAAAACAAAAAAACATTTAAATTAAGGTATATTTTCAGATCAGTGCAAGTGACTCCAGGACCACATGTTGTGTTGCTGATATCAAATCCAGGCTTGAGCCGTTTGAAAAGTGAAAGTTGACAAGAGGGGAGATGTTTATGTGTGAAGTAAATTGCTCTTTTGTGCTGGCATATCTTCTGATGATGATTATGCTATTTCACAATGAAGAATCTTGCAGGTTCTGATCCATTTCATTCATCATACACTGGAAATGGTTTGATAATAGAGCTTGTAAGTGTCTGGTCCTACATTGAAGCCCAGAAGCGACAGTGAAAAGGTGACTTATTTGCTTCGAAGGCCTTTTGTCTATTGTGCCTTGCAAATTTGCAAACTTTGCAAGACTACAGAACAGCGCGGTGGTGTCTAGACTTCCTGTATATGGAGCATGCAGGTGCACAATGGAAAAGCTGCTGACAGAGCTCCAGAGAGGAATCAGGGCTTCAAAGTTTGTACTTGACATGGACAGCAGGGCTTCAGGAGGATAACACATTCACTTCAAATGTCCTTGAGGCTCGATGGCACGCTTGCCTTCCATGAACTCTGAGTACGGTGGCTCAGAGCTGTTCGGCTATCCTGACAAAAACTATTAAAATAAAACCAGTCATGTGATGCTGTTTTGATGAAACATAATTTGCAGTTTTAGGACACTTGTACTTTTACTTGAATGTTTCATTGTGCGGCGGCACGGTGGTGCAGTGGTCAGCACTGTTGCCTCACAGCAAGAAGGTTCCGGGTTTGAGTCCCGGCTCCAGCACAGGATCTTTCTGTGTGGAGTCTGCATGTTCTCCCTGTTCCTGTGTGGGTTCTCTCTGGTACTCCAGCTTCCTCCCACAGTCCAAAGACATCAAGAGGGGACGAGGCTGGTTGATACTCTAAATTGACTGTAGGTGTGACTGTGAGTGTGAATGGTTGTCTGTCTCTATGTGTTGGTCCTGTGATGGACTGGCGACCTGTCCAGGGTGAACCCCGCCTCTCACCCGTAGCCACTGGGATAGGCTCCAGCCCCCCCGCAACCCCTAACAGGAATAAGCAGATGGAAATGGTTTTATTGTGTTTCTGAGTCCTTCTATCCATCCATTTTCTTTCGCTTATCCTGTTAAGGGTGGGTGGGTGGGTGGGGGGGGGGGGGCCTCTCCCAGCAGCTTTCAGGCGAGAGGCAGGGTTCACCCTGGACAGGTCGCCAGTCAGAGAGCTCCCAATCGTAAATCTGGACCGCTCTCTCCAGCGGACAGACAGGTTTCTGTAAATTTGGTGAACAGATTTAACATTTATTTTTTTAATGCAAGCAACATGCAGCTGCCTGCGTTGCTTCATCTCATACCTGCTTTACTGTGGAAATCTTTGACGATATTAAGCTTTAATTGTACTGAGGAATACATGGATTTCAGCGTTTATTTTCCCCATCACATGGTTTATTTTAAAGCGTGTTATATTACCAGTGTGCTCTTTTGCATAATGAAGACCTGAACAGCTGTAATTTGATTGCTTTTTATCTTATGATTTTTACATTTTCCTCATACAATTATGACCTTTAATGAGGACTTTTAATAAAATGTCTTAATTTGGACTTTTTGACCTCAAAATGTGTAAAATCTTTGATAAGAAAAAATATTCCAGCCGTAAAATATGTTTTAGCTTATCCTTTTCTTTAAAAAAAACAACAACAACAAAAAACCCCACAAAGTTAAAATTTTGAACTTGAGGTTGGAACTTTCTTTAAGAGCAAACTGCTCTCAGGGCAGTGTTGATGGTGAGGACACATCAAGCTCCAATGACAGCGGGCTGTTGTGTCGCCGCATCCAGAGCTCTGGATAGCAAGCAGCCCTGAGCTCCGTGATGTCTGTCAGCACTTCTCTTGTGGTTCAGACAGAGACAAGGAGGGAGGAGACACTGTGAAGGAGCTTGGAGTAGCTACCCTGCCGCCTCCTCACTGAGGATGAGTACTCAAGCAGCAGCAGCAGCAGAGGAAGTGGAGGTACGCTAAGGGATGTGAAAACAGGCAGCACTTTCACAGAGCACATGCTGAGATGATTGCTTGTCAGAGTCACTTCAGAGGTGATGTTTTCACGGAGCCCGACGCGATCCGGATACCCGCAAAGTCTAAGGAGCTGTTCGGTTTCAGCTTTATTTTGATCATACACTGACTCGTTAATAGTGGCTCCTTTCAGCTGAGCTCCAAACTTGTTACCGGAGCACTTCAACTAACAGCATGAAAATACACGCTAACTTGTAGAGCTGTTTTCATGAACTAGGGGTGAGTTTAGAATTCCCCAGTCACGGTAGAGGATGTTTACTGAGAAACACGTGTCTGTTCCTCTAAGACTCACTCGGAATTTGTCAAATATCAGTTGTTTCACTTCAAATCGTGTTACAACAGTGACAATGGGCTAATTATTTTACCACTTGTGTCAACAGAGGCTGCTGTTGTTGCCCAGCACTGCATGCTACTTTAACAATCGACAGATGATGTTGTGTTGTCTTGCTTGGTGGCAGAAACGGTTTCACTACCCTGGAGAACATCTGACACGCTTCATGGCGGCGATCAGTGAGGCGAACTGTCTGCTTCTGATGATGGAGAGTGAGAAGTTACAAACAGCTACTAAATTAACCGTGAGGGGAGATAAGAAATCTCTACAGTTGTTTCACCCAAAATGGATACAATAGTGGGTGAGAGTTCAAGTTTTTGTCCGAAATGGTAATAAATAGTTATAAAATGTACCATCGCTGTTGGGAGATTGATATAAAATTAATAATCAGTCACTGCCAATTGATCTAAAGATCATTTCAGATAACATAACGGGACTGAAAATGGGATTTCTTTTTCCTTGAATATTTATAAACGTGAAATCTCTTAACTGCCTTCAGAGCAACTGTTTGTGGTGATTACAATCATGTGACAAGGAGAAAAGCAACAACTCCACACATTTGAAAAGCTTTATAATTGACTTTAACAATCAAGAAAATGGCTGTCGATTCACTTTCTGCCCATCAACGACCCATTTCAGCTCTACAAGGACTTTTACGAAACAGGCCAGAAGAGGCACAAAATTGCAAAACGATTCAGTTGCCAGCTTAACAAAATGGCTCACGTCTCATGATAGCATGATCAAGACGACTAGACTACTTTCAAGTTACTGAATGACCACGAGTCTGTGTTCCTATAGAGCACTTGAAATAATGAAAGAGAAACGATCTGTTGAACTGACTACAAAAACTATATTGTGCCATAATGAAAGCAGAAAGGCTGGTACATTTATTACTAGATGATGTCAGTTTGAGAGAAAAAAAAAAAAAAGAAGCGAGAGTCCAGGGTGCAACAGAAATTATTTAAGGCTCTGTTAAATTCTCAGCTTAAAAAAACAAACAAACAAACAAACAAAAATACCATTTATCCTGAAGTCACAAAAGCAAAAAACAAAAAAACCTAATATAAAATTGAAACTGGCTACCCATGTCATTAGTTTTTAATAAATATGTTACTATTAAAAAGAATACTATGTTAAATCTGTTTAACTGTGCCAGAACCTTGATCAAACCACGTTGCAGCGGGAGTTATTTGATAACAATCTGCTCCTGGATTTAAAGCGACACACGTCATGTAAATCAATGTGCTGTCAGCTTCCTTTGGTTGTTCCAAATTCGTTCTCCTACTGAGACGCCAGGAGAAGAAACTGGAACTCCCGCGTCCGTGATTCTTGCCTTGTGCAGCACAGCAATAGTTTGTGATGGTTGACAGAATTCCGGCTAAGACAGTAAAAATGGCTCTTATCACTTCAAGTTGATTAAGTAAAACATTTTCAGTTTTGAGCATGCAGAATTTAGATGCCCTACGTCCTGCAATAATAAAAAGGTCAACAGAATTTCTTCCACAGTCCAAGTTCCTTAGGCTAAACGCAATTCTGTTGTTTTGGTGGGTTCCCTGTCGAGGCAAGATTTTCAAAATAAAATGAGCCGTATAGTTTGACAGCAACAAATTAGTCGCTCATGAGCTTAATATGCATGCTTAAAAGTAAAAATGTTTCATTAATATGAAATACTTGTTCAAATTCCAAACTTGAGACATAATACAAGTAATAATAAAGTATATAATAGTGATTAAAGCAGCTTTAAAAAGAAGCTGCAACCTCACAAACACTCTTGCTTATTACTTCAGGGATACTTCCAACTAAAAGGAGAGAAAAGAAAGATTGAAATTCACAGATGCCGCCCCCCCCCCCAGCTCACTCCAAGTCAGTCCGTCTTCCATCCCAGAACATCACAAAGGCCGTTAAGGTTGCAGCAGAAACTTCTAACAGTTATGATATCAAAAATAGGGCCGACATCTTTCCTGTCTGAGGCTCTAGGATAGACAGTTAGAAACCGCCGCCAACAGAAACTTTGCCAGACGCGGCAAGTTATGTCAGGAAGGTCACAAGTCTGGTTGCCTCCTGGTTCAAAATGCTTGTGCTGATCCAGACAAACGTCGCATCTATAAAGAAAAGAGAGAAACACGGATTGGCTCATTAATACAAACATGGCAGACTGATAAAAGCTGGAGGACTCTGTACTTCAGCAATGGTCTCAGGCAACATCTCTGACAATCTCAA
Organism: Aulostomus chinensis; assembly: GCF_037954235.1. Taxonomy (NCBI): domain Eukaryota; kingdom Metazoa; phylum Chordata; class Actinopteri; order Syngnathiformes; family Aulostomidae; genus Aulostomus; species Aulostomus chinensis. The sequence continues at coordinate 18,068,365 of NC_141332.1, read as the reverse complement.
GCTAACTTCCTGTTTTGGAACATAATTTCTGTGTCAGGATGTAACATTTTCCTCTTTCTACAGTGCAGCCTCATTAGTCACTTCAGGGTCTTTTTCCTCCGCTCCCTGAACTGCTCTGACAGTTGTGTTCTTCATACCACATACTTTCTGCGATCTTATGATAACATGCTAAACCAACGGTTTTGTGCCGTGCGGCACCACCCACTCGTCCTTCACACTTGCAACCGACTCTCTCCGCTCCCTCACACTGCACTGAAACACCACACAGTCATCCATGTGTCAAATTTCTCCTAAGCTTGTGAACCATTTTTACACAGGCACCGCAGGGACATTTCATCACATTTTGTAAAATTAGCGAGCGGCCAACTGTGCTCTGCAAGTGGGCTCCTTGAGAATAAATGTAATCATGCAAAGAAGGATGGGAGAGCCAGCATCTGTACCTCTTCTTCACTGCACCACACAGGCAGTGCAGCACTGTTCTTGCTTTTCTGGCAGTGTGGAGTAATTCATCTGTCGCACGATCTCAGCAAACAGCTCATCCACCATCGTCTTGCTCTTAGCGGAGGTTTCAATGAAGGGGCAGCCCCACTCCTGAGCCAGAGCTCGACCGTCTGACCCTGCGACCTCACGCTCAGACTCCAGGTCGACTTTGTTCCCCACCAGGATCAACGGCACCTTTTCGAAGCGCTTCACTCGCACTATTTGGTCTCGCATTGGTCTGATGTCCTGAAAGATGAGGAGTGTTAGTTAATCTTCCTACTGTGGCAGGAAGAAAAAAAAAAAACACTGTAGGTAAACATGTGTCCAAAATCTACACTTATTCTATACAGGATTTCTGAGCAGATTGTGAATAGCGCTTACATGACAAAAATAAATGTGTACAATAAATGTTGTTTATGAATCCCCTTCACCACATCACAATGCAAAAGGTTCAGTAATTGCACGAGGGGGATTAAACAACTCCTACAATATCTTGATTGAGTTAAACAAGTCTAGCATGTAACTGACATCTATCCCGGAGGCAAGTTGCAGGGAAAGAAAAATGTGTGAGAGTTGGAGTAATGTCACAGAAAGAGCTTAGCGTTATCTTCTACAGGGGTTTCCAAAATCTGAGATTCTGGTTGTTTCACCTCAGTAAAAACTTTTAAAAGTAAAGTGGCTCAATTTAAATTACACAGCATGTATATGTAGATGTGCAGACCCTGATCAAATAATAAATACATCATTTATACAGAACTGACATTGAAGGCACTGATTCCTCTGAAATCAAGATCATGTGGATGTGCATAATATCATATAATTGTTTAGTAATACTGGGTATGATTACCCAGCGGAATGGATAAAAAAATATCACTATGACAGCACCACATTATGTTACCCAGACAACCACAACAATAGTTATAAAGGACTGTGAGGAGTCCCAGGGTGGTTGCAAGGTTCTGACTTGCAACATTGTGCATCAACACAACACCGATTGTTGTGAACTACAGACCTGTAAACAGATTCCACGTGTCTAAAAGTTATCACGGTATTTAGTAACAAGTACATCAGATACCTGGAATGACTGCTGGTTGACCAGGCTGTAGACCAGAATGAACCCCTGTCCGTTTTTGATGTACAGGTCTCTCATGGAGGCGAACTGCTCTGTCCCCGCCGTGTCCAGGATTTCCAACACGGATGGCGACGAGTCCACCTCGATCTCCTTCCTGTAGAAGTCCTCGATGGTCGGGTCATACTTCTCGATAAAGGTGCCGGTGACGAACTGGACGGTGAGCGCGGATTTACCAACGCCACCGCTACCCAGCACGACAACTTTGTATTCTTTCATTGGGGCGATGGAGGCAGGCTAACTTAGCAGCTAACGACTTAGCTACACTGCTATACTCGCTCCCGTAACATTTATCAGACCCTGTGAATAGCTAACAACCGAACCGAGACGTACTAGGCGATATAATATAACCCCTATTTTTTCAAACTGACCCGGTTGCACCACTCATACTTGTTTTTCTTATGGTGCCCGACCAGCTGGGAAAAAGTTGATGTCCGTTACCGTCAACTCCGACGTTAGCTAGCGTTGAAGCTAGCTCGCTTGTGGCTCAATTCTCGCGGTCCCATGCTCGAGCTTCAACCATCCGCCTTGATGATCCAGAAGCGCCGTCGGAAAACTTGCTTTTTACCTTCAGACACGGTACTACTCATTACACTCACCCTCCCTACAGCATGCCAATGCCTGCACAGACAAACACCAGCGCGCCGGTGATGTAAAACGCAATGCTGCAGGTTGTGTCTGTTCGGGCCTGGTTCTGGTTCCGGCCCGGCGTGGCACCTCAGCAGCCGTGTGTACAACCGATGGACGCAAGACCGATTTAAAAACGTAATCCGAGAGTTAGCTGCAATGTTGCACCTCCAGGGTGTAACACGGCGCTGGGCAGGTTTTATCAACTGAAACAGAAAGAAAAGCTTTTCCCATCAATTGACTTCCTGAAGCTAACTGCCCGTTTTCCGCTAATTAAAGTAAGACTTCCGGTTTAGTATTTTTCACAATAATAGCACTTTCAGTAAAGCAACGATGTCCATGGAGGAATGTTCCTTAAATGCCCTTCTGCATCTAGGTCACTTCTTTCAAGGTACAGGGTGCTCTAACCTATTTTATGTAAGCATATTAGGGCCACCCATGAGAAAAAAGAAATGAGAGGAGGTAGATTTTTTTCATTCCGCACTTTGAGAAAATAGTCAAAATGTTGAGAAAAAAATCAAAATGTCAGAAAAAAAGTAGAAATGTTGAGAAAAAAAAGTCGAAATGTCAAGAATAAAGCTGAAATACAATGTCGTGAATAAAGTTGACTCATAATGTCTTGAATTCTCTTCCAAGCTTGTGTGGTTTATCCTTCAGAACAGTCACAGTTTTCGGCACAGTCTCTTCAAAGTCCGAATACTGATATCTACAGGGTGTTTGTGTGCTAAAAGAGAAAGTATTTCTTTGTTACTAAAGCCAAAGTATAGTTTCACTATTTCATCTAACTGCCTGCACAGCATTTTGTAGAGGCAGTCACATGCGCCGGTTGTTATCGTCTCAAAGGTCGACTTTTTTATCGACATTGTATTTAGACTTTTTTCTCAACATTCTACTTTTTTCTCAAAGTGTATGATGAAAAAAAATCTACCTCCTCTCATTTTTTTCCTCTCATGGTTGGCCCTAATACACTTCCGTAGATATGTATTAACAGTACAAAAACAAAGTAAATGAAATTTTCCCCAAATTTCAGTCAGATCATAACAGTCACAGTTATTGAGATCATTATTTGGTCTGACATGCTGGTGTATAAAATTCTAAATAAACACTTCTCGATTACTAAAGTCCAGTGCTAGAAAAGTACCAAAGTATCTTTAGTTTAGTGCAATGTCATGACATCTTTATTTAATTCATCTGAACCCATCAGCTTCTCGTTGCTTTGAATAAATACAGAAAACAAGACAAGAAAAAGCCTGATGAAGATGTACTTTCAAAACTGAAGGCTGCAAAACTAAAAAGAGGACACAGTCAGCGCGGCGCAACGGGAACACTTGTGATTTTAATGTGACCTTTAGAGGTTAGTGGATTTTTTTTTTAAATGTAAACACCGGAATACAAAAAAACCCGATACAGAATGTGTACTTTTACTTTTGATACAGTAGAACATTTACTGGAACAATATTTCATCTTGGTGTTTCAAATTTTACTTTAGTAAAGGAACATGTGTACTTCTTCCGCTTCTGATTAAGTCCATGTCATGAAGTTGGACCTCTCAGACTAAAAAAAAGTCAAGTTTGGTTGATTCAATAGTGCCAGTTAGCTGATCATTTTTTAACATTTTTGTTCATTAAACTACTCGGGGGTGGGGGATTTCCGTGACAAAATAATACTTTGTAATACACCAGTCTGAGCAGAGGTAGTAACTGTACTTCTATCTTAAGCATATGGAGGTAAAAATCAAGAAAACTCTTATAATAACAAATAGAATTATTGTCCACCAGCAGCGATCAAACATGTTTCTTTTAAGGTCGCACAAATAAATCATGAGGAAAACATGACACGGGGATCACAATGATGTGTTTTATTAAAGGTCAAACAGAAATTGCAGAACTCATCATAGGCACATTAACGTACTCTAAATAGCTATACACTGCAAAATAAATTGGCAAGTAGCACAGCAGCACACACAAGCACCACAAGCAGAGAAGGAGTGAAACAATAGGTAACAGCAGTCACGTTCAAGTCTGTCCTAGAGCGTCAGAGAGTTTTTCATATGGCTTAGTCCTGAACAGTCTTTGGCCCTCGTCACCATCCACAGGTCGCCATTCAGTATGGTACGTAAGCGATTGTACCCCGTTTAATAACAACCCACCAACTAAAGGAGTTTAAATAAAGGGATATATTTGACATACACTCAATATATGTGCTGTTTTTTTTTTTAGATAAAACATCAATTTAAATGTTGAACAAAACACAAAATCACACGTTGCATCATGAAGGCACAATTACAACTGAAATGCTTCAAAATAATGGCAACAATAAGTCATTTTCATGATAAGATTACTGATCAATAAATTATATATTGGCGAATGGAAACCTATAGTATACGCATGTACTTTTCCTATATTGAGACAGTGATAATTGGAGCTGGTGAGTCATTGTAGAGGAGCTTTGGTGAGTTTTGGGTACAGCTGAGACCCCTCTCTGTGCACAGACGCTTAAAGTCAATATTCAACAGTCAGAGGGCTGTGAACTGATTCACCAGAATGACTCACTAATCCACCACTAGGACCAGTGCCATGGCAACAAAATCGCTGGCTTTAAGAGCAACTGAAGTGCATCACATATCCAAATCTGCATGACGTTGCTGCTGTTGCAATATCGGAAAACCAGGTTGTTTGTATTTTTTGACTAAAAGCTGGAGGAGAATTCAGAGTTACTACAGTTTTGGATTATGAAAACAAGTGAGCAACAAAAAAAAAAAAAAGAAGAATTTCACAAACATGTCAGAAATTAATGTTACATTTGAACCCTGTGTAAAAAAAAATTGTACACTCTTGCCCTTCAGAAGTCTGATTTTAGGACTAACATGCCAGTTCTTGTGTTTCTGGCTGCTTTTCTACAGACAGACTGCAGGTGGAGCTGTTCTGTGCTTTCTTGGTGCATCAATGGAGAGAGGAAGAGAGTACGCCTGCATTTCTATTCATGAGATATCGGCATAAGCACTATTTATTATACATCTATTCCTGTGAGACTAGTTCTTTTAGTCTTCCTCTCTTTTTTGATATCAGGGTCAGACATATTTGAACCACAAAATTTAAATGAAAGGGAAACAAGCTTTTTTTTTGTTGTTGAAGCAAACCATTTACAGCTTGGCAATGTCACGCTTGGCAAAGAACAGGGCTCTTGCAAAGAAACAAAAAGATACAAAGCAATTGTTTAGCTCTAAACTAAAATAATCATATCATTAACAATACATTTATTTTGCTTTTTAATTGACTCTTTTATCTATATTTATTCAAAATAAATTTTGAGTATTTTGACATAGTTATGTACATAAGTGCAAACAAGGTGAACGTCACACATTCGTATACACCCCGGCAAGGATCGACATCACCCAGCACAGCTGGGCAGGAAGAGACATCTGGACCGCCCTCCTGGCCAAAACTGAAACAGAACTCACTAATGAAAGCTCGCACCTCCGCACAGAGACAGTTGGGCGAGGGCCGTCCTGTCTGCAGGAGGAGCAGCGACTAGATTGAGTTTTACAGAAACAGATTCAGTCCAAAAGCCTCTTTACCTCCCTGATGGATAGGTGAATGCTTTACAAGCCAGAATCCATTCATATGTTAAAAAAACAACAACACCATGTTAAAAAAAGAAAAGAAAAGAAAATGATTAAGGTCAATGAAACCAAACATAATAAAGACCTGATCTCCCCGAAGGAACTTTGGATTTTACAAGGATTTCAGTTTTCATAAAAAAAAATTGAATCACATCGCAATAACAAGACAAACTAATTAAACATTCCCTTTTTGAAGTGTTGAATCTTATTTCAATTCATGTGAAAAAAAAATCCACAATCAGGAGAATAGAAAGGTAGCCATGTTGTAATTTTGTTGCCATAGCAACAGCAACTATTACCATTAACAATGACTCCATCATTGTATACAAATGTAGATTTTAATATTTTACCTATTTTTCTTGTTGGTTTACACAAACTATTAACTAAGTATAAATTATTCATTATTTCCATGCTGTGTTTTTTATGTCAAATAATCAAAAACAAAAGAGCTTAACTTACCATCGATACATGTCATATTTATACACAGCTGTCACATCTTTATACAGTAAATGAGAAATAAGGCCCTTTGTTTGTGCCCCGGGGGAGAGAGAAGTTAAGGACTGAATGAATTATCTGTCCACATGCGAAAGGATCTGCTCACTGGAAACAGTGCTCAGAGTGTTTTGCATATTCCAGGCAGAGACATAGTTATAATTCATGACCGAGTGGAAAAATACCCTGGAGCCTGAACAAAATCACATACAGGAGAACGAGGAAGGGAAAAACGAATTTCTCTTGTGCCCCACTGCAATTCCCCTTGATAACACTCTTTTCTGCATCAATACAAGTAATTCAAATGCCCTCAAGAGGCACAATTTATTAATCAAGTATTCTGTGATTTCCAGCTGACAGCAGTAAGCGAAGGCATAATGACGTGAAGGGCCGAGGAGACGAAGGCGAGACTACTGGGAGGCGTTTTCTTGGCTGGACAAAGCTAGTCTTTCATAGATGAAAGCTTTAGACAAATTAAATTTGCCTGAACATTCAAATCATCCATTTCAATAAGGAAGAGAGGAACATTTCTGCTTGTTTTCTTCTTCAAAAAAACAAAAAAAAACTGCCACTGTTCAACACACCTAGAAACAGACACAAAGGAGGAGTACATTTCTTGAGAGATGCACCGCAACAGGCACAAGTACTGTTTTATCCAGAGTTAAAATAAAACAGTAAATGAAAGCTTAAAGATACATTTGAGGAAATACATGTATTCGCTTACATTTCTAGAGTCAGCCAAGAAGAGTAGCACTACTCTCATGTCTGTACCTCAAAAAGTGCTGCTAATTTGGGCTTAAATATTTTTGTATGTCTTTAGAGATTTTAAACTCCATTTTACTCATTCTTTTGGCTTTCTGGTAATAGAAGTAAAATGATATGCCACTTCAAATTGTATGCTTAGCTATTATGCTGAAAAACAACCTTCATCTTAGAGAAATTAATTGGAATAGATTTAAAAAAAATATGTATATATATATATATATATATTTATGTATGTAATAAGAGGTCCAAGGCTTCAGCACAGTTTTAACATTGGTAAAGAGCTCAAAAATTTGAATAAAAGAGCCTTGAATATGCAGCTGGTTAGCTTAGCTTAGCTTCATGTAGCATAGCGTGAAGGCTGAAAACAATGGGAAATATCCTTCCAGCTGCTGTAAAGCTCATGTATGAGCTTCTATCTTGTTTGTTTAATTCTTCCAGGAAAAAAAAAATTCCACCAGTTTTTTTGTTAGAGGGCTGTCATGAGCTGTAGTTTTTTTCTTGACAGTTTAGCCGCTTTTAGTAACTCAGAATTCAATAGAGGGGTTTCCAGGCAACTGTGACAAGAAGATTCTAGAATTGTTGCTGCACCCAACTGTTATTTGATGAAAAACATCACTTTTAGACTCCTTTGCATGGAAGAATTCACCAAAGTAGATAAACACATAAATCACTATGACTTTTTTCTTCTTCCACAGGTGCAAAGACACAAATGACAGCGATTCTGCGTCATACATGTGATGAATGACATTGTGGAGTTGTTATCTGAAAATACTTTTTAATTGTGCTACTCTGCTCTATTTTCACGACATAATTTACAATATTAATTCACACACTCAAAAATCAGTCATGTGACCTGTAGGGTGCGCAGGAGACATGATGTAAAATAAAACAAAGGAGGCAGACATGAGAGCAGTGACTTTCCTTCTCCTTTAACTCTGTGTGAAAGCGAATAGTCGTGTAAGTGCACTGTTACACATTTGTGCCACTTGAACTCAAACTAAAGGATCTGCTGCTGAAGTTAAGGTAGGTAGTGTGGTTTGTCCCACTGGCAACACTCACACACCAGGATCTGGCCACAATGCTCTGGCCCCAGTGTGTCCACATGGAGGGGGTCCACCAGGGTCATGTACCCCCCCCCCCCTCCCCTTTCACTTGTGGACTAATGTAAAGGATGATCAGGCCTTTCCACGTCATGTGAAAAAGGAAGAAAATGCTAAAATCAAAAGGGGAAACACTGATTTTTCTCATTGTTTCTCAGTGATTAGAGAATCATTTATAGGATCTGGGGCACTTTGGGTACATCGAAGTACTTTAGAGGGTAGGGGATGGAAACTGTCTCGTAATAAAGGGTACTTTAATGTACCTGTAGGGAGTTTATTTGTACTGCAATGAGTACATTTCTACTCCAGAGTGAAAGATATTTCTTAACGTCACCACACCACCCATTGACATTAAATATAAATCTATAGAACAACACACATACTGTTATATGTCTTAACACAGTATCAGCATGGTACCTATGTGACCTCAGAAAGAGTCTCTATATAGTGAATCAATACATTTCAACATGCCCTCTTCTGCTAGAGCGACACGTCTAAAGTTTTTGCATTAGATACATTCACGACACAACAACATTATTTAAAATGAATAATGTTCAGTGTGAAATCCTGTAACATTTCAGCATTTACAGTTCCCAAATAAGTGATTCATTGTCTCTTTCAACACACTTACTGGATGATATATTGTTCACACTAAGAGTAAAGACAGCACAGCTGCCTCAGAGAGGAAACTAATACAGAGATGCAGTTGACTACCGTAGTAATGTACCAAGTAACACGTCGATCTTGGAGCACTGGTCTGGTCTTACAGTGTATTGACAACGGTGGTTTGGAAACTGGAAAGAGGCACATTTGAATGTGGATTAAAGTGATTTCAGCCCAGTTCTCGAAGCTGTTCAGTTCAGTTTTATACACAAACAGAGCAACTGGACAACCCCAAACCAAACTGGTTTGTAATTTCCTTTGTTCACCACCAGACATCAAATTTATTCTTCCATCTCCTGACTCGACCGCAACTCAGTTCTGCTTTTAAAAACCGTGGCTGCTCTGTTTAGAGTCTGACGACTTTTGACAAACACTAGAGGACACATCAGTAAAAAAGACGACACATTTTCAAAGTCAGACAGGACATTTTCAAGTTCTCAGCTTTCTCCCTGAAGAGCCATAAAACATAAAAATCTTGTGCCACTTCTTCAATCCAAAAGCCTCAAAAGTGGAGGAAATAGTTTTTTTTTTTTATGTATCCATTTTTACATTTGAATTGGAAAGGATTACTTTTAGTTTCCATATTCATGTGTTGCATTAAATGGGGTCACTCCTCTCACCTAATACAGTCTTTGGGCACAACAACAGGAAACACATCTTGTGCAATAATTCTGACTTCAGATGAAAAGTTTGTGCCAATTTTAAAAGTCTGCAATCACAAATCTAACACGTGCACGTTTGATCATTGTAACAGTAATAAATGCAGGAATGTGGTTGGGGCCAAGCTAACGCCTCTAGATTGTCATTCTTTTGGACGCTATGTGAGCCCGACACCATGTTAGGATTTCTAAACTGGACCGAAGAGCCGTCCTTTTCAGTCACAGTAATTTGAACCAAAAACAGTTAGCGAGACATCATGACTCAAAATTCAAATTGAAAATGAATTTGACTCGTCTAGGGTGTTATAGGCCACTCCTGCTTCGTTGCTTTCTTAGATTATCTCAGTCCCTTCAATAATTAGAACCTTACTGGTAACACTTACTCTCCTGCTTAACAGCTATGAGAAGTATATAAACATTTAATAAATGGTTAATAACACAATATCATGTAACGTATTCAGGTATAAGGAAAGTATTAAATATGGCTGGGTATCAAACTTTAATGGCACCAACCAAACTGCCTCTATACTACTGAGTATAGAAAAATGTTATTTAATAAATAACAAATTTCAACACCTGAGGGGTAAATCTCTAAGTTACTGCTTAGTTTTTTTCTGTTGCAAAATTGCTTGAGTAGAAATGTTGGTCAATTGATTTAGTTTTTGTGTTATAAAACTCTTTTGAGTGTGCCAAAATGCCAAGGAACTAAAAGCAAAAATTTGGAATGCAATGTCATATTCACATTTTTAAAAGGTTAAAAAGTATCACCGAAGTTACAATATTGGTACTAAATTGAAGTTTTGAATGATACCCAGCACAAAGTATGAATGTATAATTATAATTTCTCTTAAGGAAGTCATAGCTTCTATTATGATACCAGTGCTTTTCTATATTCTCAATTGTCTGTTTAAATACTAGCAATTGTTGATAAATAAACATGTATATAATGTGTTGCAAACCATTTATTAACTGATTATTAATGTCATGTCCTCCTTTCCAGTTTGGTAAGGTGATCAAACTACTATAATCTAGCAGCTACCCTACTGCTGTGATATGAGATATTCTAGTAGCAGATATTGATCACGTAACTGGAGGACAGTTTTTCTTTGCCTTTAATTGTGGATCATTCATGTTGAGTGTGTCGTTTTTGCGTTGTTGTTGTTTTTTTAAACATTTTTTACATTTTTTTTTTTTTTTTTTTTTTACTGTTACGACACAACGTCTCCTCTGCAGCTGCGCAGATAAATCAAAGGCACAAAACAAAATAAACCAACAAAAATTTACAGATGTTTCATCCAGCGAGATGAGACCGTGAATGAACTCAAACAGCGTCTCGGAATGCAGACGTGACATGATATGAAGCACGCGTTCGTCACGGTCTGGTTGCCATTCAACTGGTCTGAATTTCCACAATTAGCTTTTCAGAGTTTCTGACTTTGGAACAGTCAAATGTTGGATCGCCGTACGAGATGGCTCCAACCCATAAAGGGCTTTTAGTCTTTTGTGGTTTATATATATATATATATATATATATATGTGTGTGTGTGTGTGTGTGTGTGTGTGTGTGTGAGTGTGTGTGTGTGTGTGTGAGTGTGTGCATTTTTGGATGTGTTTAAATGCACGTCTGCTGCTGCACTTTTAAGGTGTTGGTATGTATGGCTGTAAGAAGAAGGGACCTCTACCACTCAGCCTAATCTTCAAGTCTGTATGCATCCGGATGGCTGCTGTGTAGCAACAGTAACGCGTCCAGGCAGGTTTAATTACTTTCATGAAGCTTATCAGAAGGTTCACATTGCCGCCGTAGACGAGGCACACGTTTGCTGCATTCAGAAAGATGACCGCCCTCTCGGTGCACAGCTCTCAGGGACTTTAACTGGCGTGTCGGGAAAGGCTTACTGAGTTTAGGGCCACTGGTGCCGCCATCAGCAGTTTGGGGACGGGACAGAAATGGGTTTCCATGGGAACGCACTGGAGCTCCACTGGATCAGGGTTCAGGAGCTCAGAGGGGTCTACTGGAAGCGAGAAAAGGAGGAGTGAGAGAAGGAACCGTGGGTTTATACTCACATAAAGATCCAAACAGGAACCCTCAGTCAGAGACGTGATAAACACTTGAATGTGTTTACCAGACTGGAATATTGACTTTCAGCAAATTAGACACAAAGCAAGAGGTGACGCTTCAATCTGAAGGTTTAAAATGATGGAAGCTTGATTGTCATGTATATATTTAAGAATTTCTGTTGTTTTTGTTATTTTATTTGGTGCTAGATGATTGGATTCATTTTTATTCTTTATGTATTCATGAAATTATTTTATATTTTCTTATCTTTGTTTATGTCTTTGATATCTATTTTACTGTATTTCTATTAATTCTTTTTCAGTTTGTGTTTTCCAGTGGAGCTTAATTTAGTCCAAAAGGTGAAACAGACCGAACTAAAAGTTAGCGCCCAGTAGGAAGTTGTTTATTTTGAAATCATGTGACTCCAACTGGCCCCTGATGAAGATGTACATTTGAAACTTTGGACCTTTATGCTTCATGATGAAAGTGAGGTTTAAAAAGAAGTGGTGCAAACAAAACAAAAAAACCCCCAAAAAACTACAACAACAATAAAATAAGAGTCTGAGAACGATCGTCCTCTCTACACTTGACCAGAGTTCAAACAGGGTTGAGATGTTTCTCCTTCTAACAACCTGCCAAAACTTCAATGTAGTCCAGCAATCTTCCGTCCACACTATACAGTATAAACCATTTTACTGCTTGATGTAACTGTTGGGACAAAAACTAAAAGTACAGTCCAAGTAACATGAATCAACATTATTTAATTACATTCTGGTTGCTGATTTTCTGCTCAGCAAAGAATCGATCACAATCATACCGTTTAACTGAGCAATGAGTCAACCCAATAAATCACATTAAATGTATCTGTTAATTAGTGATAAAAGAAAATAACAATAATTGCCGACAGATGTTGCAATATAATAATGTTCTTTTTCAAAAAAAAATTCAGAATCTCTGTTGGGGTAAGTTCATGGTGATGAAGAGGAGGGTTAAGGCGTTCCAACAGTGTGTTACCGATTCCACCGCGTTACACAGAGTGACAATGAGACAGGGGTGTGGAGGTAGACACTGACACTGAGATGGAACGTCTCTTCTCACGCTAAAAATTGCCTTCATACGCTCAACTGACTGAGAAGATGAGGAAGATGAAATATGACCAAAACACACACGTGACACAGCAGGCAGGCTTGAACTCTGTGGACAAGACTTGGAGCCTGCAGAGCTAAAATAAAAGAGAACTGAAATGAAAGGGCAAACCTGATTCGAGGCGGCGGATTCAGCGAAAGGAACATTGGTGACTGGGGTCGAGGCCGACGAAACAGTGGAGGTGGTGGCACCGTGCATCATGGGAACTTTTATTCAGGCGAGTCAGACGAAAGACAGAGGGCGAGGATATGGGCGGGGCGGGGCGGGGCGGGGAGGAGGGGGGGACAGGAATGATATGGTTACCATGGCAAAATGTGTAGGTTTAAAAAGTCATGGCACACGATGAATCGGAACAAATATCAAGACACATGCGAATGAAATAAGAGATAAAGAAAAACACAAATTTAATTGAGCGACCAGTTACAAAAATAAAGATGCATTGCTCAACAAGAAAATGGTATCAACCAGATCATACAAGCTCATCAGACTGGAGGATCTGACAGTTGTATTCAAATGGACGAGTCATGCACATGAGAGCAAATGATCAATATACAATAAGCTTCCATCTAATGAATGAATGAATTATTTGTAATGAATCAATTAAATGTTTTGCCTAAAAAGAATTAAATAAATGAAATCACCTTTGCCCAACTAACAGTTAAAAATGAACTGATTTCAAATAAAAGTTAATATTCTGTTGAATAATTATTAATTTACTTTCATGAATAACTGGATAAACCTGCAGATGAATGCAACTTGTATTCACTGATCATTTTGTGATTGTGTCTTATTCATTTATTGGTTCAGCATCATACCTTTCAAAAGCTAAACTTAGCTTTTTAACTTAAACTTGAAGGACATTTTTGCGTTGAACATTTAAGGGATACTTCTCCCAAAAAAGTGTATTTTGCCTTTCAAATATTCACAAAAACGTGTCTTGAGCTCCTCCATCACTTCTTTTTGACTCCAGAATGCAGAGAGAGCCAGGCACATATATTTAGCTTGGGGCTAACAGCCACTGACGGCTGACAAAAGCAACAAAACAACATCAAAACTACCCAGAAATGTCACTTGATAAACTCAAGTGCATTGTCAAGTGAAATGTGTAATCTAAAAACACTTGGATTTGATTTACATTAAAAAAAACCACACTACAACTCTTCCGGTTCAGCACTCAGTCACGGCGGCTCCACTCTCATCCAGGCGGTGCGTTCAGACGAACCAGTCTCCGTTACCATTAGTTTTAGGGCTTTCTGTTGTTTGGTTGCTGTAGCCATTTGTCTCCATTAGCTTGAAGCTAAGTATAAGTGGTTGGCTCTTTCTACGTTTGGATGCAGAAGGGAGGAAAAATGTCTTCTTGAGCTCGAGACACCTACAGTATTTGTGAGTACAGACAGGCAAAATATACGTTTTAGTTGAAGTATCGCTTTACCATTATCACAAACATGTCCTTCAAAAGACATCACCAGCATGTTAATTTTAGTGTTTAGTGTAAAAATGGTCGGTTCAATGAAACAGAGTTGTGTAGGACAACATTTATCAGACAGGAAGGGTCTGATAAACTAACACTGTAAATGTAGGATCCCTATGAGGTGTCAGATGTCCTCTGCTATTCTAATCACAAACAAGACAGACATGAAGGAGGAGAGTGAAATTGGAAGGAAACAGCAGGAGGCGACAACCCGAGTCGAAGAGAAGAACTTGCTGTTGCTTTTATGGAAGATCCAAATAAACAACACAATAATCAGTTTGAGGAAGCGCAGTACATTGACCTTAACTGTATAGAACAATAACTGCATTGTGTTTGATCTGGCTGCATTGCTCAACCCTATCCATTCATAATGCGACATTTCATGTTTTCAGAAGATCAAATCCAATTATTTGGTGCTGAATGTTTGAAAGCATCCAAACGGTCTCTCAAGTTCTGACTCCGCTCTAATTGTACTGTGTCGTACCACGTATATTGTAGTTACTGTTTCCTGCTTGTACTCGATACCGATGGCTCCCGAGGGCACCGTGTACAGAACACAGTCTGCCACATTATGCAAATAAACAGGTGGGAAAAACAAGGGTGGGAGCAGATGGGAAGGACAGCAAGAGGAAAACAAAGAGGGCCACCAGGACAATGACATAAAACGATAAACACATCGTGGCAAAATGAGGGGTAAATATACGAGGAACACCAAAAAAAAAAGATGTTGATCAGCGGGGGATAAAAACAGGGAAACTGTTTTCAACAGTATGTATAACGGAGTGATGGTACATCCAGCAACAAGAAATGGAACTAAAAAAAAATTATTATTTTTTAATCGGAGAACAGATCAGATGTTTCACTGATGCTTTACAGTTCACACGAACAGAAGCAGTCTGTTTGGTGGTGATCTTTGTCACTGTGGGTTAAACTTTCTTTGATGAAGGCTTTTATCTGCGTCCCATAGCTGTAGAGAATTTGACAGTGATACATCCAGAACGCTTGTGAGTTCAAGACAATAAGTGTGAGTACTTGAAAGGCAAATTACACTTTTTAGGTTGTCACTCTTTAACCACTGAAATCCTCTCGTCCTGAGGTTAATTAGGGACCAAACATCCCGTTTCAGCATTTAGACATTGTGACTAGCGGGCTCACCTTCAACATACACATTGTGCCTATCTTTTGTTTGCACTGATGCACTGTGATATGTTGTTTTTGTTTTTGTTTTGAAAACCTGTTTATGACTTCAAAAATTACTCACAAGTCAAGCAAGAATGAACCAGAAAGTGAGCAACAGGACAGACAAAGGAAGAGAGACGGGACCAGAGTTCAGCCACACTTGACGAGGAGCTTCACGCAGCATGCACACTGTTACTAATCACCTTAAACTCCCTCTTACCCACATTATTACCTGAAGTCACACATAGACCCCCATGTGTTTGTCTGCCCGGGGCACCGGGGAATCCAGTTTCAAGGACTCCTGCTTCATGTGCGGGAAGGTTAACTGAGGATAGAGAGACTCACCGGTGGGGATGAAGGCTGGTTGCTGGAGCTGCATGCTCGCCAGGGCTTGCTGGTAGTGGAACATGCTGGGGTTAAAGACGGTGGCGGCAGCTCCATTGCTCTTCTCTAAGATCGGCCTCTTTGGTAGCTGCTGCATGGCACCTGGTGGGAGAGCCTGACCACGCCGAGAACCAAGAAATGAAGCAGAGTTAGGGGGATAACAAGAGTGACTGCCCCTATATCTCGACTTTTTAAGCTTTATACTGCAAAGGTGTAATGGTATCTACATTTATTGGTTTGTTGTTGTGTATCTTAACATGTGGTTTGCTTAATTTTTATGTCTAAGATGTTTTATTCTATCTTGTAAAAGCACCTTGTAACTGTGTAAAGAGCGGGCTATACAAAACAAAGATGATGATGATGATTAGTATTACACTGCTAATAAATAGTTCATAATACAGGGAATTTGATATAACTATTTTATTGTACTTGCCAAAATGAAAAGCTCCTTATGTACTGGTATATACACAGATAATGTTGGACAGGACAGTAAAATGGGCTTGTAATTTTGTCTTAATTGGAGAGGTTGCATTTTTGAACAATATTGCATGTTAATCTACACCTGCAGCTTCACTTAGTGTGTGCTTTAAAAAAAAACTAAAAAAAAACGGTAAATGTTATTTTGCTCCTCACAAATGTTAAACAGTGGAACTTGTGATACCAGAAATTCAGCAGTGGCTTATAAACTTTCCTTGAAATTTATAACCGAAAACTGCATTATGGAGGAAATGTGCAGTTTCTCAACCTGTGGCTGTTGCACTTAACCACCACAAGAGGACACTGTGGTATCTACAGAATGGCCAGCTGAAGCAATGTAGGCGGCCCAGAGGTCAGGCCAAGAGCAAAGCAAGATTGATACTGTATAATAACTCTTAATTCTCGAAAGGGATTCAAACTGCGGTGGCAGACAACGAGAGAGCTTAACATTAAATAAGTCATACATGAAATATGATTCTTGAAAATATTATGTTTCTTATTCTGCTCACGTCATCATCAGTGTTGAAAACCTCTTGTTCTACGTCAGATTGGCCGAATTATGTTACAGTTGCTCCGAGCTAACTTCAGCCGTTGTAGCTGCCCTGACAAGGTTCACACCAGCTGCTCCTCCACATCCAGGTGCAAAACAGTAAATGCCGATTGTAACTTTTAGGGAGGGAAGCATTAAGTTTCACCTGTTTTTAGTACTAATGGTTTCAGCCGATCACAGCTGGTAAGATCAGTCTCCTTGGCCAATGATTACTTTTGGTAAAAACATGCGAGTGAGCTCAGCATCATTGTGTCAACTCACCAAGGCAGCGGACGCTGTATTTTGACTGGCTTGGTGCTGCGCAGCCTTGATCCTGGCCTGCAGGTGAGTGGGGGGGTGGAAGTACTTGCACTTATCTCGGCTGCAGCGGCCCTTAATGTAATCCATGCAGACGATGACTGAGTTCTCGCTGCCGTCCACCATGCCAGCCTCCAGAGGGTGAGCATAGCGGCAGTCACTCTCACCCCGCGTGCAGTTCCCACGCTGGAATTCACGACAAACCTGGTGAGAATAAAGGGAGAGTTGATCAGCTTCTACGTTCTGTCATAAGTCAGACAAACATAGTAGCACCACAACTCCACACACACACCTCCAACTTGTCTGTGCGCACATGTTTTTGAGCGGAGGTGCCGTTGCCCATGGCTGCCAGGCCGGTGGGACTTCCAGGGACCAGCAGGGGAGTACTGGGCAGCAGCTCAGGCATCAAGCCCATGCCTGGGCCCATGTGGCTCAGATATGGACTGAATGCCATACTGGGACTGGCTGCCAGGGAGGGCGTCACAGGGAATGTTGTCTGAGAGGCGGAAAGACAAAAAAAATCAGGCTCTTCCCCTGGGAGAAGATTTGGTGGTAACAGTATTATGAGGCTTTATATAGCAATGACGTCACTGAGAAGAAGTAGAGTTACGTAAGGCAATGAACTGATATTACTTTAATATGTATAATCAATTTAGAATAATTCATAGATTTTTTTCTACTAAATAAAATGAATAATTTCACTCATGAATAATTGTATCAAAGTTGCTTTGGTAGCTTAAATTATTAAATTACATTTCATGAATCAAACTGTATACAGATGAACTAAACAGAAGGACCTTAAAGAATTAGATTATTGATTACCTCTAATGTTGTACTGACTCTTCAGTCGGTACATTTGAATGTTTTGGTGAACTTAATGCTGCAGCCTTTCCTCTTCACTGCGTTGGGGCAGAGCTCCATCTCTCCTCTCCCTTGCTGCAGCATCAGTTTCCCCCATTGCACTACATTTTGTATTGCTACCTTTATATGAGTTGCTACATAAAGTCATGACAGTGGTCTGAGGGTGGTCCGGGGGGAGGTTTCATGCTTGATGGATTATCTGGGATTAAAGTGAAGACCAGAGGTCTTGACAAACAAAGGTAGGTGTGAAAGGTCCCTTCTAGCGTCTCATTTTCACAGACAGATGTCTGATGTCTATAATAGGACTATCTGCTGATTAGCTCAGGCTGAGATGCTGATTCTATCAGTTCTTTGACACCTCGGCGTGTGGAATATTTGCAAAGAACTCTTCACAGAGCTCTCTCATAGCCTGTGGGCCTGCGTTGACTAGCACAGCATCCAGGAACTATCTGAACTCCGTGTTAAAAGTTAAATACGGACACCAAAAATAAACATGGTGTGAAGCTTCATAAACGATCACAAAGAATAGACTTCCAAGTGCACTGACTGATTTATACGGTGTGGGGAAATCTTGATGTGAACTCACGCCAAATAAAACTGGGGAGTTTTGATCAGTGTTTTAACCATAAATATAACAAACATTACAAAAGTATCTCAGTCAATTTCAATTTTAAAACTCCCAAAGCAGAGTAAATAAGCAGGAGGCCAATGCCAATGATGAACAGAAGAATGTTCTTGTTCATTTCATATTCTGTTTTTGCTTGAAAACACAAGTGGCCATCAACTTCCACCTGCAGGCACGACCAGTGACACAAGCACAGAGCATCAAACATTATGATGGAGTTCAAGCGCCACATTAGTATTTTAACATTTCCTCCAACGCGCTGCACAGCTTTAGTGTGGGACACTCACTATGGGCTGCAGCTGTGCTCCAGGCAGCATGAACTGCATCTGTTGAGCCAGCATGGCGGCTGCGGCCTTCTGCTGGATCAGGTTGTTCCTGCCGTTAATCTCCAGCTGGGTTTTCAGGTGCGGAGGTGGATGCAGGTATTTACAGTTGTCACGTGTGCAGCGCCCCTGAAGACCAGAGAGGGAAGATGGGTTGGAGAGCTGGCAGACGCAGCGACACATGACTGTGACTCGGGGTTTAAGGGAGATTAATTCCTCCAATAAAAAGATGAGTTATGTGACTGAGAGGCTAAATCAATCAAAGGTGACACAGACCTCGGTAGTGTCATCACAAAAGAAGAAGAAGAAAAAAAGCTAATTTAATCGCAGCACTCGATTTAATCAAGTTACTCAATTAGAAAATCAAATACAATTTGTTATAATAAATATCAAGAATCAAGCGTGCTTTTAAAGCAGAACATTGCATTATTCTGGTGAAATAATGAAGTCCCTGAAGGGTTTCTGTTGGATAATTCATCAGATATGCACAACCACTTCAAAATATTCATCATTAAACATCCAAACAGAACAGAAAGCAACAAAACTGGCTATTTGAAAAATTTTGATGTTACTAGATGAAAATGTACCATCAAATAGTACATTTTATCCTCTCTTTATACAAATAACACATTATTTTCACATCAATGTGAAAGGACAGGTGGAGTATTCTAAGCTGCTTTGAATTTTTCCACAGCAGCACACGAGAAGTCAAATAAACAACACTGACAAGAGATAAAGCTGCAGAGGGGAAGCAGATGCTAAAATCTCACAGTCTCTATTTCTACCTGTTCGGTAAATTAACTCCCTCTGCTTATTAATGTGCTTTAACACTGTTTGGGTCTTGGTCAGCTAAGAAATGAAATTGGCTTAGATGAGAGGAAAAGACTAAAGAGCTCACTTTCTTTCAGTGGAATGATATATTCTTGGAATATACGCACTGATATTTTGGCATTGGCCAAAAATAACACTTTATCAAAGGAATGAAAGTATTATAACACTCACCGGGAACCCTAAGGAGCTTAACTTTCTACCTGAAGATGTAATAAATAATTTAGCATATGCTATTATATAACAGGGTTATGATTTTCAAATAACTGAAAAGTCTTTAAATTATTTAAATTTAAAAACAAAAACTCATGTGACTATTTTCTGGGCTTAAAAAAATACTTTCCCTTGTCTGAACAAGTTACCGCAAAGTAATTTCTGCTTCAGTGAAATAAGGTGTGTTTACCTTTTCTCCCACTAGATGTTCTTTATATTTACAGTGTCCTGATCCAACCTTGGTCCTCCATAAACAAGGCGAAGGTTGCGACTGGAGGAGGAAGCACGGCTAACTGCTAAACATAACAACCCAACAACTGCATCCGTTATTCTTTCTAATGATGATGTAATGGATCAGCAGAATCTACAATATCAGTCTTTGTAAAGGCTTCTCAGCACAGTGTCGGCGCCTGCTGTTTCTAAATTAAATCACTGATGATAAATTCAGGATTGCCAATATTGGAATAGTTTCCAGGGAATATCAAAGAGCATTACTGCTTAGAAGGCTCCGCCCCCCCCCCCCCCCCGAATAGCCTGTATAAAGTATAGTAGTAACAAATGCCTGATTATTTATTCCTGTAATTATCTTTATCACTAACCACCTCCTGGAGGTCAGAAAAAGGGTAACAGAGCTCAGTTGGAGAATAAATGTCCTGCTGAAGGATGTATACTCAAGAGGACTGACGCTGTTGACATGGAGTTTGTATGGCACTCATTAAAGCTGTATTTCACTCAAAAAAGTGGGTTTTCACTTTCAAGTATTCACTAATAGGCGTCTTGACATTTTTCATCTCCTGCATCACTTCTTAGTGACTCAAGAATGCAGAAAGAGCCAGCCATGTAACTGCAACAATAAAATAACAGCACACAAACACAGACACACACACTCAGAGAGAGAGAGAGAGAGAGAGAGAGATGAATACAGCTATGTAATACATGCTAATCTAGTGAACATAGAGCACCTTTCATGATTAACAGCAGTGTGACACGTGAACAGCCAGGATTCTGCTGCCGGGCTTATGTCAATAGTCAAACCGTCTGTGTTTGTCTTGCTTGCAAAGCTTCAGTCACCACATGCAACCTCAAACAATGACAGACGACGGTTCATATGAGTTTTACATGTACGAGCCTTTGGCAAATGTGAATCAAAGCGTAAGAAACGGCTACAGAGAGGACTTGTAACCGTCACACAGCTCAGTACTGTTTTGGATTATAAATTTATCTGATTACGGGACAGAGGCTGAACAAAGTTGAATTCTGGCTGAGAGAACTTGTTCTTTATCTGATCATCTGATTACTCAATAACGCTCTGACTTCCCCTAAAATTGAACAATCTGTTTTAACCCTGTAATCAGTGCAATACATCCATAAATGAAAATATGGGTCCAAAGCAATGTTTTTCAATAATCGAATACAGATCCATTCTGTATTCCAGGAAGCTTCTTCAGCATCACCCTCTGAAAAATATTGTTTGCTAATCTATTTCTAGTTATTTTGGCTTCTTGACAAGTTGTAAATTAGATTTCAGCCATTTATCTAAAAGCAATTCATTCTTCTCAAGAACGTCCTTACAGCAGCGTCCTTCCTCCCTGTCTGTGGCGAAGGTGAAGATGGTGCTGCGCGATAGCTGCAGGTCAGCACATGCTCAGGGGAGGAAACTGCAGCCACCATTACACCCCTGGGCGGACAGCAGCTGTCTGTCCCTGCAGATGAGCTGTCAACCCTCTACACTACCTCTGCGCAGTTTGCATCAGCCACAAGCTTTGTCATCAAGCCCCACCCACTCTCATTAGGAGCCCACGAGCACGCAGCACAATCGACAAAGTCTGGAGACAAACTGACGTCATGGTGCAGAGACTGTGACGGTGATGGATGGTGTTGTGCTGTGATGAGGACACGTACAAAGGGCTTTGCATGGCAAAGCGCTAGGTGGGACAGGAGGACACTGCAGCATCGATTCACACACACACACACACACACACACACACACACACACACACACACACACCACACAATAAACATGCAGAAAACAAAATGATCAGGATAATACACAAACACTCTCACCTTCACTGAGAGACCAGCAAGCTTTGCTTAGGGATAATGAGGTTTCCCATGAGTTTGACAGGCCTTATAGAGGAAAATAACCCATCAATGAGACTGATAATCTACTTTATATGCTCCACAAAAAACAAAACAAAACAACACAATAAAAAAACAGCTAAATATTGTGTTGATACATCACCTCTATTATAAAGCTGCTAAATCTGGGTTAGAGAGAGAGGCAAAAGTGGTGTAGAGGAGAGTATTGAGTCAGGAATCTCCTCTTGGTAGCCATAGCAACACACTATGCAACACAGAGAAAGTCCCTCTTAGTACAGTAGTGCTGTTTAGTTTGAGTGAGCTGCATTCATAGAGGAGGGAGACAAGATATTAACCCATCCCCAATGGCGATTACAAGATCCCTAAACTGCCAAACCTCAGGCTCACATGTGACAGTGATGTCATCCGAATGAGACCTCTGGATGTTGAGCAGGTGTGATGGTCACGCTAGTCATTGGAGATGACAGCAGCACTCCAGGTAACAAGGTAAAAAGAACAAGACAAAGTGAGCCCACCCACCCACCCCCGCCCGCCCACAGCCTCTCATTCAGCAGGTTCAGACTGACCAGACAGAGCTAATGGAGGAGTAACAGGGAACGACAGCAGTCGGCTTGGACCAAGCTGGAGATGCCAGATATGGAAGGGAGGTGGCGGGGAGGGAGGCCATTAGCAGATAAATCCATAAAATTAACAAAGAAGGGAGGGGCGGGCGGGCGGAGAGCAGGAGGAAGGAGACACACAGAGTGGTGCTTCTTTGTTTTTTTCGTCAGTCCAAAAACAACTGCTGTCAGCTGAGTATAATCCTAAACAACAATGAGGATCGTGTTTTGATTTAAATAGGTGGCTGGTGACATACTACACAAGCTGCTGCAGCACCTGATAAAGAAAGCCACTTTGACCTTCAGCTGTCATCAACTTCAGTTCTTTCTCCAACTGACAACATGAACTGCCGGCTTCAAACAGACAAATGTGGCCTTTAATGCATGTTCCTCGCCTTTGGTGCAAAGCAGCTTGCCTCTTCCTCCCATCAATGCAACCCGTACAGAGCCAGGCTGTTGCTCTGTGCTAAAAACAGCCGTGCCACTCAGGAAGATCAAACTATCCAATGGGTACGCACTCCTGTGCTGTTGCTAGGCCCCCTCTCTCTATCTCTTCTCTCCCTCGCCATCTCCCTCCTGCTCTGGAGGACATAACACAGAAAAATGGCTGAATAATAAATTCTAACTCAATAAACGGGGAGACAGCAGCTGCACTCGTACAGAAAGACCCTTGTCTGGGTCTGACTTTTTAGCTGCAGGAACGCTCGTCGAGCAAAACAGCTCACAAACACAGATGCATCAACACACACACGCGCGTGCCCGCCCGCCAATACAGAAACGGTCAGCCAGTGTGTGTATATACATTTAAATCGTACGGTATCGATTCTTGGTGTTTCTGCTGCCTATAAGTAGTCGTGGTGTTGTAGTTCTGTATGAGAAGACAAGAGTCCAGAGAGTAGCTGCAGTGGCGTGGAGGTAGCGTCGCACACTAGCCCATGTCAGTGAGGAACAGAACGACTGTCAGCAACGTGGCTGTACAAGAAATTGGTGACATGGATGAAATAAATATAACAAGAAGACATAGTTTGGCAGCAATATGCGTATCTATATCTCTTCAGGAATTAAAGAGCACGTGTCCCTTTGCCAGAGAGGAATTAGGGTTGGGCAATATGATGTTTCTATAGCCCTTTTTCCACTGCTGTTACACCTCATAAATGTACAAAGAGATGGGATCACATTGTTCTGCCTCTGAGTAACAGCACAAAATCTGTGTAAAAGGGAAGGCCAAAGTTTATCCGTTGTGCCTCTGTTGCGGAAAGCTGGAATGCTGTGTAAAATCACAAGCAGTGGTGGCAATCTGACAGCTCGACTTGATTACATATAAACAAGAAAGACGAATAATGGTGGGGCAGCGCTTTTGCAGAATTTCTCTGTAACGGGGTCTTAAGTGATGCTAGAAAGGCTTTCAACTATTCCTTTAAATTCACAGGCCGTTCAGGTCATTACAGTGCCTTTACAAAACTGGGCTGTGCTTTAAGATAATGAATGCCTCTAAGAAAAATTTTCATGACACTTTCTCAGAAACGTCTATTTCCAAGTGAAAATAAACGGAGGAATCCATGTCAAATAGAACAATCATGAAGTTAACCACAGTTAACGACAAGCTTTGTGGTTTAATGATTAGTCGATCTTGAATTAACTACATGTTCTCTGATACGCAGGTATTTGAAGAGCAAATTTCCATGTTTTTTCATGTTTTTGATGGCTGCACTGTACGAAACCTATTGGAGTAGCTGGACTGGGCGTCATGATGGCCACGAAAGCAGCTTCTAATTCTTAGAACAAAAGACATCAAAAATCACCCTGATATGTCAGGAAACTGGAAACAGTAACATCTGAGTATTTTCTGTTGTTACATTTAAATGCACGACATCCATGACCCACACTAATAGAAAACAAATCACTTCGGATGCTTTGATGAGAAGTTAAAACCAGTGGGGCACTCCACGGAGAGATGTAGACCTCCACAAAGACCAGTGTCGAGACAAAGCAAATTTTCAGCAAAATTATAGGCCCCTTAAATGCAAATGGCTCTTCCTTTGATCATGATACACCTCTCAGCCAGGAATGGCGAAGATCAGCTCCAAAACAAACCAATGAACCCAGATTGAGGTAAAATTCTCGGCTGGACTGTTTAAGGAAATGTTCTAGGAGGACCTTGACTCTTAATATTTGTTGTATTGTTGATATATAAATATACACTAAAGTAGAATATTACAATTTGGTGTATTAGGAAAATGTCCCATTCACAATGACAATGGCATAAAATAACCATTCATTCATTTATTCACATTTCTATCAAGGTAAATGTAAATGTATGTATGTATAACTGTAGTGCTATACTGCCGCTAACTAACCACGGAGTGTGTCATTGCAAACAAGATGTATGTCAAGGACGCATGTTGAGTGACATATAGTTTGCATTGTTACCTTGAGTGAGTCAAAGCAGGCGATGACTCGGCCATTCTCCACGTGGCAGCTCCGGGAGGGGTGAGCGAACTTGCAGTCGGCATCTGACCGAGAGCAGGTGCCTCTCTGAAACTCACGACACACTTCCAGCGTCAACCATTTGGTGTCTCGTCCCATGGTCATGCTGACAGCCATCACACACCAGCTCTGAGTGTTCAGGGTGACTAATAGTGACGTAAGGAATAAAAAAAAAAAACCCTCCAGCACAGGAAATAGAAGCAAAGTTAAAATCAGTGTTTCCTCGACATAAATAGGCAAGAAGTGCTGTTGGTTGGTGAGTTTTAGGGGATATTAATTAGTTCTTCTAGAGAAAAAAAATGGCAGCTGAAGTTTCACAGAGGGAGTTGATGGTAAGCAGAGGCCAGCTCTGTCTCAAAAGAAAAAAGAAAACAGCTTCTAGTCTGAGGACATCACTCTGGCATGCTTGGATATGTTGCTGAGGCAGACACTCTTCAAGGGGAGGGAGGCACGAGTCTGCCTCTGCCTGGCCTTCGAGTGTCTGCGGATCAACCCACCGTAAGTCTGTTACATTCACGTCAACATGGCCGAGGCTGTGGCAGTCACGGTCTTCTATTCCCTGCCTAACAAACGAAGGTTTCTGAAGAAGAGAAACAAGCCCCAGCCTTAAGAGGAAGGTGTCCTTGAGATGATTCAGCTCAGATGGTGTGTGGACTGCAGCTCGGCAACATGGGATGCGACTCTTTGGGTGTCACGTTAAAATATAGCCTCCATTCATGGCCAAACCCACACTGAGCTCCGTCCCGCTCTCATCCAGTAGAGTCCGACAGAAGCAGAGGACCCCTCGCAGTAGGCACTTTGGAGTTCCACTTCCTCCTCTTACTTCAGTCTCTGTTTCATCCCTCTTCCTCGCCGTTGTCTACTCCTCTGTTGTCATCCTCCTCACTGACCTCTCTTCTGCATGCCCTTGCTTGATACCGAACCCCTGCAGTGGACTGTGGAAAGGAAGAAAACAAACATTAATATCAAACCTTAACGTAATGGCCGGCCTGTTAAAGGGAAGACAAGGTTAAAATGGAATATAAAGCTAAAACCTTAGGAGGAGCTTGTCTAGAGGCGACGCGGAGGGTGATGAGGACCACGAGGCAGGAGGGTGGAAGAGCCGAAGAGAAACAGGAGAGGGCAAACAAATAGAGGAGCTGAGCATACGGGAGGGAGGGAGGCAGCAATGAACAGGAAAGGGCAAGCTATGTCTTGATTAAGTGATACAACAGAGGGAGAGAGAGAGAGAGGGAGAGAGAGAGGGAGGATGGAGGGCGCAGGACAGAGACGTCAATTCCCCTGAGCTCTACAGACTAGAAACTAATTGACTAACTTGACATGAATCATGCTGCAATATACAGTATAAAGCGGCGTCCTTGAAGTGGCACGGCGTGGCACATGAGGACGACAGATGATTCACAACTACAGCAGATAATTAACAATACGGAAGAAGAAGGAAAAAGGAGAGAGCAGGCAGAAGGAGAAGGGGTAGTTCTTCACAACTGCAGCTGCTGTGCTCATTGCAAGGCTGCAGCCAATTGGACGGACACTTGCAGGCAGGCAGAGAAAATCAACGACCAATGACAGAACAGTTTCCACAACAGCTCCTCCCTCCAAACAGCCCGTCCTTGTTCCTCCCTGGGCTTTTTTTTTTTTTTTTTTTTAAACTGGCAAAGCACAGTCATGGCTGAGCCACATGCTGATTTTCAAACTGTACGAGAACTGACTAGGAGAGCTGTGGGGACTCACAGGTGTGGAGGAGAAAGTTGTGTCTTATTCAAGCATCCTGCGGTGTGATGCAATGGAGGGCGTGCAGCCTGCTTTGAGGCTCACTGTGAAGGAGTAGAGTGGCGTGTTGGGACACTTACTGAATACAGATAACAATCCTTTAGGTGGCTCAGTAAAGACATATCCACCCAGGTGAAGGGAAATCTACCCGGCGTTTAGGAGTGGGGTAAATTTGACAATGAAGAGGTAGCTTATAAGGTGATGATGCAAAATCAAAGTGATGAGAATAAACAATAGATGCAGGAGAGGAGTAGATATTATCAGTCCCTGCGTCTGATGGTGGCAGACACAGACGGAGGAAGCGGCAGGGGGGTGGGAGTGTGAGGCAACGAGCGTGTTTGTCTGTGTATGTACGCAGATAGGCGGCCAAGAAGGAGAACACTGCAGTGAAGAGAAGGAAGGAGGGATAGGAGGAGGTGGGGACTGAATTAGAACACCCACCTTCAAACACAAGAACAAAGACACACCCCGGCCACAAAAAAAAAAAAAAAAAAAAAGAGCAGGGGAATGAGACGAGCAGGTATGGCAGTTGCTTCGCTTGCTTAACTATAATGCTTGTCTGAGCCTCTTCTTCCTCCCAGCTTACCTTCTAATCAATAAAAACTTTACCCGGGGGGGGGGGGGGGGCAAGACAGGCACTCCTGCACTGATGCCTGTCCTGCATTCAGGTCCACATTCAGGTCAGCGGCCCCTAACTACGCAGCTCAGCAGCGTAAGCGTCAAACACTCCCCAGCAATGCTGCACACTTCCTTCCATCTCTCTGGCTCTCGCCACATGGCACACAGTTGCCATTACAACTGCTCTTGGAAAGCAACGCAGCAGATCCTGGCCCTCCTCCAGGAGTTTATACTGCACCCTGTACCTTTGAATTTAAACAGTAATGACCTTTCGCCTGCTGATACACTGTTGTCCACTCTCCAAGGGTTTCAACCTCCTGAAAATTTAACCTATTGTTTAACCAAACCTTTCTTTGGCCTCTCTCAGGGCTGCGTCTGATACTGGTATGGACAGTGGGGCAGTTAAAAATAGAGAAATCATGCTGCGGCTTGCTGTGTAAATAGGTTAAATGTGACCTGCCCTCATGGGGTGTGTGTTTGTTTCAAAATCTTCATGAACAGAAACGACGACCCCCGAGAGTCACTGGTGGGAAAGGAGATGTGACATTTCAAACCAGACAAGGAAGTTTTCGGAATGATTCACAAATTAGTGGGTGGAGCCTCTTAATACCTGAACATAGAATGTTAGTTTCTAATGATGAAACGGTGCAAAATCTGCAATGAAGTTCAACTACCGCATAAGAGAAGTCTTAATTCTGCTATAAATCTGTGCTTCCATCCACCAGTACAGTGCCAGTGCCTCTTTGAGGGGTGCATGGGTTGTGTGACGATGTCACAAATCAAAAACACAAATCCAGAATCCTGTCTGTCACCTGGGTTGCTCTGACTTTTATATTCTGACCCCATCATGAAGTCATCCAACCACAACGACAACAGACAAAAAAATATTTGGCTGACAAAACTAAGAACCGCTCTTCTATTCAAGGGCCACTCCCTGGAGGCGCCACGTTTGATATCAATGGAACAAAGAGTTCACGAGATATTATAGGAAAAGGCAGGGAAACAGATTCATTGCTTGATACTGTAGATGTTTATACAAGATTTGCCACATATAAACTCGAGATTCTCAAAATCTGACGTCCCTCCAATACTTAGAACAAACAAATGCCATCCAAGTCTATGCACCGATCCGATGCAACGTAATCTATTAGCACTGAAACAAGACCCTGCTACTTAGCTCCGCTAGCACCGACATACATCACAAAGAGGAAATCAATTCCGCTCTAAAACCGAATTCTACACAGGAAGTTGTGCTGTACTTCCACTGGCAATGACAAGAATCGACTGATACGTAACACGAGACAGACGGAGCGAGCCAAATGTCAACAACGTGGTGACATTTGACATGCGAAAATCCCCCCAGTTTAACATCACCATATCCAATATTAAGACCGTCAACAGTAGAAGTTCCATGGCTACATTCTCTGGATCTATTTATCAGGGCTGGGCAATTAATCATATATTCGTGGAAACAGGGATCAATCGAGATGAACTGTGAGCAAGATTACAGTTTTTGGCCACAGGCAGGGCCATGAATTTTGTAGAACCGCAATTCCGAATGTATCACAGATTTTTACCCGTTATGCTTAATTTACCTAAAATACTTTCTATTTACTAGTTAATACAGTTTAATAAAAAAAAGTGCACATACATCTTTGACACACTGTTGCTGCATCATTACTCTGTATCAGCAAAAACACAAGTTCAGGTACGGAGAATGAAAAACTGGGATCAGAAAATCTCCATTACGAACCAAACACCCGCCTCCGTTAACAGTACAATCACGCAGATGAATGAAAGAACTTGTACGAAAGTCAAACAAATCATCTGAGTCGACAAACACATGCCTGTTCAAAGGTGTTTGACCCCTCATGTTGTCATCTGCATTTTAAAAAAAAGAATTTTTTTGTTTTCTTTGGAATTCTAACCGTGCATAAATTAGAATCAAGATGCTTCCATTTGGAATGAATCATCAAGTGCTAAAAATCCTACCACTGCAGGGATTCCGCCACCAGGAACGTGAGAGGAACAAAAAAAAAAAAAAAAAAAAAATCAAAGACTGTGAAGAAATATTTGCAAGTTTCCATCCATAAGCATTCTTACTGCTAAATCCATAATGTAGAACTCATTAGAGAAACACACGTGTATCAATAAATCAATAGTAAAATGGTAGCTAATTAGGTCAGCTAATCAATCAATCTGGTAACTGCTTCATCTCGGACACACAGCTCCACTTACACTACAGGGTCTGCTTTTCAAACAGGAGCAATCTTGGCCTACTGAACTCATTTGACCTTTGCACCGCAGCACAAACAGTCTTTTGCAGGGATGCGGCTTGTTGGTGAATAAATATAGCGCGCCCTAGTTCTAACAGCCTTTCTGCTGCTGCGTCTTCCAGGTGTCTGCAGAAACGGGGCTCCAGCAGTCAGGAGGTGGGGGTCAGTAGGAAGTAGAAATGTGTGGGGGGTGGGGGTGGTGGTGGTGGTGGTGGTGGGGGGGGGGGGGTGAGGAAATGAGGGTGGCTTGCTGTTGACTCCAGCGCACTGCGTCCCTCATTAAACACGGTGCACCAAAGGTCTACAGACAGCATAACCTTCACTGGGGCTCTGACTGCAGCCTGGCTGGTGTGCAGGCAAACAGCCGTGCTCCTTATCTCCTCACACAGATATTCTTATATCAATAAAACTGTACTATAGCTGCATTTAGTGAAAGGCCAACTGTAGGGCTGGAATAAACAACTCATTTCTTATCATAAAGTAGAAAGAAATACATCCCTCATAGCCCAGAGTGATGTCTTCTAACGTCCAAACCAAGCCCAAGATTACTATAATATACTAAACCGAAATGCATAAAGTCCACCAGTTCATGAAGCTGACACTAGCTCCTTTTTAGCATCCTTCCTTCAGAAATGCTTAAAACAGATTTGTTGCCGATTCCACTGAATACAGCGGGACCGTGAAGCCAGCAGTTGACGTTGAGTCCATGTGTCTGTGTAGTTCGCTCATAACCTGACGTTAGCTTGGTACTTCTAGCAATCGTATATATGCTTTAAAATTCATAAAACCAGTGTTAGTTAGTTAAGAATATCCTGCAAAACAAAACGTGTAAACCTCTTAAATTTGTCTTTGCCGCATATCTATTTTTTTGTCAGTGATTCAATGTAAAAAATCCCATCATCCCCTTTTGCATTGTGAGGACACGAGGTGATCTGAACCTCTTGTCCGACAAAACCGTGTCATCCCTGCGGTGCTCTGTGTGGTGGCCCCAGGCAGTCAACAAATCTGACCAAAAATGAGTTTCAGTAACATGCATCATAGTTCATATGATGCATATGTTAACTGGGGGATAAAGCAGGTCTGGGGAGAGAACTAAAGGGTTGTGCAAATGCGGATTTCAACATTTTACCCTGAGAAAACCAGTGAGCGACTTCAGTATTTAGAAACTGACCAAATGCTTTGGCCCAGAAATGAGTGTTAGTTTGATTTCTTAGTCAAATCTCTGGGTTTTTCTGAGGGAATTTATTTAAATCTGGGTTTTACCCATTCAAAAAAAGCCCAGTGAACTAGTTGTCATGGGTGTAACAAGGAGTTACAGTGGAGCAAACAGACTTGTTACACCAGCAGTGAGAGTTAACAGCAACACCAACAACAACCAGGTGATTGATTAGAAAGCACAAGGTGGAAAAAGAGGCATAAATCACAATGATGGGAGTGATGAAAGCCAGCAAACCTGGAGGGACGGGTTAAAGTAATTAGGTTAAGTATCAGTAATCCTTTCAGCTCATTAAAGCACCACAGGTCCCATTCAATCAATCAAACACAAACCAAGTCTGCCACATCTACAACGAAACAACGCGTAAATGCCTGAAACGGCTCATCTGGACTGTTGCACACAGACTTAATTCATAAAAGAAAGTGAAGGGCCTTTCTGACTGTGACTGTGGAGAAACTGTCAATATTAACCAATATGACATCACTGGCATATCATATTGATTGATGATGCATTGCAAAAAAAAAAAGAAAAAAAAAGAGGAACATCCGGAGCTGGTCATGCGTACATGAAAACAGTTTATTCTGGAATATGACTGTTTACGTGTGTGTGTGTGTGTGTGTGTGTGTGTGTGTGTGTGTGTGTGTGTGTGTGTGTTGGATTATCCTTGGCGTTAATGTTAAGTAAAGAAAAACTAGCTAGACTGGTGCAGAGTCCACAGCCCGTAGGGAGGGTGAACTTGTCATGACTGGTTGTATTGTTAAATGAACCAAAATGGCAAGACGCGCTGTGTAAGAAGGCAGGTAGTGGCAACACGGCGAGCCGCCCGGAGAGCCACATGCTCAGAGCCCGGCTGCAAAATCTAACCGGGAAGATGCAGGTGTTCTTCACATCCACCAGCAATAATGGATCTTAAACTCAACATTAGTGAGCCTCAGAAAGTCCTTTCACTTTCATTTTTTTTATTGATTTATTTGTCGCTCTGTTGTCTGGCATGACAGCTAAACCCAGTTCCCGCTGCTGTGCAGACACCACAGTTGTTCTACGTATTGCACTCAAGCAAATCCTTCCAAATCCCACATTAGACAATGCACTTTAACGTAACATTACCACACGGGAAAACGAACCTTTTTTTTTTTTTAAGCATGCAAATGTTATTACTGCGGTGCCTACACAGCAATTACGCCCGTATTTACTTTGAGCCTCCGAGCAACAGGCTTTTTGACCTGTAAATACACCTGTAATGAAGGCAGCCTTCATGTAAGCTCAACTCCCAGCTACCGGGCGGCTTATTTTTCAAACACAGAGCGCTGTTATTGCCGTGGAGTCAACTGCGTCAGCCTCTTACCTGTTTGCAGCGCAGCCAGGTTCTCCTCCTAAATTACCTTCGGTTAAAAAAAAAAGCGTTTTTTTTTTTTAAATCTTCCACGGATTCCTTCTCGTCGTTGCCTTGCAGGAGCGAAGAAAACGCGTGAAGCGAAGCAAGCAGCGGCGAAAGACGGAAAGAAGCGAAGAGGGTTCGGCGGGCGGCTGAAGTGTTAACTATATTTTTTCGGGTGCAACAATGAGTGATCACCAGGCAGATTAGAGAAAATAAGTAAGGGGGAGGGCATAATGGTGAGGGAGGAGTTGGGGGAGAGACAGAGAGAGACAGAGAGAGAGAGAGTGTGAGTGTGTGTGAGTGTGGTTCACGTTTCATTAACGTGGAGAAATCAAAGTCACGACAAGGTAAAAGCGTCGCAGGTAGGAAGGTTCAGTACCGGCCTCCAGACTGTTAGACACATGACGCTACAATGGCAGTAAATAAACTTCATAAATCACGAGAACTTAAAAAGGATTTAAAAAAAAAAATCAGCATAAACATAGATTGACGTTAGACGAAAATTACGAATACAAAGCTCGTGAAGGTGACTGGGTTTTATCTTTTAGAAATTAAAAGAGCTGCAAGGTTAATTTATGTAATTTGTATTTAACCCTATATACCCTTGTATAACCATAAAGAGAGAGAGAATGACATATATATATATATGTCATTCTCTCTATTTATATATATATATAAAATATATATGTCATTCTCTCTCTCTTTATATATATATTTACATATAAAATATATATGTCATTCTCTCTCTTTTTATATATATATATATATATATATATTTACATATAAAATATATATGTCATTCTCTCTCTCTCTTTGTATATATATATATATATGACTTGTTCTGATGGAAATAAACGTGAATATTTATATTATAATTTTGGATGTCATCTCGTTTTGGGCGCTTTCCACCTGCTGCTAGCATGTTGCTGTTCTGCTAACGCAATACTTCCGGTTTGCTGTCCATTTCTTCACAATAAAAGCATGTAAGCGTCGCAGTCCCTAGAAAAGGACTGTGGGAGGAAGCTGGAGAACCTGGAGAGAAACCACGCAGGCACAGGGAGAATGACAACTCCACACAGAAAGACCCCATGCCCGAGCCGGGACTCGAATCCGGGACCTTCTTATGAGAGGACGGCGTTAACCATTGCACCACTGTGTCACCCTAGAAGACATCTCAAAGCCAATTTCACTACAGAAAAATATATCACTTTTATGATATCAACATGAATTGTTGCAATCATCCTAATTTGAAACGTTTTCACGTACAAGAGGTGAGTCCAGTGGTCTAAATTTATTATTTTTGAGAATTACGATGACCTTGGTGACTGAGAACATACACAAATACCGTCTTAAACCGGAACTGAATTTATATAAAAGAACAGAGGATATAACAGGTTACAATAGTTTTAAATTTATGAGTGCTATTTAAAATCTGACAAAATGCAGCAAAGTTGAAGCCAGTTCTTTAACTGCACATCATTTTTTTTACTTAAATTTGCATTCCTGAGACATCATTGGAAGTAAAGCTCTACTATTCTCATTATTTTAACCATTTCTACAGTCAAAGTTCACAACTGTATGAAGTGACCTGAACACATTTACAGTAACCGTCTCTTTCATTTCATCAGAATGACTTGAGCGCCCCCTACTGGTGATGCAGAGACTCGCATCTGTATTCTCAAGCCTGCACGCTATCTGCGGCATGTACATAACCAACTAAAGAGACATCACAACCACGGTTCTGTGAATGTAAAAGCATTTTATATATATATATATATATATATATATATATATATATATATATATATATATATATATATATATATATATATATATATATATATATATACATATATATATACACACATATAAAAAAATGGACGGTTGGGACACATTCAGTCATTTTACAACATTAGCAGTTCTGCTACACACTGAGGTATCTATTTCTGTTACTTAAAAGTCTTTAACAGGTGCCAAGTTTAGACAAGACAATAATTTAGGCAAACATACACATCGTTAACCATAAACAGTGTAGTATATTGTTTAAAACAGGTATTACAGTGTTCCTTTTTAATAAAAAACAAAACAAAACAAAGAACAAATAAACATCCCCTACTTTCATCCAACATCACAAGTTCAGACGTGTAAAACCCACGAGAGCAAACTCGAAGGCTTCTATGGTCGTGGAAAGGAGTGACGGGCAGCTTGGACCGGCCTCTTTCTTCGGGTCATTTCTGGCAAAGAACTACAATCAATATCAATAAATAACTTTAATGTCATGTAAAATAGTTTACAATGAAAGAAAAAGAATATTCAGCTACAGACGTGCTAAAAACAACTTTGATTCATTGACCAGGCAGACCTGGGCATATTTAAATTTTAAGACAATGTCCAGTTCCTTTTGCGACTGGAGACCAGTCCATAAATTTTTGGGGCAACTTCAGGTGATTGCATATAATCAGGTTGAGCATTTATGGCTAGTTGACAAGTATCACTTGAATTAAAGTCAAGAGAAGCCATTGAAGGTGTTGGAGCCGCAGAAATGACATGTTTTTAGTGGCAAAACTGGAAATGAGCTTCACCGTGGGTTACCTCAACGAAAAAAACCCCAATGGGATTTTTTTACTTTGAATTTTCAATGATGGGGGAAAAAACTATGACTAACAAAGGTTCATGACTTACACGTTTGATAACCAGGATAATCACCACAAAAGGGCGCCGATTTCATTCGTTGTGCACAGCAGAAGTACAATCATTTGAAGAAAAAAGCTGAAATTATGCGACAAACTTAAGTCATCAAAAGCTTTATGCTTCCTCTGTTCTCTGCATGACATCTGTAGCATCTGCTGTTTCTAAGACTCTAAAACGCTTTGAAATTCACGAGTGTGGCATTTACTGACATTTCATTTTGTAAAACAAAAAACTCAAAACTGGCTTTATTTTAGCCATTTAACCAAAAACCCATGAGAAACCCACTAACTTGGAGGTGAGAGAGCTGGACCTTCAATGCTTATTGGAAACTTAATTCCATGATTCAGGACTAATTGCTATGTCTTTGCTACGTCTTCATGGTGCTGTGGAACTCGTGCCTTCAGTTTCATGGGTTTGTTTTTGTTTTGTTACTATACAGCTGGCCCTGGGCTCAGTCACCTCCGCTCCACTTGAACTTGACTTTTTCCTCTTTCGTGGAATTGTCAAGCTGCCCTAGCAAAGAAATATACTCACAATTTTCTCTCCTCAGTACAAAGCGAATACCTTAAAAAAATAAGAACGCATTTTATCTTTTAAGTGAGGTTGTTTCCTTGTTAGCCAGGAATCCAACAAATGTCACTGCATGGGTTAGGTAAGAGAAAAACTCATGAGTTGTTCCGTGCAGAAGTGATATTGGTGGATTGTATCAAAAGATTGGAGCTGAAGCACAGAATATGTAATTCCCTCATCAGTCAGTGTCCGATCATCACATTTCACAACAGTTGGAAACAAGCGGCAATTTTCAGGTGGCTAGAAGCTCTGGAGGTTCTAGGCTTAATAAAAATACATCTCGGGCCCCCAAAACTCATTTAATGAAATGTTCTCATTAATGTCATTTTTAAGCCCACAGAATCATCTTACATCCCCACTGTAGGTGCCCCAGAGAGGGATCATTAGATGGACAAACAATACAAATAAAAATGTGACACATTTAAAATGGTCGATACCAAAATGCTCACGTAGATCGTTTTCATGCACTCATTCTTATCTCTGCGGTTGCACTCTCATCATTAAAACGGTACCGTGTGTAACATCTCAACTTAAAATGTCCTGGACCTTTGTTGTAAATTTACTAGACTTGTTCAACAGGCCTACTGAGCTCCTGTGGGATTGGTTAGACCACAGGTAAGAGAGCCCGGCAAACTTAATTTAATTTGGTATAAAGGTTTGCTGCAATAGCTGAGAGGGTAGTAAACTCACCTAAGCTGTACTCTGACTCAGCTATCGTTCACCAGTTTAAAATATGAAGCTAGCATGACTCTCATTATACATTAACACGCCAGAGGACATAATTTATGTCTGATCATGATGGTTTCTGCTTCGTGACGTCATCAAAATAAATTTATTGTTCTTAGAGGCCCCTAGTGGCAGAGATAACATACTGCATGTTTATGCAGCAAATTCTTATGTTGACATAAACTGTGTTTGGAAAATCATTGTAAAGTATTGTAAAGAACACCATACTGATGCATTTTTTTAATTTGATAAATGAATTCATGAAAATACACCGTAACTGGTGAAATGCTATTTTTTTTAAACAAATTAGAATTGCCTAAATCAGATCAAGATCTAATATGTAGTTAGGATTTGTTTTGAAAAGAAAACCATTGGTTACAATCAGTTAACCTAACAGTTATAATAAGATTATTTCCAGTGAATTGTACCGTTGCAGTTGCTGACAGCTTAAGATTTTAAAACTGCATAATTTTTCACTCATCATGATTCAAACTCCACAATAAATCTAAGGCATCCTTATCAAAATTTCCAGGTATATCTATTAAAAAAAAAACCTCTTCTGAAATGAAATTACCAGAAGTTTAAATTCCTTAAATGTGTATAGAAATTGTATTAAAAACTGTGTCAGTCAAAGCTCCGGTCATTACCACTGTTCTACATTGTCCACGTAGTCCTCCATGGTGCTGTTCTCATCCAGGTCCCACCAGTCTGGGAGAAGCGCTTCAGACTCCACAGCATCTCCATCAGCTCCTCCTCTTTGCTGCTCCTCCATTATAACTGAGCGGCTGCCTGGCTGATGAGGTGTTTCTGTGGGCCTCGGTGGCCTGGCTTGCTTCGGTGTCAGTCTTACACGTAGCCGCCTCCTCTCCTGTTGCCTCCTCTCTCTGGCTTGCCTGCGCTCCTGCTGCCTCGCCACCTGGAAGCGTTGCAGGAAGAGATCACGGGCGTATTCGTAGAGCTCCACATCCCATCGGTTTAGCTGTCGGATTCTGTGTTGCGTCTCAGGTGGCACCTCGACGCTGGAGGCACGTGTCCCGTTGAGCTGCGTGAAGGGTGCTATGAACTCCAGGTTGAAGGTTCGCTCAAACAAGTACTGAGTTTTACGCTGGTACTCAGTGAGTCCGTAGAAGGCCATACCCCGTAGGTTACGCTTCGCGCTTTCCAAAAGCACCACCCAGCGCTCCTCCTCACTCATGGCTGAAACGTTATAGCAACCGACCAGGCTGAGGTCAGCTAGCATGCGAGTCTGCCGGTTGTTGGCCAGGTTGTAAGGGCAATCCATGAACTCCTGCAAGGAGCAACCTGACCAGTCATCACCCGAGTAGCAGCTCGGCAGCTCCGACAGTGTTGGTGAACGTCCATCACACACATGTAAGGAAGCCTTCCATGTGGCACCGCGTTGCACGTGACGCCACTCACTTAGGTAGCGTGATACTGGATCTCTTAGGATGGTTATATAATAATAGTTCCTCCTGGGGAGGTAAAAGATGACATCAAAAATGTGTAACAAACAGTTGTAACATTATGAGGCTCTTGGTGAAGACTATTGAAGTGTAGGCATGCACAATTTATCCGCCTTCATATCAGTATCGGGCAAATTCTTTAATTTATCAATATTGGGACAAGCTCAAATCTCTTTTTTAGAAACAATGAACCGTTACAAATGTTGGGAAATCAAGAAATAGTGTCACTATTTACAATGTTTCCATCAGATTTTTAGTATGTGCAAAATGTTAAGATAATATTGCCTAATTTTTATACAGATAATATAAACGTCATTGACAGAGGAGACTTAATGATCTCAGCAATTAGGTGAAGGAATTTGTCAATATTGGTATCGATTATCACCCAAACTACAGTAAAATATCGGTATATCTGAAAAAAATCTAATATTGTGTCTGCTTGAAGTGTGCACACAGCAATGCCCCCCCCCCCCCCCTACCTGGGCAAGTTCTTTGGAGCCTCCCGTGAGTCCATGCGTGACGGGACGCAGCTGGTTAGCTCGGTCCAGTCCGCATGAAGCCCGCAACTCCAACCAGTAGAAAAACGAGAGAAGAGCCAGGTTTCCTTCTTCCCCGGTCTGAAACAAGTACACTTCTTCTGCCCAGCGTGGCACTCGCACGGCCTCTCCAGCTGAATATTCCGCACCAGGTGCCGACCGAACGTCGTGCCGCCCGTCTTCTGGATGTGCAGAAACACTATAACATCATCTCCCTTGATGTTGAAATCCACAACGCGGTTCAAGTCGGATTTGGTGAAGTTGAAGCGAGGGATGAAGCGGACCAGGGCGCCGTCTTCTGCGATGTATGGATCCTTTTGGAGCCCGTCTTTGACTTGATAGCCACTGCTCTGAGAAGCAGCCGTCCTGCCCACCTTAAACCAGGATCCTAGCTGGTGCAGCACCTGACACTCGGACCGACTTGGACACACATACTGGATCATGATGACGCCAAAGAGCAAAACCATAAGAAGGGCGATCAGGAGCCTGTGGTGGCTGCTGGACTTCTCATCCATCTTCCCGGGACGGACAAAAAAACATGCCTCAGGAGGTCCGGGACCCCTGCCTCGGCGGAGGAACCTCTGGGAATAATCTTGACATAAACATAAATATATATATAAAACAACAATAACAATGCGGCTGCTAGCCAGCTAACGGGAGCTAGCCAGTATGTCGGCGAGCCTCAAACGGGCGATACATGAACGCGATTCTTCAAGTATTTTATGAACCTCGAAGGAGTCTCGGAGCAGACTTACGTTATTTAAATAGGACTCTTATTGGCTTTACAATGGGATAGAATATCTCTCCGGCATTAAATCCAGTGTCTTCCACTGCCAACGATTCTTGACCTTTCTTCCCAGCAGCCTCTGCGCTGAGTCAAGAGTGGCAATTACGTCACTGTAATGTTTGATAAAAGCTGTTGAAACAAAGTTGAGCCAATAACTAGGTCAAACTGTTCATATCTGCAGTCTAAATTTTGATATTAAGCTTAGTTAATTCAGTATACTAAGAATACTAATAGAAATATCATTCATTATCGTCTTTATACGTGGACAAAAATATTTAATACACCCCTTCAGTCTCATCGCCGAAATAGCTCAGTTGGGAGAGCGTTAGACTGAAGATCTAAAGGTCCCTGGTTCGATCCCGGGTTTCGGCATTTTGGAGGCGCTCGAGGAGTAGCGAGGCATGTTTCGTTTACTGTCTGATGGTCAAAAAGCATGCAATGTGTAATTTAAGACTTGAGTAGCTTTCGTTCTGAACCGAAAATGTTAATAGCCCCTACTCGGCAGCAATAAGACCAAGGTCACTGTTGATGCCATAAATTAAACGATGGAGATCAGCATTTCAAGCTAAAAAGACCAAGCTTACACTATCTCCTATCAGTTAAATGAAGGTTTCAAAGATGGAGATCGGCATTTCAAGGTCACACATGACTTTAAGGCCTTGCTCACACAGACGAACCAAGTCTGAATTTTGACCTATTCAGATTGTATCCAGATGAATTTGAGACCGCCTTAAAAATCCAAAAACCACATTAAATCAGATGTTAGCATAACTGATGCAAACCACATTTGGACGTTTTCATCCACATTTGGGTGTAGTTTGAAAACTGATTTGAAACAGATGTGTCTCAGTCCGAATCCCCGGGACCTTTCAGCACTTCTTTTGCACCATTTTCAGCTTGTTTTTCTGCCTACAACATCATCATTATAGATCAGGTTGCTCGGTCCACCTCTGCTTCTCCTGCAGGTTGCATTCATTGTATCTGTAGGACAATGGTCAGATGGGTTTTATATTTACAGATTATCTGTATGGATAATTACTAGCCGCTGGTCTTTGTGGTTCTGGGTTATTGTCGATTGTGCTCTGCAGACTGGGACAGCTCAGGAGGGTGACGATGATGATGACGATGTTGACGACGATGATGATGTGCTGACTGTCTAACGTGATCAGCGGGGGGGGGGGGGGGGGGGGGGCAGGCAGACGCCTCTGACCCACATTCCAGCTCCGTCCTACATTCCTAAACATCCATCCGGGATGTGTGGACTGATTCACACATGATCTCCTGGATGGAGGTCTTTCGTTTGATCCCCAAGTCACGTGCTCCCCCAGAATCTGATCAAGGTTATATTCTTTGCAGAAAAACTGATATCGTAGAACTGCGGGATTGGGGTTAAATGATGGCACAAATGAAACTACCGTAGGCGCTGTCTGTCACTGGGGGCGTGGCGCTTTACGTCACTGCTGGAGGGTTACCATCGAAGATGGTGTGTAAGACGATGTCTCCCTCTACTAAATGTTTCAACAACAAGTCGTCCGCTTGAAGTTTTGTTTTGTTTTGTTTTGCAAAATCAGTCATTGTTTTCATCTGAAGTAAAATAGTAAAAACGTAAGTAAAGTAGTAAAATTATGGAAGCGCGATGCAGCAAGTAAAAAATAGCTATGATTGAAACACATTCCCACACTCCCACGGAGACGTTTTTGTTCTGTTGACTAGTTTCAAATGTGTGAAATAAACCTTGACTATGTTGGACAAATCTTCAAATCTTTTAAACCGACAATTTGCAGAGTACTGCACTAATGTAACACGATTAGAAATTAAATAATTTTGACAACTGGGACAGAGAGGAAAGACTGCAGTTCTCACAAGGCAGTTGCCCATCAAATTGAAACTGTTGAAGCTAAACAAATATTATTTAAAATGACACTGTTAAAATAGATGCTATCAGCTGTGGTGATGAATGGAGCCTGGGAGTCATAGTGTCCCATCCAGCCAGTTTTGGAGACATGAACCCTGAAGCTGGAAAGAATCCCAGTTCTTCTCCAACAGTTTGTTTACAACATTTCGACCCAACGTGTTCCCAGGGCCACTTTCCTGGAGCAACCAACGGAATTCTGCCCTCAGTATTAAAATCGGCTGCTTATTTCCTTTGAGAGGTTTTCTTCCGGGTAGTCAGAGTGAGACCTCCGTACGGTGCTGCCCCGCCACTCCGGTTGTATAACGACGGCTGGAATTTTCGATCAGGGCTCCGTCCCCGCCCTGCTGTCTTTAAATACCCACTCCTCGGCGGTACACGGGGAACTAACAGAGATGTGCTAATACTTTGGAGTATTTTACTTTACATTATACATAAAGCGTTTGGTCTTTGTTTGACGTCTGACATGGAGCTGGACAGGCGGCTCTTACTGGCCCACTGTGCCGTTCACGCCCTCTCCATCGCGGCGGGTTTGCTGGTGGTCGTGCCGATGGCTCTCAACGGCTCCGCTTTCAAAGGCCGCTGCGCACTCTTCTCCACCGGCTACTGGAGGACCGAGAGCCGGGCCGAGCTGAACGGACAGTCAGGGGACGTCGCCCACCTCGTGGTCCAGCAGTGGGGCCCGCCGGCAGCCTGCCAGTTCGCTACATTCGTGGGCATTTTTACTGTCCTGTACGGGGCGGCGCAGGGCTGGAGGTGTCTGTTCTACCTGCACGGACGGCATGACGAGTGAGGACACACACACACACACACACACACACACACACACACACACACACACACACACACACACACACACACATACGAACAACAAAAACAGCTACTTTACAGTGTACATAAATCTTCTTTTTACCAGTAACTGCTTAAAATCTTTTGCCCTCTAACGTGTTGGTCAGTGTGTTTTGATATATTTGCTTTAGATAATGTATGCTGCAGTTCCACATAGACTTTATAACCAGCAAGGTGTCTCACAGTAGACAGACATTTAAAATGAGCTCAAAATTCAAATAACAGATTTGAATTTCACTGTTAAAGCCGCAGGAACAAACAGTTGTTTTCTCTATGATATGTAAATGATAATTGTGAAAAAAAATCCTCATGTAATTTCACAGTAATAAATTGGAATACCAGTACAACCATTTTTATCTGCAGAGTATGTCCTTAATGAATTGTTTCGTTAAATAAATAAATAGAAGAACATTTGAAAAGTGCTTGTCAGGATTCCCTACAGCCCAACTGATGTGTTCAAAGAATTCTTTCTGTCAAAATGGCCCAAAACAGCAGTAAATTCCTTTATTGAGGGACAATAAAGACGATTAAATCGGTTATCATAATATTTTTGTGATCATTCCTCTGACAATCAACTAATCAGTGACTTGTTGCAGCTTCAATGTAATAATAATAATAATAATATACACAGGCGCTAAATACAAATGTTGACATTCTATTTTTGTGCCAGTGCTGCAGTAATTATATACAGCATTGTTTTATACATCAAACTGATTCAGTACTTTTGAGGAAAATAAAAAATAATTTCACAATGCTTAAAGGGAATTCTTCATTTCTTTATTACATAAAGACATTTAGTTCCCTCACATTTCTTCAGTCGAGAGCAGTAGAACTTCACATCTGAGAGAATCTGATCAATTTTGGATGGAGAAAAAAAAAAAAACAAGATACTGCCAAAATGTTTTGATGTGATTAAAATGCATGTTTGTGTCCTTACACACTCAACATTTGGCTGTAACGTGTGTTTCTGCTTAGCACCCTGTTTTCATCCTTCCTGACGGTCCTGCTGAGTGTGTGTGTGCTCTTCCTGTCCGGAGGTGCCAGTGTTCTGTTGTCTCTGGGTCTGGTCTCCTGGTGTGACACCGTGACTGATGACAACACACGGCAGTACAGGTGGGCACGTGATGCTAAACCTCATATGTTATAATGTCTTACTGCTGGATCGTCCAACACAATGTGCCTGTAATTAACTGATATTTCAAGGATAATATGCTCATTAAAAACCTGGGGAAATTTTGGGAATTTGAAAATGTCAATTTCATAGAAAATGTTTATGAAAATTGAATGAAGCCACAAAACTTTGGAAAAGTCATTGAAATTTACCTTTGTGGTTCAACCACGATTGACTTAGCAAAACCTAGGGTTCATATTGCTTTACTTTAGTAGCGGTTGTTATTGCATTTGTTGTGTTTCTCATTAAGTTTAGTTTGATATATGCTGGTCAAGATCCATATGGATCTCTGCTTATTTTTTTGTGTAAACAGACATTTCAGAGAATGTGTATTCATTTTTTTTTTTTACTCAAAAACCGTGATGAGGTCATGGAAATGTATTTGTTAAAGTGTGTAGTGAAGTGTGTATGAGCCCTGATATTTGTTGACGTCCAGCTGTGCTGAGTCCCAGTCCGTTCCTCTCTACCTGGATGTGGACACCTCGTCTTTCTACACAGAGCTCAGTCTGGCACAGGTAGGAGCTCCTAGCTACACATGACAATGAGTGTATCATATATAGATTGTCTTCACACTTGGTGTCTCTGTTCAGGTGTCTCTGTGGTGTGTAACAGCTCTGTGGCTCACCCAATCCATCCTGGCCTTCCTGCGGCTTTACCACTCACACAGCCAGCACATCAGCAGGCCGTGTCTCCCCCGGGAGAAGGAGCTGCTGCTCAGGCACAGTCCATCTGAAGGCTCGCCCTCACCTCCACATCCCCCAGCAACACCCACCATCTTTGTCTAACACCCCGACACAAATGTTGGTACGTCTCATAAATGATAAACCTCAGGTGAGGTCTGAGCAGGGCGGATATCAGGTCACATAGTGACCACATAGGCCCAGTTTGTGCCTTCTTTATTTTTACATTTGCATCACTGAGCAAAGAATAGCTGTTTTATTTGAAGACTCTTTTAACAGAGTGGGTTAAGAGTCTTGAGGGACGCAAAGATATCTCAAGCCTCAGGAACCTCTTTTTTTTAAAAAAAAGGTTCCTTCTGTTACTCCGATGTAATTGTGAGACTCAAAGGGCACAAACTGGAGCTAAAACAACTTTTCCTTTACAAAAAAGGGATTTCCAGGAAAAGAAGCTACTAACAACCACCAGAACTATTACAGCAGAATTAACCACTGATCTAATAACAG
This sequence comes from Aulostomus chinensis, assembly GCF_037954235.1. NCBI lineage: Eukaryota > Metazoa > Chordata > Actinopteri > Syngnathiformes > Aulostomidae > Aulostomus > Aulostomus chinensis. The sequence goes on along the minus strand of NC_141332.1, from coordinate 18,024,085 downwards.
TGTTATTCTGAATCCTCATTTCACACAACTGTTTTAATTTATACATTAATCTGAATTTACTCCACTGACGATGCAGCTACACAGTGTTCCTGCTGTGTGCCTGCAGTATACTGAAGCATGTGTGTTTACAGTTGCGCTGGACATGTTGCCCGCGTCAGGGAGGACACATTTTGTCGACTTCTGAGTGTGATGTTCAGATGTTGTACTGAGGCGCTTTTATTGTGAAGCATGTGGTAAGACTGGGACTGAGCCACCGTGTTTGTGAAACAGGCTCACTGTGTGAGCATGACCCGAATGTTCTGTTATGTAACGGGAAAAAATGGCTTCCACCTTTCTCTCTCTTGTTGTGACGATTTTCATGATGCTGCTGGTGTGGACACAGCTGCTCTGAGGGCATTTATGAAACAGTCAAATCCTCTCCAATGATGGGAGTCTAGAGGTTTATCCCTTTAACCAGGATAACCATAGATGGAGTTTCTAGGATCTCTGATAGTACACACACTGAGAGGTTTGTGTGGAGCCCTGATGGATCTGTGGAAATGACAGAATTGATATTTCTAAACTTTCCTGTTTGACCCAAGCAGCTGTAATGACACACTGGCAGTGGAGCAAGAAATCTGAAGTAAAGAGAGATGAGATGGCAACATTGTTACTTGAAATGAATTGTAATTTATGAAAACTTCTGTATCATAACCAACTATGTTTTTGCTTGTTGTTGTTCATTCATATTCCTGTTTTTGCGTTTGTCTTGTCAAATAAAACCATTGTGAAAGAAACGTTGATAAACCCTCCGACGCTTCGGTGGTGTGTAAATGAGGTTAATCACAGGATAGGACTCATTCTCTACTCTGTGGTTTTCACTGTTGATCTCTCTTGCCTATGAAATTATTTTTTTCACATTCCATCTTTTTCCCGATATACACTTAGGATCTCCAATATTTAATGGCCAAAGCCCACTAAACACAAGAGGTGGACAACGTGGTTCACAAGTACATGTTTGCAAAATAGTTTCCTTTTCAGAGTCATTAAAATGTACTTGCGTGAAAGACATTCAACTTTGACCTCACTAATAGCAAGTAAAGTAAAAGTAGATTTAGCAGCCATGTTTGACTAAATTATCAATTTGGAGAAAAAAAAGTTTGTGTTTTATTGTATATTTTCATATTTTTAAACTTGTTTTCATATTTATGTGGTTACAGAAGCATATTTCTGTCACGCCATAGAAATAAACATTGATCTGAATCAGGTTTTTACCTAAGTTTATCTGTATAACAAGAAAAGTCTCAAGTCATAATTTGATATTTTTTATGCAATAAAATATTTTCACTTAATTTCAACATATACACTTATAACGTTGTGACGTGAAACTTTTATTGTTATAGCAATAAATTTATGTTAAAACGTGACATTGATCTATTTTTATTTCTCCTGCTTGTCAACAATCCGCCTCTGTAGGTCAGTATTCTGGACTGACTGGAGGTTTCAGTGACAGCTACTGCCGCTAGGTGGCAGTACCTTCTCTACAACTGTCAAACCTGCCAGGACCAGAAGGACGAGGAAGTCCAGGAGGAATCCTGAGCCAATCACAGCCCAGGGCTCCATATTGAACCGTTGTTTTCAATACGAAGACAGACAGCACTGTATCAGCAGTTTAGGTTTTTTTGATGTTTTTTAACTAAAGACGTCATCTAAAGTACTCAACAAACGAAACCGAGTCTATACTCACGCGGTAGCGATGAAGTTAGCGGATATCAAGAAGTTAAAAGTGGCTGAATTACGGTCCAGACTTAAAGAAGTTGGTTTGGACACCGGAGGACTGAAGGGTGAGCTGGTGGGAAGGCTCTGGTCTGTACTGGAGTCCGGCCAGTTTCTAAAAGAAGGTACAGATGAGGAGACACATGTACCACTAGCGGAGACTTTGGAGGTCTGGGCCTCTTCCGCCACGTCCTCTTCACCGGCGACTTGTGTTACTGCGTCGTGTGAAGTAGACCGCCGGACCAGAGAGTATTCTGACTCCGCCACTCAGACCGAGGATGATGGATCTCTGCAGACACTCCAACCCGGGTCGGTGTCAGGGTGTGTGAGAGTGTGCCAGGTCGAGGGGATTGAGTTTGCAGCTGCACACCATCCTGGAGAAGACCGAGGGAGAGCTTTCTACGAGTTCAAAGAAGAGATACGATATAAAAGGTAGTGATAGGTAGATAACTGCTGCAGAGTAGCTGCACAGATGGAGCTTCAGGCTTTGTGAGGAAAATACACCAACAAAAATTAATCCCAGAGGTGTTTCAGGTGGGCAACATGTTTTTTTTCCCTACCAGAGCCAAATCACCGCAACCTCCACTGGAGTGGGAGGAGGCAGGCAAGGAAGAGGAGGACAGAGTAACACTAGATCCCTGTGAGTCTTTGAATAACAAACAGAAACATCAGATGATTTCGGGTGCATTTTATTGTAACAACACTTATTTTCTCAAGAGATGGTCCCTGTGGCAGAAGTCAGAGCAGATAAACATGTCCTTGTTTGCTCAGATTGCAGCCACCTCCACTTTGAGGTGGGTCCAGGTGGAGCCTGTGGTCAGCCACGGTTCTGGGACAGGTTCCCTTTCCTGTGGTCGGGCTGCAGGCTCACCCATGGGGTGATGCAGGGCCAGGTGGGCTTTGAGGTGAGGCTGGAGAGGAAGTTGTTGAGTACTCAGATGGAACATAAAGATGACATGTCCTATGGGATGCGAATAGGGTGGTCAGTGGTGAACACCTCTCTACTGCTGGGTAAGAGAAACAAAAGAATTAAATGATGACTGTTTGACATCAAACAACATTCAAACCTGCATTTCTCTCCCTCTGCCGTCAGGTCAGGATGAATTCTCATTTTCTTATGATGGATGTGGTAAAAAATTGTCCGGGGGAAAGGAAGAGGAGTTTGGAGAACCGTTTTCAGAAGGCGATATCATTGGTTGTTATGCTGTGAGTGGCTTTTTTTGGCAGGGTGGGGATCTTTTTGTTGCAAGCAGTTCTGAACAGTATTGTCACTCATCTCATCTGTGCTGTGTCACACACCCACAGTCTTTCTCTGCAGATGATGCTGTCCAAATCTTCTTCCACAAAAATGGTCGATTCATGGGTGTTGCCTTCTCTCTGGGCTCTTCGGTACTGCAGGGTCGTGCTCTGTACCCTCATGTCCTCTGTAAGAGCTGTTCAGTTCGGTTTCTCTTGGACCCTACAGTTCCTCCCTGGTACCCCAGTCCACCAGGGTTCACACCGCTGGCGGCGCTCCCTGCTGGGCAGCGGGTATGCAGCACATCACCCCCATACTCCAGATCACAGTGTGAGGTGAGATTTTATCTGAGACAGTTTCCTGTTGCTAGAAAAAACACAAAACAAGCAAAGTGCCACAGGAAGAAACCAAATGCCACGTGATCTTTCTCTAGATGGTGTTGATGGTGGGTCTGCCTGGTTCTGGGAAGAGCCACTGGGCCAGAACTCACCTGCTGCAGCACCCTGAGAAACACTACCAACTGTTGGGCACAGAGGAGCTGCTTGCATATATGCTTGTTAGTAGAAACTTCACCTTCACCTGCAAGATGGCTGATTGACATGTTTGTCCTGGTCAGTTGAGTGAAGTTGTTGCGTGTTTATTCAGAGTGGTGGACAGTCGGACATCAGGCTGCGGCAGGCCACTCAGTGTCTAACAGAGTTAATCAAGAGAGCTGCTTATACGCCGGGAAACTACATCCTCAACCAGGTAACGTTTCACCTTAAAACACATATTGATTTAACTCTGAAAAGCCTTTTTAGGGTCATTAGTGTTCAATAAATAAATACTACCTATTTTAGACAGTGTTAGAAGGGGGACTGATGTTATAATATATAATTTTTCAAATATGTCATCGTGAATATTTGTCACAGTAGTTATGGTGGGCAAGATTACTCATTAAAGGCCCTCCCACTGTTGCAGTGGCAGTGTTTGCATGACCAAAAAAAAAAAACAACAACAAAAATTCATATCAACTTAATTATAATTGACTGCGTAATGAATTAAGAACTGTGTGATAACCTCTCTTCTCTCATGTCTCTCCAGTGTAACACCCTGGTCTCTGCACAGCGCTACAAGCTGCAGCTCTTCGCTGGTTTCAGGCGTCGGGTGGTGGTGGTTTTCCCCTCAGCTACAGAGTGGAAAAAACGACTGTCTGAGCATCAGACACGACAGGGGGAACAGATCCCTGAGACTGCCCTGCTCAAACTCCAAGGTCTGACTCTTGCACATTCATTGGAATGAAAATTAACACAAAGAGGAGGTCTCCATCAGTGTATGCAAAGCTGCAGCAGACACTTTGAGCGGTGAACACATTATCATCTTTGTTCTGGAGTTCTTTTTGACTCTCCAAATGAAGGTTGATTCACAATTCAAGTAATTTTTGGCTGAAAAAAGAAACAATTTGGCAGCAGTTTGGAGGTCATGACCAAAGGCAAGAGGTTCATGCCTGAAGGCTCTCGTAATGCTGACACGAATGTGGCCGTGTGAGCATCACAAGTAAATAATGTCCTCTTCCCCTCTGTCTCCAGTGAGCTGCTGTCTTCCAGAGCAGCAGAGTGGCCTCTTGGAGGAGCTGCATTATGTGGAGCTACCTGAAGAGGAGGCACAGATGCTCCTGCAGGAGTACAAAGATGAGGCACGTAAACTGCTACCTCCCATTCCCAAACAAGAGAAGAAGAAGAAGAAACCCCGACTCCAGAGGAAAAGACCCCACCCACCTGGCCCTCCCCCTGCCCAGTGGACCCACTGGGGTTGGCCAAATGGTCAGCATGAGAACAGGTCATTTTGAGAGACTTTGACATTTAAGATGGTAGTTGATATTTTGTTGTTGTTGTTGTTTTTGAAGGGTGGAATGATGAGAGGCCCTACATGCAGAGCTGGAGCCAGCAGCCAAGATATGTGAGTGACAAACAACAAATAAAATGAATTGAACTTAAGACATCGAACAACATCACACTCTGACTTTATATTATTTACATTTCAGTGGAATGTGGCTTATCAGGACCAAAGCCTCTCCTACGACAGCAGTGACTTTGGATACAGCAGTTATGTGGGTTACTAGCAAGATGACACACACCACCAATCTTCCAGCAGTAACATGGAAACAATCCTTACTTCATTTGGAGCCGAAGGGAAGCACAGGGAACATTGCACCCAGAGATAATCAGTGTTGTCATGTTGAATGACCAGAAATGGTCCTTTTGTTTTTGTTTTTTTAGAATTTTTATTCAAAAGTATTTTAAATCTAAAATTTGTTTTTTAAAAGTACAGCCTAAAGGATAAAAGTACATTTTGCACAACTTGAAGACCCAATAAGAATTTACAGTCAAAAAGTAATAAAGCTCTTCAAAGCAACAGTTTGTGTTCCCTTGGATATTTGGTCGTCTGATCGTCAGATCAGTTTCTCGGGTCTCAGTCCAGCTTCACGGTCTGGAAAAGCAACACGCCTCCTTTGGCTGAAGGACACAGCTCCGACCACAGAGGGCTGCTCATGTCCAGCTGCATCATCTCCTTTAAATAGCCCAAAAAATAAATATGCAGGTTTCAAATATTTCATTTGCAATTTGATATTTTTAGATTTGTCATTCAGAGTGCTGTCCACTTCTCCTGCAACATTCCAAACAGCACCGCTCGCTCCGGTGTTTACATGTAGACATTTAGACCTCCATCATGTTTCTTACCGTTCTGCTGATGAAAATGATATCTGTTGACTCATGGGCCTCCGGTCCTCCTTTCCAGTACAACTTTCTTACTTCATCGGATGTCAGGGAGCAACTGAGGACACACAACAGATGTGTCATCTCTCTGCACACAAATATCTTGCACGTATTATTTCAGAACACAGTGGTCTTTATCCATCTAGATCGTTTTGGTTGGAGTTGTAGAAATTTGGAGATCTCTGCTGTAGAAATATGTTGAAAATAAGCTGATGAGATCTAGCATGTGCTCAGAACAACAATGACTCTTCCATGGAAGAGTATTAGGGCCAGCCAAAAGAGAAATAAGATATTTTAAGTTATACTCAGAGTGTTGAGAATACAGTTAAAATGTCCATGCTGACGCTAGCTGTCCTGAGCATCCTCACCAGGCGGTGGCGCTGCTGGGTTTCTTTGAGTCTCCGTGCTAAGAATGTGGGGGCAGGGATCAATTCTGAGGTATTCAGATGATTGTAGGCCAACCTGTTCTACCAGATGGCCTCTGATATCGAGGGGCTGGGAAACAGGACTGTTGAGCTCTTCTATTACCTTGCAATTGTTCTGCGTTACAAAGCAAAAAAAAAAAAAAAAAAAAATGGAATGTCATAGAAGAACCTTAATAAAAACACATTTATATGTTAAAGCTTAAACATTACTTATTTTAGAAGGAAATTGGAATCTGAGGACCATATAGAATTTAGCATATTTTTTGCTCCCAACGGCTCACTATTTGGTTTCAGTTTTGGCTTCCAAGGGAAAAACTTTGAGTACTGCTGGTCTAAAGAGAAGGAAAGGGTTTATCAAAGTAGTACCATGACTGTAGATGGTTACACACTATTCTTGCATACTTGTGCATATTAGTCCCTGTTTTTTTTTTGTTTTTTGGGGGGACTAAAGGGGTGCTGGTGAATTCCTTCAGCTGATTTGGGACACACCCAGAGTAATAAGGCAGTGAATCAGCTTGGATAAGAAGATCCACTTAAGCTGTGTGGAGCCTTGAGGGCCAGAGGCTTTGTTTGCAATGAGAAGAGCACATGTGTAGAGTGTGTTTGAACGAAGGGAGGAGTAGGTACCTCACGTAGAACTCCGCGCTTGGCCTGCCTGCGCTGGTGTGATTCAGAGCAACACCCATCAGGATTGGCTCCCCCAGGAAACTGAGAGGAACATTCACCTGGAGACAAACGGTTTTCACATTTAAGTTGACAGAAATGTCAAAAATTAGGTAAACACCACAGACATCAGAGAAGAAGTTGAATCAGCTGATCTGAACCACCTGGAAGCTTTTAACTGCAGTTAGAGTTTGTCATGATGATGCTAACTGCTCAGTTTCTACTGAATTGAGATGAGGCTTCATCTCAGGGACGCCTCTAAAACTGAAAAAGATCTCAGTTTCTATACTGTGAGACAGTAGACCACTGAATGGAGTGATATTAATCACCTGGTTGGGATGTCAGGAATACAGAAAGTAAAAAGAAATTAGTTTCCCTCTTGAAAATCCTCAGGTCATTGAAGTCTGTAGGGCAGTTGGAGTTTTGTCCTGCCAGAACCTCAGAAATGGGTCTGCCAGTGAAGCGTCTCTACAGGTGAGCTGAAGGAAGACTCACCTCGTCTCTAATCTCAGCACACACAGATGAGAAGAGTTCAGAGATGACAGCATCCGACCGCTGCTGCAGCAGGGCCACGCTGATCTGCTCCTCCTGCACAACCTGACCCAGACGCTCACACACCACCTGTGGAGGGAAGTCACGGTGAATGACACATCAACATTCGCATGACAAATACTTTCCTCTGTCCTCACCTTTGGCTCTGGGTGTCCCCCAGGGATGTCAAGCAACCCGCCTGCCTCTGCCACCTTCTGGCTTCTTCTGATCAACACCATCTGACCGTCCTTGGTACACATGATGGCGCCCACACCCAGAGGCTGAGCAAGCAGCGCAACAGAGTTGCTGAACTCTACCTCTCCACGCTGACGAAGCTCTGAGACTCTGCAGGACCAGTTGGTCCCCAGGTAGTCCTTGTAGCAGGTGAGGCCGACCCTCAGAGTGAGGATGAGTCTGGCCTCCTCTTCATCAGGCTGTGAAGAATGCTCTGCTGTACAGGTGGAGGGCGTGTGTCCCAGGATGCTGTCCTTTGTTGGGTTTTCACACCTTTTTGTGAGGTCGAAACTGTTCAGAGCAGCATCCTGAAGACGGATCTCCTCTCCAGTGTGTTCCCAGTGTGACCTGCTGTCCTGGTCCTCCACACAGCAGGATGAAGGAGTGCAAGGTGGGAGTTTAGAAGAGCCAGCAGGTGCCGAGGGACGAGTAGGGGAGGCCAAGTGGAAGGAGTGCAGCCTGAATTTGGCTCCGTTGAAAAGCCACGGTTCTTTAGACACCCGCTCTGTCCACACCTCCTCGATGTGGCGTTCAAGAGCCGTATCAGTCTGCCTGTTGTAGCTGGGAGGAGGAAGTGACAAGCATTTACATTTCCCTCATGTCAAATTACACTTCATGAATAGAGAGATAAAAGTGTCACTATGATCAGAGTGATTATTGAGTGACTTCCCTGTAATGTTATTATGGTGAGTAATGTACCTTTCAGAGAGTTCCACCTGTACTTGAGACTGGGACAGCCCTCGCCAGGCACCACAGTGCAGCAGCAGAGACACTTCAGGGTCCATCACCTCCAAAGATAAGAGGTTTTCTCTACAGAGATGCAACACTGTGTTACTTCTGTGGTTTCCTTTTAAAAATGAATCATCAGATCAGGTATAAAATGCTGTCTTTTAGAGACATTTAAATGCAGTAAATGAATGTCCTGTGAGAGTGGAATTAAGACTGCACATAGACTGACAAACAGAGAATATTTATCCAAATGTCACATCCTGTAACGGGTATTTTGTGCAGGTTATATGATGTGGGCACCGCCTACTTTGCCCTATAGGGTTTACACACTTGATCAATGGAATTTTTTTTCAGATAGTTCTGCTTGTTAACCCAGAGGGCAGTTCCAGAAAGAGGGGCTCTTCACCTCCTCAGTCTCTCCTCCTCCTAAAGGAACCACGCACACTGGCTCGATTCCACAGCGATGCAGAACTACTGATGAAATCCTGAATGAATATTAGTTTGAAAGTTACTGCCTTTAAGCCAACCAGACCTCATCATATGAAAACTGAGCCAATGGAAGTTATCAGCTAAAACATTCTTATTCATCCACTTTATCACCTGCAGAGGAAATGGCGTGGAATACGATGAACGAATGGACAACTAATGAAATGCTTACCGTGGTAACTCAGAGGCAACTTTTTAAAGAGCTTACAAATATTTCCTCGTAGTTGCGAATGAATTAATAGGTTCACAATAGGGAAGGCAGAGGCAGGTGTTACGTCAAATTCTGTTTCCACGTTTATATGTGGTCCTCTCCTGTTACCTTTCCCACCTCCCAGGTATATAACCATATAACACAAACGGACGACTTTTTCATTCATTTTTCTTGGCTGTGTTTCACTTTACATCCCAAAGAATATACATTTACCGTGAGGTTTGGTGAAACCAACTCGCAGGATTCATTTCGGAGAGCTGTCAGTTTAGTGTCAATACCAAAATAACTCCGGCTATTTTCTCACAACATATACGGCCATAACCTGGACATTTTTCATTTGTTAGTTCTGGTAATTAAAAGTTTCAATAACTTACCTCTCTGACGTGTCTACAATTTGTTGTTGGTTTACTTCCTCTCTTCAACCGAATGGCAGAATATGTGTTAATTACCGCCACTCAGTGACCAAGAATAGGAACTGCAGGCTCCGGATGACGTGTGCTGCCGCATCAAAAATAATTAGGGCCTGACCCCGGAGGTCCTCAGGGGCGAAGACCCTATTATTTCAGTTACTGTCTTAAGGAGTAACAAACAACTTATAAAGTTATATTTGCCCTGTATTTATCTTGGTGCCATCAGTTGTTATTTCTGAATAAAGCAATACAATTTAATAAGAAACTAAGAAATTAGGTAAGTTAAAATTTCATTTATTGAAATGCTCTAAAATTACGATGCTTTATCATGAAATTATGCACAGAAAGAGAAAATGTTTTAGCAGTACACAAACAGACAGTATCTATCTTCGGTTCAAATGTATACTGATGGATATAGATATAGATATAGATATAAATATAGATGTAGATATAGATATAGATATAGATATAGATATAGATATAGATATAGATATATCAATTCAGTTCTGCAGGAGATTCCGGCCACCACACGGTTAATATTCGGGAACCAAACACACGAAGGGGCGTATTTGTGTTGTGTCAATTGACCAAAACTCAAGCAGCGTTTGGTCGTAATAAAAAACAAAATAAAGCCAAAATAAATTCATATTTCACATAAGACCGATGTCATAGATGAAACTTAAAAGAATCTCATTCACCTTAACATAAACGAGAATATATTAATATTATTAGAAGTTTTGACAGTCAGCTGCTTTTAATTGTACAATTCAGCAAACGTCCTGCGCTTTATTTTGAACGCTAAGTTCCGGTTTTACTGTAGCCTAGCTTCCTTAGCTTTATGCAACCACTATGCCAATACAGCACTGTTATGAAACCGAGTCCTCCTGGTATGTTACTTTTCTGCTCTCAGATAATGGCTTTACATCCATGTATACATATTTTTAAAGTCGAATCATTGTTACATGGTTGCTCTTCGTCATGAATGCACTTTCGCTACCCAGATTAGCTCGTCCATAGCATTTATTTGCAGCACAGAGGCATTCAAAGCTAACCGAGGCTAGTTTAGCGTCGCTGCAAAGGTGGCAGAACAAACTGTCCTTCCACAAAACTCTACTGGTAGAACTGTGTTTCTTCGTTAATTTTATGGTATTCTTGGCTCACGAACCCACCAGTAGGTGCTACTGGTGCAGTTATTCTTGAAATGCGCGATTAATAAATTGTGCATTTTTAAAAGTAATATGTTGTGCACAGGTCCTCCAGCTACTGAGATCAAACTAGCTTTCCGGTTTCTGGGTGTTTGTTCAAAAAAAAAAAATCATTTCAAGGAGTTAATTTGAAAGCCTTTTGTCCCCCCCCCCCCCCCTAAATGTTTCTCTCACCCTTTGTTGTGGTCCCCGGTAGAGTCACATGTCATCACATGAGGGGGCTGTTGCTGACATCATCAGTTTCAATGGAAACAAACTGAAAGGTAAAGACAGAAAAATGGTCACCTGTTATTTTAAGCACTTCCTCCATTGTGTGTTGTTGTATTGAATCATTGTTCTGGCTGGCACAACCAACAAAACAAACTACTGGTCTTCGGATCTTGTAGTTATGATTAGATGATATATTTTTGGTCTATTACCTGCTTCCCCCTCACTAAACTACTTTACACCAGTACTACATTTAACATTTGTTGTCTGTGTGACACTACAGTCATCACCCATCATGCAGCTGGAGGGTCAGCTGCGCCTCTGTCAGAACTGTCTTTGGGGCTGCAAGTACGGACTGCGTCTGCTCTCCCAGAACGTAGCTAACAGGTACACTTTCACTGGAACTTGTTTGATTGACAGGAGATTTAAATATTTTTGCTAGGTCATTTTAATTCATTCAATCTCTATAACAAACATCAGCTTGTAATAGTGATTTTCCCGTGTTTTACTGCTATTTTCTGGTTGTATCACTCCCTTCAGAAAAGCTGTGAACTATTACGACCTCCTTGGAGTCAAATCTGATGCCTCCTCAGAGGACATTAAAAATGCCTTTTTCAACAAATCTAAGAAGGTAGGTTTCTTGCATCTCTGTGACTTATAGGTTTATATCACATTTCGCCACATGAGGGCAGCCTTATACAGTTTAGTTTCTCCTCCTCACAGTGGGCTTTTTGATTGTTTTCATGTTGCAGCCAGCAGTGTAAATAAAGACAGGCAGGAATCTAAACCTTGATGTCGTGGCGTGATTGAATGGTGACACATCTCGCCCTTCAGGCAGGAGTTATGCCTGAGCTCACACAATTCAGAGAAATAAACTACAGTCCAGCAATAATAAAGACAATTTTGCATACATGCACGCCGTCAAGATCATTCCCTCACTGCCGTGGTGGATTGGTTTGATGTGTGTCCTTAATAATTACTCTAATTATGGCAGCTGCACCCAGACAGTGACCCATCTAACCCAGAGCTACACAACCAGTTTGTGGAGCTGAACGAGGCGTACCGTGTGCTGAGCAAAGAGCCAAGCAGGAAGGAGTATGACACCAAGATCAGACACCCCTACGGCGGTGGCAGGGGCCAGGTCTTCAGAGCTGCATCCAGCTTCAACGCCCACAGAACAAGGTGACACTAAGACACTGTGAGCTTGTTATGGGTCCTGCGTAACCAGGCCATCCTCCACTGTCTGACTCTGTGATTTAGTTGGAAATCACTGACGCAACTGTGGTCTAAACCTGAAAATGTCTGATGTGGTCTGCTTGCAGTTTTATTTTTGTGAGGACTATGATGCTATTACACAAAAGTGTGTCTCACATAGTCTTAAATATTCTGATGTATCCTGAAGATGAACGTCGTGGGAATCGGTCTCCAGCTGTAGGACTGTCATGATAGCAAAATTTCCTGGTCAATAAATTGTCCCTGAAATTAATGCCATTGATTTTATCTGCAAACACGAAGTGAATCAGACTGAAACAGACTGATTCAGCTCAGTTTGATCAGCCATCAGACACAGATTTATTACCATATCATTATTCTAGTACAATCCCAGCTGATTCCATATCAATTCTTCACCTCTTCCACTGCTTCACCACCAGTGCCGAGGCCCAGGAAACCATACGATACTGGGAGCAGGTGCATCAGTCTTACACTCAGGAGATGTCAGCAGAGGCACAGCAGGAGAGGAGGAAGAACAACTTCCGCCTGTTGGGCTACTGCTTGTTTGCTATGCTGCTCAGTATCGGAGCTCACGTCCTCTTTTTCAGGTAAAGACATAGCAGCCGATACCGTGGGTGAATAAAGTTGAACATTCACCCTTCAAGCCCACACTTACTACATTTTGTTCATTTTACTATTTTGTCAATGAATGAAGAGCCCTTGGGCGTTTGAAGCTTAAAGTGATACTTCACCCAAAAAGTCTAGTTTTTTTCACAGTTGCGTCACATCTCTGAGTGCCGCACTGGAAATGTTGCGTTTGTTTCAGGCTCAACTCAAAGTATTTGTAGAGTAATGAGCACAAAGAAGATGTGGTGTGATGTGCTTGAGAGTTTCCTAATGAATGTTTTTGGACAGTTTTGCTAATGCTAGTAGTTGGTGACCATGGGGGGGGGAGGTGTTAGCCTCAGGGTAAACATACATGGCTGGCTCTTTCTACATGCTGGTGTCACAAAAAAGTAATGCAGGAGATGATACGTCTTCACGAGCTCAACACAACTGTTTGTGAGTACTTGAAAGGCAAAATACATTCTTTTGAGTGAGGTGTCACTTTAAGTTACCTGAGAAAAAAAAGGAAATTGTTTGAAGCATTTGCTCCTTTGGCCTGAAAGGTGAACACTGATGACAACATATTGTGCGTTTTTAGGGAACTTTTGTAAAATGAGGCAACGGTGTAACTGTTCCCAATGCAGTAGATGCAGTCTTGAGAGGAACCCTGATCTCCTCTCACTGCTGCCCGCCCTCATCACCTCCTCAGTCAGTCTGCACATTCACATACAGATAAATTGGATTGTTTGAGGACACTTCTCAGTGCCGTGTGTCTCGGTTCGACCTCAGGGCCATTTGTTCTCACACACACAAGGTGCCGTTCGGCTTTGTGGAGATTCACTTCCCTGTGTCCTGTCGAGTTGTTTTAACAGCTGTACAACCGCCATAAATACAACTGAGCATACAGTGGCCCTGTTGAACTCTGAACTCCGAGGTTAAGCAAAGTTATTTAACTTGCATCTGTTCAACCTTTTTTTTTTTCAGAAAACTGGAACAAGTTCACAACAAATTTATGGAAGAGAAAGATCATAATATCACAAAAATATACAATGAATCCAAAGAGAGAGCCAGGTTTGTGAAAAAAATTGTCTTCCTTCTTTGCTAAGTAACCATTTTGATTAAGGATGGCTGAAGACCTGTTTGACTGGCTGTGATTCATTTCTTTTCCTCAGAGTCAACGGGTTCAAGAAACAGGCAGAAATCCTGCGGCAGAAGCATGATGAGTTCCAGGAGAAATTCAAATCCCGCTACGGGCGAGAGGACAAGTAGGAGTGTCTCCTGTTGTCCTCTGTGACATATGTACTCAGCTGGAGTTGGAGTCTGAGCTGCCAGCAGACTGAATGTGGCGTTAGTTTTAGAGTTTCGAAGTGTATTCTGAGCTATTTGAAGATGTTGATACACCTGTGTTTGTCCTCAGAGTGATGGAGGAGGACTTAGACGTGTCACACTCGGTTTATTTCCCAACCAGGCTGACTTTACTGGACTATAAACGGATGAAGTCAGTAGCATCTTCTTACTGGTGAGGTTACTGACAGGATGCAGCTACACACAAACCTCTCCACCATTTCTCCTGCCTTTAATGAACGTGTGAGGATGTTGCTGCTCCCCGTTAAGAGCCAGTCAAATCATTGTGACACGATTTGCCAGCGTCTGAAAGGATGGATGAACTGAAGGAGATGTTGAAGAGTTTAATATTCAGCATTAATGGTTTTACAGGTTAAGTTTGTCACAAAAAAAAAAAACAGTCGACAGATCTGGAAAACTACACCCAACTCCTTTTTGCTCCTTCTGTTGATCCTCGTTGTTTGCCGGGGATGTTCGTTCATCATATACCTCCAAGATTATCGGTTCTGTTTAGCAACACCTGCCATTTCTTCTCTGAGAATTGCTGCTTGAAGCACAATGACGGCGCGTGCTGTGGGAAGAGAAAAATTTAAGGGCACTGTTATTTATTTAGTCATGTTCAAATGCCATACCTTTCCTCGACACGGTTTCTACTCTGCATTCAAAATCAGAAATAACGATTGAAAACCTGTTGTTTTTTTTCTCTTCACAGTGTAAACGGGTCAGTATGTGATAAGGGAATCAACAATGAATTGGATCAAAAAAATAGCGTCAGTGTTGATCAAATCTTTCCATTCCTTTAACTGGCAAAGATGTTCGAAGCCGAAACGCACCGTGTGCTCACTTTATTTGAATACATACAGTATATACTCTGTATGTAAGATCATGTCTTGGAAAAAAAGGGGTGACACAGAAACTTATTGCCAAACTGCTGTAATAAAAACATTAAAATGTTTAAATTGAATTAAAAAGTTTATAATGACAGTTTTGCGGTCACTTCAACATCAAGAGCCAACGTATTTAAACTGTTAGGTTTGTTTGCCATGTTTCTCCTTCACTACCTTATCTATATTCTGTGTAAGAGTGTCAGTGGGAAATGATTAAATGGTCAAATTTGTCTGTCCAGCATTCTTCATCATCTCCCTTAACATGTTCGGCTTCCCTCACACGGATGGTTTGGTTTTGACCGCAATACTTTGAATTCTTCGCTAATTTTTCTACCCCTAATTCCAAAAAAAACAAACAAATGAAACTAGTCAAGGAAAACTGGACAGTTAACCGTTTCATTTTAGTGTATACACTCTAGAAATGTAGTACTGAAAGAGTCAAGATTATAATTTGACAAACTATTCACTTTGGAATGAACATTACATGTGAAGGACTGACAAAACATCATGAGTAACCCTTGTGAAATCTCTAAATGGTCTCTTTAACGTTAAGCCGTTACTCATGAGTTGCTTTCTACCGAAGAAAGCGAGGGCCACTGACTATCTTTTGGATTGGAAGAAAAAAAACTGTAATTAATGAGAATAAAGTTAAAATTCTGATTTTAATGTCAGAGTTATGACAATCATGAAAGAGTAAGAATTCTGAGATTAAAAACTCGAGCCTTAAAATGCACTTTTTTTTTTCTTTTACCTCAATGTTTAGCACCATCAACAGTGAAAGTACATTATCTTTAATCCTCTTTTGAAGTGATATTTCTTACATTTTCTTTTCAAGTCGTCCTAAATTTCCTCAGTATTTTTCTGGGGGCGTCATGGAAGGGAGGCTTGCTTGGTTGTTCATACAGAAGAGTATTGACACGACTGCAAACTGAACTTGAGTAACGACCATGTGACTCACGTTGCAGGTGAATGTTTCCTTCTTGTGGTGTCTTGTCACCCGCTGCCGCCGCAGCACTTTAGACATAGGAGATAACACATCCCCGCATAACATACAGACACTCTCACCCTCATGTGGTTTGTCATAACCCAAACATACCATAATGTCAGCAGGACAACACACACACACACACACTGAAGGAAGACAAGGCTCATGAGAAAAGGGAGCAATGAGGAGTTTTAATGGACTTATCTGCAGACCAGGAAAAGTGTGGCACAGTGTGAGCTGCAACAATGCAGTGCAGCAAACGTGCCCTCTGATCTATCATTTGGAAAACGATTGATACTGATCAATCACCGATTAGCTCAAGGTGCTACAGAGCAAAGCCGGCCAATATTATTTGATGTGATTCAATAAAATGCATTTTATTTTAGTTTATCCTCGTGGGAGATAGAGGAAGAAGAAACAGACTCTTAATTAGTCTTGCATTTTTCCTACTTAGAGGGCAAAAAGTAGAATTTGAATATTCAGTAACAGGATTGTTGACAAGATTTTTTGAATATCAGTAGGCTATTTTTCATCTCCAGACTAACCAGCCAGACAAGTGTAACATCTTGAAAGCAGCTATGATTAATACTTTACAAATAAAGTACTGAATGTCATCTTGTACTATGAGAGACATCATGTAGTGTGACACGTCCAATTGCAGTTCCTCACCTTCCCATGACCTTTATGATGAGCCTAAGGTGGTTGTTTACTGCAACATTACTCTTATGGTTCACTCTCATTGCTCGATAGCGTCTTCATGTCCGCGCAGCAATTAATTTAAGAGAAAAGGTGCCATCTTTTTATCATGTAGCAGGTAGCAACTAGCTTGTGAACACTGTTTCAGCAGCTAGCAAGAGCCATATTTCCCTGAGGTGTTCACTGAGACGAGAAGCAGACACAATTAAAACACAAAATGAAATCAATGATAAAGCTGCTTTGTAGCTGTTGGATGTGGGATTGAGTAATTTAGTCTCAAACAAACTCAATTAACAGGTGCTAAAATGCAAACTTGTTTCTGCTGCCCCCAAGTGGCTAAAAATGTCAAGTAATGTCAGAAAATTCTTCAGTTATGTGGGTTTTACATTGAAGGTATGATTGATTTTTGAATTATCTGGGATTTTCTGAAAAGAACTTTATATTTTTGTACAAATTAGTGACAAAACAGCCCCCCCCCCCCCCCATAGAGGATATTTTGACACAAGTGTATTTGTCCGGATGGCTGAATTCCATTTAGCTGTGTTACATTCAAGGTCGTAGAATTGTAAATGCTGAGTCATTGTTTCAGAAGTCATACTGAAAATGTAACAGATCCATTATTAGTATTATTAACACTGAACCTTTTTATGATGTCTGCCATGAAATCTGGCCTGGTCAAACAACATTTCTCTGTGCAGTCATTGGAAGTTAGTTCGAGTTGACAGTTGTCTTAGTAATAAACATTAAATGTAAATCCACTGTTGATTAATTATTTATTGATATGAAACTTTACTCTCCTCTATAATTAATTAAATTACATCTTTACAGCTGACAAGCCTTGGAATTATTTGAGTGTTGGTCCACCAAACTAGTCAGGAAATAAACTATTATAAGGAGTTATAGTCAGTATATAAATATATGTGTTAGTTCTATGTCCTGGTGTTACGAAAACCACCAAACATCCCAGTCACACCACAGAGGACATGACCTCACGGCCACCACAGCCTTGTTCCCCATATTCAGAGGACTTCTGGGGGCCCCCTGGCCCACACTCAGGGGCCAGCAGGGACGCAGCACCTGTATCCAGTGCGCCTGTCCCGTTTGGAAAAAAGTTGCAGCGCAATGGTTACGCTGCGTGCGTCTCAAGGGCAAAGGAAATGAGGAAACCGATCACAACAACAAATGAAGAGTCCTACCTTTGCAGGCCTTTCTCCTGTATCTGCGGACAGCCCCTATTGGCTCTGCACTAGCTGCACTACATGTCCGCGAAGCGTTTTATCTCAGCTTTATTCATAAGAGGACAAGAAGCAGGGAGATGCGCCTGGAGGGGGAACGTCACGTTTTCAAAGGGAGCGACAGTGTGGAGAGACTGTGACCGCGCCGGGGAACGGAATACCCGCTGCACTGTCACTACGCATGCCGGGCCGAGGCGTCACATCTCAGCGAGATAACCGTCCTGCTGGTGGTGGATGTGAATTCTTCACCTCGCAGAGGATTTTAGGATCGCTCCACGTTTCAGCGGGAATCTGAAGGAACCTCCAGACAGGCAGCAAGGACCTCAGACCGGTTTCATGGGATCACGACCAACACGGTTCCCTCAGATAAATAAATGTCAGGGGGCAAAGTTTATTTAAGTGTCACCAAAATACCAGGATTTATAGATTATGGTGCCACGTACCGATATTAATTCATGACATGTGAGGGATACAGTTGAGAAATTTCTGTCATTAGTTATTTCCGATCTAGTCTGGAACAAAGTAGTTTAGTCCGTTTTATCCTGATTTTATAGCTCCGACTATCATTTCGTATCAAATGCAAAAGTTATTCTCCCAACACTGAGGATGCCACCCTGGGGGTCCTTCCACGGAAGGGAGACTGGGGAGTGAAAGCTGGATTTATGCGCCTTTGATAGGATACAGAAGCAAGCCGGACATCGTTTTTTAATTCCCTGGATTGGTCCAAAAATATTTTGTGTGGCCCTTGGACTCCTGCACAATGGGGATTATGCTTCAAGTTATTCTTGGAATGTTTCAATTCCTGCTGCTCTCCAGAATACCGTCGTCTCATGCCAAGGTATGTATGGACCATCTGACCTCGGAAGCCTGGCAGTCTGGGACTCCGCCAGCTATTGTTTCCGCCAGCTGATATTGATGATTCATATACATTCACATTCATATATTCATATTTTATAAATTGATTTGTCTGCAGGGTTTGTGTGTGTGTGTGTGTGTGTGTGTGTGTGTGTGTGTGTGTGTGTGTGTGTGTGTGTGTGTGTAACTGATCCCCCAGGTCAATGACACCTGTCATTCTGTCCATAAATTCACCATAATCGTCCTGTAAAATTTTTCCTAAAGTCATGTCTTGTTGTTTGACGTTTCCTCTCACTCTGATGATACCACCATCTCTTCAGGCTCACAACCCTCTGGGATTAACAGCTTTATTAATGGTTCATAGATAATTAGATATTATTCACTGCAGCAATCAGGGTCTCAGCCATTAAGCAGAATCGGCTTCGGCTTGCCAGGTTATGAAAAATTCCTCCTCCAGCTTTTGAATTGATCAGGCTGGTCCTCAGCACCTCTAAACTCACACGTCCCCGTGTTTGTTGGTGCAGGTTGCTGCCGGAGTCACACTGGACGAGGATTTTGTTCCACAACCTGGCAACACACAAGTTGTTCTAATTAATCTCGTATAAGCAATGTTCAAAGAAGTAGAGAGCACATGTTTCTGCTGAGGCGAACCTTCGGCCCCTGGCACTTTTGTGTGAGGGACTGAGTTAAAGCTACAAGCAGTGATGAGCGGGCCCATATACGTCATAGTGTGTTGGCTCAGCAGAGCAAGAAGGATTTATTGTGTGTGAACACACACTTTAAATGTTGCTGCATATCACATGAAGACAGCAAAGTGTAATTTTGATGTAAAGAAATGCTTGTTGCTTCAGGTGTTTTTCCTGTAACCACCAGTTGACTTAAATTCAGCTTGCTGATGTCTTCAGGCTGGGACTCTTTTCAAATATGTCAAGTTTGGAAACGATCTGAGCAAGTGGAGCAAAGTTACAACAGTTTCTATGGTGAAATATCCAACTTGGTGGCCTCGCCATGGTAACGCTGTTTAATGAAAATTCACAGTCTTCCCAGCATCACATCACCAAGTTCTTAACCCATTTCTGACCAAGTATGAGGGGGACCTGGTCGATGTGCTGGGAGGAGGATCTTAAAGTGTAAAACAGGTATTTCCTGTTCCCACCAGGGGGCACTGTTACTAATCTGCTCCAAAATATAATGGATCCATCCTTAGACATCCTTACATCCCTCCACCAAATTTGTTCAATCCAGCTGAAAGAAACAGACCACCGAAAACATGACCTCCTCTGCAGAGATTTTATCAAGCAATCACACAGCCAGTAATTCAGGCTGGTAAAAGTAGGGCTCTTTTAGACCATTAATCTTCAAAGACTTGTAGTTTTAAAAGGGTTAATAGAGTTAATATTCATGAGAGATATAAAATAATCAGAGTGGCGTATGGACTCGTGTTCCTCATGTACTCACTCTTTAGCAGCAGCAGAGACCCACAGACCTGCCAGGGCTGTTTTTTTATTTATATCTGAAGGCTTCTATCAGGAACAGGCAGTGCTCTGAGGTTGTGTGGGATCCAGCCCTGACTTTGAGCTGCTTTATACTTCATGTTTTTTCTGATTCATGATGCTAGACACTACACTACACCACACACACACACACACACACACACACACACACACACACACACACACACACACACACGGACACACAGAGAAAGAAGTGTCCACTGAAAGGCCCCTTCGACTGCTCACAGCTGCTGTCTCACACCCAGGACTCTCTGCTTCCAAGCTGTCTGCTCCTGTGACAGCTAATTTGGAAAAGGGGTCATCATTTCCCAGCCGTTTGAGAGATGCTTCATAGATGCGGGGTCTCTCACACACCCATCTGCTGTGTGAGAGTTTGATGTGTTAGATAGTAGACAGTTGTAATATCAGTGCAGATGGCTGTGGGCTGGCACTGACACTAGCAGATGTCACTGCCAAAAGGAACTCACAGACTGATACATAAAAGACACGGCTCGCATCCTTTCAGTCCCCCAACATGACTCAATTAGACCCTTAAACCAGGACGTTTCCTTCCTTGTGTTATGAGACAACTTGAAACTGTAGTTTGTGAGTTAGGTTAAGGTAAGAGCAGGTTTACTTTCAGAGTTGTGTTAAGGATGTTCGAAATGATGGTTAAGGTAAGGGTAAGGGACTAAGGAAAACGTTATGACGTTCTCACTAAGATAGCCGGACCTGCTGTAGTGTGTGTGTGTGTGTGTGTGTGTGTGTGTGTGTGTGTGTGTGTGTGTGTGTGTGTGTGTGTGTGTGTGTGTGTTTTGAAGGGGGTGGAGCAGTTAGTGGGGGACAACTGAACAAAGTCTACATTCCCTTACAAGTGGCCTTGGTCTTCTTAACACACACACACACACACACACACACACACACACACACACACAAAAACATAAACCCAGTAACAGTAGTTAGTGGGATGACTTTTTTTACCGACTGGGACCTTTTCTGGTGTAAACACTGACCTTATCAGGACCTGTAGCCCACATGGGGACCAAAGACCGGTGTAATGTGGGAAAACATTGTATTTGAGGTCCTGTTTAAGGTTCGGGTCAGGTTAAGGTATCAGTTGATTAGCATTAGGATTAGGACTTGAGTCAATGTGCTAATACGTGTGTGTGTGTGTGTGTGTGTGTGTGTGTTTGCGCAGTCATGTTACTGGGGGACAAACAGCAAGTCCCCATGATGTAAATCATTAAATGTTTGGATGAAGATTTGTTATAAAGTGAGAGTAAGTCAACAGGATTCAATGTACTGTCATTTAGAGGGTTTAAGATGCAAATGTGCACGTTAGGGAGTGAAACTAGCCTCTAACATTGTATTTTTTTGATTATAAATTCCAATCACTCCCTCTTTCTCCTCCCTCTCAGAAGTGACAATAGAAAATCATCCATGTAATAAACAGCGTGGACATGGACTGATAATCGAACCACAATCTGCCTGTTTTTTATCATTACGTTTGTCGCCAAGCTTGTATGTCATCCCTTTTAGGTTTTCCTCGGTGTGCTGGGTTGTGTTGAGTTTGAACCAAACATCTTTGCGGTATAAGCGTAAGTTAACCAGCACATCTGTGAGAGATCCAGTAGCAGAGCCACTGAGAACAATCAGGAAATACACATGAGGGCAAAGGTAGCAGGTGCAACTTGCCTGTGGACCCAGCAGCTCCCTCCCTCCTACCCAATTAAATAACTGGGTAAAATGTAAAGCCTTTCAACCAATGACCAAACCTTTAATGAACTATTTCATAAACGACACACAGTTAGGCCTCTACTCTCCTTCTTCATACAGTAGCTTCTTCCTGAGATTTACCAACATAAATTACGAAGCTTTTCATGTTCAAACGTCTCAGTTGTGGATCGTCAAACGGAAAATTCTGTCATCACTTTTTTTTTTTTTCGAAAAAAGGAACATTTTTAGGAAAATTGCTTTCCCCCAGAAACAGATAAGAAGATAGAGACCTGCAGAGATCGGCTGGGCGCTAGTTAGCTTAGCACAATGAATAGGAGTTACCAGACTGATTCGCATACCTCCATCGAAAGTCATCAGATAGATGAGGTTCAGGGTCTTGATTTGGCCGGAGGTAACCATCCATCCAAGTTTATTTCCCAAAAAGTTGGCATATTTATTTAAAACAAACAGCATGTGATGCTCAAAATCCCTGACTCAGTCACTATATTGAGCAATTAATGATTAATTACAACAGAGTTATGTATTAGGGCTCCTTTTTGAAATGATAGCCCTTCGTAAATGTAAACGTAACGAATGTGAAGCCTGATCATTTATTGCAGTTATAGCTTTTTGAGATTGTGACTTTAACTCACTTTCTTACAAATTTTTACTTCAATCAACGTTTGATCTGGTCACCTTATGTACAGTTTAGTCAACATGTTTGGTGGAGAGTAAACTGTACACATGGTCACTAAACTAAATGATGTATTTATACTAGGGATCTGTGGAATATATAATCATGTCAATAAAACGTACTGACATGCTTCTAAGTTTTATACTTCAGTGGTTTTATGCAATGATGACACTTTTGAAGTGAGTAGTTGAATTAACAAATAAAACCACATTTATGAGTTCACTGTTAAAAACTTTTCTTTTATTTTCTCTCTAGCTGCCTCACTGGCGACCGGCAGACTCACCTAAATCCAGAGAAGCTCGAGAAGGTAAATGCTTTTACAAAGACTTCCCTCGTGTAGCTGAGTGAGTGAAATAAACCGTGCTGTCTGTGGTTGTCCGTCATCAGTGCGCCGGTGGTTGGAGGTTTACTCTCGTAGCGGCTGCGAGCCGCGGGACACTTTGGTGGAGGTTTGGCGGGAGTTGCCGGGGGAGACGCACCACCTCTTTGTCCCATCCTGCGTGTCTGTGAGGAGATGTGGCGGCTGCTGTGCTGACGAAGCCATGGAGTGTGTTCCCTTGGTCACACACACTCTCACAATGGAGGTATATACACAAAATATCCCTCCTTATGATTGATGAACAGGGGATGTTTGCGCGCTGATATTATTTGTTGTTTTGGCGCAGCTGATGAGGACTTCCTTCATGAAACACGAGCTCATTGAACTGCCCTTTATTGAGCACAGCCAGTGTGAGTGCAGGTAATAAAAACACACTTTCACTGCCTGTAATCAAAGGTAGAGATGCACCTGACGTCACTCAACGTTTACAACTTCACACTGACACACTTTCTTCATCTGTGTACAGATTGAAAGAACAACTATGGCCAACACCAACTACAAGGTAACATTTGTTTTTTCACCTCCTTTCTTCTCCCTCAAGGGTTCAAACATCCCTCTTGGTGATAGTTTAACTGTGTGTTGAGGTACCCAGTCACCTCTAATAATGACAGCTTAATCCGCAGATTGTTCATCTATTCATTCGAGAATAATTGCTTTTAAACCTGGACCCTGCTTTGCTATCTTTTGGGGTCTTAATGTTTAATAGGTATACAAATATTTGGAATAGGTCTAATGTCAAATAAAGATACTACAACTGGCAGTAAAAGAACTCATTTTTGCGCCTCATGGGCACAGATTTTTATAACATATAGCAATGGCCCCTACAGAGATGTGTTCACAGTCTCTGTTTTAACT
Organism: Aulostomus chinensis; assembly: GCF_037954235.1. Taxonomy (NCBI): domain Eukaryota; kingdom Metazoa; phylum Chordata; class Actinopteri; order Syngnathiformes; family Aulostomidae; genus Aulostomus; species Aulostomus chinensis. Next base: position 18,000,279 of record NC_141332.1, on the reverse strand, counting down.
TCGATTTCTGTTGTATTATTCCTCCCCCATACTACTTATAAAACTCATTACTTTGTGAAAAAGATGCTGCTGACAACTCCAGAGTTGTAATGTGGGAGGGAGCAACTACCAGGGCAGCTTGCTGGGTTGAATCTTGCCTCAGGTGATCTGATCACCTGGGGCCAGCTCTAAGTATGTGGAATATGGATAAACTGACCGCATACTTCATCTACGTACCATCTTAAAATTTCCACCATTGCCGCTGTCGGTCCTACACGGGTCTCTCAAGTAATGTGTGACATCCTGTAATGTGCAGCTGTGGGGAGGTCGGGTTCTGTCGTAGTAGATTATTCATGTGATGACGGCATCGGTGCTGATCATCGTAAAAAGTCAGCTGAGTGAGTCAAGGTGATCCAGGGCACGTTTGCATTCACGCTGCTCGATCACATATGACTGTCCTCTTGTGATCCACTCACTCAGGGTGCTTCTTATTGCCGTGTCTGGATGGGACCAATAGTGAGCCATCGTGTTTCCTCAGTTCAGAAATGTGCAAACACAATCTGTGATCTATTTTTTTTAATCTGTCAGAGAACACCGAGCTCCATTCCAGCCCTGTAGTTTACTGTTCAACTTACAACAGAGCAAGACTTCTGCTACATGTTAGACACACATTTATCTCTGTAGGGATCCTTTTCACTATGTTAGCCAGCCACTTGACAGAGGCAAAAATAAGCACGCTTTGATGTAGATGAATGCCTTGTTCGTGTACTTTTTGTGTAGTTTTGTGAGTGCCAGTTAGTTTTCTAACTCAGTATTGCACAAACTCTATCATTTCTGTCCTTTTTAATCTTTGAGACTCGAAACAGGGCTAAGGATTAACAACCCTTGAATCAGTTGTTAAGTGAGGCCAGCATGTGTCAAACCTTTTGATACTTGGTTTGAGTCAAGAAGTCTTCAAAACCATCAGGCTCCAGGGAAACATCTCTCCCTTTGTTTGCAGTCTTTGCTGTCCAGGTTAAATGACATATTAATATGTTCACACGTAACTTTTTCCTCTGTTTAACACAACAAAATCAGCAAACTAGACGTAAACTGCTTCGTGCTCAAGCTGAAAAGTAGACTTGAAATTCAAAGTGGTATTTATGCTGGTTTAGTTGTAGTTGGATGTTACTATCAGGCTTTTGAACATAATGCTTTTCTACAGCCGACTGTAATTTGCTTTAAATACCTCGCAAATAGTCATCTTTGCACTGGCGTTACCACACCAAAAAATTTTTTGGAGGATACTGCAAAGAAAGAAGCAAATATGGGCGTTGTGGTTACATGGTTACCAGAAACTCGCTGTCATACTTGTTGATCAAAAAGGGCCAAATTGCTCATGCGACAAATAACCTCACAACCTCCACCTTCAGATTTTAAAGCTGTACTTCACAAAAAAAAAGTGTATTTTGCCTTTCCAGCAAAGGTGGCTTGACCTCACAATGACATCCCCCCCGCATCATTTTTCTCTTGAAAACACACATATATAGCTTGAAGCTAATAACACTGTTAATGATTGCAAAACTACCTAAAACGTCCTTTTACAAACTCTTAAAAATACTTATCCAGTATAATCTGTCTTGTTGTGATGTAATAGTTCAAAGCAAAGCATTTGTGGATTACTAAGGCTAGGGCTGGATAAACAATACATTAATTACAACAGACAATGCACTTTGAGAGTTTGTAAAAAAGATGGTTTTTTTGGGCAGTTTTCCTGTTTAATCACAGTGGCTGTTATTAGCTGTCGATCATCATTAGCATCAAGCTAAATATACATGGCTGGTACTTCCTGCAGTCTTGAGTCACAAAGAAGTGATGTAGGAGGGACAAAATATCTTCCTGAGGTCAAAATACCTCTTTGTGAGTACTTGAAAGGCAAATACACTTTTTGAATGAAATATTACTTTCATATTGAAACAATCAATCAAACAATAGACAAAGAAAAAAAATGCATGATTTGATTCCTTCCAACCTGAAGTCAGGGGAGCCCAAACTAGGGCAGAGCAGGAAGATGAGTTACTGAGTTCAATGACTGTTTTGAAGAGTAAAGAAACCTTTCTTTCAGACTTTGAGTCAGAGCCTGTTGTTGGATCCCTGATGTCCCTAACAGGTCCAGCTATCATATGATTGCATCTTTAATGTTTATGTCCCCGTGCTTCCTGTTAGTACGTGGACATAAATAAAGGATTCCAATAAATGCGTGTGTATGCATTTTTTGAATAACTTAGGCAGGGGTCATTGCGTGTGTGCTTTTGTTGTACTTATTCATGTGTACATTCTCAGTATATCATATAAATGTGTGTTTGAATATTTATTTGCGTGTGTGTGTGTGTGTGTGTGTGTGTGTGAGCGTGCGCCAGCGAGTTAGCATCTGTGTGACTCTCCCAGCATCCCCTGGGACCACCCGCATCCTGTTGTCACCATAGTGATGATTTTATCTCCCCTGCCATGTGTTCTCACACAGAATGACGGAGAAGAGTCACGCATCCATGATAGTAAATTAGAGCAGCAAAGACAGCAGCAGTCATTTGTAATTTTATAATGTCAGAGCCACGCTGGCAAACACTCTCCCTGCAGACGAATATGGTTTTACACAGTCTAGGACACTTTAAACAAGAGAAAGACTGAGAGGTTAAAGCAGACGACCTGAAACCAGCATCTGTGTGCTGTTGAGGACACCAAGGTTCATTACATCTGTCTGGGTAAGAGCTGAGCAGTAAAACGGAAACGATAAGAAAATGTCCCAAAACACCACAGGGAGAAGTACCTTGATGTTCTCCAGATAACCAACCTGAAGATCATCCTGATTTTTTTGAGTTCAATAAGCTTGTGACGGTTTTGGTCAAAGATCGTTCTTACTGCTGAGAATGTACACAAAAGTATTAAATGCATTAAATCATCGTGGGTAACTTTTTATGGACACTTGTGTGGGATAAACATAATCCTGGAAATCTAAGGAAAATTGTGACATAATAGGGAAGACCTTAATCTCACTGGTAATTAGTCACAATTGAACACAAGTTACATGATAGATGTTACTAATGATGCATCAAATATAAAGTTTGGACCAAATACAACACAGATAACCGATCAAAAATATTATATTTGTCTTTGTTTTTCGTTGATTTCTGAAATGCCATTTAGATAAAACTCAAAAATGTAGGCCTATATCCAACATAAAACATATCAGCGTTTTTAAAATACTGCCGCAGACACAAGACCTTTGACTTTCAGTTCAAATGTCACCAATGCAAAATACATTTGAAAAAGGTAAACATTTATTTCTAAAATTCCAGAAACAAAATTTTCAAATGCAATAAATTCTCACTTAATTCTTGTAGCTCCAGCAGTGGTGCAAGAATGTTGCCTCATAAGATAAAGAGTGAAAACTGGTGAAAAAGTAAAGGTCCATTGAAAAAAGTACATTCCGGATATTAACTCCAGAATTCGCTGCTTATATTTTGGAGTTTTATACTGGAATAAAAACAGGTTTCTGTAAGCGACTCATACTTTGTCTTTTATATTTTGTCTTTTTGTAATTCCCAGACCCTTTATCAAGCCAGCAAGGGACAAGAAAAAGGAGAGGGGAAAGTCCAGACAGAAAGCAGGAGCCATCAGAGCAGCGTATGTTGGAATTTAATCACTTTCTACCTCTGGTAAAAAAAAAAAAAAAGTTCATATTCTCGTTCTCAGAGTTGCAAAGTGGAGATTCATTGTGTAGATGTTAAGAGGCGGAGCCATGAGTATGATGAGTGACATCACACTTTTTTGGAAGCTGATCCTGTTCACATACACATACATTCAAATCTGGAATTTTTAAGGAAGTAGAGGAGTAGGTGGCATTGGTTTTGAAATAGTAATAATGTTGTTTTTCTGCACGATGTCAGACACACAAACTTTTGTACATGCAAAGGTTTCTTTTGTTCATAATGCCCAAGATGACATTTGTATTCATGAAGTTAGTCAGTGTTTTCCAAGTACTGTCTGCCTGACTGGGAGTGTTTAGATTAGTGGTAAAAAAAAATAGGTTATCTGGTCTACGTTATTCCTGAAGGACAATTTGTTTTACAACCACATTCGTCAAGGTCTTACACACACACACACACACACACACACACACACACACACACACACACACACACACACACACACACACACACACACACACACACTAGAAGTTACCATCTTTGTGAGGAAGCTTGATTCACATTTAATCATTCATATGCAGTCCCTGACTCCTCACCCAAAACTTAATCATCACAACTGAATGCTGAACATGAATTTCAAATACACTAAAACCAAATATTAACCCTCAAATTGTCCCCACAAAGCAAGTCAGATGAATGAGATGAATAAAATGTAAAATGTCAGATAATTAAATGTAGTTGAACAAGACCCCACAATCGCTTACAGGCAAAGAGGGAGAGAGAGAGAGAGAGAGAGAGAGAGAGAGAGAGAGAGAAATCAAGCTCACTTCTGTGTCATATTCAAACAAATCTGTCACTATCTCATCCATATACAAGTATAAAGTCTGGATGAAGTAACGTTTCTCTGAGGCAATATTTAACTCACCAAGAAGTGCATACATGTAAGATTATTTGTCTATGTACAGATGAGAGGTCAGTTCAGATGAACAGGTTACATAAACACATTATTACAGCATATGACCTATTCATTAACTTTAACCGTCATCAAGGATACAGCTGGGATGTCACCCAGTTAGAAACATCCAAGTATCATGAGATGTTGTAAAACTATACTGGGGTCTGAGATTAATAGGTGGAGCTCCCGGCATGAGTGTAGTGAGTGTGCCTTTCTGCTTCATGTATCATGATTCCCATGACCAAGTCCAGCATACTAAAGGATAAAAGAATTAGCACTCTTTTCCACATCACTTTGTTGTCAATCATATCTTGACCCAGGGGCCAGAGGTGGCTCAGTTTGTGTGTGATGCCCCTTCGCACCCATCCATCACCCAGAACAGGCTTTATCCCAACTCTGGCAGGGGTGAAATCAGTGTAATTTGCTCCCAAATGCCAGCTTCTCTGTCCATGCCAGCGGCAGGCGTGGTCATTGGGATCCGGACAAAGATGGCCCCTCTCTGCCTCATTAAGTAACTTCATTAAGACCTCCAGCCTCCCAAGAAGACGGAACTAGAACCACTTAATGGAGCTGCTTTCTCAGACTCAGACCAAGTACAGAAGATTGTCTGGAGGAGAAAGTAAAGGCCAGTGCAAAGTAGGACGGTCAGTCAGACACAAAGAGCAGAACGTTTGTTAGCAGTGAAGGAAACTGTATCGGTGTCCCACATTCGTCACAAATGTGTGTCTTTTCTAGCCACACAAATAATCACATTCCCACACTGGACTTGAACCACTTGGTTCATATTACTTACGACCAATGAATATGTCATCCTGAAAGCCAAACCATTCTTATTCCCTTCTTGTACCCAGGACTCCTGCTCTCTCCCCTCCTCACACTAGCCCCTCTCCCTCTCCAAGACCTCCTTGTAAACCCTGCAGGGGGAGGAAGTGGACACTGGATGCAACATCGTGCCAGTGCCTCTGCACCATCACTGCTGACAACTGCCACCGAAAAGACCTAAGACTGAACCCTCGGCGCTGCAGGTTTGTCCACATTGACACACAAAAAGGCAGTGCAATTTTAATGGTGTGGCAGCTTTATGTTGTTTGTCCGCCCGTCTCATTCTTGTTAACGTGATATCTAAGGATGGCCTTGAGGGAATTTCTGCTTAGCAATGGGACTAAACGATGAGCTGAAAAGATTTGGTTGATAAGAGGTCAGTCACTGTTACAGGCACACAGCACAGAGGCAAAATGTTTTCTTCGTCAAGGCAGATTTAATCACTGTAATGACTGAGTTCAAAGAATTCGACACCCTCTAAATTTTAGTGAAGGTTTTGCTGGAGACAGATGTAACTGACAGCAAAGTTGAATATGGGGAAAATAGTTATTTCTTTGGTAAAAAATGTCCAGTTTTATACCTCTTTGTTGTGCAGTGGTTATCCACAATCGAATCACGTTATCCATCATGGAATCAACATTTATTATGGAAAAGAATGTAAGGTGCTCCACTCTATTATCCAGTCTCAGAGATTAAATAAGACTGTTTTGCATTATTGTGTAACTTCAAGCTTCCTCTCTCTGTGGTTTCAGGTGTGAGGCCATTAGGACTTGATGTACTCGCTCTCCCTTTCCACTCCTTGTCATCACCAAATCCTGCTGATTTATCGTCCACTCTCAGCTTCAGAGCCATGAAGCATACAGACACTCTGACATTCAGGACTTGGAACTAGAAGAAATATCAATGGATACATACACAAGAACCTACAGTATAGTAGTATTCTAGTTAAGCAGCAAGTGCAGCATTATGGCCTGAGTATACTGTAGATTTATGTCAGTGTGTGTGCAGTCAAACATCTAGCATCTCTTTGCTTTCATGACAGAGGTTGTGTAGGTCCTCTTGTACAGTGCATCCATACACAGACATGTAAAGTCGCTAAGCACATCATGTGAGTGGAAGGATGAAAGTGACGATTTGGAGCGGATGGATGAACCAAACCTGCTAAATCTTTCCTGGGGGACACAAGCCTACAGTTTGAGCCTGGCCTGTCATGTTTTTAGGCTGGACGCTCTTGTAGGACTACTCAGCACAAGACAACAGTGTGAACACAGATAATCAGATCGTACTAGAATAACAGAAAACCATTTCATGAAGGTGCTCTATGAGTGGAACTATCAGGGAAACTGCACATGGAGACGGATTATCTCGGTTCATGTCAAGGCCAATGTTTGCATGGAGGATTTGAAAAACAACAACAGAATATTTAAATGGAACAAACACTCAGACATACCAGCCGGACATAGGATATGCACATTAACTGGCACCCCTGTGTGTGTGGACCTATAGTTGAGCTGAATGCTGGCATGGAGTGTGTCTGTGTGGTCTCCCCACTGAAAGACCCAGATGGATGATCACTGCAGCCGTTCTCTCTCATTCAAAGTGTATGACCACGGGGCTGTCTCTCCAAGCTGCTTTCCAGCATTTATTTAATTTGGGCCTTTTGTTTCCATCTTTCCTGGGCTCCGCGATTGAAAGCTGACGCTCTGCCTCTCTTTTAGGCAGTGAGGAGAATGACAATAATGAGGTCTGGCGGCTATCCACTGCTTCACACACAAACGTTCACACTTAAACCAGGAACATAGACACCACAGCAACACTACACCATCTCCCACACTCATACATACATACGTACATACATGCATGCATATTTACACGCAAATGCAAGGTGAAATGAATGCTGGTAGCCATAAGCTTTTGTTCAGGCCACACCAAGTGTGCAAATCAATGTTTTTTTTATGTTAACGAATTATTGCAAAGTTCATTAAATGCTGTATTATATGTCTTTATATATATATATATATATATATATATATATATATATATATATATATTCTATTACAATTCTGTTGAGTTGATTCATATTGCAGAATGTGTCTTTGTTTTGGTTTTTGTTCATCTTTAATCCGGCTTTACAAAGAGTCGCACTGGGTGGCCGTCTATGTCTACAGTCAGCATTTGAACCTATACACAAATGTATTGAATTTAAACAGAGAAGGCTTACACAGGCTTCAAATGGGAGACTATATACATTATAATGTGTAATTCAAACAATTGGCGGGACAGTGTTGTCCGTGGCACACTGAAACCAAGCAAATAGCTGTTCCCAGAGCAGTGAAAGGAAAACATGGTTGTTTTTGTTGTATGTTAGAGCCGGGATGGAAAGAGTACTATTCATTTGGAACATAACGTGTTTATATTCTGACTGAATCTCACGGTTTAACTCCATGTTAGTTCATGACTGCTTGGCTGCTGGGTGGGAACAGGAATTTGAACTGCAACTGTGGCAGAAAGGATGAGGCCTTGAACGATTTGTCAGTCAGCATGACGAGTCAAAGCCAAGTTCTGTTGACATGAAGACTGAGAGGACACATAATGGCAGGTCAGAGAGTTGAATCCTATTTTAGAGACCTTTTCAGAGTGTGTGTCCTGTGCTAAATTTTACTGAGAACATTTTACCAGTGACGTTTTTGTTTTAGCCCAGTGGTACAAAGCAGCTTTGCAACTCCATGATTCATGTCCATACTGTCCCTCAGGATTCATACGCTCTTGCTGATTGAAGAACAGTCACCCAAAAACAACGTGCAGTCCAGAGTCTGACCGAGACCGGCTGAAGCCATGAACTTAGTGTGATACTCTATTTATACTCCTCTGAAATAAGATTATTTTTTCCATGCTCAATATTATTTTTCAGTGTTAGTTATTTCTGTCGATCAATGCTTCAATCACTACCTCTATAATATATGTATATGTTTATATAATTAACACCCAAGTATTAGAGTATTTTTGTTACTCGGTTCCCTTTATGTTCAAATCTTGCAAGGATAATGATGTTTTTATTTACATTTAGCAATAAGTACAGTCTCTGGGGTTGGAGACATGTATATTACCGGTTAGAGGATCCGATAGGAGTTTTCTCAGTGCATTTTAGCAAACTGAAGAAAAGCATTATAATTATTAGGAAACTTTAACCGGTCGTCCATGAACAGACCTGACACTGTGTGTTAAGGCGGAAGAGGAGATGGTTCCCTAAAATGTTTGTAGCCAAAAACTAATATTAAAAGCTCTTGACATATTGGGGAACATGTTTATTTGTCTCAAGATCCATGCCACTTTCCAATCTGTATTGAAGCTACAGCTAGCCACTGGATAGCATAGCTTAGCTGGTTAGCATATCTTAGAATTTAGGTCAGAAAGCAAACAGCAAGCTTCGCTCTGTAAAAAGATAATAACTGCCAGCCAGCAGCGCAAAATCTGGTAAAATGCTATACCTCTTTTTTTGTCTTTTTTTTAAGAATATATATAAACAGTTTGTCAGTTATGTGCTGGACTTCTGTTGCTGACAATAGGCTGTTCTATTGTAGCATAAAACCTGGTATAAAACTATCATTTTTATACTTGACAATTTTATATATAAAAGAGGAAATAGAAATTCTTTTTAATTAATGTGTTGTTTTGTTGTTGTTAATTAATGTGTGAGTTTCTTAGATTTAAATTAAAATTTTGAAGCGGGGGGGGGGGGGGGGCAGCATGGCTCAGAGGTAGAGTGGCAGTCTAGTAACCAAAAGGTAACTGGTTTGATCCTCACTTTCACCGGTGACCGTGTCCAAGTGTCCTTGAGCAAGATACTGAACCCCTAATTGCTCCTGATGGCCCTGCAACAAATTGGCAACCCATCCAGGGTGAATCCCGCCTCTTGCCCAATGCCGCCCCCCCCCCCCCCCCCCCCATTACCCCTAATGGATGAGCGGCATAGAGAATGGATGGAACTTAGCAGCAGGTTGAGTGTTTTCCACCATCCAGGCTGCTAAGCTAAGCTGACCAGTTGAGCTGTAGCCTTATTATACTTTTCATACAGATATTAAAGTAACATTAATTGTCTTATCTCAATCTTGAAAACAAAAACAAAAAAACTTCCCAAAATGTCAAATTCTTCCTTTTTCTTCATCACTTTTTAGCACAATTATGTATTATTTGCGTAAATGACTACATTTCCCCAGCTGGTACATGTTATATTTTGTGAACACACGTTAAAGGAGAGCTAAAGTTTAGTACAGATTGCACTTTAGTTTGAGATTTGCAAAGATCATAGTCAACACTGTTCCACTGGAAGAACTAATGAGGGTGTAACTGAAGCAGAAAAATGACTCAGATAGAAAAGGCTCCATTTGTGCAGACATGTATGTCAGACGTGTCAGAAACATTTCACCTGAGGATATGTGGTGTGGAGGTTTTAAAATGCTTAAGGAGCTCTGATGTTACTTCTTGTGATGACATTGTCTTAAATATCCAACATATGATAAAGAGTAATTCCATCAGGAAGCCTTTGTCCGAGGATGGCAGCATCACAACTCTCAGCTTGGACGTTATATATTCAAATGTCCTGATTCTGCAAATTGAACATGAGTGTGCTCTATCTGCTAAATTTACATTGTACTGTAACGGTAGCCCTGATCAAGTCTCCAGTGTCTTAGTAGCTCATAGTCACCCATTACTATACAAATCTTTATAACCTCTGATATCCTCCTTGTGTATGATGTAATGCATACTTTAGAAATGTATTTGTAACATAATTTTAGCTGTTATTATTGAAACTCTTCTCTGCAGATACATTGTACTATTATGTATAAAGAAAACTACACTCTTTTTTTGCTGCTACACCATTTGTGCCCTATTATAATGTCTTTGTAGAAAACAATGCAGTTTCCTGTTGTATTAGTATAGAAATGGCAATTAATCAAATCAGTGTCCACTTAGAAGTGTGTACCGCATCATCGAATATATTGAAAATGATACCAGGATTCAACCACGATGTTACAGATGTTATTAAAGGAAATGTCTTATTTTTTGTATCAACCTCTCGTTTTCTTCCTGACGTTATTTGTGACCCTCTGGTTTGACCTCATCTCTCCTCCCTCTCATCCATTGTCTTTGTTTTAATCCCTCGTTTTACGTTAATGAAAGGCAAACAGGAATTTTTGATTACAGTGCCTGCTGCCCTGGGAGTTGGGAATAGAGAGAGTCCATGCGTGTGTGATGTGATGTGATGTTATGAGACACAATATTGTTCCCTCTCCTCCTCCTATCTGCACTGCTGAGTCAGAAGCTGGTCGAGGACAAAGGTGTGCAATCCTAACATAACAATACATTTAATCAACTGACAAACTTGTGAGAGTATATTTCTACTTTACAGCTGGAGTTGAGTGGTACAACACAGATTTAGATAGAACACAATTGGTTTCTTGACATTTGGTGTCTTTTTATGGTACCAGATACCCAATAATCCTCACATTACCAGCTATGGCATTTAAATGCCGATTGAGGATGGCTTCATTAAAATTAATGATCCAAATATTCATTGACTGAAAGAAACCAGCGTACCTAAATATAAGCAGAGGTGCTTCCAGGTATTTGAAATTCCAAATATTCCTTTTTGTCCCAATACAAAAACATTGTTTCTGAATCCAGAACGTTGTGAATCCCCAAATTTTGTATGCAAATCCCAAAAGCTTCGATTATGACTTGCAAAATGTCGCTTACTTATCCAAAAGTTTTGTTCATGACCTCATCGATCGCGATTGGCCAATAGATGTGTTTCCTCGTTTTCAGGGTACAGTTTGTTCTGCTCACTAGTCTCAGTTCAAGAGAAAGCTCAACTTTTGGTTTCATATCAATATTCAAATGACTTGTAACTGTTACATTGTGGTGATTTTTAAGAGCTGAGTATTTCCTCTGCTAGTTTGTGTCTTTACTTGTGTGTCAGATGCTAGAACCTAGAGGACAACGTCAGTGTATATGGCCTGGTTCTCTGCTGAGAGCCGTTCTTTTCTTTTCCAGTGACGTCAGTAAAGATGATGGGGAATGACGCTAAATTCTTCATTTTAGTGTACAGATTTTACAGATAGATGGTCTATAGAAAGAGAGGAGAGGAGAGGAGAGGAGAGGAGAGGAGAGGAGAGGAGCAAAATCCTGTTGCCAACCTATCTGTCTAGAAGGGCATCTTTCCAGTCCTAAATATAGCTACCAGATTAGGGAGACAGAGAAAAGGACAGAGTGAGTCATGCATCTCAATACTGAAAAGATATCTTTGCTCCAAAATCTGCTTGTAAAGCTCTGCGCTCCTTAGATACCAAACTGTGTCACCATAGTGGTTGAGGATAAAGCAGTGAAGTGTCTCTCCTTCACACACTCTCTTTCTCTCGCCCCCTCTCTCTCTCTCTTCCACAATTTCTCTGCCTGCTCTTGATAATTTGATGTATGAAGTGACCTCGCATAAACTCGGGACTATCTCATCTCTTTCCTATCACTTTAACACGTATAACCCTCTGCATCCATCAACCATCACTTCACCCTCTGTCTCTTGCACTTGTATCAGGACTTCCTGTATTTTTCCACCTTGCTTTCTCTGCACTCACTCATGTTTTTCTAATACTCCAGCCATGGTTTCCTCCCTCTTTTGTTGCAGCAGCTGTGTTGAAGCAGGTACTGGAGGCTATCTGGCTTGTGAGTGTGTGTTGTTAGATGGTATCAGCACTCCTGTGTGTGTGTGTGAGACAGAGACAAAAGACACTGAACCATAGAGAGGTTCAGTTCAATATGTAGCAACATACAGAAGCTTCACATGTCCGTGTTTCTGTTAAACTAACAGGGAAGAGAGTGTTTTCAAAATCTCTGGCAAACAGAACTTTTTTGTCATTTGCAGAACAAACTAACAGCAGTATCTCCAAAAGAAACATGGTCCTCATTGCTCTCAGTCGACTGAAGGACACCAACCTTGATAAAAGAAAAACAAAATTCACTATCGGGATGAGAATTATGATTTCACAAGTCTGTTTCAGATAAAGTTCACTTTTAAAAAACGTACCTAATCATTTTGAGTGTTTGTGAGACAAAACTTGTTGGACTTAATCTATTGTGAGATGCTACAAATGTATTATTACTCTATGATTTTAACCTAAATAGAAAAACAAAACAATTTATTAATCACTATATTCATGTCACTTAGACGTATAATCTTGGGTGGAAATGAACTTCTTAGCAGACTTCACATTCATACTAATATCGTTAAAGTTTTCATGTTGAATCCTGTACATTTTGCTCAATGTTTACATCCATGCACAACATTGAAAACACTTTATTAGGCAGAAAATAACAGAAGGATTCATGTGATTATAAAGGAGGGTAATATTATTCAGTGAAGCAGATGTGAGGCAGCAATAGTGGATCAACGTGAGTTATAGAGGGGGCGTAGTTGTGGTTGGGGGTCTATGAGGTAAATAGGTGAGGGCATAGTTGTGGTCTGTGCATGCTTGTTCATGTCAAGCGAACGATGCGGGTACCAGTAGGACTGAGAGGAGATCAGAGAGCCCTGCTGTTGTTATCTCTCTCTTCATGCAGTTCCTGCAGGTTGACTCACCTGAGGCAGCAGCCAGTCACCTTCTCTGTGAGTCTGTCTGCTCATTCCTGCATTGCTCTCACTACTTTTTAGGCATAAACATAATTTGCTGGCAACAAGCAACATTTTTATAGATCTTTCTCAACAGGTTCATTTTGTGATTTGTACTATTTTTGATTCACAGCAGATTTTTTTTTTTTTGAATAGTTGTGGTTATGATTGGATATGAGGCTCCAGAACAACAAAGCACGTGGCCGGGAGCCCCAAAGAGTTAAGACCATTCAAAGCTCCTTATTGTGTGTCAACTGGTTTGCACCATTAAAGCCAGCAATCAGCCCTACTTTATCTTCTTATCAAGGGGCCCTGTCTTAACAAGACCCTCTTACTCAAAATATACTAGCGTGGAACCTTTCGTGATTTTAGTATCATATATATATTGTACACACCGAAGGGAGAAGGAACGAAAGACATTCACATTCAAGACACATTCAGAATTATGTACCTCTGCCCAATGAATAAACTTAAGTAGGCCAAATCATGATTCATATGACTTTATTTTTTTTGCCCTGGCACCCGTGTTTGGGCCAGGGTCAGAACATCATGTATTAAGGTTGCTCACTCCATCACTGGCGGACACTAAGTGATGTTTAGTACCACAAATAGGTCAAATGGCGATTGTATGGCATCCTGAGGTGACTGCCTGAGTCAGAATTTCAAGGCAGGGGTAATGGCTGTAAGCCCGTTGATGCATTGTTCAGAATTACTGAGACTGCAGAATGACAGACTGTTTTACGTTTAATGTAATTTTCATTTTTTGTTGTCGTCTATAACATGGAGTGATTTCATGGATTAAAATATAGAAATTTGTTATCGGCTCCAAGTCACTGGGAAACCTCTAAGTACAATTAAGGCCACAATCTAAATAGCTTATTATGTCGTCATTAAAAGTCTGTATTTGTTTTTGCTGTAGTGCCTCACAGTGTAAAACAAACTGAACCTGAATTACATTACTGCTCGTCATCCTATGATTTGGAGAAGTGGCGGCCCCTGGCGTTCATGCTTCGTATCTACAAGGATCTATGTCTCGTTTAAGTAGACGTGGCAGTGACGTCAATGCCGGAAATGACCCGGATCGGAACTTTAACTCCTGGGTTGATTAGTTTTTACCAGAAACATCGAAGGCTGTCGGAATATGTTGTAATATCGATCCAGGTAAGATGGAACTTATTGATTTGTATCTTTTAAATATGAATAACAAAGAGAGAGGAAATTTTGGCAGAATTTCACGAAAGTAAAGCAGAAGAAACCGTTTAAAAAGCCCAGTTAGCTTTCTGAAGCTAACGTTAGCCTGTGGTTAGCCGGTCAGGCTGTGATCAGCTGTGTGACGTGATGGACGGCCTTCATACATACACAGCCTGTTCAAGACTTTCGATAGCAATTATTTCCACGTTACGTTACTAATTGGGTCATGACGTGTGGGTTGGCTGTTATGTTGATATTTCTGGTCGTGCAATTTAAGTAAGCCGCGTTGATACCGTGGAGCATTGCTGATGGCTAACGGTATCACAACGGGTTTAGCTGCTTGCTCAGGTATTAGTTATTGACATATAGATGTAATTTTGACGGCGTGGCTACATAACCGTATATTTATCTCCTCTCGACAGACATGCATGAACACATGAAGGGTTCACCGCCTTGGTTGTGAGTGTGACCACAAAGCCGGGGTTATTTTACTCTTCCATCAGTCAGATCCCAGGACGCGGACGTTGGCCATCCATCCAGGTTTCTAGTGGACGAGGGCAGGTGACAGGATGACGTGCCGGGACCGGACCCTCGAGTTTCAGTCAGCCTGCAAATCTCTACAGGGCAGACAGGTGTGTTTGTTGGTACCTCATGTTAGCATATACATTTAAAACGAGTTTCCCATCAGTTAACACACGCAATTACCTCGCATGGGAACATTGTGTTATTGAGTGTAGTTGTTGGGCAGAACTCATCGTTCTTAGTTTGGTCTCTTTGCTATCCCATTTTCTGAACTTTAGTTTCAGTTTCTGCCTTAAGTTAATGCATGGCGTAACCATCCATTAACCCTGGTTGTGTCAAAGTTGATTAGTTATTTTTATCTTTTATCTTGCAATGTTTGGTATTTCTATTCAGCGTTTTTATGTTGTTGTTTTTTAGTTGCACATTTATTGGTTTTGTAATGTGTCATCTGATTAAGGAGACATGCCAAGGATATGCTTCATGTCATTTAGAATTTATTTAGTATCTCCAATACCACTCTACATCGTATTTGATGTGTCTTCAGTTGGTATTTTAAAACTATTTTTCAAGGAGCCCCATCAAAACATTTTAGTTATGTGTGGGTTAATCATATTTTATTTTCATGAAATTTGCTTCCAGTGATAAGAAAATAATCTGAATGATACAGTCATATTGATAAATCCAGTTTCACAATCATGCTGTGACATCATGGAACAGAGAGCGTTTTCATTCAACAGTAAAGACAAGCCTTGGATTCATTTTCTGTGAGTCAGAGGAGAAACAACCAGGAACAAGCAAGCATGCTGTTTCCAAAGTGAAGAAGTGATCTTTTGAAATAGTTGTAATCCATTATTGATTAAAGTGATGGCTTTTGCCATATTCCAGCGGCCCTAGTTATGTTACATTCATCAAATGTATTTCTACTTTTAATTTTAATTGGATTTGGCCTCACAGGTCCAGGACAGGACAAGTAACTCGTATACAAAGTAACTGTGAAAACATTAAGTATTAATTAAGTATTATTAAGTAGTAGAATCTAGCCAGCATCCTAAACTTACAGTGTATTAATTTTGCTGTGCTATAATAAAAGTGGCAACACATTTTGTGAGATTACCATATTTTATCTATTTTGTTGTTGTCGTTGTTTTGTCAGCTGATAATTGACAACAACATGAACAGTTGAAATTGACTATCAGGTTCCTGACTGATTAGTCATGAGTCAGTTTTGCTCCTATCTTCAGTTACATGTCAGTGTCTCAATATCACATCAGTCTTGTCTTCATATTCCTATCAGAATGGAGTCCAGCCCAGTAAACCAGTCCTCAGCAGCCTCAGGCAGCGCAGCGACTTCACAGTCATGGCCAAGTGAGTCAGTTTAATATGTTTAAGACATTATAACTATTTACTATTTTCGGTGTGGTGCATCATTTCATTCAAACATTACTCTCCCCCTCAGTGAAACATGAATACTGTAATTGTTTTGAAATCATTTTAATGTCACGACTGTTGAAGTGACAACACTAGCTTACAAGAGAGATTGAAGGCATATGAATAAAATGTACCCAGTATTCTTACTCAACTCTTTTTAAGAACGTTATTGAACCATAATTCCACATGACGTCAGTGACCCTCCTTTGGAATGTTTGGGAAAGAGAATGCTAAATTATCTTTGCTTCCTTGTAGGAGAATTGGAAAAGACCTGAGCAATACCTTTGCCAAATTGGAAAAACTCACAATTTGTAAGTGACACGTAAATGTTGTTCCAGCATAATTTTGTGAAGGTGTGTGTGTTTGTGTGTTAATTACTGATGCTGATTCCATGCGATGTTGCCGTTCTGTTTTAGTGGCAAAGAGAAAATCTCTATTTGATGATAAAGCAGTGGAGATTGAAGAGCTAACGTACATCATTAAACAAGTGAGTTGAAATATTAACATACCATGAAATGTTTTGTGGGAGTTCATGATGTATTTGGAACATCGTGGTCATCTCCAGTCAGAGAAATATTGAATAAATGACTAAACTACATAGCATGTCTTTGTTTGTGTTTAGGACATCAACAGCCTAAACAAACAGATTGCGCAGCTGCAGGACTTGGTCCGGTCTCGTGGCGCTCCGGGTGGCCGACATATTCAGACTCACTCTAATACTATAGTGGTTTCGTTACAGGTAATACAGGCTAGCACATTCTTTTGATGTACGTGAGTTCAAGCAGATTTTTGTAATTTTGGGGCTGAATTCTGACAAAGGCTTTTAAATGTAAAACAACTGTTACTGTCAATATTGTTATTGAGGAGAAGGACTATAGCTGGAAGAGAGTCTGCTGGTGGAATAACAAATATGTCAAGGACATTCGTTTTACATCGTCTATGAAATGGTTGCTTCAGAAAATGCTGCTAGAATAACAGTGGCGCACATTAACATGCTATTTCTGCTCTGAGCAACACTTTAATGTCACTGTATCTTTCACTGTCCACAGTCTAAATTGGCTTCAATGTCCAATGACTTCAAATCCATCCTTGAAGTCAGAACAGAGGTGAGAATCTTTTGAAAGAGTCCTTCAGAGGGGGATGATAGATGGAAAGTTTTGGGAACAGGTTTCTTCACGGTCCAGTTTGCCACAGTCATTTGTCTCTGTGCCTGCAGAACCTGAAGCAGCAGCGCAGCAGGAGGGAGCAGTTCTCCCAGCCTCCCGTCTCATCTTCTCCTCTGATGGCCAACAACTTCAGTAAGTTGCATCTCAACCCCACACTTGTACGGTGGTTGTGTGTCACAGTTTTCTCAAGGGTCTCGTCTTAAATGTATAGCACCAACAGGTAAACACTGCATCCTCTTAAGGGCATGTTCACTCTGTACTGTTGCTGTAGCCACTTCAATGGTGATTAAAACACACTGTGCAGCGTCAACTCAACTAAAGCAGCAACAAGCAGCATATGTGCAAAATTTAAACAAGCTAAACACTTCCAACACAGGAGGGAGGGGGCGGGACATCTGTGAAAATTTGTCTGACTTCCTGTTGTCATTGTTCTTCTAATTATAACCTACACCTACCTCAAAGCCAGCCCTCTCCAAAATATGTGCTAAGCACTTCAGTGTTTACGCACACACACGCACACACAAACACACACTCACAGGTTCTACAGTGTAAAATGCAAAGCAACTCATCGGGAACCATAAGGGGTTTCCGGGTCCTGTTCGAGGACACGGCAATACAATCTTGAGAGAGTCAGGGATCAAACCAGCCCCTCCTACCCTGAAGCCATACCTCCCCTCGTGCTTCTTTGTGTGTTCCTCAAAACCGTTCACAAATCCATCGTTGCGTAAAACGTTGCTTGCTCCTCATCTGGTTATATAAGCAGGAAATTTTCTCGCAGTTATAAGAGTGAACACGCCTTTACCAATTATTTGTCATGGCTTTTGAGCAAATTTTGAAAAGTCTGGCTTCTGCTTATTCGGCTTGTTTTGGTTGTTTTTTTAACAAAAAGTTAAAACAGACTGCTAAGAGACCCTCTAATCCTTGTGCAGGCATTTATGCTGGAAATAGAATGCTTAATTGCACGATTCAGCTTTGCAGGTGAAATCTCAAGCAATATGCTGACTGTAAATATCCTAAAACAAAATCTAGGTAACACATTTACCTACAGATTTAAGGAAAAAGTGATAAAGGTGCCTTCCAGAATTGAATCTGCTCTTGACAAAGACAAAAGTGTACTCATTATAACTAAAATATGATTATTGGTGCTATTGCTTTATACTTTTATCATAGTAGTGCGTAGAATGAGCACATTGCTTGAAATTTAACCAGAAATGTCACGATGTGTACAGAAACATTTGAGTGCCAAGCCCCAGCTGTTGCAAAAGGGAAATGCTCGAAATCCTTGTGAATGATTATTACTGTATTTGGTCCTCCTGTAATGCAAAAATTAAAAAATATTTTAGGGAGCCGCAAAAAAGGGGCCCAGGAGCCGCATGCAGCTCGCGAGCCGTGCAATGACTACCAGGGCTATACAACCTCAAATTTAAAAGGTATTTCCCTGGAACGTTTGACTCTCCCAGCGGGTATAACTAGCTACTGTATGTGCCCGCTGTTCTTTCTGCTTTTGGTCTCTATCATTGAGGATGTCAGTCTGGTCTTGTTGAACCTGTGCCTGTCTTCTACTTGTTGTCTCCTCTCAGAGAGTTCAGTCTTGATGCAGGACGAGACCAGGAGCATGGGGGATGTGGCCATCGACATGAGCTCTCAGACCAATCCAATGCAGCTCCAGCTAATCGACGAGCAGGTAGGCCTCGTGTCTAATGATGTAGGTGGAAGAAAGGGGATTTTTATTTATTTATTTTTTTGGTGTCCGTGCAATTGGTTTGCACAGTTTTGGGTTAAAAAAAACTTGCCGGTTTTTCAAATTTTTTTTTTAGTTTTCACTACAACAATAGAAATTTATCTACCGTAATTTTTTAGACATGGTGGATGTGGATCAGGTGATCCAGTATGTGAACAGTACACACCTTGATTATTCTGTTACCCACTTTACCTCCACAGGACTCCTACATCCAGAGCCGTGCCGACACCATGCAGAACATTGAAAGCACCATCGTGGAACTGGGCTCAATATTCCAGCAGCTCGCACACATGGTCAAGGAGCAAGAGGAGACCATCCAAAGGTAATGATGAAGATGAAAACATGAGGGTTTAGGAAATGTGTAGGAGTGTCTTGAGACAAACAACAAATAAATGAAAAAAATAAATTCTATGTTGTGCATCCTTTTAATATGGCAATAGAAAGAGCAGTATCGGGAGTTCATTTTGTTAAATTATGACTTTTCAGATTAGGAAATGCTGATGTCCCTTGTTTTGAAACGTTTATATTTATTTCTGTTTTTTAAAGTACCATGTCACTGATCACTCTGTCATGCTCTCCTCGCAGGATTGACGCAAACGTGGAAGATACGCAGCTGAACGTGGAGGCTGCTCACACAGAGATCCTCAAATATTTCCAGTCCGTGTCCTCCAATCGCTGGCTGATGATCAAGATCTTTCTCGTCCTCATCATCTTCTTCATCATCTTTGTTGTCTTCTTTGCTTAAAGAAAAGAAGGAATGTCTCAGGGGAAGTAGAATTACTGTAAAGCAGGACTGAGATGACACGTCTGGACAACGTTTTTGAAGGAAACACTTTATCAAAGTGATGGTCTGAAGCTCGGGATCCCCTCAGAAGAATATACTGTCCGTTCTTCTCAAGACACAAACAGACTTTGTGTCTTAATTTGACAACGCTGTGGAGAATGAAGATGACAAACTTTGTCCAAATAAATTATATGAAATCCCCATTTTGTATAGAGTTAAAAGAAAACTGTTTTGTATTATACTTTGACCAATTCTACATAAACATTTAATCAAAATGGCGAAAAAATTTAATGGTTTGATTCTGCAAACTGTCTTTTTAATTTAGATTTTTTTTTTTCTTCCTGTCTTGTTCACCTTGTTCACCACACCATTCATTGTAATTTCAGAGCCAAACTATAAAACTGGAATTAATCCTCAGATTATTTTTTTCTTCATATTTTATCTGGACTGTAAATGGAAGAGCATGTTCGGTATGTCAGCATTGTTTCACCCACGCCCACTGTGAATATTTTATACTTTCTCTTTATTTGCCAAATGATTTGAATTGTGGCACAACTCAAAGACTTTCTCTGGGCTCCGAAAGCCACAGCATAGCCAGCTGAAGGGGACTTTGCTTTGATTCATGCTTGAGCTGCGTAAAACGTTAACACTTGATGGAACGACACCATTTTTAAAGAGCAACTGTATGGACTGTGGGGTTGCCAGCCTGAAGGAAATCCTAAACAGATTATTCAAGTATGTGAACAGACTCCAGGTTTGACATCACTGCTTATGAAGGGGTTGCGCTGGTTGTGAAGGGACACTAATGAAGTGACTTGCATCAGTCAGATTCCCTGAAGTGTCTGGATGTCACTTTAGCTTCCCCTTTATCTAATGTACAGGATGTTATTTAAAAACACCACCGCTTTTTAAGAAGAAAAACATTCTTCCTATTTTTTCCCTGTGTTTTTAGCCAAATGCCTTGACTTCAGTGTAAAAATTGAGAGAGCTGTATTGATAAGGAGCTGCATATTAATAAAATAATGATGGGGTGTTGGCATTTATGGCTGAGACTTTCTTGGAATAAGAGGATTAACCAATAGCTGGCAGTGATAGAATTAGCTATGCAAGGCTCTGAGCATAGACTAAGCAGGGTGGCTCATGTACAGTTCTCCCTTGCATCCACAATAAAGTGTAACTTGACACAAGTGGGCAAAAAAATGTAATGTTTCTTCTTTTAAATAAACTACACATACATGTTTGTGAAAAAGCTATTTTATTCACACGGCAGTGATGACACTTTTTTTTAAAATTCACAATAAGAATTTTTTTTTTGGACAGGATTTTAGTTGTGTCTGTTTCAAGGATTTGCTGAACAGGTAGGTTAAAAGAGCAGCCTGCTAAGTGAGCTTGTGGTCTGGAGCCAAACTGTTGACTGTCCAGACGGTTGCCCTCAGATGACCCTCTCTCTCCCCCCCCCCCCCCCCCCCCTTCTGCTGAAGAAGCCGGCTGCCCTCCTCTCTGTGTCACATGGTTTTAAAGGGACAGATCAAATTCATGAGCTGTACGTTTGATTCATTAAATGATTAGAAGACAGAAAACAAACTTTATTAAACTATATTCTGCCCTGCCTTCCCATAATGCTAGCCCTCTTCAACATTCCCTCTTTTGTCTCCCCATGTTTAGAATGTGCTGACCCTCTCTCTTGCCCCAGCTCTTCTACTAGTACTCCTTTCACTCATCTTCCATTCACCCATGGGCGCTTTGCTCCAAAGGAGTTATTTCTGGCATGCTCTTGCTCCTCCCCTTCCTCAATCTGGCCTTGATAGCTTCATCCTCTGCTTCTCCGTCCTCCTCTTCGTCGGACCAATCCACCTGCTGCTGCAGATTCCCTCTGGAGCCCCTCATGCCCCCTGCCTTGAAGAGGTGGCCAGTGCGGAATTTGGTGCGGAAAGTAACAAAAGAGAGGCTCTTGCTGCGCTGCTGCTTCTCATACACAGTGTCTTGCATCTGCAGATCTTCGTTGCTCTCATCGATGCAGTCGCGAAGCACTGAGCGGAACAGTCGGGGAACCTCATGAACCTCAGGCTCCATCTGTGACACCAGCCTCCGGAACCTGCAGTGATAGGAATAATCACACTGATTAGGAATGATGTGATCTAAAAAGAAAAGAAAGAAAAAAAACAAGTCAAAACAAAAAAAAAGAAAAAAGGTCTTCCAGAGAGGAAGGAGACAAATGTAGCTGTCATGCTTCTAGGAGCCTGAATCTATATAATCTACACTCTTGTTTGGACACAAACCCTGATCAGGCTCAAAACTGCTAGCTAGAACCAGTAAAACCAGCACAATTACGCAGTGGTAGAAAGACACCCTGCTGGTCAGACGTGAAATGTAAGTGTGCTACTGATGAGTCATTAGTGACATGGAGCTCTGATGCATTCATAGATAAAATGGTTATTAAAAAAAAAGATTATGAGCTGGGCTAAATGATAACTGGGTTCTATTTAAATAGAGCCTTTCCTCCTTTACACACACACACACACACACACACACACACACTAACCTCTCTTCTCCTCAGAGTTAGATATCTTACAAGAGAAGCCCTGATAGCAGGATTTATGATATCACAAATATTTTTGAAGCTGATTCTGCTGATTCTGATCAGATATTCGGCGTAATCTGGTATCATGTTGAACTCCAGTGCACAAGCATAGCAGTAGGAGATATCTTGTGTCCAGCAGTTTCACTCATGAATCAGTATATCGGTACAGCTCTCAGTCTCTCTATACTTCACTGCATGTTTCTGTATCTGTCACATGCTACCAGCGTGAGCCAACATCCACACTCTCCCACAGTCTCAGAGTTGTTGTTTGTCTCACCTGACGATCACAGGTCCACACTGTGCAGGAGGGATTTTGACACAGAGGTCCTGCAGCTCCACCAGGTCATTGGGGGTCAGCTCGTAGGGCTGTGGGTTTGGTGTGTTGGCCAGCCAGCTGTAATCAGCTGTGGAGGAGGAACTGCGGCGACGGCGGCGACCCTCTGTGGCCCGCTCCAAACGGATGCGTTCAGTGCGCTTCACCATGGCCCCCAGCTCCAGCATCAGAGTGTTTGTCACCAGCTCCTCGGTGGAGCGCTGGCCGGGCACTTTGGGCTCGAGGGAGAAAACAGCTGACCAAGGAAACATCTGGGAAAGAAAAGTTGCACCAATAACCATAAAATCAATAAAATCTATCATCAATCAAGATGCACCAGTGCCAATGGATGTAGAAGTCATACCTCATTCCATGCTCTCTAATATTAGGGATTGGTGTTTATTGATCATCACCTGCGATACTTCATCTCTTATCTTACGTAGCCTTTACTTTGTATTTTGGACATATTGCTGCTACACTTCAAGGTATGAGGCACATATTTTGTAAATATTTTGTTTGCAGTATTGTTATAATTTCTTATTCTATATTGTTCATGCATTTAGTGTATATATGTCTACTCCATCCTATTGCTATTTCCTACACTTAGATATTACTAGATATTGAATGGGAGCACATCTATGGGAATAAAATCACACTTTTTTTTATAAAAAATGTGATTAAAAAACATATAAGTGCTAATATAACATCAACTAAGTCACTGATCAATATCAGCCATGTATTCTTGATACTCTTCGTTGTTATTGTCTTCAGCTAATAAAGCCTTACCTTCATGAAACTGAGTCAACAAAGCTGCCGTGCGTTCTTGTCTGATTGAGATCCACCGGTTGTGTGGTGATGCCTAGCAGCCAGGTGAACTGTAGGCCTCCATGAGCTGATGAAGGGTGGAACTCCTCTGGTGGAACACAGCTACCTGACTGCCTTGCTACCTTTGACGGTCCTAGGCAAACAGTAGGTGTTTTGCGAGGAGCGCGTGGAGTGTGTGTGTGAGTTTGGGATTGAGAATAAATGTAATCCTGTATTAACAAAGAATAGATGACGAGATGAGCTTACCACATGACACAAGCATACACCTGGGCGTTGGGTGAGTGTTGTCAGTATTTGTGGCCGACTGAGTTGAGGTGTTAACATGATTTAAATGTTAAACTGCCAATTTTAATTAATTTTTATGGGGAAATAAAAGAATATTTGATCTCATACACAATTGCAGGATGGAAGGTGCTTGCTCAGATGCACTTCACACCACTTCTGTGGTGACTGACAGATTTTTCAAGAGGAGTCATAACATTTTAACTTTGCAACTTAAGTCTTTGAATCTTGCATAAACCTTAAAAAATAACAGTTTTAATGTCAGTGTAAAGTTTCTTACTCCGTCAACTGTCATCATATAAACACACATATAAGTACAAGGTTGTTTTTGGCCAAGAATGACATAACTACTGACATAAACCCTCACTCTCACACCTCAAACAGTCAGGTGTTAATAGTCTGTCTCGCTAGCTAGCGTATGATATTGTCTGCAGAGGTAACTGCAGGCTATTTTCTGGGTTTCCACACGGCTCAGCACTGAGCCACCAAATCCCAGATTACAATCAAATCCAGAGCATACATGGAAGAGGTGGTTGTAGTGATTATAATCTAATTAAAGCTGCCTACAAGTTGCTGTTGTTGGAGGGGAAATGTTGGTTCCCTAAAGCATGTCATATACATCCGACAACAACATGCACAATTGGCAGAATGACCTTGACAGGCAAGTTTAAAGCGATATTTAACCCCAAAAGCATATTTTTCATGTGTTCTTCATTCACTTAATAGTGTTATACATTACTGAGTCCATGCTCATGACACTGGACCTTGAGCCTGAGATTTTGTAAACTTGCCATTTGCTTCAAGGTTACATTTACATGGCTGGCTCTTCCTGTATTCTAAGGTCATATAAACATCTTTGTGACAGCTGAACGCAAGAGTGTAAATAATAAAAGAAACAATGGGACATTCACATTCAGATGTTTGGTTTGAGGTTAGTTGTATTTTGCTTGGTATCTTATTACTACACTCTATAATTTCTTTTAAATTTCAGTCATATTTTCCCCCAAGCTACTGTAGAGAGACAAACTAAACTGGTGAAGTAACATCTTCTATTAGCTCTGAGCCCGTAACCACCTTTTTGTACATCTTATAACTTTACATAAATAATCTGTAAGGTTTCAGTACCTGGAGTTTCTGTGTATTTTAAATATATACTTAGGCAATGCATATTCCAATATACACAATATACAGGCAAAATCAATTGAATTCTCTATGACATAAAATAAGAATATTGAAGTAACAAGGATGTGTATTTGGATATATATTATGAAAAAAGAATATGTTTAGAGGTCAATGTGTAGTAATAATATTGCAACGTATTTTTTTTAATCTTTACATCATAATAATTATCTAAGTTTTTTACGTTGCCAATACTATGTAAATATCTTACTTGCTGTTATGTTTTGATGTTGCAATGTGGACCTGAAGCAGAGTAGCGGATTTTCCGCATTAGCTAATGCGAGTCTTAATGAAATCCTAAAATCCGAAATTGGCACTGAGTCTTCTGCTTAGTTAGTAAAGGAGGAGGGAAATAACATGGTCATGTCCATCCACACCAAGTATAATCTTGTAGTGGCTGAAGTACTGTATGTCTGTACTTCAGTGGAGAATCTTTCAAATATATTTATGAGCAAAAAGTATAGACGTTTAAACCCTGACACTGGAGCGATAGGAAAAAATAAAACGGGGTAAAGTAAGCTGTCGCATTTTAGAAATTTTATTCATCAAGTTATGCGTCACGAGAGAGATTTTGTACTTTGTAACGCCTCTGTTTGAGGCAAATGCAGTGAAGCAGGAAGTGCCGTCTAGTCGCTAGGGGTCATCAGAGGTTCAGTCTCCGCCACGAGGACTTTTCCCAAAACATTCCCTTTGCTACGTCACTAACCCCCGCCCCTACTCGTGCCAAAAGACTTGTGTCACAGTTGGCTTGTCAGCTGCATGGGATGCGCGGCAATTCCCGGATGTGTGAAAACTGTCACCAGACGATAAACGGTTCTGTTGTTTGATGATAATAAAGGACACCGGAAAAGTCGTTAGAAAGAGCGGCATCGTGGGGAACTCGTTAGCCGCTCAGCGCGAGCCTCTCTCGCGCCCTTTCGTCACTCCAAAGTGAATGGTAAGTAGCGTCAGTGACGGGGTTAGCTTGTAGCACCACGGCTCGCGTGATTGTTTGTGGGGGGCCGGTGTCCACAGAGAAACACCGACAACCGTTAGCGATGTCCTTGTCAGCTGGCTTACCCCCCGGTACTGATCCGGAAGATGGACGTGGACGTGACACTCGGCTAGTCGCTCTGAGGAAGGTGCCGCTCGCTGTGGTCGAACTTTGTGATCAGACATGGACAATAGCGCAGGCCGGGGTGGCCGTGCCTCCCCTGACGGCTCCAGCCACCTCACGAACAGTCAGTCAGATGGGACCAGTGAGGGTGGTATTGATCCTTCTAAATGTGGCGAGAGGTCACAAGCGCTGGTCCAGCATAACCGAATCTGATTAACTCTTTATAGATTCAAATACGATCGATAATCAGGCTTGAAATTATGTTGGTGCCACTGAAAAAGTTGTCAACTTTTGACCAAGTGATCAAAAAACTTAATTCAAAGAAGGAATCGACAAGCAGGGCGTTTATAGATATCAGTAAATCTCAATACCCAATTTTAGCCATGATGTTACAGTTTGTGTGAGGGTCCCCCCCCCCCCCCCCACCCCCAGACCATTTCATTCTGTTCTGATGTTTTGTCAGCTGGTAAGATTCATACTAACCAGTCATAGCCTGCATAGATGCCAAATCTATTAGGTTAACAAAGTGAATACTAGTAATAAGAATATGTTAATGTTTGTTAAATGCTCACTTGACAACATTGTAAAGGTGTACTTTTGTCTTCTGAACATTAGTCATCATCTGAATGCTATTGGTGTCAATACATTTCAAATGATACCAAGCCTACCAATAGCTGCCCCAAACAAACAAACAAAAGTAGAATTTAACAGCCCTCTGTTCTCAGTAACACAATGTTTAATATTAGTCTAGTGAAATAAGATACAGGTACAAACTTTGTAACATTTGGGTTTACAGTCTCATAACTTGAGGGTTTTTGTGAGGTTCTTGTTGTAAACTGTTGTCATCAGTAAGATAGTTATGTCATTCTTGACCTCAGTAACAGAAACTGTGACACCTGCAAGTATATAGGGAATTAGTTTGACTTGATTTATTGTGTCAGTAGCCTTGCAGCTGGAACATGTCAAGACCGAGTTCAGAATTAACCTCTACAGGTTCGGTCAGGCCATTCTAATTAGGCCTTTCTTTATTTCGGCACTCTTTTAGAATGGCTTGTGCTTCCCTATGAAAATTAGCTGGTATTTACCACAGCATATGTTTATATGAATATATATCTTTTCCTGTACAGGTCTGAGAGGCAAGTACTCTTGGAAAATAACAAGTGGTCTGTTGGATAACACTGAGTCACAGCTGCCCAGCCGTGGCAACCAAGTGTCTCCCTGAGAGATCGCAGCCATAACAACATAATTTATTCATGGCAGGACTTACAGTCAGAGGAGCAGATGATGTGTATAGATGTGGTATGGATTGGATTCACTGTCACAACACACAACACACCATAGCCTAGTCAACAGGCGTGTGCCTCCTCTGTTTCTGACTGTGTGTTGCTGGTTTCTTCACTCCAGCTGCTGACGCCCATGGCTCCAGCTGTCTGGTTCTTTGTCTGTCAGTTACGACTGGAATAGGCCTCAGCATACTGCCCAGTACACAAATGTCCAATCCAAACTTTGAAATTGATTTAAATGCCTTTATTTTATGGTTGATTTCAGGCCAAAGCAGTGTGACATGAGCTGGGCTGAGGAGGACTGGACAGTGGGACTGTCTGGGCGTGTCCTGCAAAAGGTAAAGGAACTGCAGATCCATCAGGAGCGTTTGTCCAGAGAGAACAAGCAGAAACAGCTGCAGCTGGACAACATTCATGCCACCCATGAAAAACAAACTGCAAAGGTACAAGCAGCCATATTGGTTCTTACATGAAGTAGTTATTCACACAAAAATGTTTGAAATATTCATATGATTAACCTTTCCTGCTTCTGTTCCTGACCGTGGTCGGGAGACACAGGGGAGATCCGTCTTCTCCGGGGCCGAAGTACCGCAGCTTCCTTCGGTGCTAACTCCCATAAAAACACTTGACTCCTCACTCATTGAAGTGGCAGCACACAACACAAAAAGTAGGAGGCCGTTTTGCCGAAGAGAGGGTTTATTAACTGGCTGCACTATACATCACTTGCTACCTGTCCCGGTCACCGTTCCATTCATGTCACTTGTCTCACTCACGTGCTGGTTCCGGCTCTCTCTCTTCTGGGCTCGTACAACATGGCAGCGCGCGCCTCTTCCAGCCACGTGCACACACTCGCTCGCTCCCAATCACACACTGAGCTGCCAGGACTACATATTCAATGAGACACATCCCACAACACTACCCCCACCATGGATTGGCAATTAACACTAATTCCAGTCCATCGAAACAACACATAAAATTGGTACACAATCTCTATATTTGTAGGCCTAGAAAATATGTGAAGAGGTAGCTATGTCAAACATATTGCACAGATCAAATAGGTAGGTAGTATAACAAGTGCCTATACAGTGATAAACCCGTAAACCTAGCTCAATTAGCAGTGTACACGAGACTGAGTAAACATAGAAATGCAATTGTCTCTAATTAAACAAAAGAGCACATTACACTTTCACACCAATTCTCTGGCGACCGGGTGAGACACTGACTAACTGATCTTGTAATCAGAACACATACATTCAGAAGGAATAAAGTGCAAGCATATAAGAATATTGCCTCTTTAGCTTAAAAAAAAACAATGGTAAACCATGAAAAATTGCTTCTTTTAGCAACGGCATAGAACAATGTTAACAAAACTAGAGTACAATGTGACCTGTAAAGCTTCTAGTGCAAATATGAACAGTTAGAGCTCAGTGATCCAGTCCCCGTACCGGCCCGGTCCTCTTCGCTAACGTCTGGGCCGGGACACTTGTTGAGCCTGTTTGTGTGGTTCTCCCACCGCAA
Source organism: Aulostomus chinensis (assembly GCF_037954235.1). Classification (NCBI taxonomy): domain Eukaryota; kingdom Metazoa; phylum Chordata; class Actinopteri; order Syngnathiformes; family Aulostomidae; genus Aulostomus; species Aulostomus chinensis. The sequence continues at coordinate 17,971,265 of NC_141332.1, read as the reverse complement.
CCCACCATGGTCAAGTATCACATGGGAATAAGTGGATGAAGAAAGACCTGAAGGAATCATCAGCAGATGGAGTAGGCGGCCGGGAGCTGCTGGGGCCATCCCAGGAGGGAAAAGAAAAAAGATTGTGGAGCCCAGGGTCCTGGTCTGCTGGGTCCTCGTCCACATATGGTGGCAGAATCTCCAAGGGCATCCAGTCCTGGGCTTGGTCCAGGACCCAGGTGTTGTCAAGGGGCTCATGGCTGCTGTACTTCTTCAGCTGATCATGGTGGACAACTTTGGTTTTGGTTCCGGGGCTCTTCTGGATCCGGTAGACTAGATCATCCAACTGTCCCATAATGAAGGGTCCCTCATAAGGGGGGAGGAACCTTTTGATCTTGTTTTTGACATGACGTGTTCCCTTGACAAGATACCACACAGCATCTCAGACTTTGTACTAGCAGTAACAGGCATTCTTATCATATTGCCTTTTAGCATGTGTGAATGACTACCCAGGGCTTCCAGAGTGATGTTGCGAGCCAGTTCCAGCCACTCTCACATTTGTAGCACATACTCTGGGGCTAACGGTGCGACATCAGAGTCTAGTGGCAAACCGGCTACAAGGTCCACTGGCTCACTTATTTCACATCCGAACATCATGTAGTTGGGTGTGAAACCTGTGGCACTGTGCTTGGTAGCTCTATAGGCCATTACTGCATATGGTATCATTAGACCCCAATGGCAGCGCTCTGCAGTTGAAGCTAGAATCTTTTGAAGTGTGGCATTGAAACGTTCAACTTGGCCGTCAGACTGTGTTTGGAATGGTGTCGTGTGTGTTTTCTCGATGCCAGACAGATGACACGTTTCCTGGAATACTTTTGATTTGATATGCGCCCTTGGCTGGCTCATTAATGGCCTCCAACCAAGCTCTGATTGGTGCAATGCCTGTGTCGACAGCTTGGGCCTGGCGCAACTCCTCCATAATCCAGCCAGAAAACAGTGTGGTTTCGTTTGTATTGGTCACATAGATAGTATCTGTTTTAGTGTCTGAATTGGTCGGGTTGTTTATGCTTACCCCCACCAGACTCACAGCTGCAGTTGTTGTGCATGACTCCACCCCCACTGGACTCAGCAACCGGGAACTGGTGTCGGAGTCCAAATCGCACTGAACTGCAATGTGACTCGTGGTTCTCTGCTGTGAGGGGTCCAGCTGTGTCATGAAATCAACAATAGCTAGCAGCTCTCGTCTCGTGGTACAATAATTTTGTTCGGCTTTGGCCAGTTTGCGGCTTCCATATGCCAGCACACGTTCTGCACCATCCTGTATTTGTGATAGGACGCCAATACCTGTGTCACAAGCATCCGTGTCAAGGATCATTTCACCATCATCCAGTGGGTAGCCTAAGACAGGATCAGTGGTGAGGAGGTGCTTAAGCATGTCAAAGGCAGCTTGGTGTTCTGCACGCCACTGGAAGAATACATTTTTCCTTGTCAGACTGTGTAGCGGTTCGGCAATGGAAGCAAAGTCCTTTACAAATCTGCGGTAATAAGAGGCAAGGCCAATGAAACGTCTACCCTCTTGGACCAATGTGGGAGGGGGCCAAGCTTGGACTTAGTGGATCTTTGCAGGGTCAGTGGCCACACCATGCTCAGACACAATGTGACCTAAACAGGCAACTTTGCAGTGGAACAGAGAGCATTTGGCTGGCCTCAGTTTGAGGTTCGCTTGTTGAAGTCTCTGAAACACTTGGCTCAACCGCTGCAGCATCTCGGGCACGTCTCTGGCCAGCATGATGATGTCGTCTAGGTTGATAAGGCAGGTCTCCCACTGCATGTCAGCCAGGACACGATCCATGAGACGTTGGAACGTCGCTGGCACATTGCATAACCCGGCGGGCTCTTGGTGTCAGTTCCACCTGCCAATAGCCTGAAGTAAGGTCCAAAGTGCTGAACCATTTGGCTGTGGTGAGAATGTCCAGGGTGTCCTGGATGCGTGGGAGCAAGTATGCGTCAGTGATGGTGCGGTCGTTGAGTGCCCTGTAATCCACACAAAGGCGGTAAGTCCCATCTTTTTTACGCACCATAACAATTGGTGAGGCCCAACTGCTGTGGATGTGGGTGGCCAGGCCACTCTGGAGACCCTCACAGATCTGCTGGTCTGCGTGTGACTGCTTTTCCCCAGCCAGCAGACGAGGGATCTATCTGCTTCACTGGAGCTCCAGGCCAGGTTATTATGTCATGCTGTGTGAGACTGGTCCGGCCCAGGTCACCAGGTCCCCTAGAAAAGACACCCTCATAGGCACACAACAGGTTAGATAGTTCAAGTTTTTCATCATCTTTGAGGTCCGTGGAACTCTGGACATAGAGCTCCTGAAGGTGCTCTGGAACTGCAGGGAAGTTGTCTGGGCGGACTGTTTCTGCTGGGGCGCTGAGTGAGGGTAGAGCTTTGGCTGGCTGGAGGACGCCCGCAATGGCACCTTCTTTGATGGTGACAGCCTTGTTGCTAGGGTTAAAGAGGCGTAGTGGGACAACATTGGTGGGCCGAGCTTCAACCAGGACCCTGGCAATCAGTATTTTTTGCTTCTCCACAAAGCCTTTTGTGGGACTGAGCATCATGTCTCCCTGATATGCTCTGTTACCATGCACAGCCATCCGGGTTCAACCACTACAGTTATGGCCACTCTCACAGTGTGTGACTTTTGGGCAGTTTCTGGGTGAAAGTAGGGTACTTCCTCTCCACATAGAACTATGCGGTGCTTACCGAAATCAAGGCGGGCCTCAGCTTGGTTAAGGAAAGGGTGGCCAAGCAGTACTTCATTGCCCGCTATGAGGAAGTCCACTTCAAGGCCATGGTTGTTGATACTGACTGTTATGTTGGCCTTACCAAGCACCAGTACATCTCCCGGTCCCACCCTGTGCAAAGTCTCTACACCGGTTAACTGAAGTGGGGGTCTCATGTCCTGGTGGATGGCACTGTAATGGTGGAGGGGTAGCATCCTCTTCCGTGCTCCACTGTCCAAGACTTCACACACCTCTGCCCCATATACACGCAAATGGATGCTCATCTCACGATTTCAGTTCTTAAAGTGGAGCACAGTGGGCTGCGGCCTTCCATGGAGGGTGCTTTGAGCAAAAGTCTTTGCATTCCTTCGACCATCACAGTTATGGCAGCGAATGTTACCCTTTTTAATGTTCTTGTGCTGCTTTAGTGTTTTGGCAAATGTGCATGGGGGAAAATGATTGGGTGAGGAGCTAGGTGCTGGTTTAGGGGCACTTACAGGCTTATTTAGGTCTCTTCCTCTGACAACAGTGGCCCGGGGCCTGCTTTCAGCAAGGTTACCGGCCCCCGGCTGCATGGCACTGGTGACATATGATGCAGCTCTCTTTGTGGTTTCAAGGCAATGGGCTATCTCATAAACTCTGGCTAGCTTGGCTGGGCGCTTTTCTAACAGTCTTTGGACGAGTTCTGCATCACCTCGGCCATTTGTGAAAACTTCGACAGCCATAGCATCTTGCTCTGCCTCTGACCAATCTCCATATGCTATGGCTACTTTCCCATAAATTTAATCTCTGAACACATGGAAAGCCTCACCAGGTTTGCTTGGTCTTTGCCTCAGCTCCACCGCCACAGCTGTTGCGTGATCTGAAGAAGGGTCATATGCAGTTACGAGTTCCTCCAGCAAGCGGTGGTAATCCCATCTGGATGAGCGAGGGTTCCTGTGCACAATGGCGCCTGCGGCTCCAGTGAGGCAGAATTTCAGCTGGATGGCCATGGTTTTGACTGACCAGTGGCTTGCTTCTGCACAACTTTCAAATCTGTGAAGAAACTCCCCATGGTGTGCTGCCATCATACTGTCCAGCCCGTAGAATGGGTACTCGCTCCCTGAGGTTGTAGTCCTCATCACTATCTGATGGAAAAGAGTGACGGGGCACAGAGCGCAATGAATAAAAAGGATGCTTTGATTTAGCATGTCCATATTTAACAGTCTCATCTTTGTTAATGCAAGGGTACAACATGCTAAGTGTTTTTACGTCTGGTTTGGGAGGAACTAGTGTGCTATGCACAAAACTTCCCATGTGAGCCATGGAAAATGGGTTTGTGTCTACATAATGCACATTCAATGGCACGTTTGGGGCAGGGTATAGGAGCATGTAGACAACTTGTCCTCCCGCGGCGCCTTGACTTTGGCTGTCAGCTCCGAGGAAGGGATTTGTGGTGGAAGACGAGGCGAGGCTGCCGACCAATGTCAACGAAACTCCTCCGTTAGCATCCGTGCTAGTGGAGCTTTCATCATGCAGAAAGGGGTTGTAGGGCTCACGTTTTCTCTCCGCCCTACATTCATAAGCATGTACTGTATCTTGTTCATTTTTAACATGGATTAATGGCACAAAAGGATTGGAGCACTGTTTCTATTCCGTACACATCGGGAGGGTAGCGAGCGGCCGCCATGTTAGCTTAGCTGCTATCACAGTTACAATGCGGTCACTCGGCTCCAGCCGTTATTGTCCTTAAATATTCGGTGCTCACCACTCTTTTTATAACGTGAGGGTCCCCTTCGTGGCCGCCAGTGTTAACCTTTCCTGCTTCTGTTCCTGACCGTGGTCGGGAGACACAGTGGAGATCCATCTTTTCCACGGCCGCAGTACCGTAGCTTCCTTCGGTGCTAACTCCCATAAAACACTTGACTCCACACTTGTTGAAGCGGCAGCACACACACAAAAAGTGGGAGGCCGTTTTGCCGAAGAGACGGGGTTTATTAACTGGCTGCACTATACATCACTCGCTACCTGTCCCGGTCACCGTTCCATTCATTCCACTCGTCTCACTCACGCGCTGGTTCCGGCTCTCTCTTTCTTCCGGGCTCGTACAAAGCGGCAGCGCGCGCCTCTTCCAGCCGCGTGCACAGACTCACTCACTCCCAATCACACACTGAGCTGCCTGGACCACACATTCAACGAGACACATCCCACAACAATATATTCAAAAATGAAATATTATTGTGCAGAGCTGAGGCTTGGAGTTGATTATGTTTCCTGTACATTTCACACACTTTGTTCTTGAAAATTAATCACATGGAAGTCACACATAGGGTTTTTGGTCCATCGGTTCTTCCAGCTCTTTAGTCTTGAGTGAAATATTCTAGCATCAATTAAAGAGGTTCCATGACAGCTTGTTTAGACATGCTGGGAATGAAGCTTACAGTTTTGCAATCCCATTGCAAGTTTGGCAAGGATTATTTGTCGTAATTTGCTGTGATGATCCTTCCTTTAGCTTCATCAAGTCAAAAATGTCTCTCATTAATAATGTATGTGACAAACATTGTTAAGGCAAGAATCCTAATCCCATTGGCTCCCTTTTTGATACAGCACTTTGTCATCTCGTGATTTCTTCCGGTTGTCTAGTGCTTGGGTTTAAGACCAGAGTTATGTAATTTCCAACAGCCTTTCTTGTAATTTATGGTCAGTGCTAACAAGAAATGTTAGCATGCTCTTATACTGATTGAAGACGGCAACCATTATAAACATTTTGTGTGTTAACGCCGGCATTAAGAGCTTTTTAGCATCTAGCTCAAAATTTGCACAGACTCAAACCCACAAGCACATATTCATCTATTGTCTTCCTTTGACACATTACTAAAAAACAAACTTAATTTCATTTTTAACTGGAGACGGTCAACAGCATTGCACCAAAATTTGTTTCAGATTTTGTTTGAATATTTGAGATACACTGTATCACCGAGCCACTCGCATTGATTCCCAACCTTTATGTCTCTCTGAGGGTCTGTTTTCAAATCATTAATAACTGAAATCTCTCCCCCTCCCTTGCAACTCTCTTAGTATGAAGAGGTACGTGCGGAGCTCCAGTCCCTGCACAGGGAGCTCCAGTGTGTTCAGAAGCAGAACATGGTGGTGGCAACCAACAGCGAGCGCCTGTCCCAAGAGCTTCAGACCAAGCAGGCCCAAGTATGCTCTTTGGAGGGCCAGCTAGACGCTGCTCACACACTCAGCAACAAACTTACCCAGGAAGTTAAAAGGTCAGTACTAGTGGGAATCAGCTCCGTCAAGTTTTATCTGTGACCAGTATCCTGGTGGTATTCAAACAAAATTTCACAGTGAAATATTATTCATTCAACAGCTGTTACTTGGATTTAGACAGACTTGATCCATTATGGATGGAGGCACCGTCAGCTGCTCCTGACAGCTCAGGAGTCTGTCTTTACACCCTCTGAAGCTGGTAGATAGTAGGAAGTATGTTTGGAGGTACAAACCTAGAACAGGAAAGTCAATAATCTTGATTTAGAAATGAGCTCTAGTGTCCCAGATTGAGGATTCAGTAATAAAATACTTGACACACATGTCATCAGAAAACACAGCAGCTCTCCTGCAGCCTTTTCCATGACCATTTTAAAAAACACACTGTGTTCTTCTACTTAAATCAGAGATTTTACTGCATCATCATTCAACACATTCAACTCTCAGGCCAGACCCAGCTCCTGTCTATCTCGCAAGCCCAGCACTGAGGCCTGGGTGTCTGCTCAAACTTTCACTTTTCTGTACCCACACTGATGCCCTTTCCTCTACTGGCAGGCTGGAGGCAGAGCTGGAGAAGCTGCAGAACAGCAGCAGGTTACAAGACACCTCCCTGTTCTCAACACCCTGCTGGAATACAACCTCTCCATGGGAACACAATGGTAGAGTCCTGAACATTTATGACTTTGGTGTTTATTCTCACAGATGGTCTATCTTCTGATTTTCCTGTAAAGTGTGGAAAATTAAATGGAAACATAAACAAAGTCCCAAATGTGCTGAGAACTCCCTGAGCCCCTGTCCTTTCCCAACCTTTCTCTCCCTGGGGACTGTTGGATTTTCTCTTTCCTCTTCTTTCATGAAATCACTTTGCTTCTGCTGTTGTTCCTGTCAGCTTTGGTGGTTAGTTTAGGTACTTCTTACTAAGTCCACTCCATATGCTGTGTTTCTGTCCTTTAGAAAGCCGAAAGGAAGAGCGGCAGAGACGACAAGATGAAGGAAAGAACCGGGCGCACGACAGCCGAGTAAGTACCTGCATTTTTGGTGGGACCCTGGAAACTGTTTAGATTTAGCTAGAAACAGTTGTTCAGTAGTTGTAGGATCTGGGTCACTTTGTTGTCTGTTGAAGGCTACTCGTTTCCTTCTCACTTTCTTTCATGTTATTTCTAATTACCAGCAATTAAGACCTTAACAACGTAACTGAATAATTTTGATCCTTGATTCAGCAAAGTATATAGAGTTCCTTCCGTCAGCCAGGAGAAGACACATCCTCTGTTATTTATACTATGGCAGGAAATATTCAACGCGTTTGTTTGTTTGTTTTATATAAAATCAAAATATATGCAGAATAACGATAACCCCTAGTCTTGTTATCTTTACCATTCTTCAGAGCTCGCTTAACAAGGATATGTTTGGTATTATCACAAATGACTGATTTGTGTCATGAATCTACAGGAACAAGCAATTCTTCAGCAAAATAATGAATTTAATCAAATTGAAGAGATTTAGCCATCGAGACTTGTAGTCAGTGCTGAATTGTGTCATGTTTCTATTCTCTTCAAGATCACTTCCTTTTTTTTATACTTTTTTTCTAAAATGTCTTCCCTTCAGCAGCGTCTCCAGTTCTCAGACATGCCTACTGCCTCATTGCCACGACAACAAAACAAGAGCACACCCCACCGACACCCGTGTGACCACTCGGACTCATTCTCTACTCCCTTGGCTGTGTTTCCGTGGGAACGGGATGACTCGAGAGCAGCAGCCAGAAGACAATCCCCATCCTCTCCCCAGACACCCAGTGCTGATGCCATCAGTCAAGGCCAGTCAGAGCTGGGACCCTTGGAGAAGGACCCAAGAACACAAGCAGACAGTGAGTTGGGCTGCCATGCATTATATGTGTTGACCATATGAGGTCTGAGAATATAAATGCCCACAAACACACAATTTATGTTTTAATTAGTTATGGTAGTCACAGGTCTGATGCAGGGTTTGACAGAAATCAATAAATTAGCTGTAAGCATAAATAGATTTTCAGATTTTGGTCACAGCAGTCAACAATGTTGACCAGACTGACCTCAATAGGGAGCCTGTTTCAGGTCCAGGGGCCACAGCAGCAAAAGCTTAAATGTAGCTGCTCTTAAATTTTTCCTGGAGGATGTCCAGCAAACTGACTGGCCCGGAGAACTTTGTCTAGACTGTTTGCAATGTTAGGAACCAGAGTGTGGCTTTGGAGGGCCTGAAAAACTATATGAATGATATTACTCTCTCTATATTTTTAATGTAAGCCAAAGCCATTAAAAAAGACCCAGCATGTATAGGCTGAAAATCTTGACGCTCTGTATAAATGTGGCTCTTTCGTGGGAGTGTTTGAAGATGTTAGGATTTTAAATATCTATGGCTGTGCAGGCCATTCTGGTTTGCACAGCTAATATTTTGTTGGTTTTAGCATGGTGTATTTGTTCACAGTATAAAAGAGCCACTGTAGGAATGAAGACGCTCCATTGTGTACATTTATGTTAAGTTTGTTATGAATAGCATTTGAAATATAGCTCCAGAGTAACTGATTTTACAGACTTGGCCTTAGTAAGAAGAGCTTTGTAGTTATTGCTCTGTTTGCGCTACCATACAGGCCAGAGTAAAATCAGTATATAACCAGCTAGTTTATAAATAGCTGTGTAACCTCAAACAACACTTGTTACATAATAGTTGTGCAGAAATCTCTGGCTAGGCCGGATACGCCTCTGCCTGCTCTCAGGCTAACTGATGATGGGCAGCTCTTAATAATTGTGAAATAAGTCTCTCCTGTGTCTTAGCTCCATTATCTGTGTTTGCATGTGCGTGCACACACTGTTGAGACACGGGAGGGGGGGGTGGGGGTGCAGTTTTATAATCTACTGTGGATATTTGTGTGCCCCTCCTCTATAATGTTAGTATCTCACACACGTTTTTTTTAAAAACTAAATAATTATCACACCTCTCTAATCTTATTATTTCATAATAACACACACACACACACACACACTTTGGAATTTTGGTTAACCGATTTTAGTATGGACACTGAAGGCCTTAAGATTTAACTTGGTAATGTGATGAGCATTGTTTTTTGTCCTGCAGTTGCAGCTTTGTCAGTGTAACTTTTAGATACCTACAAGGATATTGCAAAGCTAATAGGTACAATACCTGCACCAATATTTCATCTGGTTTAGATTCCAGTGGCACCTTTTTCCTCTTTGACTCAGTAATTTTTTCGGAACTCATGCTTATTTTAGTATAACAACGTATAACAACCTCATTGGAGTATCAAGTTAAACAATTTTTAATATCAAACCCGAATGAGCTTTTTAACAAGTACATGTGTTCCACCCACCAGAATCTTTGCAACAACTGCAGAGTCATGTGTCTTCTCTGGAGGAAGAGATGTGCACGAAGGCTGAGATGTTGAAGTCGATTCAGAATGACTTGGTGCTGAGCAAGAAGAAGGTTACCGCCACAGAGCTCAGCCTGGTGAGAGCTCGTGATGAGCTCAGCCTGGCTCACACACGAATCGCCCAGGAGAGTGAACGGGTAACAAGACATCACTACTACTGTGATACTTCTAAAAAGTACTGTGTTTCACAACAGGAAAAGTATTTATAAAAATGTATATTTTGGCTCCTCTGAAAAGGGAAAACACATTGGAAATGTGTCACTTTGTCCACCAGATATTATATTGTCAGGAGTCTTGAAAAGTTTTCATTTGGCAAATGGTTTATTTGTCCCATTCCGAGCTGAAACTGTGTGTGCGTGCTGGTGTGTAACTCTAAGAGGCTTCTAATTAGTACTTAATTGCTTTGTTGTCAAGGGTAATTGTGCTAAGCTGTGTTAAGTGATTACTTTGGTTCGGATGGTAAATAGATTACCTTTAATCAGCATTTCAAGATTAAACCAAGGTAAGGAAAGCAAAAATAAAAGTTCAAGTTAAAACACACCACTTAAATCGCTAAACTGTTCAGAGAAATGACCTTTTATTTAATAAGCAGATGAACAACTCACATATTTGGAAATTTGCCTCTAAAACTTGGAACTTGTGATAAAGTGCAGGCATACATCCTCAAAGAACTTAAAGTTGCGAACACAAGACGGCCTTCTATCTTTAAGACTTTGTGTTTGTGTGCATTGCAGACGTCTGGAGCTGAGCAGAGGGTCAAGCAGCTGCAAGAAGAGTTGAAATGTCAGAGGCAGAATGCTGAGAGCAGCCGAATGCAACACCAGCAACGCAGCAAGGAGTTGGAGAAGCAATATCAGAGGGTGAGACGAACAAAGAAAGCTGTTCCACTAAGAGAAACAACAATTAACTGACATGATTTGCGTGGACACAATTGTAATCCATATTCCGTCTTTACAGTTGAAGATGGTGGCTCAGATTCTGTTGTGCGTGTGTGTGTGTGTGTTTTTTTCAGGATTTGACAGAGCTTCAGAAGGAGAGACAGTGTCTTGAGAAGCAGCATCAGCAGGAGGTTAACAAGCTGAACCAGGAGCTCCAGCAGGCCAGGACGCTTCACAATGCCCTGCAGGCTCAGGCCGACAAGGTACATACACACCCATTACACATATGTACAGTATGCACCAGAACACACCGCTGGAATACATAAATAAACTCCCTAGAGTACTGTACATTTTCATATATTTGTTCTTAATCAAAACTGAGAACCAAAGGATTTTTCTACATTTTGTTCATCGGTTGGTTTCATGTGTCTGACCTGTTTTCTCAGCTGTTTCCTGCCTCTCTCTTCTGCTTTTACTTTCTCTGTCCTTTCCTTTCCCTCATTCTCCAGGGACGTATATCTATTGACCTTTGGCACAAGTAATTTATCTCACTTCTCCCACGCTTGCTTCTTGCCCTTGTTATTTTCTCTCACTCTCTTTTTCACTCTTGTACTCTGTGTTTGTGTGTGTGTGTGTGTGTGTGTTTTTTCTCCCCCCCACCCCCCACCTGCTCTCCTCTCCGCTTCGTCCCTTTCCTCTCCTCTCGGTTCCTCCCCAGTGGCAAGGTTGAGCAACAAAGGTAATGACAGTGTGATAGAAGCGAGTGCTTTGGTTTTTTTCTTTTGGAAGCGTGAAACAAACTTATAACATATATAGTCAGCACTCTCAGTAAGAGAGGCGTGCAGCCATGTCTGCAGCATGCGGGGGAAGATGAATGGAATCTCCGTGTGAAACTATGTTCTGAGCAAATTGCATGACGATAGCAAAACATGGTTTTCATTTTTTTCTGTAAATTTGTTTGCCATAAACACATGAAGAAACGCTGTGGTGTTCCTTACTTTGATCGGAAGCACAGTAATACTAACTTCAATAAAACAAATCCCCAGATTTTAGTCTCAGTGTTGACTCAAAAGCATCATGTAAGCCTTTATAAACCACTCAGATGATATCTTAAAATGTCCGATAAGGCTTCAGAGAGTACACAGTCGATTGAGGCAGCACCGTTTGTGTTGAATTAAACATCTACGGTCATATTGACATTCGGCTACTGATAGTGAACTAATGCATTGCTCTTTCTGGATTGAGTTTCTTTATAAAATGTGTACGTGTGCAGTTTCACACTCATCCATATCAGATGTTGAAATCGTCCAGCTCTATGGTTCCCAAATTTATTTCGTTGATGCCCCTGCCTTGGTAAATCTGAGGCCCCCTCACCCCTTAACTTTGAGAGAGCACTCAAGTATTTCATTGCATTTTGTATTTTTGAACACGACACTAATAGATAAAGTGGAACTTGTCGGTCAGTATGATTCAGGCTCTTTGGACGTCATTAAAAAATACATTTTAGTTTGTAGTTTTGTTTGTAAGTCATCTAGCCCTGATAAAAACACCCATGAATCATTCATTCAACACAGTTAAATTGCCAGTATACATTTATAGCTCTACTCAGGTATTATGTCAGCATAACACACAGTAAAGGTCGTAAAAAGATAGTTCAAGAAAGTGAGAGATAATAACAAAATTGTGGGATTAGAAGATTTAAAATGTTGATATTTAATGGTTAATAGAGTACGTTAAAGTGTTGCACTTCTTAAAGAGATGCTCATGTGCACCATTGCAGAAGATGATTAACAAGCTTTCATCAGCACTGATGGGAAGCAGAGGAAGCAGATGAGTTACAGCCTGCGGCACATGAGACTCTCAGCTTATGCTTGCTGTCGATTGCTAATTGCTCTCTTCCATCTTTTCCCTTCAATCGAGTCACACTATATTTTGTGATAGCTTTCTTTGCAGAAGCAGGCCCTGGATAAAGAGTTGGATTCTATAAGGGAGAAATTGAAGTGGACAGAGGGACAGCTGCAGGACAGCCAGAAAAAGGAGGCGCAGACACAAGCCAAACTGACGGTGAGACATAAACATACACAAGCTGGCGACGGTCAAGTGCCAGCCGTCTAAATGCATCAATTATTTATGAACTTGTCTGGGGATTTATGATGAACCCAACTCTGTAAATTTTTAAACAGCGTCATAATGTACCATATGCCAGTCATACAGTTTGAGTTTTATGGTATGTACATTTTAAGTAAATAGAAGTCAATAGATGCCTCTCTGATCATCCAGATGCTGTTCAGCAACACTTGAGAGGATTTCTCAGGACCTAAAAAGCAACCAAAACATTCTTCTAATATTAATTTTATAGCATGCCTCAATTACCAGCCACTTTGCCCGGCAATCAAATCTCACTGTGCTTAAAAATAATGTCAGTTAGCAAATCTGGCGATTATTCCAACTACAACTTTCAAACTAGTAAAGTGAGTCTCACCACATATAAAATTTAATACCAGATACAAACATTTGATTTAGTGCATCTCAGATAAAACTTGCAGTTGCAGGGTTGTTTGCCAGTTTACAACATATGTACTTACACACCTTTACCTGTGGCTTATTGTGAAACTGTGTTCACGACAGTTCAGTCCAACAGTAGCTCACAGTCCTTATCTTTTAGTCATGCTTCTCCTGTAGTTAGGAGTGACTAAATCTTAAACTGGGTGCAGAAGTGAAGACCCAGTTTTTGGATCTGCTTTCATAACATTATTCTGCACTAGTTTGTTTAGAGACACCACAGAAGCAGGTTAATTGATCTTAACACATATGCAAATGACTAAAATGAACTCAGTTCTTAAGATGAAAAGAAGAGCTCCCATTTGACTGCAATTATACACATGATTTGTGTGTTCACCCATTAGGAAGCGATGCGTGAAGCAGAGGGTGTGGCAATAAGTCTGGAGCAGAGCAGGAAGAGAGAGCGAGCTCTGGAGGAAGCGAGGAGGACACTGGAAGAGGAGCGAGCAGATGCCCTGCGTCTTCTCAATGAGCTGCAAGGTACCCTGAGCAGTGTGGACAGGAGAGAGGACACACCCATGCGATTATTGGTCATGGGATGTGTGCTAGATGTCAATATCTTTGGCAGTACAGTGTGAGAAATACTTTGCAGTATATGTACCGCACACCATGTAAATGAACACATTTCTGCCCCCTGTTGGTCCAAAATACATCAGCCAATATAATGTATAATTATACATCAGCCAAAATACATCTCAAATATCAGGGTTTGCCTAGTTAAAAAAAAAACCTCTTTTAATCATCTTCCTTTTCAGTCAAAAATATTACCAGTTTATTCCTCATTATATTTTGTAATACTAACATAAAGGAAAATAAGTCTTTGGTTTAATGCTCATTTTTGTTTCAGCTGAGTGGAGGACATAAGATATCTACACTGCAGTATTTCTGTTGAAGTGTGCTAGAATAGATATTTTTACTTCCAAAAAGATGAATGTTCTGTTGAGCTTTTTCTCCAACTCATAATTTGTTGTCATACATGTGTGATAATAAGCTTTTATTTCTGCTGTCTTTGTTTCAACTTCAGAGCAAAACACTGCCCCAGCCGCACCCATACAGCCTATTCATTATTGTCCTGGTGGTCAGAGCTTTTCGCCACAACCCTCTGTCTCTCGTCAATTACGAACATCAACCACCACCAAGACGCCTACAGCTCACCGAGCTGATCAGAGAAGGGGAAAAGAAGAGGAAGCACGGCAAGAGGAACAGCAAAGGGCAGAGATTACAGCTTCTTACCCCACTGACCGAGAACCTGGAGAAGGCATTGATGCTGAACAGATCACTGTCCTCGTCTCCTCCGACTCTGAGTGTTTACACAAACAAAGACACAGAGGAAGAAATGTTGATGAGGACAAGACTGAGAATGAAGTGGTGGAATGTGACAGCTCTGGGACGAATAGGTCTTCAACATTTCATTTCACAGATGGTGACAAATGCAGTTCAATGCTTTCTGAGGTTAAGACCCCTTCTTCCATGGCTGAGAAGTTCATGCCCTCCGACGCCCTCCAGAGGGAGAATGCAGTACTGCGTTCAGAGCTACATGACGTGCGTGAAGAACTCCAGAGACGACTGGAGGACCTTGAAGCTCAACGACGAGCTGAAGCAGAAGCCAGGACCCGACTGAAACAGCTCAGCAGAAAACATGCCAGCCAGGCTGTGGAGAAAGAGGATCAGGAAAAGGAATGGAGGGCACAGCTGGAGTGCGAGAGGGCTGAAATAGAAAGGTTGAAGAAGGCCCTGGGTGCTTTGGAGTCTGAGATGATGAAAGGGAGGGAGGACATAGAAAAAAAGAAGATGGATGACCAGGAGCAGGATGGAGTAAAGAATGCTCCTGAAGACAGAGAGAATGAAATGATTCAGCTTAACATCCAGCTAAAGCAGGAGCTAGCAGAGGTTAAGATCCAGCTGGCATTAGAACAAGAAGGGAGAGAGAGAGAAGAGCAGGAGTGGAATCAAATAACCAAAAATGAAAGAGGTGTTAAGATGGAGCTGAGCCTGAAACTGGCAGAAGTTCAAGCAGAACTTGAGGAACTCAAGCGCAGCAGAAATGAAGACTCACTGGACGAGCAGAAACTCTCTGCCAACAGTCCGGTAACATACCTGACTCTTCATCATGATGAACTCAACTGCAACAAGCTCCTCCCATCGCCGGAGCAGCATCTCCTCTTCTGCCAGTCCACCAACCAGCGCAACACTCTTGTATCTCAAGCAACATCAGATCTGATCCAGGAAGAATTAACAGTCATAGACAGTGAGGGACAAACTGGGCACGTCGTTTCAGACTCGACAGACACGACTTCCCAAAATGAGCTAGATAAAAGAAAGCCACTGTCCAACTACCAGAAGAGGGAGAATACCATCTTTGAGCTCACAAAGGAGATAGAACAACTACGGAGCGAAAATGCAAGGCAGACGCAGCGAGCCAACCAGTGCCATGATAAACTGAAAGCCCTTCAGAAACAGGTAAAAATGTGGGTATTCTTCAGTAGCCCAGGTCCAATAAAAGTATTTGCGATAAAATGCAAACAAATTAACATAATTTCTTGACTGAATAGCAACAGTTTTACTCTCAGTAGTGTACTTGACAAGGTAACTTTTTGCAGAATATAAAATGGGTGTTCATCCATGCTGCATGTCTGAATGCAAACCACTAACTACATAATTACATTCAGGTGTTACCGCTTGATTTTTATGTTCAGACATGATTTTTTTTTTTTTAACATTACCTCTCTTTCTTTCTCAGGTGACAAATCAGACCAAGCAGCTAACTATGGGTTTTGAGAAGCAGAGCCAACACATTACAGAACTTATAGCAGAGCTACAGGAGAAGGAGAGCGCCCTCCTCGGGCAGGTAGAAGAGCTGAAGCTCTGCAGGCAGGAGCTGAATGCACTTAAGGCTGAAAAAGAGGGAGAGGAGGAGATGATGGTCAAAGAGATGGACAGTAAAGGCCAAATAGAAGACAGACAGGAGAGGAAAAGGCAAGATGAGAAGTCACTGGATTCCTCAAAGCTTCAACCCAATCAGGAAAACAAGATGGCTGCCCCCCTCCTCACCACAAACTCCCTGACTGACTCTAATGCACAGACAGATGCTGATCAACCAGAGACTGTGACATCTGATGCTGAAAAAAAATCTATCAGTAAGGAAATGGGAAATGCATCTGTGCTGTCAGAGACGCTGCATCAAGTGTCTGTGGACTCCGAGGAACCTCAGAGCAACCTCTCCTCTGGTTTTGTAAAGAGGGAGACTGAATGTGGTCCAGTTGGAAGATCAGCAGATGTGGTTCGACAACTATTCACACTCCAACATGAGAATCACCTTCTGAAACAAAGAATTGAATCCTTGATGATCTCCAACACAAGCCACTTAGCACTACGCACTCAGAGTGACAACCAAGACCCAGTCAAACAAGACCAAAGCACAGGAAGTAGTGATCTCAATACCAGAGCAGCAAGGACACAACAGTCACTGATGAGAACTATGATGACTAATGAAGAGGGACCAGATTTTGAAAGGGAAGATGAATGGATGGTCGGGACTGCCAAAGAGCCAGAAACAGCTTCTCAGCATCAGATCAATCTTCTACAGCAACAGGTATCAAAGTTCAGTGTTGAAGCAAACAAGAGAGACAAAAATGTTGTTTCGCTGGATCACTTGGAGCTTAATTAAGTATATAATGGGGTGTAGAAGTTGAATTCATATCCTCCCTTAAATATTTATACATCATGTAATCAACCCAGTTTTTTTTGTCTATTGTAAATAGAAGGTGCAGAAACCCGACATGATACAATACAGAGTGATTACTAATTAAGATTGTCTTGCCATCTATGCATTTCTTGTGTGTTTTGAATCTTGTCGTGTTTCCCTTCTTGTCCAGGTGGTGTCACTGTTGAAGCAGCTTCACACTCTCTCTGAGGAGTCCCAGCAGCAGGCGGAGGAGCTGGCTGTCTGGAGACTGGCCTCTCAGCCTGCCTCATCATTTGACCAGATCCATCCAGACACAGACCAGATCTCCAGCCAGACTCTGATGGGTCAGACCCACATTCAGGCTCTTAAGAAGCCAGCACCTTTAGGTGTCCCCCAAAGCTCTTGCCATGTGTCAGTCATCAGAGATGATGAGGTCTTCCTCTCCTGCACTTCCAACAAACTTCATGGTCGCATGCTGTTCACTAGGTAACACACTTTCTCTCATGCTGGGAGTACTCGGAACACATTCTGAACCTCATGCTTATTTGACCATCGAACCTCTGCATCTGCTAACAGCTCTTGTGTCTTTTTCATCCTTGTGTTACGACAAGACTACAGCAGAACAACGTCTCAGAACCAAGCCTTTACCCTTCTAGAAATACTTCAGCACGTGAGGACAACAGTCAGCACGTTGCTGATACTGACAAGGTGGGCGAACGAATGTTTGATTGAGGACTGGATTTATTTTTCCTATGCTTTTCATACAAATCTGTTATTTCTTTAAGAAATAATGATGAGCTCTTGGAAAACTTGTAAGGGAAATTGAGAAAGTATCTCATGGGTAAATTTATAATTAAATGCTTGTTTAACTGTAAATTGCAAAGTTGTACGAAATTATAAGAAAGTTGCAGACCTGTTCCCTTTGCATCAAAACTAAAAACCCCTGTTCTTCTCGCTGGTGCTCTAGTTTACGTTCGTTCCCAGTGTTGACTTCGTTATAAGCACACTTTTTTTTTTTTTAAACCTTTTTAAGTATGCCACTAATTGGTTTGATTTTGTCTTTATTTTAGGAGTCTGAAAAAGAAAACCAGGATATCTGCTTGTTCAAACCGTCAGATACCTGTCCAGCCCAGTACAAAGACAAGAGAGACACTGAACTTATCACAACATCCAATGAGAAAACGAGTCAACAACCCACCACCAAAGATCCCAAGAAGACCTCAACGTGCCAAATCAGACCCACAGAGTGTCTCATGGGACATCCTGATGCCAAACCCAATGAAATCAACATAACCACTGACTCCTCCGTGAGAGATGTCAGGAAGACGGGAATGAGAAATGTCAGCAGTCAAACAGAGACAAGTTTGTACCCCTGTAGATCTCTAAACGCATCTGAACTGCACTGTGCATGCACACAGACTGAGGAAGACGAAGACGAAGACTTGGTGGACTCCCCTCCTATTTCTCCTGTGCCACCATCTGAGGAGGAGGCGAGAGACAAAATCTTGTTTTCAGGTTCTTTCCCCATCCCGGCTGATCCAGCGCGCCTTGCAGAAAGAATACGGCGAAACAGAACGCAGCTGTCGGCTGCATACGATGACACAGAATATGAACCGTATGGACTGCCTGAAGTCGTCATGAAAGGTAGATTTTTTTTCTAGGACGTCTGCAGGGAATGTAGCCCACTAAAACAACCAAGGTTTTTTTTTGTTCCATTTCATTGAGGTTAAACATCTCGCACGTGTTGATAATGGGTCAGTGTTTAGGTCAAAGTTTTGGTCATTCTTTTAAAAACAAGGGCAAATTTGAATGCTAAAAATATAAACTGCCATGATGGATAACTGTGGTTTTTGTTTTTAAAAAGTGCAGTAATCTGCGACTCGATTTACACCGCTTATGTCTCTTAATACTCTGAGGAAAACGCCTGTTATTGTTGAAACTAAAGTTGTTCACCTTCCGAAATCAAAGCCAACAAATTGTGTTTTATTTTATAACTCTTTTTAAAGTTGTGCTTGGTTAAAAAAAAAAAAAAAAAAAAAAAAACACTGAAAGAAGTATGGGAATCAAATGTTTAAAAAAGACAGAAAACAGATTCCCCGGTCATTTGTGACATTTACCTCTGTGCTTCCTCTCCTTACCTGCACTTTAGTTCTGTCACACTCCTGCCCCTCGTCTACTTTCCTCTAATCCTCTTATTTATTCCTCTGGTCACTATCTCCTGTCCTACAGGTTTTGCAGACATCCCCACAGGTCCTTCATGCCCCTACATAGTGAGGAGGGGTTTGTTAGGGACGGCTGTCGTTCCCGTCTCTCAGAAAGACCCAGTACAGGAGGAGGAGACTGATTAAGATAGCCGCAGGTACCTTCCATAGACCATCTTCACTGGGTTTGTAAATTTAGGTCGAGCATTACAATTATCTACAATGAGAGTCAATAAGTTCTTCACTCTGCGTACTTGGAGGTAACTTCACTTGGCTTCCTAAGAGAGCGTCAATTCTCGCATCCAGTAGATCAACCCTACATTTAAAAGTTGAGATCTGTTTCCTTGTCTGAGTTTAAAAGACTGCATTTATGCTTTTGCAGGGTTTCCAACATGCACACATTAAAACACCTGATTGCTGCAGCCTGACAGGAACCCTCACTGATGACAACGGCAGCTACACAGGGGCGCTCCAGCCACCAGCAGCCTGAACATCATCACACCAATGTGCGAGCAGCCTCTGTTAGCGCTGAAATACACCAAGGTCTCCTGTACAAGTGCTTGCAGGTAACTGGGCCTGCAGTGCCTCTCCACAGCGGATCTAAATAAAATGTGTTACTAGTCACTTCTCTGTCCTCAAATAGCTGTGTGGAGGCTTTGAAGTCCATCAACATCTTTACACCTACATGTACTGTAGTGTATATTAAGCTACAGAGGTAGTGATTTAGTCTTGTTTGTTGATGTGTCTCCAGTTTTAAAAACACTTTTCCCAAAGAGACTCTTTAGATTAAGTAACTTAATATTAACTTATGGGTCTAGATTCGGCCTGCTGAATGAATGACTCAGTGCCTCGTTCTTGTCAAGATAAGTTAGACATGTTTTCCAAAAAGGTAAAGCCACCAGAGCCTGTGTTAAAATGTCATATTTTTTTCCTTGTAATTCTTGAGGGTTTTTTTTTTTTTATGGACACTTGAATGTGTTTTAGTGTAGGGCAGGTGTTTATGAAACATGTGAAAGTGTGTATGTGTGTGAAGAGGTCAGCTGCGCATTTAAACACACGCGTCTTCATCCTGATGTTATTGTGTGCGTTAGTGTGTGGGTGGGTGGGTGTGTGTGGGAGTGAGAGAAGGGAGTACATGTCTATGACTCAATCGAACCTGCGTTGGTTTCCGCTCCATGTATGGTGATACACACAGTAGAGTTCCTTCTCTTCTCCCTCTGCTGCTTTACTTTTCGGTCTTACACTAATGAGCGCTGATTAGTTAGCTCTGTTTTGAAATTGACCAAAAACGAAGGTTTTTTTTAATTTCCCTTTTATTATGTATAATCAGATATTATTTATTTCACAGGTGTAATTATTTTCGAATTATGTTGTTTCTTGCACAATTGCGACTGTGCCACAAACAACATCAGCAGCCCACGTGTCTGCACATGGTAGATTTTGTTCTGAAGATGAGTTTTGAGTTGAAATAGTTCTCCTCTAAGAGAGGATTTCACAACTTTATTTGCCTAAACGGTCTGACCTGTTAGGCTCTATTCCAGTGACTTGAAATCATTAAAGCTGTGTTCTCAAGACACATTCTTTTTTTTTTCTTTTTTTTTTTAGTTTGACGTGATTTGATGTTCACGTTTTATTCTGAGGTCCCTCCCGACCATGTTTTTTTTTTTTTTTTTTGTCAGTCAGAACACCATGAACTGTTACTGCCACTGTGACTCGTTGCCATTAATTAGCCACCTACACACACACACACACACACACACACACACACACACACACACCTTCTACCTATTAGCTGCCTTGCTTTCTCTGGGATCTGTATTCTTTTGGCAGCGGGGTGGACTGGTTGGTCATCTGGTGTCTTCTCCAGGATATGTGAATGTGTCGTGTTGTGTTTGCGGCTAGAATAAAAGATTTGCTCTTCATTAAATTGTCTGCCTTGTAATTCATTTAATGTCTGAGGAATTGGGCTGCTAACCTGATGTTTCATTTTGATAAATTAGGTCTGTTGGGGTTGTGGCGGCTGTGTGTGCAGAGGCTTTTTAAAATGTACTCCTGGTGTACAATTAAGTCTAAACGAGTGCCATGCTCCAATGAGACGAGCCTCAAAGTATTTAAGTGGAATATCTTAGTGAAATCACATAACTATTTCCGCAATTACCAGTGCCCTCTCCCTTTGCCTCTTGGTCCCAAACACGTGGTTGAGAAGGTGCTGCAGGATTGAAAGGAGAAGACTTGGATCAAAGCATCAACAGAGGAGTCGGAGTATTTTGTGATGCAATTCCTTAAGAGCAAAAAAAACAAACAAAAAAACGTCTGCATCATATCTCTGACTTTGAAGTGTCTATTTTTGTTTCCCCCCCAAAAAAAGACAGAGGTTAGAAAGCTGAGGGTTTAGCAACCTAAGCCCCCCCACATCCAGCTCAGGAAACTCCGGGCCCTCTGCTTTTCCTCTGTGGTGACGGCATTTAATCACTCTCACAACACTGCAATGAACACAAGCACTCACGCGCCTCTGCCTGCTCGCTTTCTCCTCCTCCTCCTCCTCCTCCTCCTCCTACAATCCTCGCTTCCCTGTCAGAGTGATGTAGGGTCACGAGAACGGGGAAACACCTTCCAAGGAGAAAACACACATGCAATTTCATAACACACACACACAAACACACACACACAAAAAGTTCCTCGTTGAGTGCTGAATGGTGAGAGAAGAGCACATGCTGCATGAAGGGAACTTTCAAGGCAACAAACCGAAGGTAAGACATTCATTCAGGAGTAAAGCTGAGAGTTAAGTTGGATTTTTATCTTTATCATCACTTAATATATCCGAGTACTTATTTATATTACAAGTTAAATTTGCATGTTTTGATTTTGTCGCACAAAAATCCCTATCACTTAGCAGCCAATATATATTATATACTGGCTGTTATGTATGTATTAAAACTGAACGTGTTTTTCTACGAGTTCAGCTGAAAAGCTTGACAATCACTGATTTGAGATCTGTTCTGGTTTTGTTGCCTGAGCGCCAAATGCCTGCCAGTGTGTTTCTATGCTACTTCTTTGTAGCACAAAACAGCCCTGTCTTCCTGTTTTAGTACATTTCTTTCCCAAAGCATAAAACATGAATCAGGGTTGTAACCTGTGATCTTGTTTTACATCAGAGTTGGTTACTTAAGAGAAAGCAAATATTTTGGGGTTGATTGTATCTAGAGAAGCTTTTTTTTTTCTTTCTTTTTTCTGGCGCTGCAAATTCTTATCTTAGGATGAGATCACCATCTGCAGATGCTAACATTTAAAATGAAAACCTTCAGGGTTTTTGTTGTTGTTGTTGTTCTGTGTTAAAGGGGTGGGACAAAATGTATATTTGTACGGTTGCAGCGGGTCACTCACATTCACTCGATAACTGACGTACAGTAGAAACGATATACAATCATTCTAATCTTGGAGTCATGAGTTCAGTCAGACTCTATCCCTCTCCTCCCTCTCATAAATTAACATATAATCTGCAATAACATCTAAAGTTTGGTTTGGTTTTCAAAATCCCTTCATTTCCCCATTACACCAACCAAATGAACTCCTGGTGACCTCAACAATTGAGGACAAAACAAAAATGACAAATTATAGACTCACAAGGAGCTCTTCACCATCTCCCAAAGAGCACAAAACTCCCCCAGTGGCCCGGATACGCTTAAAAGTCACCAAATTATGACATCTAAAGTATGTTAGAAATGAGAAGTTTTCTTTGATAATGCGTTTTCAGTCGGTCCAGTGAGATGAACATTTGGTGTGATCCACATCCTGGTGTATATTTACATCGGGACAGACCCCCGTGATTGTCTTGATAAGGATTTCAACCTTATCATGAATACTGCATACTGTAGATAAGGATTCCATCCATATCCTTCAGTCCTACACAATTACTCGTGACTTCCACCCCCCCTCACGTTTTCCTTGCATTGTTTTGTCTTTTTCTTTTTTCTTTTTTTGTGGAGGGGTTCTGAAATATGAACTCTCTGTGTATGATATCATTCATTTGAAACAATCTCAGAAAAGAGAGAAAAGTCACTATGAAGGGGATGACGTACTTCGAGAGCTGTTCCATGGAGATTGTGGACTATAGAAGATGAGATATTAAGCAGTTAATTGGATTGAGATGAATATCTGTAGCTGACGTAAATTTTGTGAGCTCCTCTTGTTTGTTTGTTTTGTTTCGATTTTTCTCATACACCTGCCTGGAACTTAAACCGGAGACGAGCCTGTGTACATCATCCTCTGGTGCTGTACGTCTGTCCAAACGGCTCATCTCATGATTTATTACTCCACCTGCTCTTCTGTTTAACTTCAGATTAGATCACCGCCCATCAGCCACAGTCATGCTCTCTCCGAGCCCCTCACTCATATCTTAGAAAAATATCAGAATATGCCAGCGCAGGTTCAGCGAGTGATTACTAATAATGTCTGTCAATGTTGAAGCCAGGGGCAGAGAGCGACGCTGTCCACGCAAACCAAAGCCAGCAGTCCATTAGAGCAGAATGCTAACAGTCCGCCAGACTCTGGGAAATCTCAGAACATTGTCAAGGCCTACATCGAGACCAGCTCAGAGGGCAGAAGTTTCTAAATCCCAGTACAGACTGGATGAGCTCAAGTCACTGCACCTCTCTCAAGTGTGTGTGTGTCTTTCAAAGATAAACACAGATCAAAGAAAGCATTAGAAGCCAAATGAAGATAAGCGCTAACCATGTTTTCTGTTAACGTCAAGATGAATGTTTGGAGTTTTGGCAGAGAGTAATTGTTTGTGAGACCACTGGCAGGGCAGCCTGGTGTGTGTCAGGCCCTCCCTGCTTATAATGACTAAGTTCTTACACTTGCTTCATGCCGCTGCTACCTTTCGGCTGCAGTGAGACAAATATATGTTCACTTCAGCTGCACATGTTGGGCAATGCTTATTTTTAATCTGGAGTGATCTGTATTTCTTCCTGCCTTTTTGAAGATTTTTTGTGGCTTGAAGGAAAAAAGAAATCAGTCTGCAACCATCTCCGACTCCCTGAGAACGCCATCCAAGAGGGAAACATCGAAAAATCCCCCGTCATCTGATTTGAGGAGCTTTAACATGGGATGAGCTCCTGACATCAGAGCCTTGAGGTGCTGTACTGTCTTAGTAATGAAACGTTCTTTATTTCTCATGATTGCTATCAGTGAGAGAACAAAAAAAAAAAACATCAGTGGAGATTACAAAATGCCCCTGTTAGTATCCAGTTACTTGACACAACTGCAATGTGGATGATGCGTTTGATGATGTCAAGCTTGTCTCATGACTGCTAAGGTTTATACAATGTTTGCCTCAGGAATTTCTCATTATCCTCCTCTTACATGAAAGAAGATCCACTGTATCTCTAATTGTTTTGTGCCGTAGGGACACAGTCACACAATCTCTAAATTTATGAATGTGTTCACACTCTTCAGTCGGTCGCCGCTCGTGTACACAATGAAAGAGTTAGAATTCTGTCCTGATTTCTACTGAAAACAAAAATCCATGGAACTTCTGTACTAAAAGCTGAACTTTTGTAAGAGATCTAGTAGAATGGATGAGAGCTGGCTGTGTCGCTGGAACACATCCGTATATTTCTCTCTTGGAGGCCAGCACGGAGAGGAGTGTGGACTCATGACTTTTTAATGAGCACGTGTTTATTGTTTTATAATAGACTTAATCCTTCCTTAATACTTCAGCTGGATCTAATTCATAACCCTCTGGGTTGTGTGTAAACACTCCTAAAACCTTCACATGCGCTGCAGCCACAAGTTAAAGATAGCGTAGCTTACGTATGATTCAATGAAAATAATGATATATCCTCACTTTTCCTGTCAGCGAGCGTCTCTCAGGGTTTGGTTTGACGCACAGATGTATAGATAAGAGTCGGCCATCCAAGAACACTTGTGTTTCTTGTTTACACTTTTTCATGCTCACACATATAGCACCCCTCAAAAGGAACTTCCTGTTTACAACCAGCTGTGCCCCAGTGTATCCTGACTGAAGTTCCTGGCCTCTGACCTTTTACCCTGGAGGGACGGGGGGGAGAAAATGCGGTGCACCACCCTCTTGGCCCTGTTGCTGGGGGTCATGTTGTACTTGGTGATGGGCGCACTTGTTTTCTGCACTCTGGAGGCCTCTGCGGAGAGTTTGAAGTTCCAGGAGCTGCTCAGCACAAAGAAAAACTTCCTCCTTAATCACACCTGTGTGAGCGAGCTGGAGTTCCACAGGCTCGTCCAGGTATACGCACGTCATGCTCATACACAGATACTAAAAGAGGCGATATTGCATTGTTGTACTTCCCTTCTTGTTCTTTTCCTTATTTTAATAGATCGAAGGGACAAAACAGACATTCTTCCAAAACACACCAGTAATTATTGGTTGATGGAGGAAGTTCGGTGGGCTTTAAATCCAGTAAAATCACATTCCAGTATATTCACAGTTGTTATTTTTGTTTTTTCCTTTGTGGTACCCAATTTGACTATAAATGAAACCATGACATGAACATTGAGGATTTCATGGACAGCAAGCGTTTGTGTAGCTCTATAACATTTGTGTCTGAATAACTGAACAGAAAGAAGGTAAATGAAATGTACAGATGGGAGGCAATCCAACGCTCACTATTCCAATCAATGCATCATCCATGCCATCATTCATGCCAATTCTTTTGGAATGCATCAACAAAAACGATGATGATAAACATCTGTAGTTGTGTTAGATGTACAACACATGAAAACCACCACATTATGAAATACTTAAATTTTATTCATATGGAGCTGAAGTGCTGCAGTAATAAGATAAGACAGATAACTTGAAGATAAATTTTGTTTTATTAACTGAAACAGAGAGTGATGATTGCGGTGGATGCAGGCCTGGAGGTCAACAACCTATCCTCCAACTTCACCAGCCGCTGGGACGTGGCCTCTGCCTTTTTCTTCTGTGGTACCATTATTACCACAATAGGTAGGTGGACATTCTGCTCCGAGAGACTTTTTAAAGACCAACTAACTCTAAAAAATGAAGAAACTGAAATGAGAAGATGCTATGTCTTCCTCCTTAAAAGCTATAAAAGGCACATGTTTTTCAGACTGCGCCTAAGGACCGTTCCTCTATCTCATTGGATCTTCAGTCATTTTAACTTACCCAGATGTCCTCTCACTACTGTGTTACGGCTCAAGTCCCACAAATGTAGGAACAAGTCATTCCATACTTGGGGATCAAAGGAGCAGATACAATGGTTCTTTATACAAATAAGAAAGCTTCATTTATTTGATCATTTAACAGCATGGTTATATAACAAAACTATGTTGTTTTCCCCATATTCCACTCACAGTAACTTTTTTCTTTTTTTTTTTTGATGCGGTGGGTGAGGTACAGAGATTCAAATGAGGAAAAAGCTGCTTTTTACTTTGGTTGTGCGGCTACAGATTCTGTATTGAACAGTGAACATGTTGTATAGTTGACCTGAGGCCATGACAAACAACAGGCACAAAATCACGAGATTTAATCTCACTGAAACAAATTCAAATCATCACTAAAGGGTAAAGACAGCATAAATTGTAAAATAAGGATAAAGGATGAACTTCAACAAACATAAAAAGAAGGGCAGAAGACAGGATGACGGAGAGAAAGACGGAGGAAGAACTGCAGCCGCACCACAATACGGCTAACCAGGTACAGTTTAGTTCAAAATGGGATTTTCAGTTTTACTGGTTCACGTCTCAGTGGTATATACGGTATATTACCATTGTTACTAACTTACAGTACATTGATTTTCCATTCTGTTGGATTGGGGAGAATTTGTAAAAGACTGAACTGAAATCAACAAAAGCAGGCATTCATGCTGCTGACCTTGTAAGTCTTCATCTTGTAACATAGAATAACTTGCCTCTGCTGTTTCCTGCACAATAGCATCATTCATAGCCTCTGGTTTATTGACTGTGGGAGTCTGTGATAAACCAGGAGGGGGCACTTAATGTTTGACAATGAATGTAAATCTTGTTTTGTTTTGTTTTGTTTTGGGGTTTTTTTTGTGTGTTTTTGACAGGTTTTGGGAACCTATCTCCTCGGACGTGGTATGGCCAGTTGTTCTGTGTGTGCTACGCCCTGGTTGGCATCCCCATGTTTGGTATACTCCTAGCTGGAGTGGGTGACCACATGGGCACGGTGCTGCGGAGAGCTGTGGCCAAGATTGAGACCCTCTTCCTGGTGAGAATGGTCTGTCCTGCCCAGGAACCAAACCTCAGACAATCGACACCTCTGATAATCACAGATATGAAGTGATGCAATGAATACTGACCTCCCCGAAGCTCTTCATGACCCCTCTGTTAGCGGTGAACCATTATTTTTAACAGCTAAACTGGACATGAACAATGGTTAAGAGCCTGAATTTCTGTCATAGTTTTGATTGCTCAAATATGAATTTATCAAGCTGTAAATACCTGTTGCCTTTATAAACATCACAAAAACTAAGTTGCAAACTAAGATCTATAAGTGATCATTTATTTAACACTTGTAATGATACGGTGTTGGCCTGAGCACGAATGCTGTTATCAGTCTGAGACTGCAGCTGCAGCTCTAATCACCATCATTCAAGCAGCAGCTGCCTTCACCCAAAGAAACAAAGATATGGATTAACATATTCACTTCTCCAGATTATTTAAACCATTGATGTTGAGATTACAAATGTAAATTTTAAGTACTGTGTTGTATGCAACTTGGCTTGTTTCTGTTTTCTTGATGACGTTTCTTATCCGAGAGGCAGTTCCAGCACTGAAGAAGCCTCTTGAATGAGAAGTGAAACGTCTTCAGAAAAACTGAAAGAAGTCCAGTTTCCTATGACACAGCACTTAAGAATTACCATGACCTGGATGACAGAGAATATTCACCGACATGCTACAAATGTAAGTAATATTAGATGTTCTTTGTGGGGGCTGGCGGGAGCAGTACATTTGAAAACGGGCCATTGAGTCTAAACAAAAGCTTCATGAGAAATGAGATGAACCTTTCAACCTTTTGCAAGATAATGGGGTGCGTAACCTTAAAACGTGTCAGATTTCGAGTTTACACTCCTGCATCATTAATGGGCTGGATATTTGGGAGCAGCTCCACGCCACCCTCATAAGAATGGAACACTGGACTACAAAAATGTACCCAACATGGTGTGTGCTGTGTGGATGATCAACCCTGTTTTCTCTAGTATTCCCTGCGGTGGAGAGAGTTTCCTCCTCTGGAGACCCTTAATTTCCCATTTAGCTACACTGCTACACTGTTGTCACCATGGTTACAAATATGTATGAGGAATTTTCCACTGTGGATTTCCCTTGAATATAAGTCATTGTTAATTTAAGTTACTCCGCTTTGCCAAAGCACACTGCAGTCGCATGAACGCAATACATAAAAAAATCATCATCATACAAACACAAACACGTGACAAGCTGAGTCGGCATCAACCGGCTGGATTATAACAGCGAGACGCAGCCGAAACTTTCCCTGCAGCTTCCTAAAGCGGTTTTGTATAGTTGACATTTTGAAAATATTCATAAAACATCTTTGGTAAGTCTATGTAAAATACCAAAGTTCACCAGGATTCATTTACCTTTAATAGTACAAAACAATACCAGACCAAACTCCATGGAAAAAATGAGTGAAATTCATTTCCTCAAGATGTTGTTGGTTTTTAAGCAAAATGTATTTGGCAATTAGCCGTGGTTTCCTTTGACAAGGTGGTGCTGGTAAGGGGCCTGGATAACAGATAAGGGGGGCGCTGGCCCTAAAATGGTTAAGAACCAGTTCTTTAAATCTAAATCTGATTTGACAAAACAAAATAAAACGTGAGTTTGTTAAGTTTTAGAGGCATGTAAATAAAAAAAGCTTTTGTGGTTGTCTAGTCATTATTTGGTTCGTCCAGATCCATCCTCATCTTCATCGGTACACTTTCTGAAAACGTCCTGTAACTGTCATTTCTGTCTCATAGAAACGTAAGGTCAGGCCCACCACCGTTCGGGTGATCTCAGCCGTCCTCTCCATCCTGATTGGGTGTCTGATCTTCCTCGCTGTGCCGACCGTTGTGTTTCAGAAAGTGGAGGAGTGGTCGTTTCTTGAGTCGCTCTATTTTGTGGTCATCACTCTCACCACTGTTGGTTTTGGTGACTACGTGCCAGGTGTTTACTTGCTCTTACTGACACATAGATGTGTTTTCCTCATAAAAATTGTGTTAGCTCAAAGTAACAAAAGCCCTCAAATGTGTTTACCACCACTCTGTGTCCAGGGGGCAACCACGAGGGCGGGTTGTTCTTCAAACCTCTGGTGTGGTTGTGGATAGTGTTTGGCCTGGCCTACTTCGCCTCCATCCTCACTATGATCGGTAACTGGCTGCGTGTGCTGTCTAAAAGGACTCGTGCTGAGGTGAGATATTTGCAGTGAAGCGTCATCTGAAGGAAAACACAACTTAACATCATAACCTCTCATTCTCTCAACGTCTATCTGCTCCGTCTCAGATGGAGGAGTTACGGGCCCATGCAACAGACTGGACCCAGAACATCCAGAACATGTCCATGGATTTTCGAATCCCAAACCCCTTGGAGTTCAATGACCCCTTCCTCCTACAGCGCCGGCGATGGAAACGTAGTGAGCGTCGGCGCATCCGTCGGGGGGCCCACGGCACTTTGGGATACTGGGCTCGAGGGGCGTCTGAGAACGGACACCTGCCGAACCACTGGGCTGCGCTGACCAGCTCTATGAGCCGGCTGGATGCTCATTCCTCTCTGGAGAGGGCGATGATGGCCAAGTCCCAGCCAAGGGTCAGTGGAGCTGGAGTTGGAGGCGGAACGGTTCCGAGGATGGGCCCTGGACTCAAAGTTGACTCCACTGTGGGTTTGCAGTTGGAGGGCAGGTCGTTTCCTCACCTGCTGACCCGTTCGTTCTCCCTCCCAGTGGCCCGCTCCACCTCAGAACTGGTTTCAGCAGGTGCAGCCATGCAGGGAGGATCTCTCTCTGGATCCGAGTCACCATCTGACTCCAGGTCAGATGTCTCCTCCGTCTCTTTGTCATTCTTGGAGCTTCGCAGGATCCCTGCCTCCTTTGCAATGGGCAGCATAGAGGAAGGTGGCGCAAGAGCCACAAACATCAATCCAGCCCAGGAGAAAGACAAATTGATTCCAAAAGAAGGAAGTGCACTTGCTGAAAGCGAAAACACACCCTCCCCTCCCACCCTTCTTTCCTCTTCACCTCCTGAAAACCTCCCTACCTACCTTCCTGTCACCACTGCCCCATCACCTGACTGCCAGCTGCTTGATTTCTTTGGGGAGAACCTGGCGTACATCGACGAGTCCTCAGACACGCTGAGTGACCGCGTCCAGCCAACAGCAAGTGACGAAGAGAAGAGGAGACGTCCACGAAAGCCCAAGAGGAGGAGCATGAGGCGGCAGCTGTCACACAGGTGGAGCCCCCTGCAGGTGAGGAGGTCCAACAGTGACATGCAGCCGCCATCCAATCCTCCCACACCACCTCCAGACTTTCTGCCTCTGACAGACCTGCCTCGCCCTGAGAACCAGACAGATTCAGCTCCGACACTCTGAAGTTGAGACACGATCATTATACACCATAAGCCGGCAGACGTCACACACACACACACACACACACACACACACACACACACACACATTCAAGCCAGCCAGTATTTGATGTTCCAGGATATCTTTTTAATTGGTTATTACTTAAGCTATCAATGATTAGTCTCACAAAGTCTCAGTAGCTGTAGGAGAAAATAAGCTCGAGAGATAACTCACAGGTGCTGCCTTCATTGAAACTGTCTGGTTCAGCCATTTTTAAAAATGTTATTCAAACAGTTTTATCAAAAGGAGAATAAGAAACAGGAAACCATCGACCACATCTGGGCCGGATGCATCAAACTGTGTAGACTCCTCACTGAAACTTTAAACACCAAAATAGAAATATGCTCACTCGTTTATTTTGTCTGATGAACAAAGACGTGTCTGCACGTTTCTGTTCTGTTAGTCTCTATCAACGTGTACATTTCTCAACCGTGCTCACAATCTCTTCTCCCTCAGTCAGTCAAAAATATATGTTTTGATACTTGTGTTCAATGGAATTGATAGTGGGAAAAGTTGAGCCGGCGTATCAGCAGTGCTCTCACTAACAAAGTGAAACCTGTGGAGAGGTAATAAATGACTAACGGCATCAGTTCAGTCATTCCAGCAGCAGATGGTACCTCTCTCCTAAACAGAGGAGAGCATATCTTCCATTTCTGTGTTGGCCAGTTTCACTAAGAGTGCCAAAGCTTCCATCCCTGTCATTACACAGACTATTCCCTCCAGCAGCAAAATGCAGTAGCAACACATTAAGTCCAAACTGAGTAAAGACTCAAAATGGACTTTGTGACATCCGTCTTGTGTTCTGATTCGATCTTGTTCCAAGTCAGAGAAAAAAAAAGGTTGTGCCAAATTTCCAGGGAAATACCAGGGCAAACCGCAGTTAGTGCCCTCTAGCTGTGTTTTCCCCTCTTTCACGCCAGATACTGTGGCCTGTTTTGGTAATATTATGCCAGTTGTATGTTCGAGTCCCAGCTCGGGCACAGGATCTTTCTGTGTGGAGTCTGCATGTTCTCCCTGTTCCTGTGTGGGTTCTCTCTGGTACTCCAGCTTCCTCCCACAGTCCAAAGACATCAAGAGGGGACGAGGCTGATTGATACTCTAAATTGACCGTAGGTGTGGCTGTGAGTGTGAATGGAAAGAAAATGGATGAATGGATGGATGCCAGTCCTAACACTCACTTCCATAGAACATATAAAATATTCATCCATCCATTTTAAATACTGCTTATCCGTTAAGGATTAAGGGACAAATCCAAACCGTTTTGTTTTAACAAAGGTAAGAAGAACTTTGGATGAACACATTTAGCTTGCAGATAGTTTGAGGTCATCCAAGGGAAATGAATGCATTTTGGATTATAAATCAAATCAAAATTGAGAAAATAGAAAGCACCAATCTTCTTGTGTCATATTTGTCGTGTGAAATCTTGACACATTTTTCACTATTTAACTTTTTGTTTAGTTACTGCACTTCACATCAGTGTTCATGCATTCATAATAAAATCAACTATGGAAGAGAGTTAATATGATGAAATAATAATCTTGATGAAGTAATAATCTCACAATTATAGCATTGTAAATTCTCACTTTCATGCTATTTTTGGCCACTCCTCCATCATCCTGGTGTGAGTTACATTTAGTGTTTTCATGCGTCTGGCCCCTGGTGTCGGTCATAAGCCTTAGAGTCACATGTTATTCAGGCATCATCACACATCCTTATCTACTTAGTTGATCTTTTTACCAAGTCAGGTGATTCTCAGTGAAAGTGTTCAACACTCGAGCTCAGATTTAATTTGTTGGGGATAAATCTCGGTGACTGACCAGTCATTTTAATGCCGGTGCCTTTTTACCACGGTCGGCAAAGACCAGCTCCTCAAATACCAGAGAAAAACAATTCTCTTGTGAATTTATGAGACCAAAAGAAGGGAAAGAGAAGCTTTATTCTGAAATGCCTTTCATTTAATAAGTGACTGTCATTTGCCACCTAATTGGATCAAGATGAGATGAGAACAAGCCAAGATCTCCGTGGCCTACCACCTTGGTTAAAAATATTTCCGGGGGAAACCCAGAGTTGGGTGGAGAACCCAGACCACAACAACAGTACATTAGTATTAAACACTCAGGAAGGACTGGCACCACAATTCACCCTCAAACCAGTCAGTGCTTTTTTGCCACCGTACAAGTTCTGGCTGGTGGAAACTTTGTGCAGCTGTTTGGCGGAGTAAACAGTTCACCACCTACTTCACAGAAATGTTCTTTGATCTTCTAGTCCATGAAACTACTTTTGACATTTTTAAGGGAGAAAAAGATAAATGATCATTTATCAAATGCAGCTGCTTTGATGCTCCTTCCACTGTGACCAGCAGTGGTTACGCTGAGGTTACTCTCTAAGTTTGTGGTGTTAATGTCAAGTGTTCTGAAGTCACAGTTGCAAAGATCCTGCTTGAGACCACAGGGTCTCTCAGCTTTGGCTGATTTAAGTTGTTTTTTTTTTTTTTGTTTTTTTTAAAGACCTCTGCAACATGAATACTGTAACTGCAGGGTGCTTAAATAGCTTTCAAGTTTCATTTGTGCACAGTGGAGCCCTCGCTGCTGCCTTGCCTAAGAGACGGCCATCACATCCCTCTGAAACTCCTCCTGCCTTTGACATCGGGACATCTTGTCTGTTTTTTGCATTTTTTGCACCAATGATGTTTTACAAATTGTTCAAATCCCAGAGTGCCTATGCAGTGACCCCAGGTGTGTCGAGTTCCAGACACTTCCAGAAAAAGGACAAAATTTAGTTATTAAACTGGCCAGTGTTAAGTGTGAGAAATACTTTAAAATACTTTACATGATAAAACTTGTATATATATTGTCTATTGGCACAACTCCATTGGAAGTAAATGCAAATGCAAACCGCTATGGAATAAATGGACAAAATGCTTTAAAAAGACATTTTGATCGGTTTTTGCAGTTACATCACGTCTACTTTGTTTTTTACAAGGCAAACTGTACAACAGCACACAGCCATGTTGATTTCATGGAACTGACTGCAAAAACAACATACGATATGAAGGTTAGCATGTAGCACATGTCAGCATATTTGGAACTTAGACAGAGTCTGACGTTCCCTGAACCCTGGAAGCCTTCGATGAACCCGGCTCACAGTGGGTGTGGGACACTGAGAAAGATCTTGCTTATTCAGAACCAGGACCGAATACAAGAGTGTTGTGGCCGTGTGCCCTCCACCAGGGCCAAAATAAGTAACTGAATGACTCCAACCTCCAATTTTGTCATTAGTTGACAGTGGGCTGGAGCCTCACATGGTACAGTACTGATGACTCCTTTATTTCATTACAAGTTTGACTCCTGACATGTGATGTTTTGATTTCATTGTCATATTTCTTTTTATTCTCATGTTCTCTTGTACCAGTAATTGAAGAGTGATGATTACATTTCTAGCTGTTGAACATATGCAGCTAAGTTATGCTTAGCTGTCACTGAAAGTGTCTTTTCACACATTGTTGCCCTCCTGTGGTGAAACGGAGAACAGCAGAGCATCTGTGGGTTTGGCCTCCCAGCTATTGTGTCCCAATAGGGCCTCAAGTGCAGCCCTGGACCTCTTGAAGTTTATGGCTTCAATATTGTTGAGGCCACGGATCGGTATCTTCTGTTTACTCTTGTGCCTCGTTACCACTCTGCTGCTTGTATAACCTTGTGTTTATGGTGTCCTGTTGCCACGAGCGCTGGATTTTTATTTAGCAGCCAGAAATAAAAAAGGAATGATTTCAATCTGAGTAACAAATAAAGTCTTGTCCAAATGTGTAATGTGAGCTATATTAACACACAATAAAGCTGTGTGTAGTTCCAGTGTGGTTGATGCTTATGTATCTACATGGAATGTGTAGGGGTGATTTGTCCCCACTTTATGCACACTCTCTAAGGATCTTGGGCACAAGTGCGTGCATGCATGCGTGCACACGTGCGTGTGTGTTTGTGAGAGGGGGAGCAGGGGTCATCGTCCACAGCAGACTTCCCTCCCAAGGACAGTGGGACCCAGTGTGAGACAGAGCGAGGCGCTCCACTGTGGGATAAGTACAGGTTGGATATAGCAAGGGGTAGTTAAGCGCAAAAGACTAACAGATGCTGGGGCTAGTTTACTCAGAGGGGAGGGAGCCTCACCGCACGCTCAAGCACCCCGACAAACACACACACACTCACGCACGCACACACACACACTCACACACAGCGTGAGGCTGCATTCTCACTGTGGCTTAGAAAAAAACAATTTTACTGCAACGGCTGGAGAACTGTTTGTATCTTTAAGCTATTTTAACAGCAGCCTGGATAAAAACCTGATCTTCACTGAGTAGACGAATCTGCAGCATCTGGATATTAAAGGGTAAGAACACACACACACACACACACACACACACACACACACACACACACGCGCACACACACACACACACACACACACACAGTCCGTCTCCAGCCTAATAAAATGCAGCTCAACCATATTTGGTACAATTTTGTCTGAAGACAGTGACCCTTGACCTTGTAACAGCTGGTAACAAACCTCTTACTCATTCGTTCCAGAGCGTTTGACTGTATCATCTTCATCGTCTGCCACTTCCAAGGTCAAGAATTAAGCAAAAACTAAACTTTTAAGCCGCATGAGCATTGAATTAATAGTTCTGCGATGACTGAGTGTCTGCTGGTACATTGTATGATTCTGCTGAATGATCTGTCAGCTGCTGGTTTTATTTGGTGATTGATCCTCCAGAGAAACACGGAGAAGGTGAAATTATTTCCTGTAATTTAAGTGAACTGATCCTGAGGAATCCAACCATGGATGAGACACAGACACATTTACAACCACGCACAGATGTTATTGCGTCAATGAAGAGAGAATGAAGCCAAATATCAGACGAACGAGCAACTTTATCAGGTCGACACCGGCTGACTTGTTATCTTTGTGAGGAGGCAGTTCAACAGTTAAATTTGTGTCATCACATGGTGTAACGAGCCAATGGTTCCTATGGCAACCAGCAGTTTGAGATGTGGTCCATCCAGATTACTGGAAAGGAATACGACTTGCCTCCAGCACTGTGCTGTGATGCAGACAATTCAGGTTCATTTTCCCAGATCTTAAATTTGTAGAAATGACATCATGACAGTGCTCCTCTCCTGATGAAACCGACATAGATTACCCATAATGCACGTCAGCAGCTATATGGGTAATATGTCTGTGTTCTAAAAATGTTAGACAAAACTCTTAAAACCTGGACTGTTTTTAGTCCACAAATACACTCTTAAATTTGAGAAAAAATAATTACAATGCCCCGACAATATTTTTAGCCAATTTAGTGCAGCTGTATGTTGATCTGCTGAACTTGCAGATTTATATCTTTCCTTGTTTCAACTGAAAAGACACTCAATTAAATTCATGGTAATAAAATGCAGGATAAAACTTGAGAAATAATTTCCACACTACCATGCATGACCTCACCAGCCATACACACCCAGTCTTACTCTCTCTCTTTCACTCACTCTCTCACACACACACACACACACACACACACACACACACACACACACACACACACACACAGAAACCACTGGCATACCAGAGAGCCTATATTTAAAATGAACCCTGGGGATGTTTTTTATTTTCAGCATTTAGCCGTTCTATCAAAAGTGGTCAATGTGGATACTTG
This sequence comes from Aulostomus chinensis, assembly GCF_037954235.1. Classification (NCBI taxonomy): domain Eukaryota; kingdom Metazoa; phylum Chordata; class Actinopteri; order Syngnathiformes; family Aulostomidae; genus Aulostomus; species Aulostomus chinensis. The sequence goes on along the minus strand of NC_141332.1, from coordinate 17,935,174 downwards.
GGTGTAGAGAGAAAGAGACTGGTGTGTGTCTGTGTTTGTGTGTGTGAGTGTCAATCAGTGAGGCTGATGGTAAACACGGGGATGACTGAATCTAATCACAACGTAAGAATAGCAATGAGTCAACAGCTTTTTTACAATAAGATAATGAAGGCACACTCTGAAAATGAGCCTGAGAGGGTGATTAGGGAATGTTTGAGCCAGACCCAAACAGTTACAAATTTGCTAAGGCTGCAAAATACCACCTTCCAAACTTGTAGTCGCTCCAAATACAGCCCTGTCATCCCACGTCTCATTTTCAAAGTCTCTTTTTTTTTCCTCCCTCTCTCCTCCCACCACAAATCCCAGAACCTCGAGCAGCAGGGCGAGAGAGAGAGCGAGAGAGAGAGGGAGAGCGAGAGAGACGGAGGAGATGAGGGGAGCATTTAAATCTAGCGTTCCGTGAGTGGCCGGCCCGGTGTCTGGAAATCTCTCACATCCTGTTTACGCCGGGCAGATTTCAGCCTGGGACCGCAGAGAGCTGGCAGTGCTCGGGCCCTGGACACAGCTCCTTTCTCTCTTCTCTATCTGAGCCCTGCCTCCCCCTCGTCTAAAGATCTGCAAACCTTTCCACCACACCACCTTCCTCCTATCAACGCCTTCAACCTAAAGCAAACAAGCACACGTTTAGCTCGACCCGCCACCGCCGCCGCAACTGCAGGGATACGTTTGAAGGGGGCATCGTAATAAAAGAATCCTTTTCATGCTGAAGGTCGAACTGCAGATGTGTCTAAATCACACAACATCCCCTTTAATATATAAGTACAGGTTTAATACAGCTATGTTGTCATATTTACAGCGTCCTACAGCAACGTTCCAGAGAGCGTTTTCATGCCTGTAAAGAATGGGAACAAAATCCTGATATTTGAGTCAGATAGAGTGGGGGGGAAGAAAAACATCTCAAAAGTCTGCTAAAGGTGAGATCAAATAGCGAAGGTAAACCAACAAAGGATCCGTCTGTCCTCTCGTCTAGATTTCCACCCCGAGAGAAACTGTTTCCAGTCCTGGTCCAGTAATCACTCTCCTCCTCCTCCCTCCCTCACCTCCTCCCTCGCTGCACTCGTCAGCGGCACTTGCAGGATTTGACGACCATATTGGAGAGTTGCTCAACTCGTGGCGTGCGGCCAATGAAGTACATGATGGTGAGGGGTTCCAGGTCCTGAGGAACGCAGCAGGGGGAGATGGAGGCTTCGGGGTTCAGCTTGTTGTACAAGGGCAGGATCTGACCAGAGAGCAGAGAGCAAGATGAGACTAAATACTTTTCTCAGTCAGATGAGAACAGATTTGGTTCACATGAAAGATTCTCTTGTGTTTGCGGTTGGTTCTTTCTCACTGGTGTGGAACGAGAGTTGCCACGAAGGAAAAAAAGCTCATGTACATTTGGCACCAATCAAATCTGAATAAGCTGCACAGTCCTGCTGGAGCAGATTGTGAGAGTGAAGTTAAAATTTCTGCTCATTTAGTCACAGACATTCAATGAGACATAAAACTACTAATACTTGAAAGGAGCTTGTTAAAATGATACACATATTTAGCTCGAAGCTGATAGCGACTGACATCCAACACCACCAAAAACATCCATTTCCTAACTCTCAAATTTATCATCCAGTATAATCTGTGAGTGGATAAAGAAGGCGTGGATTAGACCAGATGATGCACTTCAGAGTTTGTAAACATGCGTGACTGCTGTTTTTAGCTGTGAGTCGCATTAGCTTTAAGCTAAATGTGCGGTAGCTCTTTCTGCATTCTGGAGACACCAAGAAGTGATGCAGCAGCGAAAAAAAAACACATCAACACGCCTCTTTGTGAGTGCTTGAAATACAAAAAAAAAAAAACAATTTATAATGGGAAATATTGCTTGAACCGGATCAGCCACCATGGCATTTTTCATAATGTAAAATACAACTGTCAGTGCAACGTAACATATTTCTTCGACGGAACAATATGCTGGATGGAAAAATCAGACCAGGCATTCTGTACGAGTCGGTGTGGCTTCCGGCCAACCCATTCGCTCCGAGACAGACGGCTGTGTTGTGTAATCTCATATGTTTTGTTGCGAAGCTATAATAAGCTTGTGCGAGGTGATAGTCCATTTATGACCCTGGGGTTAACCAGTCTGAGCTAACTGTGGTGTTCAGACACCACAAACAATGCTCATTAAGCTCTTTTTAAAAGGCGAATGTCACTAGAGACTAAACAGTTACTGCACAGCTGCTTTTCTTTTGTTCCGACTGGATTAACGCCGCGTTACTTTGCAGTCACGCATGATTTCTGTTTATATCAAATAGCTGTATTTCTCACGCCATGCAGGCACAAAAATGCTCATAAATCTTACGACTGAAGTAAAAGATATTTGAAAAAATAAAAATAAAAGTTAATCTATCTTAACCTGACCTAAAAAGTTTAGCTTCACCTTTTAGAAACAGCAATTTTTGTTGTGTTTTATATATCAAGAGCCAGAATATATGTTCAGTGAGTGACGTCACAGTGGTGGTTGTTAGCCAATCAACCACTTTTCCCACATTCAAGACCAAACACAAACATGCATTAGTCCAGAGTTGCAAATCTAAATCAATCAGCCAACACCAAAAAGTGTATTTCAAGTACTCACAAAGATGTTTTTCTCTCGTGCATCACTCCAGAGTGCAGAAAGAGCCAACGTTAAATATTTAGCTTGAAGCTAATAGCGACTGACCTCTAACTGCAACAAAACTGCCCAAAAATGTACAAACTCAAAACTTTGTCAAAGTTTACAAACTCTTGAGTTTAATTTGAGATAAACGAACATTCTTAACAGACCTTGTTTGGGTAGCTTGGCTTGGAGCCAAACCTACTTAATGTGGCTGGCTCTTTCTGCACTCTGGAGTCACAAAGAAGGAAGTGATGCAGGAGGGGGGGGGCACTTATTTGGGACAACTTAAAAGGTGAAGCATCGCGAACAATAACGAGGAATATAAACCCATCGTTCAGTCTAAAAGTGAAGTTGCTGCAGCGGTAATCAGGATGGAAAGCGGACCCAACCTGCCGGGTGTGTGTGTGTGTGTGTCACAGGCTTGTAATTAAGTGTCACTTCCTCATCCTAAACACAAGCGTGGATTTGATTATCATCACAATAACATGTTCCATTCAATTGATGAGCTGCTCATGGCGTGTAAACCAAGATTAACTTGTTTCTTTCAGCTGCAACCTTTGTTGTTTTAGACTTCTTTGGGTAAGTGAAGATTAAATATGAAAAATAATTGAAACTGGTGACTATGCTTGAAGAGCCAACAAGCACACAGCTTTAGTTCCTCGATCAATGAAAGCCAACTGGGAATAAATGAATCTGGGAAGACTAGAGGGGGAGGTATCCACGCGGCAAGGTCCATGGGATTTTCCAGGAATGGTGATGTTATTTTCCTAAAAAGCTGGTCAATAGGAGGTGCTTTTATCTGGAAGTTAACCAGCTCCATTAGGCACGCAGCCTGTGTTACCATGGTGATGTAAAGTGACCCTGAAAACTTACTACTACCCACAAACCCCTTGAAAGTCACAAAATAAACTGCTTTTTTTGGACAAAACCAAACGTCTTCACACAGCACCACTAACACACACTAATTAACAAGTTGTATCTTGCCTGTTTATTGTGTGCATGCACACATTATGTGGTTTCATGGGGAGTTAGATTACTGGAACTTCTTAGTCAGACACTGTGACTTCCAGTCTTTAAGCTAAGTGAAGCTAATCGTGTCCAGACCCCACAATCATCCTCAGCTGACAGGCAGTTGGGAGATTACAGGGTTCTCCTTTCTCACAGCAAGAAGGAAATGAGCTTATTTAACCAAAACAATTCCTTCAAGAAATATTTATGAACAAATCCCCTTTCCACATCTAACAAAAACATTTGGGAGGTTACGCAATGACTTTGTCCTCATATAAGACTGTTTCAAAGAAACGCACTGGATTATCTTCAAGTCAAGCTTGTGGTACCTGGCAGTTCGTATCAGTATCATTCAATAAATCCAGGTACCTTGACTTCCATCCTGGTTCCCGGCCAACAGCTTCACTTTTAATTTTTTCATCGTTTATTAAAACTCATTGAAAACAGGTTTCAATTTCCAGCTCCTTGGTATTTTCACAAATTCTCATAAGGTTAAAAAATATCAGCCAATTTACCAGATGTAGATTAACTCAGGCAGTTTCACCATGTTGGCAATTTTCCACTAAAAGTGTTTTTACAGAGATCAAAAAATCAAATGCAACTTGGAAACTTACTCTTCAGCTATTAACATTTGGTATCGAATGGACAGTAATAAAGCAGTTTGGTCCTACTTATTCAACATCTGGACCTCCATCCTAGTCAAACAGTCGGCTGAACTCAACTCACCATGTTGTAGTGGTTGTTTGCGCTCCAGAGATACGGACAGTTGCCCGCACAGAAGTTGGCTTTGTAACCTTTGGGCTCGTGGATCCACTTCCAGTTGAGGTCACGCCTGAAGTCGATATAGAGCGAGCGCAGGCAGCAGCCCTGATCTGACCCGCTGAGACGCGCGCGCGCACACACACACACACGCGCACACACACACACACACACACACACAAAAACATTGTCAACTCACATCTTGCCATGGGCTCAAAGGTGGGTCATGGGAAAATGGGTCACGATTGAAGAAGCGGCCATCAAAAGTTAACGACCATGCAAAGCTGCCAGAGTTTCCCCATCAGTGTGAGCGAGTCTAAACAGACGGCTGCCTGCCCACTGGCCAGCAGACTAAACACAGGCGGAACTCTCAGTTTAGTCACACAATAGTCTGACAAATGAGTTGTGGCTGAGGAGAAAAATGTCTGAATTCCATGCCCCAACTCAAGAGGAGTGTCAGTGTCACACAGTTTGAGACGCACCGAGAGCAGGTTGTGGTGTCGGTGGCAGCCGCCCTCTTCTTGCGGTTCTTCTTGGCTGGGTTGTCCACTCTGTCACTGGGCAGCAGGGTGAGGATGAGGTGAGGCGTCTTGGTGCTGAAATCTGCCTGACCTTTAACCTGACCAGGCTTCCTTATCTGACGGAGCTGCTCATCATCAACACCTGAGGAAACAATCACACCTGTGAGTGCGCGTGGGTTTGCTCACTCGGAGAACGACGACACTGACTTTCCATAAATTCTGCTCTGACAGATGAACAGACTAAATGACACACATTCACGGCACCATTTTGGATAAATTATCTTATCTTCGGTTTTTCTCTTAAAAATCGGACTTTCCAGCTTTCATATTTAGACCGACAACAACTGTCTAGCGTCAAACTTAGAGATGCTTCAACGGAAGCATTATGAGGAAAGCACGTTATTAACTGGAGGAAGAATTTAGGCAGCACACACCATCTATTGATCGACGGTGCGCAGGAGAAGAACGGCGATGTTCACATTTTTTCAGTCTGCAGGGTTTTTATTGTCCAGAAGTGACTTCAATGTCCTCATAAAGCTAACAGTCATAAATCCAAATGATGGCAAGCACCCACTGGGATAGGAAGAACGAGGTCATTGCTTGACTCACTGTAACAGGAGCTCAAATCTAACGTATCCGTGTTCAGGCTCAATCAAAAACATGTGAACGTTCTTGAAAGTTTGTCAGTTCAGCTCACCTGCAAAGAGCGCCTCCAGCTCCTCACTCTTGTTGGGGACAATGTTGTTAGTGGAGGGGACAAAGGTGCAGCAGGGACAGTGGACACCAAGTCTGAGGCCTAAATTATTCTCTGATTAGGAGGAGGGACACAAAAGGACACCTTAAGATCATGCCAGCATACATTGACGTGTCTGTCGGTGCTGCAGCTCACCTGGGTCCGACACCCAGTCTTTAACCGTTTCGGTGACATCTACAGAGAGCCAGGCTCCCTTCGCCCGCGGCTGAACGGTACGAGAGTCGATATAACGCTGGGTTGAGGTGCTTTCTTCATCTGGCTTCAACAGCTGATACACACACACACACACACACACACACACACACACACACACACACACACACACACAGGACAAGAGGACAGTGAGACATTCAGACTAAGACCTTGTTTAGAACACTCACCCAAATCTGATTTTCTGGTATATTCAGAGTGATTTGAAACCTTCTGAATGGCCACATCACATCAAATTTGATTTTTGCATTCACACTTGAAAGTGATCTGAAACCTGATTTGAATCTGATGCTCACAGATGCGTCTCAGTCTCAAGACGTAACCTGTTCCTCCATGGAAAATGGCCGCCTCAAGTTTGTGTCTTGTAGATATTTTGGTGATTACAGAACACAACAAAACTGATATAATCACTTGCGGATAACAATGTGGATGGAAAACAAATAACCCACAGATTTTCCTGTTGCCTGAACAAAGCCTCAGAAACACACACACACACACACACACAAATGTTTGCTTTCTTTACATTTCGCAGTCATAATAGTCTGTAGATGTTATAATTCCACTGCGGTGAGTTCACCGCCTCATTTTCTGCATAGCGCATGAACAGAGTTGAGTTTAACACGGTATGATCGTAAAACGCATAACCTGCAGGAGTGTAAATGAGGCTGATGGACTTTCTAAGAGAGGTGTGAAATTTTCCCCTCCAGCCCAAAAAAGAAACATAGATCTCTTGTTTATTATTTCGTATCAAATTTCTCCTGCAAACCTGGATTAAAGTAAAGGTGCACGTGCAAATTGAACCTCGGGAAGGTTGCGTAAACTGATAGTTGAAGTGTTCCGTTCTTGAAGTCGTACCAAAAAAAGCACGCAAACATGTCCATCAAAAAGAAGTCGAAAAGTTTGATTTGGGGCTTTGTTGAACATTAAAGGGGGACACAGGGACCTGCATGGCAGGGATCGAGCGTTGACTGGATCCTCTACCTGGTAGATCTCCACCCTCTGCTCCGAGGCCCGTGCCAGCGGGTTTGGAGCTCTGAAGATCCTGAATTCAGCTTTGACCAGGGTGCTATTGGTCAGATCCACCCCGCTGACGTCAAAGAGGACCACTCTGTAATGGGGGTTGGGGGGGGCTGGCTGTACTGCATCTGGAGGAAAGAGTAAAACAGATGACTACTTCTCTATGCGTTTCAGACAATGTAGTATTTGTAATAATGTTAAAAACAGCAGTTCCTGGACATAATTACTGTTGATGTGTGTCTAAAAGTAAATGAAAGGTTTAGTCTGAGTGAGAAAATGTATCTGGTTTTGTGCTTAACGTGTGGGTGACTGTTGCATTCATAGCTTTACTGTATGGCACAGTTATGTAATTACAAACCCTTCAGTATAGAGCACCGTAAATCCTCCAGTCTCTCGAGTTGTCCACATGAGACCTGCTGAGCTACACGGCAGCCAAATGTGGACCTGATCTGGAGCTTCAGAGCATTTAGATCCTCTCAAGAATCCTCATTCTCTCAGAAGCCAGACCCCCACTACTCCTCTCCCCTGACCTTACCAGACTGCTCTAGATGTTCTATTGAGCGTTAGCCACTTAGCCATTACATCCATTTCAGCAGTGAGTATTTGTCAAAACTTTAATTGTGTTGACATTTTGTGAAAGCGCCAACAGTCATCCCGACACTGTCCCAAAATCAATAGCGAGGTATTCTGTGTTCTGTAGTCTTCGAGGTTCTGTTGAGGTGAAGTGTGTCATCCGGGTGCTTTACTTGATTCTACGCTTTCTTTTCTAGATGCAGAAAACCTTCACTCATCATTGCTGCAGAATAAAAGAAACTGCCGGATAACACACCAAAACTGGAATGCAGCGTTCTCTTCCTCATAACAGTTTGCAACCTCTCCATCATCCCATATGTCTGCCACAGGAAGTGAGCGACAGCAATCTAGTTTAGGTCATATTGAAAACATGTGTTAAGTCTCATAGGATTCTATGAGCCCTACACATCTGTACATGCTGACAGTATGTCAGCGGTTCCCAACCGTAGCTCAGGATGCCCCGTGACAAGATACATCTGATGATTAAAGGCACAAGAGTGAAAAAATACATCTGTGACATAAATTACAGACGGGTGTCTGTAATGAAAAAGATGGAGAGGACTGGACATGGTGGGATCTGAAGGAGACAAATTAAAGGAAGAACCAACACAAAGTGTCTCAGTGAAGTGTTGGGCCACCACGAAGCGCCAGAACACCCTGGCAACGATTCCACAAGCGTCTGGAACTCTGCTGGAGGGATTAACACAGTTTCCCAAAACACAGTTCCTCCCTGATTTGGTTGATGGCAGCAGAGAGCACTGTGGGAGCGACTTCTTCCACACTGAGTTGGGATCTGGTGATTGCAAAGGCCAAATTATATCATTCACATCATTTTCTCACTCATCGCCCTGGCGCACCGTCATCCTGTTTCTTATTCAGGGTTTTCCTCTCATCTGTCGGTGCCTGTTTTCTCTCCAGTCGCTCTTGTTTCTTGACAGATTCCTGGATGTTTTCACCTCTTTCTTTCTTTTAAGCTCCTTCACATGAAACGGTATGAGCAGGAAAACTCTTTGGCTGCTCATATTGCCTCATTTGAAGGAACACTGAGCCAAAATCGTTTGGGAACTGGAGGTGGATGAAGCGCTGAATGTCTGTAGTTAAGTGAAAGTATAGTTTCCTTGTCACAGTGACTTAAGTGAAAGTACATGCACAGATTTACATGAGTCAGTCATAAAGTTGGACGTCTGACATGTATTTATGTACAAAAACTACAAATTTGTCTGTAACTTAGACACAAAAATGCCTTTTCAGATTATAATTCACATTACAGTAACAAGAAAATGACGAACGCGGCCTTGTATTCGTGGTTATTTCGAATTTTTTTTTATCCTTTCGTTAATAGTTTTACATCCCGTCGACTGGATAATTTTGTAACCCACCAGTCGGAGACACATGTAGTGAAGTAATGTTCCTCCATTTTAAATCTAGTGAGATTATGCTGACAGCGATCTCCTTGCAAAGTGCAGATAGTCAGTCAGGGCTACTGAACCTCCAGACCTCCACAGCAATTGAGCGCTGCTGGACGTAAAAAGCAAATCTCAATTTCAGTCCTCATGTTGTAAAACTACTTTGAGTGGAAACTCATGTACTGAAACATAAAACCAAAGAGCTGAGACAAACAGAATAAGTTAAACCACATTTTGGTCAGTTGATTAAAACCAAAGATTTCGAAGGCATGAATGTAACTTCTGAATGTAAAGGTTTATCATAACCATCAGCAAACACAAGACGCATTCAGGACCTGCGTTCATCAAGGTATCAAGAATTTCTCAATGATACGCGGCCCTCCACTCAGTGGCCAAAAACCTAGGGCTAAGAACCAGTCCACCACTGGTAGACCTCAGGCAGCCTCTCAAGGTCCCCTCGTGGAGGGTTCACACCGCTGATATGCCCTCACTGAAAACTCAGATGGACTCACTTGTGTCGGTGCGGGGGGGCAGCATGTCAATCCGCTGCACCTCTTTGGCGTAATAGTCCTCCTCGCTGCTCTCGCGCTCGCACGCCGACTCCGCCAGGCGCGCGCGCTCCTTCAGCAGCTCGCGCGTGCTGTTGTAAAGCAGCATGACCTCCGGGGGCACCGGGCCGGTGGACGGGACCTCCTCGGGGGTCGGTGGACTGCGGATGCGAAGCTTGCTAAGGATTTGTCCGCGAACCGCCTCGATGCGCCTGGACTTCTGCTCGTCCAGGTTGATGAACTGGCACGTGTTGATGCCCTCGACCAGGGCACCGGAGAACCGGAGCAGCAGCAGCAGCGCCACGCGGGAGAGCCACATTGTCCGGTGAGGAGACGGAGGGATGGAGGAGAGGCTCCTGGAGGAAATCCGGCTGAAACACGGCGACTGTGACACTAGTGCTGACTCTTGCAACCAAAAGTCAAGTCATGTAAAAACCTCAACAATAAAAACTCGCTACAATAAAATAAATAGTCCAAAAATATTTCAAATTCTCTCTGTTAAAGGGAAACCACGTCTGCGTACTGGGCATCTCCCGCTACGGTCATTTTAAAAGGTTTCTCATGCATGCGCCTTCCTGTAGCAACCGAGACACAACGACGCATCGTCAACGACGTCCAGACTTGAGGTAAAAAACAAAACCAAAAATAATAATTAGAGATCAATAATCAGAATTAGGGAGCTCAACCTGCTTCCAAACATTAGCTGGAAACTTGGTGGACGCGTCAGTTCCAGGCTGGCGCGCTACGAGCTCCCGTCGTCCCGCACCGGTGAGAAACGTACTACAATCAGTCCGACCAGTAGAATCCGTCTCCGCTGTCCATCCTCGGATCACTTACAGGAGAAAAGAGTCCTCTCAGGAGCTCAGCCCATGTCGCAAGTCCTCGAACCTGAGCTGCTCACTTCATCTGAGGCGGCGGAGAGGTTCCTGCGCCTTCACCTCCAAAAAACCCATCAGAGGAGTAAAAACGAAACCCGCTTCAAAAAAAAAAAAAAAAACAACCCTTCAAAAAAGCCAAATAGGACCTCCCAGTCCCTGCTATAGGTAAACAGAGAAACTTCTGATTTATGTTGGAAAGACCATGACGGACCTGTTGATCTCCCTCATATAGACATCAAAACAGCAGAAGTCAGACGCAGAGAATAAATGAAAGGAGTTCTTGTGCTGCGAGTTTTTTCTCCCTAAGAGAAGCAACTTAGCAGTGAGTTCGAGGTCCCGGGAAGAAATGAGGTCCCCCCCCCCAGGATCCACGCGGGTCTGAAAGCTCAGAGACCTGCTGCGGAGTGAGACTCCATTATGGTGCAGACAGAGAGAGAGAGAGAGAGAGAAAACCAGACTCAGACAGAAGGAGGAGGAGGGATGGAGGGGGTGGATGTCTGCTTGGTGGATGTCTGCTTGGTGGTGGTTGCGGGGCGGGTTGCCACCAAAGGGAAGGGAGTGTGATAATGTAGGAAAGAGCCATCTTCCATAGAGGCACAAGCACAGATTTTAATTGCTTCTCTCCACAAAAATACCAGCAGCACCGCCCTCTCGCCGCAGGTAAACACCCCCCAGGGCAAAGCGGACATCATGGAGTTGGATCACTTTTATGCACTCTGTACAGTAAGAATGTGAACCAAAAGGTTTTACCTCAGTGCCGAAACTCATCGGTGGCCGCATGGTAAAAGTGCAAAACGGTACATCGAGTTGCCCTTAGTGAATATCATCAGAGTGGAGTGAGAACTTTGCAGTGTTTCCTTCTGTTTCATCACCTTACAGGTGGGAACCTGCGACTCAATCAGAAGCAGGGGAAGACAGAGGTGGTTTAACACAAGAAATGATTGTTTAAAGCATTACTTCACCCCAAAACCTTTATTTTGACTCTCAGATACGGACAAATATGTGTTGAGAGCTCCTGCATCGCTCCTTGGTGACTCCAGAATGTAGAAAGAGCCAGACACATATTTGTCTGTCAGACTTGGGCAGTCCTGATGTACAGCAGGCAGCCGGTTAGCTTAACCTAGCATCAACGTGTCAAGCATGATCCAATTCTTCAGCGCCAAGGGTTGCCGAGCAACCAGTAGAGACTGTGGTCCCAGTTAACAAGCAGTCCTGCTCCAAACTCACCCTATGATGGAAAACAAGTGTATTTACAATTTGGTTTTTAAACAGATGAAACAAAATAGACAGAACATGATCGTTATCACTCCGGGTGTGGAGAGGTGACTTTTGACAGGCAAGAAGTTTCCATTACAACATAGTAAGATAAAGCATCAGGCTCCTGGCTGTGAGAATCTCATCCATCAACAGATGACGTGCGTGTGTCCCCTCACTTTTAATCAAGAGAATAAAAGGTTGAATAAACTGGATCATGGAGAAACCTGCCTGACTCCATCCCAACAATTTCAGAAGGCGGCTCTGCTTCTGAGAGATATTCAGTTAAAAAGACTTTTCCAAATTTTATTAGATGCCTCCTCAAGCAGCCCCTCCCTGTTTTATCTCTTCTAGCTCCTTTCTTTGCTCTGTTCCTCTTCCGTCTCACTGTTAATTACAGCTCAGGATCTGGAGAGGACTGTTAATCTGTCAGGGGTGGCTTTTATTGCTGCTCTGCTGCCATCCCATTATACTGTTATTATAGTTGCGGCTGCAGGCCTGTAATTGCTGTAAGTAGAAGGGAAAGGTAGGAGAGACTCAAGCTGCCTACAGGCCTCTGGTCAAAGCCCCCCACCCCTCAAATCCTTGCCATGCTTCCAAGAATGAGAACACCGTCTCCTGTTTGAACTTGACTGATTGCTGCACCTTTTTTCTGCAATAAAACTTCTTGGAATATAATTTGCCTTTGTGGATCTGAACTATTTCTTTCTGCAGTCTTAAAAAGCACAGATGGAGCGTAGGGCTTCTGAAAGCCCGCCCAGGTGGGGGGAAACTGTTTGTGCTTTAATGTGCGGCTTGAAAAAATAAACTTCCTCAAAAACAACTTGTAGCCCGTCTGCTCTTTTCTGCCTTTTTTCCTCAAAGCCAAATATAGACAAGCCACTGCCACGTCATCTGGCCCTCAGCAACCCTGACAGAGGTCTAGAACGGGTTCAGAGCCTGCACACACAGCAGTGGGGTTAAACTCCAGTACGCCTGTAATAAACAAATCCATATTTCCCACAAAAACACTTTTAGCTGTCATGGCAATTCAAACAGTTTTATTGAAAGGAGCCAAAAACAGTTATAAAAATAAATACAGATAAAACCACTGGGGCTTGTCTTGCGAGACATTTGGATTCGTTGTTTTTCCAACGTCTCCCCTCCAGCTGCTTAATCAGCCACTGAGATGTCAGAAACACAATCAACCGAACTGAGAAACCAGTTTTCTCCTGGCAACAACTCAAGCCAGCATCCACTGTCCTCCCTCTTTCTGAGCAGGCAGGCACATGCGCGCACACGTGCACGCAAACACACACACACACACACACACACACACACCAGTCTAGGTCGGTCTACACTTCATCTTCGTTCAGCAGCATGTTGGGGATTCCTCTGGAGATTGGGAACTCACGTCCTGATTCGGGACACTGCAGACAGCCCTCGATCACTTCCACCTGCAGCACACACAGCCATGAGTTCTACCACCACTAGAGGTCACCACAGAGCAATAGACGCCAATCAGGAAAAGATAAGTGGATGTATCGGAGGTGGTTTTTGTAGCTGGGGTTAGGCAACTTAGTTCCAGTAAAAGTGACAGGTGATGCTCAATGAATTATTTAAGATCATCATGTACTTTTAACAAGTTTCTATTTCACCGTAACAAAGAGCATGGTGCAAAACGCTGACTGGCAGCTGCATACCTCCAACAGAACTCTGTGCACTTTCTTCAGGAACTCTTCATTTTCCTCGTAGTTTGGCACCAGATCACCAGGCAGGTCCTGCCGATGACCCAGCTACAGGGGGGAAAAGCTCATTGAGCTGAAAGGTTTTTTTGCTTTTTTCCCCATCAAAACACCTCAAACCAAATGGTCAAACTCAAATGGTGATTTTGACTTTTTCTCCAAATTCATTACTGGTTGTAATCCCAAAGTATAAAAAGGCATGGCCAAGGGTCTGTGACACTTTAAAATTAACATTCTTTTTCATGAGAGGGAGTTAATTTTATGTGTAAATGAACACGGCAGCATAAACATCTGAAAAAGTAGATTTGTCAACACTTCAAACACCTGCAGCGCTGCTGCGTACGAAGTAAACTGACACAGAGAACATGATTTATTGCATAATAGCCTAGGTCTCCAACGCAGGAACATTTCTGAGTACCCGTTATCAAAAAAGAAAAGTTGAATAGACGACTACACAGTTTTCTATTACAATATCTAAACCAGGGGTGATTCCACTGATTAACACATCTTCAGCCACAGAAGAGTGTTAAAGTGTTTGGTTGGAAAAAAAAACCTGCATACACACGGCCCTCCATGGCACGATTGCTGATCCAGTAAAGGGCCGTGTGACTGCAGGTTTCTCATTCCAACCAAGTAAAAGCTACACCTGATCCAACCAATGAGCTGTGAGGCCACAGCTCGGTTGATTTAAGTAGATTCAGGTGCTGCTCTTCCTCGTTGGGGGGGGGGGGGGGGGGGGGGGGTCCAGCCTGCTGGACTGTCTCAGTGAACCTCCTGTTGGTTGATTGTTTCACCTCTCATCCGAGAGGCTTCTTCAGTTCTAGTGAAGAGTGTGGAAACTCCAGCTTATAAACCTATGTGGGAGTGGTCAGTGCTATTGTGGTGGAAATGACCCTCCCGAGACTCACCTGGCCTCTGTCGAGAATTTGGACATGGTCGTCCTGGAAGGAGTGGCTTTCCTCCTTGAGGTGGAGGAAAACCGCTGAGTCCTGTCCTCCAGAGTTGGCTCTTCTATGTTGGGCCATGCGCTCGTTGAGGGGCTGTTTGGTTTCCCCTATGTAGAGATCCGTGCAGGCCTCACTGCATCTGACAGCGTATACCAGATTGCTTTTCTGGCTGTGAGGGGTGGGATCTTTGGGGTGAACCAGTCTTTGTCTCAGAGTGTTGTCTGGTTTAACTCACTCCTTCCAGGACGACCATGTCCAAATTCTCGACAGAGAGGACAGATGGTTTGAAAGAGGAGTTAAAGAAGCCATCCACGTCAGGATAGAGAAACCATCTTTGAACAGAGGAGGTGGACTGCGACATTTCCTTTCACCTATTTACAACCAAGTCCTTTCAAAGCTTCCCCAAAGAGTTCAGCTGAGAGACCCATGTGGAACGGCTGATGCCATTACAGCCCACTAGCATCTGAGTGGTCGGTGAAACTCCCTAACGACCACCCCTGAAACTCCCTGACACCGCACAACGACTGTCGTTTGGAGAGGCCAGGTGAGTCTCGGGAGGGTCGTTTCCACCACAATAGCACTGACCACTCGTACATAGGTTTATAAGATGGAGTTTCCACACTCTTCACTAGAACTGAAGAAGCCTCTCGGATGAGAGGTGAAACGTCTTCAAGATAAACTTACGTCCAGTTGACCAGATTTTACTTCGCTTCGATCTACGATGACCTGGATGAATGAGAACCTACACAGACCTCCTGTTGGTTCTTGAGCAGCTGGTGGGACTCACCTCGTCTGCAGCCTGGACCAGGGCGTGCCACTCCAGCTTGGGGATCATCCTGCTAACAAACTGAGGGTTGAAAGCCACCTCATTCACCTTGACCTCAGTTGCCTGCACGATGAAATGAGTAGAGCGGACACTGAGACTCAAGTAACAGAATCTGACCGGGAATTATTCATCTTGACGGTACACAGTAAAAGAAAAGGGCCGATAGCGCCCCCCCCCCCCACTGTGATACAGTCTATCAAATAAAAATCAAAATATACGAAATAACGCAATATGATTAAAATGGTCAGAATTACACGAGGGGCAGTATTTACTAAAAACAAAAACGAAGACATTTGTTTTGTTGCATCCTTGTTACAAAGAAGAGCATTAACATAAGCCCTGCTGCTAGCTTGCTAACCTTTGAGCTATCATTTGCTATGAAAGTCAGCTTTTGTAAGAAAACATTATCCTGATAAAAGCAACATGTCTTTTATATCTGATAAGATTTCACACTCCTAAGAATTCTCGAACCTAGACTGTAAAGGCATGCCGTTTAAAGTGTGAGACTCGTGCACAGATTGTTTACCTTGATGAGCAGCGGGTATCCTTTCGTGATCCCCTTCACATGAGAGGTCAACATATTGTGTGTCAGTAGCTTCATGGTTTTCCACAGCAAGGACTCAGATACAGGGTTCACGATATTTAAATAATACCCTAAGATTACTACGGTTTGGCGGCTCCGCGAAATCGCAGCGTGACAAGTATACCGGAAGTGGTGCTTCGCTGTCAAAGTCCTCCAAGTTTTTTTTCAGCCGTTGGTTCCGCGATGCTTTATATGAGCGGCATTGTTTCGCTGTTCAGAGGGCGTAATTCCACGAGCTCTGGATTATGTCAGTAACTGCAATTACAGTCTTAATCTACAAATTATATGTACTTTATCAGTACATGTATTTAAGAATAAATTATTACCAAAAAATAAAAGAAATTAAAAAAGAAATTATCAAAAATTAACAGGGACAACATTTTTCCAGTTTTTTTACTCAAACTTTTTATTTTTAGTATTAATTTTTTTTTATATTCCTTGTCTTTTTATACAGGTCATTCATACAGTTTATGATATAGTAAATAATTACACACAAGAAGTGTAACAAGCATCAACATTTCACCCTCACAGACATGCATCATGCGCACACACAAACACACTCGCACTCTCTCTTTCTTACACACAGGGACACATATCTTTTACACTTATTAAAAGATAAAAATGTAAAATATTTTTAAACCACAAAACCCCAAGTTCTCATCCATCATTGTCACAAGATTCACATCCAATCAACTCTCATTTTGAAAATAATTATGACAATACTTAGTAAATTACAAAAACATAAGGAAACATAAAAAAAGCAGGAAGGCAACTAAAGAAGTGGGCAAAGCAATTTTGCAGACAGAGCAGGCTGATTCAGATCCCGACCACTCTTCGTCTCAAAATCCCCATGGAAACGGAGAAAGAAAAAAAAAGAAGTAGGTAGAAAAACCACTTCCTGACATCAGAGTTACCGATTCACTTCAGAGAGACAAATCTGAGCCCAGATACAAACACATGTCGACGCAACAGAACTGAGAAGCTTCGAGTGTTTCTATTCAGTCAGGTGTGATTATCACTATGAGCCATTATTTTTGCTGGAAGGTTGCAGGTTTGAGGAAGGCAACAGAAGCAAGTTAAAAGGGCAATCTGCTAGATTTATGGCACAAATAGCAGCACTGAGGGCGGCAGGTGCATAGTGTTGGAAACTGAACCAAATATATGTAACTGTGCTGTCATGTCCAAGCCACTGACACATAAGAGCCTGTCAAAGAACTTAAGAGAGCAGAGCCAAATAACGTACCCATACCTAGAAGTACTACTACTTACATGGAGCTTTGTACCAGCAAGGATTACCTAGATACACTGAAGCATTCGGAGCCCTGGAGAGGATCTACAGAGAGAAAACAATTTTGTTCCCTCAATTTCATTATTTTGAGGCCACACGATATAACATTCCTTAAATCGAATGAATTAAGGACATGAGAAATAAGGTTTTCCCTCAATCATTATATAATTTTAAGAAGTTATATCTTGTGTCCTCAAATTACCTTACATGAGTGAGTTAAAAAAAAATCTCTCTGATCATTTTGGCCCTCCAGACATTTTTTTAACCACAATTTAATGATGTTTTCACACGTTATAATTTTTGACCCCAAAACAATTAAACTGAGTACAAATTAGATCTTATGGAAACAAATCAGTGAAGCACTTTATATCTTGTGGCCTCAAACTAACTAAACTGAGCAGACACTTTTTAAAGACATTTAAAAAGATACTTTTTTTTTTTTTTTAAACTATCTATGTCCGCCCCAGGGCCCTGTGGAAGTCTTGCTTGAGTTTTGGCTCCTTCAAGCCTTCTATTAACACTTTGGGACAGTGTGCCAGGAATGATACCCACAGTCCCCGACCCCAGTCTTTAGAGTGATGATGGTGTATGTCTGCCCTCAGTTGTTTTGAGAATGAAGCCGGATGATGTGAAGGCGATATGTTTGCACGCTTAACCAACAGTGAGGGGAATCTGCAATATATAATACTGAGGGGACACAAACTCACAGAACTTCTACTGAATGAAAAACAAGAATAAAATCTGTATATGAATGGAATCACGTGAAACACAGGGCATCAGTAACTGCAGCAGTAGTTAGTCATTGCCTTCTTTTTGCATTGAAACACGCAGACTCATTAGTTCATACACACATGCAATTACACATTCGAACCCTGCATTCACTGCTTTAGCTCTCCCAAATCTCTCTCAGACACACAAACACACGCACTTCTTCACATAGACAGAATGTCGTCATTCTTGGCCGTCCTCTGTACGCCACTTCAGGAAATCCTCCTTCCTGGCGTCTGGTTTGATCTGGTTCCTCATGCCACCAAGCAGATTGGAAGTGGCTTCAGAAGCAACTATTAAGGGTCGCACCACAGTGGGCGGGATCTGTCGCAGGACCCCGCCCACAGCACCAGGTAGACCCTTCTGTTCATGGCCGCGGGATGCTACATCGCACAGGGTCTGAGCCGTGTCGATCACTCCCTGTAGAGAAGACAGTCCAGAGGTATTTAGTTCCAAACACTGAAGGCATCAAATCTTTTGTTACATATTCACAAGTCACCAAGATATGATGTCAACACAGGTACTCAGAGTCAGGCTGCAATCAATGATTCGATAAATTTGTTCTTTTCCTGGTCAGTAAATTTCTGACCAGTTAATTTGTTGGCAATTAAAATATCAGAGAGAAGTAAAAATGTCCATCACAAGGAGACTGACCTCTCTCACTGTGTCGTAGGCTTTAGCTACACCTTCTCGGAGGTCTGCGGGCTGGGCAGCTCTCCGCGGCCGGTTGGAGGGGGCCCGGCCCTCGGTGATGGCATAACGATTCAATGGGGGTGTCGGAGACAGGATGTCATACACTGTCTCTGCTGTGGCCTGCAAATGTGGGAAACAAATCAACCGTTACAGTGTGATATAGAGACTGTGGGTGAGAGTTTGAGCTTTATGCATAAAATTGTAATAAATTCATTGCTATTGATGAAGTTCCTTTAGCTAATACATATTGCTATGTGTGTGATGGCTCAGGTCATTGCCGAGGTCACGTTTTTCTTTAGCAGACACAAAGATATTCAAGGTACCACATAAGTACTATCTGAGAGTTGCCATTTGTTAATCACCAGCCATGATCATCACTGAAAAGTACCTGAATCGCCTGCACCAGCCTGTTGCTGAGCTCCAGAGCAGCCGATGCTGTTGAGGTGCCGAAGGATGCTGCCCCCCTCTGGAGACCTCGGATAATGCGTCCATCTTTCCTGTACTGCTCAATGGGCAGCCAGAAGAGATCCCTCACCCCGTGGACTGGAGGGGTTGAACCAAGGAGTGAGTAAAAGCAAGTTAAAGTGATGCTTCACCACACTGAGAACAGCAGGTTTGTTCCCTGCAGAACTGATGAGTATGAACTCACAGAGCTGGACGACAGAGTGCATGGGGCCAACACCTCCCAGAATGCCTGGCAGCTGATTCTTCCTGATGTCTGTCAGCCACTCTGTGACAGCGTATTGGATCACTTTGTCGACACCGAGGAGGCTGAAACATGGCAGAAGAAACACAAACAAACTTGTTTCACATGTTTCAGCTATCTAAAAATGTGAGAGTCTTTCTCAGTCCTCAGAAATGAATTTGAAGCATCCTATGAGAACATCAGCTGTGTGTATTTCTACCCGTGTCTGCAGCAGAGCCTCTTCAGCTTCAACTCAGAACAGTTTAACTGGGCCAGGCCGATCAGAATCCCTGCAAACGTTCCCTGTGCCACCAGAATGGGATTATGGGTGTGAACACACAGAGTAACTGGATGACTGATTCATTCTTTTTTGAGTCAGGTCAAGTGAAGGGGGAGCTGGTCATAGCTTCTCACCTGCTCAATGACGACGTGCTTGCCATGGTAGTCCAGCCAGATAGGCACTTCAGAGGTGAAACGAAACTCCCTAAAAAAGATACCAGGGAGGAGCAAGGCTGGTATTAATACACAGATAGCAATAGCAGTAGTGGTACTGACCGACCACTAGGTAAATTAACGTACCGGAAGTAGATTGGCTGGTCGGAGGAGGAGGAGGAGCCAGCAGACGATGAGCTCTGTTCACTGTGAGTAGTTTCCACTGAGGCTGTGAGGTCAGGTCCCAGACCAAACGCTGGCTCCGCTTCCTCTGACACTTTTTGGGAGGGGTCTGCCTTCACTGAAAATGTGTGTATGAAGACATCAGCAGGAGATACAGTAAAACACAATGAGGTGAAATATAAAGCAACCAATCTATGTACAAAACCTGTGACAGGCAGTAAGTACTGTACAAGAAGAGTTCACCTTCAGTGGCAGGATCCACAGGCAGGTAGGGGTTAACAGAGGAAGCTAGGTTACTGAAAAAGTCCTTCAGGAAGAACAACGCATCCTAGACGAGGGAGGGAAAAGACCAAACAGGTTGGTGAGCTGTGGAGGGGTTACAAACTACACTTCCCAGAATCCTTATCCCATGGGTTATCTTTCATACAATCTAGATTTCCTCCAGTAAGATTGGCTACATAGTGGACGCAATAATGGCTGTAACTGATAAATAATGTTTGAGGTGGAGATCTGTTACATCTAAGCAGAGGAAAGGGGGGATGGTTAAATTCAATACCAGCCCTTTGAAATACTCACTGTTCAGTGATGAAACATACCTGGTCTATGTTGAGTCGTAACGGCAACAGACTGACTCTGAGACAACACTCTGGACCGCCAAGACCAGACTCTGGACACACCTGCAGGGCTTTCACCGTCAGCTACAACAATCAAACGCGGTCCGTGTTAATTATCACGAATTTCAGTTCTCACCTGTACAAATTTAAATTCATTGTTTAATTGTTTCAGCAGACTGTAAGAGATTAAATAAACCCAAGCTGCTACATTTCTCTTGAAACGGACACCTCCAACATCTGGCTTGAATAACTCACCATGTTGGAGTGGGCTCGGCGGGGCATGCTCTCGCTGGTGTAGAGGTAGAGGAATTTGTTTATTTGGGAAGAGGCCAGACGATCTCGGACCTCCAGCTCCTGGACGATGAATACCTGTCTGGAGAGGGGCTGCTCGCTGCCAGGACCCACCCCGACCCCAGCCGGCACTGACCCCTCCCCATCCTGTCCAACCACTGCCACTGGGTATGACTCATGCTGGAAGGACACCTGGGGAATGAAACAGGAGGAATGTGACAGAGGACAGGTACACTGATATGATGCAAAAGTTATTTATGGGAAGTTTTTCCTCACTTGAACTGAGGATGCTGTATAAGGCAAACATCAGAAAACAATATAGATGAAACAAGTCCTGAGCGTTTCTTATTACAGCAGGGAAAAGGAGAGCATGAGATTCAGAAATCTCATTCTTTCTTTCTTTGCAAAGCTTGTAACCATTAGGTGAGTGGTGGAATAAGAACTGACTGGCAAATGGTAAACTGGAAGGCTTCACACTCAGCTCATAAGACAGTTGGAATTTGCTGCCCCCTATTGATTTGAAAGGTGAAACACAAAGCTTGTTCACATAAGCTATGTGTTCTAGAAAATAATTTAACCCTCAAACAAACTATGGACTGTGTCTGACAGAGTGAGAGGTGAGAAAAATTTCCTCACTGTGATGGTTTAAAATGCAAATCGAGCTGAAAAACACTGCTGTACATACGCACACACACACACACACACACACACACACACACACACACACACACCTTGGTGAGCTGGATCTCCATCAGCAGGCTGTGTTGACGGCCGCTGCCTCCAGCCCAACGCCAGGAGTTCTGTGGACGTGAGGAACCAACAGAACGGGAGGGAGAGCCACGAATACCAGAAGGGACTGAGCGACCCCTGGATGGAGGAAGAGAGACAGTATAGAGAAATAATAAGGAAACAAACTGCAGGCAGTTAAAAAACATGCAGACCATTTAAGGGGTCTCACACATAGACTTTACTTGGGCAGTTGCCCAGGTATATAAAAGGTGTGTATAAAATATGTGTTTCACCTATTTGCATGCTGGGCATGAATGGACAAGGTCTTTCCACCAAAGTCCTTGCCCCCATAGAGATGCCAGACCACAGAGATCTCCCGCAGCACCACCCTGCTCTGGGGTACTGGGAAGCGGCTAGGAGCACGGAGCAGGTCTGAGCTGCCTCGCGGCCTCGAGAAGTGGCTGTCCTTCACCCGGATGGGCCCCTCGGCCAGAAGAGTAACCACGGGCTCGCCATCTCTGGGCTGAGGGAGGACAGTGTGGGCGTTTAATAAGTAGTAAGATGAATTGTACAGGAGTGGGGGAAGCTACTGGAGAAGAAGCAGATCACAAATAGACAGTAAAGTTAAAGTGAACAGTCAGACTCACAGGAATTCCCATGCCAGGAGCCTCGAGGATGCAAAAGTCATCATTGTCGGTGGAGCCATCAGACTCTTCTTCTGACATCAGATCCGCTTGTGCTTCTGTCGCTGTTGTAACCAGTCCATCAAGCTCTGAGTCCTCCGTCTGCAGCACGGAGGGGTTGTGCTTTGAGGCTTCACCGGGGAACAGGTAGACAGAGACGGGGGAGCCTCTTGGCATGGAAGGTGAACCTGGACATAGAACCTAGGGTCCATCAGCGACTTCATCTTCTTTACAGTGACTAAACATTGTGATGAACACAGAAACTTGCAACATACAGATGTAAAGTAAGTTGTAAGGAGATGAAGTGATCTCTGCAGTACCTGAATCCGAACACTCTTCTTGGTGGCTCTTCTCTGTGTCAATTAAGGCATCAGCCAGGTCATACTGGTTGATCTCAGCAGTTTCAGCTGGCGGGCAGGGCAGCACTGACGCAGGGCTCTCAGACAGCTAACAAAACAAAAATATCACACTGAAATTTTATGCCCTTTTTACATGACTTTATACAACAATTCTGTTCTCGCTGTGCTAAAAATAATTTCTACTCCAGTCATCATCATTGCAAAGGAAATTTCATATAAAAGACTCTTGGTAATCCTGGGTAAATACCTTAGCTGAGTGCATAATATCTAGTACTGTAAACAGACAGCACTTTTAGCACTATCTGTTGCCTACATTTATTACATAAATATCTATGTATTACTATTACTTGTCAATGTTTGTTCACATTAATTGGAATGAACGAATAGTTGTTACCGGTAGTTTCTGTCCGGCGATTTCTGTTGGTGAGGCGTGTCGTGGTGGGGGATGCAGATCACCCTGGGAGACCAGGTACTGCAGCATATTGACCAGGGCAGCACACGAATCAGCACAAGTGTGGACGTGAACCACATTGTTGGAGCAGCGGAGCTCAAACAATGGCTGAGACTGGGGAAACAATCAGGGCACACAGCACTTCTTGATAAACCTTATCGGTATATATTCACACATGGTATATTATGGACACTGTATGTACTGAGCTAGATATTTTACCGTGGAAAAACTTATAAAAATACATACAAGACATACAATACTACGAAAGCTGGCACAGAAAAGCGATAGAGCCTTTGAGTCTGTATGACAGGTCTGGCGCAGGCAAATGGACCTGCAGACATATCAGCATTGTTACACATATCAGACTTTAACTGAAACTCCTCATCACAAGTGTGCTTATGACCAAAAGCAGCATTACCCTCTGAAGCAGGCTTGAGCAAGGCCCTTAAACTCAAACCACTCCAGCCAGGGCTGCACTGGCCATCTGGTGGATGTGCTTTTTTAGACCCAAACACAATTTTTTCTTTTCTGACCAGCCCATATAAAGTTAGATTAGCCTCATTTTTCTCCTCCAGAGAGCCTCTATCTATCATCCAACATCCTTTCTCTATACATTAAATGGTTCAGTCCTGCCTCAGGATGGTGTTTGCGATGAGGGCGTTTCTGTAAAAGAGTCTTCCTCTGCTCTCAGTGAACCATCCCTAAATAAATAGAATATTTCTCCCCCTCGAACTTTCTTAACTTGTTACAGACCCTCTGAGTGACAGCTGTTATGAGTGTTGAGGGATGACATGTTTATTGTTGCCTTGTCAGTTCACATTTCACTTTCAGATGAAGAGTGATAATTGAGAGCTGAGATTACAGTGAAACGCCATTATAGTAAAACCAATATTTATAAACACAAAGCCTGTGCTTGTTTTAGTTTTTCTCATTGAAGGAAACTCAACAAAATTATAATGTTTTGTGTATGTTCACATTTTTTTGGCTATCCTGGTCATTTTCTTTTCTGTGGCAATACATAACTGCGGGGTGAGAATGGCAGGGAAAGAATGTATGTAAACAGATGGCCAGCACTCACCAGCTTGCCCGTATCGCTGCCTTTCCATGTGGTTATGGCGAGCTCCAACAGGTCAATGTCCAGAACACAAACATAGTCTGGGTGACACAAAGAGATACGTTGGTTTTTTTGACAATGATGCCCGTTTTATATCACAAATATCAACAAGGCCTTTCATGACAATTAGGTTCCAGTGAAGACTGTGACGATGGTCATATCAGCCGACCTCGATATTAACAATTGTGTTTGTGTGTGTTTTGTATACATAAAAATGTCACAAACACGCTTCTGTCCTTTCATCTGCTCAGCAAAGTAAGTCAACTAAAAGCTCACTGGACACAAAACCATCCTGTAAGGATGGAGACGAGCCGTCCCGCAACTTTGCTATACAGATTATTTTCCCAACAGTGCAAATATAAACATGTCAGCATGAAATCACATGCCAACAGGTAGAGTAACTGGCTATATAGCGTAAGACAAATAGCCATTCATCACAGAAAAAAAAAAAAAAGAAAACAGCGTTTAAATGTATGCTTCTTAGGTTATGTTTGTACAGGCAGTGCAAACCGCCAAAGAAAATGTAAATCTTCCAAACTGCCACTCCAACTTTGAACGACAATGTGAAAGACGACATTCTGAAGGAGATAAGAAGTTTCCTTTTTACTGTCGACAGTTATCTGGTCAAACTCAAATACAACCACAAACATGAGTCTGACCAAGATTACATAACTGTAGTCAACCTGTACTTACAGAAGCCCTTCAGTCTACTTCAGCATTTCGTAATTATACCTCAATATTTTTTCCACTTTAAAATGTCTAGATATTCTTAAGATAAGTGTGTCTCAATGTGGAGGGGTGTGCTTGTACCACTCTGCTTTTATATTATCATTATGTAAGTGTCTGTTCCACTAACTACGTCATATCTGCAGATGATAGAACACGTGTGTCACGTGACTTACCTCTCCTCAGGTCCACTACTTCAGTCTCACATTTGTCAGAGAGGTAGAGAGCAGAGTCATCCAGGATGAATCTAAAAACAACGTAATAAAAACACGACTTAAGACAGCAACAAGAAATAAAAACAAGAGTAATATCACGCTGATTTTCAGTCCTGTACGTTTTATTCGTTTGTTGGAGTTTGTTAGTGTTCAGATGGGGGTTAGGTGTACCTGAGGTGGAAGGTGGCAGTGTCTACGATGATATTACTGGACAGAGAGAAGGACTCTGCTGTGAACAAAACTCGCAGTGGCAGATACAGAGGTCTGAAAAAGAACACAGCGGAAGGAGAACAGTGAAATATATATAATAGGATTTTACCACAACAGTAACATTGTTCACGCACACACCTGTAGTCAACAGCACAGGTAGCAAGGTGTGTGTGGAGGACAGTGATGACGGCAGGGGCCGTGTATCCCAGAATGGGGTCATCAATGACATCCAGGAAGTCAACTAGCTGTAAAAAAAACACACACAGAACAAATTAAATCATCCCTCCAAAAAAAAAAAAAAATCTTTACTGCTATATTGCTAGTAGCTGATTTTTGCTTTGTTGATAACCATCAACCAATCAGCAAGACGACAATAATGATGTTTATATGTCCCAAAAGTGATGTGAAAGAAGGTTCAGCTCAAGACTGTGAATTTATGTGTACTTTCTTGTTTTGCTGAACCTGCTTCACGTGTAAGTCATTTCCATCTCAAATGTACCTCATAAATTGTGCTTGAATATCAAACAATAATAAGCCAATTAAGAGCCTTTGTTTGTGGGTTGCACAAAGGTGAAAGTTGCAGCTTAATTTCAACTCCAGTGCTACTTCACCACTCTGGACCACTGCTGCTGGATAAATGTAGAACCCCTTCCTGTACACTACCACATCCATACATTTCTATTTCTGTATGAATGTGGAATGTAAAAAATGTTGGTCGAGGGAAAGAAGAGGCCCTTTTTGAATATGAGGGGCAAAGCACTTTTTAGCATGGTCAGAACATGAAGAGATGCAGGGAAAATATTGCATACAAATGTGAGGTGACTTGTTTCTTTTACCTGTTCATGCCAGCTGTGATTGGTTTGTGTCACATAATGTCGCATGGTGGCACCTTGCAGTCGAAGGGCAACAAGGAACTCCTGGAAGGAGTCACAAAAACCATTTAATTTTCATCGTGCACCAACTTAACATTGAGGTGTATCAAGGTGGAGATGTGTGTGAATGAGATCAAGAATCATCATCAAGCCTGTTCAACATTTTTTTGAATGAGCAGCAACACGACAGATTTGGTGCGTCGTCGCGGCAAATGCATACCTTGACATTCCTCTGCGGATCCAGAGTGATTTTGATGGCGGTGGACAACATCTGTGAATCGCTTTCCCTGCCGCTCACACTGCTGACTCCGACCTCCGTGGGGTAAATGGTAGGATCCAGGCACTTTGGAGCAGTGAAGCTGGGCATCTCTAACCGCTCTGGAATGGCGGTGTGTTTGACCACTGCTGTAGTGGTGAGGGAGGAAAAACAAAAAACATACATACAATTTTGCATACATGACATGTGTATTCAGAGTGATTAAAGCAAACATGTTTTTAAAGTATGTGATCATGTGCACCTCGATGGTAGAGTTCCACTTGTCTGCTCTCCAGACACAGGAAATTGAGATTTGGGTCATTCTGGTGCTGTGCCACACTGAACATCTTCCCTCCTTCAAGGTCAAGCACAATTTCTCCATGATTCTGGTCCTCCTAAAGTGATTAAATAAAAACGGTCACGAAACTCACAAATCACTTTATAAAAATGAAAACATGTTTGCGAAATATCTCCTACATTTGATAAAATCAACATTCAGTGAGAGTGCTGTTTTTTCTAATTTAAATTATTCTCTCATGGATTGACTCACTTTCTTGTCCGTCCTGGCTTGAAGACGACCTTTGCCGATAAGAACCGTGAGGGAGAGGAGGCTGAGGTTGTGGTTGAGGTGGGAGGCTGACTTCGTCCTCCCAGCTGATTCACTGGCCAAGTAGAACTGAGCTTCATCCTCTTCTGAGTCAGAGTCTGCAGCACAAAGAGCAGATGGAAAAACCTGTTTGATTACCAAAAGATGTTTTGGCAGACTACCTCCAAGTTCTGGCTCAGATAACAAGAGACAAATATATACAAATGGATTTCTTAGTTTACTGTCATGACTACTACATGTACAGGTTAATGATGCTTCTCCATTATAACTGAACTCACCCAGTCTAAAAGCTGATTTGCAGAGCTGGAACTCGTCATTATGATGATGGCGGCGGTGCTCGGGGCTGTGGGCTGAGGAGGGAGGAGGGGGAGGTGGCTCCCACATCAACAGGTCATTATTAATCCTGTGAAGGGTATTAATCCAGTTCAGTCTTACTACTGATGTTTAAGTCCAAAAACAGCAACAGAACAAAGCTGGCAGCCATTTCTGACAGCATTAGCAGTGACATGAAAAACATAAAAAAATGTTTGGTAAAGAAGGTAAAGTGCATCTCGTGACCAAGAAACTCTGGGTGCAATAAAATCTTATAAGATTAAAAGAAGAGCTTCTATTCTTTGTTTTAAAAATATTCAACCATTTAATCTCACATCCAACCAACCCTCCTGACCTACCTGTTGTAGATGCTCTGGAAAGCCTGTTTGCTGGGCAGTAGGATATAGGCCAGTGGCAGGCTGATGTCCACCGCACACTGACATTGAGCCACGCACTGAGCTTGGAACTGCCGCATCTCCTCCGGGTCGGCTGGGATCACCATCTACACCAACCGAGGATGGTTGAGTTAGTGCTGGCATCCTGACAAGATGGCTGAAAAATGACATGTGTATGTAAAGAAGCAGAGCATTTTTTTCCACACACCTCCTCAGTCTCAAACATGGTGCGGTTTGAGGAAAATGGCGAGCTGGTTTTGTCATTGAGTTCACAGTGGCTTTCGAAGAAGGCGGCGCCCAGGTCTCTGGCGAGGCTCAGGTTCATTCCGGCCAGACCTGCTGTTTGACCCTGAGCTTCACCTCCTCTCACACGGACCGATATCCTGAGCAAAGCATGGCAAAAGACTGACTTAGGAAGGTAGTCCAGCGTATACAAATGACTCAAGTTAGACAGAAGAACATCAAATTAGCATTTATATTCTTTGCCACTAACCTGGGCAACGATTCACGACTCTTCTTCACTCTGATACAGGGGAAGGAGCCTCCCTCCCAGCCCTCGTATGACCCTAAATATAAACAACAGATTCATATGGTAAAAGATTTGGTTGAACCACAATTTACAACTCTGAACAGTAGCATATGAAAGTCACTTTCATATTTTTAAATAAGCGACAAAAAAAACATAGCTCACAAACTTAGCCGAGATACTGAAGCTATTGAACATCAAACTAGAATAGAAAAAAGCATCTGCACAAAATTCTCAATCTAAATTTTGATGTAAAAAACCCACGATAATCCCAAACAGCATCTTATCCAGTGAATGGCTCAGATTTCTTCATTTACACTACAAAAAAAGGTAAGCCAAAATAAAAGAAATAAATTTAGGCAAATTACTTGTGCACTTATCTACTCATGCAGCCAAGAACTTATTTTTGAAGTGATGAAGTGTGAGGAGACAAGGAGACAATAGCTCAGAATTATATTTTCCAGTTTATAAGGTGCACCTTGATAGGTCTGTCTCAACGTTCCACAGTTCTTTTATTCAACTCATTTGTCAAGATGAAGAAAAAAACAAAACAAAACCATCCAGACATATGATGGTTTCAGTCACAGATTCAAATATGGAGGAAGTGCAGGTCTGTGCTTTGTGGTTCTGCCGAGCTGCACGAATACTGAGAGGTCGAACACAGTAGAACCCAGTACAGTTCAACACCACAAATTACAGCCTCCAAATGACCTTAAAATAAATCACACTTCATGAAGGGAGGATTTATTGCATGTCTGTCGAATTAAACCCAACCTGTCTGCGGTAGGGTTACCACGCTCTTGAAGTACTGCAGCAGCTTAAACCTAAAAGACACTGGAATTTTTCTTGAGTATTTTAATCTTATGTGACTTTCTATTCAATTCAATTTATTTGACCTTTGTAGTTAAGACTTTATATTAGATTAGGATTTTAAAAACCTGCCGCTGATAAACATAATTCATTTTTTCAAGAAGAATGCATGTTGCAGCAGCTCTGACATGCAAATTGTGTCTTATTGCCATCTACTGACTAAAACCAGAACTGCACTGGAGACAGCCACAGGTGAGGCTAGGTAAAAACCAGATTAAAAACTTATAGATTTGAGTTTTAGCAGGGCATGATTACTTTCATAGAGAGACTATATTCTACTATATACCACTATTATTTCTTGCTTGCTTTAAGATATCTATAATTCGAGGATTTTTAGCCTGATAGTTGCTCTTAATATGAATCAATCAAGACAAATTAATGGATGTGGCTGTGTGTGTTCCCACCATGCAGGTCAGTGAAGGAGGCCTCCAGCAGCTGGGTGAGGCAGGGGGCCCACGGCTGCCCAGGAGCAGGCTGCTCCCTCTGGAGATCTGGGGCTTCTTGGTGCTTCAGCTCCAGCTCTGTAAGCTCCAACACAAGCATCTCCTGCCGCACCGCCCTCTGGGTCAGAGGATGGCGCTCGGGGAACGGCCGCAGGTCAGGTATGGGGAAACGAAGCCTGAGGATGGCATGTGGGGAGAGGAGGGAGAAGGAGGAGCACAGCTCACTGCTCTGGGTCTGAGAGAAGAAAACAAAAAGTCTCTTAGTGGTCAAGCTGGCTGAACGTGGATTGTAGGAGAAGTGCACAGATTTTCCATATGAGGGAATATAATGCATGACAGGCGCCACCTGCATGAGTCCAGGTCCAACAGCATCTGAGGGACAGTGGCTGAAAGCCTTGCTCAGGTTTCCCAATCGACTGAGGATGTCAAGGTCCAGCTCGGCACTCAGCTCTGCTAACTCCACTCGCACAACACTGTCCCGCCGCACCACCCGCTGTTTGCCCTTCCAACACATGCAAATGCACTCATTTAATGATCTTAATCGATTATTAATGTGCAAGAATTCTAAAAATAAACACACAGAATGAAATCAGACACAACGCTTTTATTTCTACAGCAATTGTCCATTAGTTTCCACCAACGAATGTATTTTTGTCGACATCAGTGAGCATTTGTTCTCTGGGTACAGAATGTGAAGTTCATTTTTAATAGACACGACACCTAAACAAGAAAATCTCTGTTACTCTTCATTTTTGCCTGGCCAGCTCATTTTCACTCCTCGCACATACGCACAGCCCCCACAGGAACACACCCACTATTTAGCATTTTCCAAAATGCAGTGGA
This sequence comes from Aulostomus chinensis, assembly GCF_037954235.1. Classification (NCBI taxonomy): domain Eukaryota; kingdom Metazoa; phylum Chordata; class Actinopteri; order Syngnathiformes; family Aulostomidae; genus Aulostomus; species Aulostomus chinensis. The sequence goes on along the minus strand of NC_141332.1, from coordinate 17,904,933 downwards.
GAGGAAGGCTCAACCCAGGGGGTCAGTTACTCTTAAATATGCAATACTCAGGACAAACATGTTTAAATGGACAGGCGCCAGTGTGTGTTTGTATAGAAATACCTTGCGCATGTGTTTTTCAGTGATGCTGTGATGCAGTTGGGCACAGGGTCTCGCCGCAGCTCCCACTGTGAACAGACCAGCCTTCTGGAACTGGAGCAACTATGAGGAGGAAGAGACAAACAGAAAACAGAAAAGTTTAGTCATAATCTTTAAAGACGATGATTTTAATTACTCTCAATTGTATTTTTAAAATGTGATAAAATCTGCAGTGTGGTGAGACTAAAAACAACACAGAAAGGAAGAGTTTTTGCACCTCGCTGTACTGAGGTTTTCCATCCTCCCAGAGGCACTCCAACAGTTCCAGTCTGCTGAAGGAAAGGTCAGAGGTCACCGCCCGACTGTGGCGTCTCCCACTCCGCATCTCACAAGCAACTTGCACTGCTGCTCCTGTCACTCTGGGAGGAGGATCAAAGATCAGATGTCTCAGCTGTGAGAACCATGCAGAGGTGGCCACAACACAACACTAAAACATCAATTCTAATTTCGATAAATTCAAATAAATTTGCTAAAATAAAAAGAGATGGGAACATGAACGCTGATACACCTATGAAATTTTCTACCTTAGATGGGAGTGAGGGCAGGCCTTGGCAAATCCACCTCTCAGATGGTGGAAGTCTCTCTCGCTGAACATGCTGTCCTTAAAGAAAGTGAGCTCCCGAAAAAACACCTGAGACACCTGAGCCAATGAAGAGGCTCCATCCCCTTTAGCAGGTGGGTCCTCCTGCAGCAGGGTCAGGGTGAGTCCACCGAGAGTCACACGAAGCAAAGCATCCGGTTTCAGCTGCTCTGACTGGCCGCTGTGTGAGCGTCCTGCACAGAAGGAGACAACACTGACACATGATGAATAGCTCTTTAAAGTGGTACATGCCGGTTGTTATTGTTTTTAAGTGTATTTATTCAAAGAAAAAACTTAAGAGCCTAACAACCCTACATGTTACTGTCTATTTCTCTTGTTCATTACTTGATTTTGGCCCCAAAGATTCACTCATTGCACCGCAAAAAAACATTTTATTCAGAAATGCAGTGGTTGTACTTCTGATTCCATGGCTGGTTTGTGGTAGACTTGACAGACAGCCGGCGACAGGATACCTCCTGGGACAGTTCATCATGCCCTGAGAGGGAACATATTGGGGTTATTAACTAATCAGATACAATTTGAGTACAATTAGACATTCTGTGCTATGGTTTTGTAAATACGAAAGGGGAAGCACAAATTTATAACGTGCTTGCGTTGCTTCTATCCAAACGTTTAAAAAAAAAAACCATAAAGAGATAGAAATTTAACATGATAAATACTATTGTTCCCAATGCTGCCAATTTAATGAGATTAATAATTTTTGCTTGTTATGCTATCAACATGTTACACGTAACAACAGTTACAGTGCAGCTGCTGAACTTTATACACACACATAGACAGACTATACCTGTGCTGACAGTGCAACAGGCTGAGTGAGGCTTGCTAGACTGTGTGTAGAAGACTCCATGTCACTATCTGACAGCTCGCTGCCAGAGCGCACCGATGTCACGCTACTGTTCATCCCTGCAGGACCCATGGAGTAAAACATTTCTGCAGACACACACACATGCATGCGCACATACACACACGCAAAAAGTGACAAATAAGTTAAATATAACACACAAACACATCATCAAACTTAGCTGAAAGGGAAGGAGAAGCAGGTGTGTTTTTAAAGTCATATTTAGAGCACATCATTTCATGTTCAAAGGGAACAAAATCTAGGAAATCAGAGCCATTAAAAGAAATACAAAGCAAATGTCTTTCTGAGAATGTCTGCTGAAGGAGAGACAATTGTGCTTCAGCACGGTACAATGTATCCAGCCAAGTGTGAATGCATTCGACAGGCATCTTAGACAGATTAGAAGTGGACCAGCGTACCTCCATTCTCCAGACTGGTGACGTAAGGCTCCAGGTCAGAATCAGCATCTAAGTCCCTCTCCCTGGGACTGGAGCCTAATTGCTTGCTGAGGTCTTCTTCAATCATGCGCAGGTCATCCGAGTCTAAAGGACGGCTGTGTACCCCCTTACACTTAGACTCTGGCTCTGGGGTAGAGGACAGAGGTAAGAGATTTTCAGTGTACGATAAATGTCTCAGAAAAATCATGGCATACTGTATTACATGATTTCTATCAGTGACAGAGACTCTTAAGAGAAGCTGAAACTTTTTTTTGTGTGAGTTTATGATAGAAACTTGAAAGATGTTTTACGAATGAAGAGTGTCCTATTTAAAAAAAGGATTGAGGAGGAAAGACCAAGTTTTGGATGTTTTAGGCCAATGCACAAAGACATCCCAACTTTAAATGTCATACCTCAAAGACAGTTTATTGCTGCAACTTAATTGCGTCAGTGTTGGCCTCAGACATCAAAAATATGAACCCAGATTGAGGTTCATGCCCGGTGTTACACAGTGTGTTTTGCTGTACCAGTGTCAATGCAGAGAGCTGCAAGCAGGTCTGTCAGATGAGTTATCTGATCTGGAGACAGCAGCATGTGGACACAGCCCACCTTCCCATCCAACTCCAACTGAATATAAAAAGACAAGAGTCTGCAGTCGTCAATGTGAGAGGGCAACTGTATTTTTATGATATAGGATATAGTATTACACACACACACACACACACACACACACACACACACACACACACACACACACACACACACACACACACACACACACACACACACACACACACACACACACACACACACACCTTTGGTCCAGGCAGCATGTCGTTCTGTTTGATCTTGACGGTGGTCTCAATGAAACCGGAGCAGCTTCCTATGAGCAGCGGCTGAGATGGTGGACAGGAAGGAACAGTCAAAGGTGTTCTCTCTTCTTCTTCTTCTTCCTCCTCCTCTTCCTCCTCCTCCTCCTCCTCGCCTTCACTAGCCGTAGCCGAGTTTTGGTGGTCCTCATCAGGAGGACCCTAACAAAACAAGACAATCTTTGACCATTTGCAGTCCTCAAAAACATTCGTCAACTGTCCTGATATCGGAGTCAAATACAAAAAGAACATTTCATTTTATATGAGAAACACAATATTAGAGGGCTACTCTTGAACAAGGCTTTACAGGACAAAAGTGAGCTTGAGCTTGTGTTACGGTTATATTTTGCACTTTCTGACACTATCTATCAAGAGAAAAAACAAATATTGAATGCTGTCTGTACCCATTTCTTTGGTTTAAAAGTGATTTTAGTGGGACTATATTGGGTTTATAAAAACGTGAATTAAATAGGTAGCATGTGAAACAAAGATAATATACATGGGACACAACATAAGAGAGAACCAAACATGAAGCTAGAGGATGAAATTTGACTGTTACTGAGGTGTGTGTCACCTGTGCGGTTCCCATGCTGTCATAGAGCAGCTGCACAGCACTCAGCTGGAGGATCTTGTGCAGGAAGGCGGGCGGCTGGTGGATGTCGACAGGCACGGCAGTCTGGCTGGCTGGGTCTCGCACCGCCTCGTCAAAGTACTCCAGCCTGGAGCACATCATCAATAACTCAGTTAACACAAGAATGAGAGACCGAGCGTTGTTTCTGCATTGTGTCGAGCCACAGACCGGATTAAAGATTTAAATTTTGACAAACACACAATACAACTACTGGAGGACAGAAACCTCAAGACTGATAATATAGATTTTGCAAACAGTGTCAAAACTTACAAATATGACAAGTGTAGTCTGTCATGTCAAGTCAAGTCAGGAACCTGTACCACAGCTCACCTGTATGTGACAGGTGAATTCACGTGTGCTTCTTTTTGTACATACTGATCTTTATCATGAAGATACATCAAAGTCGCGCTCCACTCAGAAATAGTTTCTCTTCTTGCATCGCATTGTTTCATGCAGTAATACTGTCAGACACATTATTGTAGAGTACATATTCACACATGTGAGAGGATGTTTAAATCTTTCAATCTCAATGCCTCTCTTCCTTCTTACACGTGTTATTGTTACTGATCTTTTGTCATTTTTAATACTATCACTGTTTTGGATGCATATGCTGTACATAATGCTCATTTTCCATGTTGATTTTCTTGTCCTTCCGATTAGTTTTATCACTGAAGTCACTCTTTATTCTTCACTTTATTGGACTGTGCTGCACATTCACAGCAGTTACACTAATTTCATGGGCAGGATCAATAAAGTCTATCATTGGCCTCCATCTATGTCCTGCTTCTTCTCCTAAGTGCCTTCATCTAAGGAGAGATGATCAGAAGGATCAGACGCCTCCTGTTTATCCAACACAGCACCGCTCTGACATGCTTAACTGCGTTCAAATTGTTGTGATGACAGAGTCTACTGGATGGTGACCCTTGATCAACACAACCATCCTGAGCAGCTTTGTCAATATGCCAGGAAAAACAGGGTTCAACCGTGTCACCGTAACACTCGTTCTAAAATACCACCCGAGTCACAGCACATGCGGGTCGTACCAACAGTAGCTACAAGTGAAGGAGAAGCAAGGAATTGTCTCACTTCAAGTCAACATTAAATCAATGCTCTATTGGGCTTTTGGGTTCCTTCCTTTTCCCTGTTCCTAGTACCAGGTGTTCTGGACTACTGCACTTCATTTTGCCATAAAAAGCTGGACTGAGCTAAGATGGCCTGAGCCACATGTAGCCACATTATATTTGTAGTGTGAATGCAAATATGACCTGGGCCTCACTGAGTGATCGCCCTTCACCGTGAGCAGAAGTGCATGCTCATTACCATAAAAACGCCTGAAAATGTTGCAAAGTCTATAAAGAAATAATGAGTATATCAAACATCTTAGCGACTAGGTTAATGCAAGAAATATTATATTGTTAAACCAATGAAATTCCCATTTTTTAACGTGTCGAGAAAACATAACATTATAATGCAATAATAACACATTTTAATGGGATCCTGATCCCCCCATAAAAAGCCTAGTGTGGCAACAATGTGCTGCCTTTGATAATGAACATATTTCGTGTTTTGGGTGAACCATCCTTTCAAAAGGAAGTGACAGTGATACTGACAGCTGCCATTTAAATAAAAGCATTTGATGTTCGAAAATGGGAACAATAAATGTGTTTATGGAGGAGAGAAGTGAGATGTGATCGCCTGAGATGCACGCAGAGACTCATAGCAATCGCAGGTGTGAATATAGAGCTGTCCGCCTGCGATCGGATCCCCCAGGACGCACGTTTATATCGGGTCTGAATGAGCTGACTCACTAATAGTTATTGTTCCATCAAAAATACAGAAAAAAGTCCTTCAATCACCAAGAATTAAAATAACTTAAAATAAAACCACAGTAAGCACTATTCCATCCATCCATCCATCAATGGGAACCAGACAAAACCTTCCGTTTAAACCTTGCTCATTGTTACACTTAGGCTGTTTGACACTACAAGGCCAAAGAATGCAGGTTCCGACCAGCGCAGGGGCCTCTTCTCCTTATCTGCTGACACCACATCAGCACAGAGAAAATGAAAGCTAATTCTTGGCCTTCATTTTGCTCTCCACTAACGGTAATAAAAGCGCTAATGTGGGAGTGCAGTAATATTTGTGATCACACATTTGCACACGCACATCACGGTGCTAAGAAGGAGCTGAAACTGAAAACGTTTCATATTGTGCCAGCACCTTCACCCTCCACCATCTTCAAATGTTAGGTGCACATAGCTAGGATTTCATATCAGAACACTTCTGGAGTGCAGTATTCCTCATTAATTACAATATAAAACACTACTTTATTATTTGTGTTACACTGGATCCTTTTGTGTGGAGAAAATACTTTCCCTCTGATGTCCTCCAGCTGCTCTGCCTCAACACGTGCGAATTACGAAAGTTAACTGAGGACCTTAGCATTATTTGTTGCTACATTGATAGTTAAGCGCTGTTAACTGCGCTGGCTAAGCATTAGCTAACCTTCACGAGAATACCACTGGACCACATAACTGGAAACTATCAGGAGTGTCACAAGAGGAAGTGTGATTTATTTATGTTTTTTATAATTTTCAACAGTTTTCTCTGTTGATTGAGATCATGTTTAAGTGTGTACATCATCAATATTAACATATCGGCAACATAAGAGCAATTATAGCGCCTCTGAAGCTGCATTTAAAGGCTGATTTCTATCTGCATTTATTGGTAAAATAGTGATATCTGTCCCTTCTTGCATTTCAAAATACAGTATGTTCACAGTGAATTTCATAACTTTGTAAAACTGCATATTTATCATAGAATTAAGAACACGTGTAAAGTGGTGTAAAAACTGAAAAATATGTATCCAACAAACGAAGCCTGACCTAATGAAGACTGTGACCGTATGTGGAGAGTCTTACTGCTGACCACTGACTAATAGATGCAGGACTGCATCATGACAAAAAACCCGTTAAAATACCCCGGCATAAAACCAGATACAGCAAACAACATGAAAGAACAGTGGTAATCAAAAGGTCTTTGCACTGAGAGAGAGAAAAAAAAGTCCTCCTGTTTTTCTTTTCTGCAGCATTTGAAGAATGTTGACAAAAAAGCTCCAACCTACCGTTTGATGTGCACCTCTAAGGCAACGCCTGTTTCCAGGTCCAGGGGCTGGTGCTCGATGCGGACAATGGTGTCAAGGAAGGTTACTTTAATACGACGAAGAACTGCGCACACAAGCAAGATGGGGAGACAGATATAACTTCACCAGCGTGTTCAAACAATCTTAAATGTGTGGTTTAATATTGGGTTTCCCATGAGAGAACTATTCTCGGTATCACTGAGGGATTACTTGTTTACGTGATTTTAGCTTAAACTCACCCGTCTCAATGGTTTGTGCAAACATCTCAAGCCCCTCTAACGGGGCAGGTGGCTCCTCGGATGCTTCTGGGGGGTCCTTCAGGCACTCCTGAGCCAGCTGCATGCTGGAGGTCATACTTGATGACCAGCCTTGAGAGTCCCAACCCCCACCTGGGTGAAAACATAACCACATTTGACTGAGTTTTTGTTTTTTCCCCTCCCAATCATCAAAACATTGAGCGCCATGAGTGCACTTCGCTGGACTCAGTAATAGTTTGGAGGAGAGGGGGACAGAGTTTTCCAAAACTGCCGTTGAACTTACTGGTCCGATACTTGGGTCGACATGTTATCTGGAGACCAGACACTTCTAAGGTGCAGTGATCAGTGAGCAGAGCTTGCCAAGGGATGGTCACTGCTATGCTGCTCACGAAACCATCCACTATCTCCAGAGGAGCGCCAAGAGACTCCAAAAGCTCATTGACCGCCTGGAGTAAAGAGGAGGCAGTGAGTGACAAAGAAGACATAAACACCAAAGTATCACTGGGTTCATTTTTTTTCATCTCATATGAAATGTCTGTAATATTTATTAGGACTGTGACAGCTAATATGATGATGTCCTTTCCAGAAGTGCTTCCTCGAAGAAATGCGAGCTTGGCTGACAGCATGACGTTAGAGATTGTTGTTGAACTCCAGTGCAGTTGCGAAACAGTCAGAGGACCACGAGTCCGACACAAACACACCACGAACGGCCGCGCTGGTGGGAAAGTTGACCGCAACTCCCCGCGTTTCCAAAACTCACCCAGACGTCGAGGTTGATCTCCTTGATGACCCCGCTGCCATTGTACAGGTCCAAGCCAAGCTGGTCTAAGCTCAGGCGTTCTTGCAAAAAGTGACCGAGGTAGTGCTGTAGGAGGTATCGACAGGCCCGCTTCTTGATTGAGCCTGACCAGGGGAAAAGCCAGCGAGACATAGGGCCAGAGAGAGCAGGGAGAGGGAGCGAAGAGGTGGCGGAGGAGAACGAGTGCGAATACAATCCTCTGGCAACTGCATAACAGGCTAACACAAAGTGGGCAAAAAACAGGAATGAGCCACAGCTAGCTAGAGGGGGCTAGGGAAGGGGTAAATCGTAACTCTACTTCTCCCTGGGCTTGATACAAAAACTCGGAAATCCTTTGTGTCAGGACCGACGGGAGTCTGCCGCTGCCTGACGACACGCTACTCCAAATGTCTGCTGCTGTCTCGGCTCATATTTTCGGCAGGTTGGGTCGAATTGCGGCGACAGGTCCTGTTGGTGTCTCTCTTGTTACAGGGTTGTTTATTGTTATCATACGCCAACTGATGGTATGGCGAACACGTCCGTGCGTCATACGTCACAGTGACGTCACAATTCCCGGAAAAGGAAATATCAAGCAAATCGAGGGGCCATCTTTGTAAGGACAAAATTTCAAAATCTAAAGTCATGGTGATAAAAAATAAAACTATTAACAAAAGGGTTATGTATTAACAATTCAAGCGCAACAATCGACTCAAGTTAGACGTGAAAATATCGTATGCATCTATTTATCACGTCAACAGTAAAAAAATATATATATAACAGCTGTCTTGCTGATTTCCGCATTATTTGACCTCTGCTTTTATTGCAAGAAAACAAAATACTGTTTAAGGTCAGTAGTCACTGTGCTCCTCCCCGTTTTATTAAATTTGTTTGATGATCCTAATTCAGCTTTTTGTCTGGTCCAAGGTCCAGTGTTATGCCCAGAAATGTTTGACAAAAAACAAGTATACTGACTCAAAATTCTTAAACATTGGATTTAAATGTAATTATGGTACTAACAATTACCATAAATTGGGGGGGAAAAAACTAAACCAATTTGATATCAACCCCAAAACCTTTTATCAGCAAATAAGACTTTCAGAAAATCTTTATTTAACATACACAGTCAACCTCTGACTATTTTTGGCTGCTGTGAATTTCTGTCGGGGCTTATTACCCTCCTGATAGGATGGCTCATACATACTGGTTTTTGCTGTAATCGTACTGGTAATATGATAACTTCTTACAGCAACAAACCAACTCCACCTTTCAACCTACCGGACTGGTTATGATCTGCAAAAGCGTCAAGCTCAATGCTTCAACAGTTTTAACATACGGCGAATTAAAACAAACACAAAAGACTTCAAAGCCTATTTTTAACATCAACTTTCCTAGTCATGAATAAACTTTTACACACATCATATACATAGTGGCTAAAAGGTACATTTATTTACAGTGTGACATTCTTTATTGTTTTACAACATATCAAGATGAACAACTTAAAATACTGGCCACATTTCTTTATTACTATTAAATCAAAGTGAAGTCTATACAAACGACTCAAAATAAAAAATTGTATCTACAGTTTTTGGGTCAAACATTTGTGACATTTGGCTGCTAAAACAAACATCGCTAGACAAATGTTGTCTTGATCTACATCCATTTGAATAAAACAAAAAGGCAAACAAAATGATAAAATAATCCATAAATAAAATTACTGCAATTTTATTTCACGCAGGCATTTCAACTTTTATTTAATGAATGCAACATCGGGTATTTTTCCTTCCGTCTGGAAATAGAAAAGATAACAAAGCATGTTAGTAACTTCCTGAAACAATCAATTGCATATGTCTGAATAAGAAAATAACCAGTCTTACCTTCAACTGAGTGAATATTACTCCCGCTCGATTGAAATCCCACTCATTGTCTTGCAGACATCTGAGAAATTCAATATTGAAATATTTTAGAGTTGAAGTTATTTCATACAAAAACAGCCAGGATACACACAATACTTTCAAACTTACTTTTGGGACCATTCCAGGTTCATGCCAGATTTCAGGGAAAAGGCTGTGAGCATCTCCTGCTGCGATGCGGTGAGGGTGGGGACGGGGCTGGAAGAAGGAGTTGGAGCTGGAGCTACAAAGGCCCGGCGGATCTCCTCTGTTGTAGCCATCCGGATGAAAAGCTGGTCGTTCACGATACACAAACTATGGCAAAGAAAGGAGAGCGTGAACAAACAATCTGGTCGGACTGTTCCAGGTATTTCAGGGAGAACTGGATTTGATCTTAATTCTGTTGGCTAGTTCCCAACATTTCCTTCAATGTTACATGTGCTGCCCAACAAGTAACAAAGCACACACAATAAAACAACTTGTCAAAATGGGAATTTGTTTCAGTTAGCAGACATTTGACAGACATTTTTTTTCCACCCCTGATATCAAAGAAGATACACGTTTGCTCCAATTTCAACTCAATTTCTTAAACAACTGATATTAAGAAGAGTTTCGAAAAGCAAAGGGACTTACCCAGAATTCCCAGCAGGTACTGTGATGAAAACCCGAGAGAAGGCCATGGTGGAGTCTCTGGATTTACCATCAACAGCGACTGAGAGACAAATGGGCAACACAGTAAACACCACGAGTGTGGCAGTGGACGACAATAAGATTGACCTGACATAAAAAAAGATGAATTTACCTTCTTTGAAGACCCCACTCACTGTGAAGGATAGTAGTGTGTTCTGTAAATCGGAGAAAAAAAAAAAAGACAAGATTAATAGATTATGCCCAGTAGGAGTTGTAGCTACTACTGACTAGGACAATAACCGTGGACTCACTGTGCAGGTGTTTACGTCAACGGTGAAGGAGGCGATGTCGTGCTGTGTTTTGGGCAGCTCATTGAGGAATGCCACCACATTCAGTCGCGTGTGCTTCAGCAGTTTAAACCGTATTGCTGACAGTAGCAAGTTTCAGAGAGGAAAACAAAATTTTAAAAACCCTGCAACAATTAATAACACACAGTAGGTCAACGGCTAAATAGATGGACTCACTAGAGTCTTTGATCCTCTTCAGGTTTCGAGTGTCTTTGTGATATTCCCCCAGACTCGACCTGAACACCAGAGCAGAGGAACATGGAGACAATGCTGAGACTTAAGATGGGAGGAGTCTTAAATGTGATCAAGGATAAAAATCAGCAAATGAAGGAGACTATAATCTATGCATTTAATACAGTTGTACGTAGAAGTAAACATCTCTGTGTCCATATATTACCTCGAGGGATTCTGGGTGGAGTATGGTGTAGTGAGCGATAAAGATGCTCCATCATGGTAAGCATCCAGGAGAGGCTGTCTGTCCCCCGAGTCATATATACTGTAGTACCTGCAACAGTCACATGAGTTGGTTTGCTGCGAGTCCTGAGATTCTCTCTTGCTCATAGTGCAGGTTAAGCACCGACAGATTACCATAATAAACTGATTAACTCCCAATTAACTAGTGCAACTTTCTGAAAATGTGGTTTAAGTTTTCGGAACCCTTTGATGGAAACCCGAAGACTGGTTGAGATATTAAAAAAGGCAAAAAAGTAGACACTCACTGTTGCAAAAATCGAAGAATGAGAGCTTTGATTTCATCGGATCCAAAACAGCTGCCCTGGATAGTTCAATGAGACATTAATCAGGTAAATAAATCAGATCAACCTAAGATGATGTATCATGAAATGACCACAATGGAACAGTACTTGTAATGTCAAATACACCAGAAGTTTCAGTTTGATTAAATTGTGTTTAATCGCATGAGGTAAAAGCACTACCTTGCAGGGGGGCATAGTGGTGGGTGATTCCACATCAAACCCAATAGGTGGAGGAAGGTCATGCCCATCCTAAAAACAAAAGAAACATCACCATTGGCTGAACTTTTAGACCTGTAGGGTTTTATACAACCAAATACTTCTGATGTATTTACAGATGTTATGTAATCATCAAATTCAAATGTACAGATCACAGGGGGAAATTCTGCAATAATTCTTGATGGGTTAGGTTGCATCGTTGTGCAATTCCTTAGTTAGGGCATCAGTACAATACTCTAGGGAGACAATAAGATAAGATACTCGGGAAATTCTATTATTACAGCAGCATGGGGGGGAAAGAAAGACAGACAGTATAAAATAATTTACAGGATAAGTATACATACACAACTGCTTTGTTTTATATTACACATATGGATGACGTATTGCATGACAAAGCTCAGTGCTAAAATAAAAAGACTAATAATTTGAAGTGACGGACATCAGCTTGGCCAACATCCTCCTGTCCTCTACTTCCTCTACGGAATCCAGAGGACAGTCCAGAACAGAGCTGGCCCTTCTCACCAGCTTATTCAACCTGATTCTATCCCTCTTGGTGCTGCGCATCCCCAACAGACCACTGCAGATGCCACTCCAGTGTCATAAAAAGGCCCTCAGCAGAGTCCTGCACACTCCAACCGTAGTCTCTTCAGTAGGTGGAGGCGACTCTGGCCCCTCTTGAACAGGATGTGTATTTGTAGACCAGTTTTCCACGATTTCAATGTTTGTTCCCTGGATGTTCACCTGTGTGGTCAGTGGGGGTTTCCTCCAGAAATTCATCGCCATTTTTTTGTCTTGCTGGTATTGATTTGGAGGTGGTTTCACCCACACCAGTCAACAAAAGCAGTGAGTGTACACGGTTGTCTTTGAAAAGCAACTGCATTTCAGTTTGCATTTGTCTTCAAGGTGAGTTGGTTCCAAACACTGTCATACCAGACCAAACAGAGAAGAGGATGACTGCAACATGAGAGGAGATACTTGCCAGTTTGAGGAGCCGGGGAAACCTCTGGCGCACAGCACTGGTATAGGAACAAAAACCAAGAGCAATAAAGTTATCATCCCAAACTGACACACACACACACACACAAACACAACAAATGACTTTGGTTACTCCAGATACTCCCATCTTTCACAAGTTCTGACCCAATGAATGTCACCATGTGCCTTTCACAGAATTTCAGAAGGATTCTGTTGTTGCTAGCATTAGCCCTGGGTCAGAGTAAACATTCTCAAACCAGTTTGATATTAGACCAAGTGGTATCACTAATAGTTTAACCATACAGCACCCACTACAAAGTGAAGCTACATTTGGCTTTGCTGTAAACTGACATGGAAAGTCTCCCATTTTACAACAAACTTTTCACTGAAGACAGCTGCTGCATCTTTGTCAAAAGACTAAACACTTGGAACTTATGAAGTGGCATTTCTGCGGCACGTGCATTTGCTCCCACACCCCAAACCAGATATCACCCCAGCATTGTTTGGGAGAATTACAAAATCATACAAAGTCTCAAACAAGCATAGCACAGGATTTATCGCCAATTGCAAATCCACAACTAAATGTATTGGCATTGTCTTTTCCTCCCTTAGATAAATGCTGTGACTTTTCGCCAAACCCGAGGTGTACTTACCAGAAGGTATACTCACCCTCTCCCTCAATATGGAGATATACACAGATCTGACATGGGAAAGCATCATTAACACTCTTTTTGAAGTGCACACAAACACACACAAACACACAGCGGCCCATAGTCTGGAAGAGTGCACTGGAGACCAGCAGATATGCCCATTCTGTATCAGTAAAACAAATAAGTTATGCAGTGCTGGGAGAGAGGCGATTACTGCCAGCGTTCTTCTTAATGTCTCATCCGATAGCTGGCGAAGATACTAGAGAACAGATGAGTATATAATCCAAAAAATAAATCAGGTTTAAGAAATGAATCACATAAACGTGATGATATCAAGTAGTCCAACAACCAGGGAGTACGTTGGAGTCTGAGCCAATTGTTATCAGCAAAGGAAGAGAACCTGAGAAAAGAGATAGACCACAAGGACAGGCGGTCTCAGAGGAAGCTGGACCCAGCTCCCACTGCTCATCCTATAGCCTTCCCCTGCTGAGGCAAAGCAGCACGTTACATTCTCAAGGTGCCGCCACCAATTGTGGGATGGGTCTATTGTGCTAGCACTGATAGGACTTGGTCTACACCCTTGATTCATAAACTTGATTTGAGTCCAGTCCTCTGGTTACAGAGGAATTAAGAGACATGAATAAATTGGTACCCTACACTGTACTATTTAATATTTGAGCTTTTTGTACTGGTCATAGCCATCAGCAAGTTGGAAGAGGAGGTTTTCACTTTTTTTCCCCATATGACAAATTTCAGGCAAAACTGAACTTCAATTTTGAGTTCAGGACACATTTCCCTCCAAGGTAAGTTAAAGGTATTCGCCAAACTCTTTCCCGTGTATTCACAGAAGAGCAGAGGCCTGTTTAGGCGGAGGAGAACCAACTGAGTGGAAGAGTCAGGCTGCATTTTCTTGGGCTCATCATTGGTCATTGATGACACATATCCCTCGCCACTTCAGCCCAACGGCTTTTCCTGTGCAGTCCCACGTTTTCCGTTTCTACTTGTTGTAACATCCGTGAGGCAGCGCTCACAGGGACTGAGGCTGAGTAATCGTGACTGTGCCTGCCTTAGGTTGTCCCAAAGTTTCAAGGTGGGATCTTACCCGTCATGGGCTATCCAGCCTTCCATACCCGCCTAATACAGGCAGCCAAGTGGGCAATGATATTAGTGGAGGGGAAGATATATCACTGGCGGTGCGTTCACTTTTTATCCATACATTTGTCATGACAACTGTGGACTGCTCTCTCTTCAATACAAACAACCTACTCTGTTGTACAGTACTGCTCAATACTGTTATTTATATGCATTTTCGATTGAGATTTTTGATCGGACAATTTACACTCAATTATGTTAGAGGGCAACCATGTGAAATGCCCCGTCGAGAAAACTACCGTCTGCTCTTGGAGTTCTTCTCATCAGCAGTATGATGGTGATTTGCTGCAGTTTAAGGGTCGACTAATCAGGCAGCAGGGAGTGCTGGGTAAAGCATCACTGAGGACCTCGAAGCAGATAAGATCACAAAATGAGCATCCCTGGAAAGCTGGCAGAGAGAGAAAGGGTGTGCAAAATTTGGAGAATTTAAGCAAGCTGAAAAGGATTTGGGACTGCATCATGGTGATCTCTAGCAGAAACTTTTGGAAGTAAGAAATGCTTAGTTTGCAGTACAAAGAAGTGTTAATCATCAGGTAGCAAGAAACACCCTGTGTAGAAAATGAAAGGAGAGGAATCAGTGGACTGAATACACACAAATAGTCACAGGAAGTAGGAGGGCTCTGGTCAGTCCACATGATCATCCTGAGCTGTGGAGGAACGGTAACTGCGCAGGTATCACTGTTGATCTTTGCAGCACGCTTCTGCTCTTATCAGAGACTATATTCCTGGAAACGCCAGTCGCTCGCACGCACACACACAATCATACCACTGTGTGCCATTCACAAAAACTCTTTTTTTTTTTACCCTACCATGTAACTGACTGACCTGATGTATGAGGCCTGGTCCTTGAAGAGGTCACACAAGGGGTTCCTGTTCAGCCACAGCTCCACCAGTTTCAGGCCTTTCACCTTGTCCAGTTCCCGGTCTGACTTCAGCTGAACAACAGTTGGGTGAGTGCAAATGTAACATTAAATCAACCCTCATACATTTGATTAAAAAAAATAATTAATTTAAAAAAAAAAGAAGGTCCAAGCACCAAGTCTCACCTCATTGTGGGAAAGGTTGAGGGTTTTCAGATTAGGCACTTTGGTAACCAACTCGGAAAGTTCATCCAGTTTGTGAATACGGTTGTTACTCAGGTTCAAACCTGCCAGCTAAGAAGACAAGAACAGACTGAAGTGAGCACAATATGTAGTGAGCACAATATGTTTGAGCCTTGTTGCTTCATCAGACTGATATAGTAAAGTTACCTCTGGAATGTTTTCTTCAATAATCTTGATGACAGCTTCCATATTTGTCTTCCTATTCAGAATGACTTCAACGTTTTGGGACACCAGGTCTGTCATAATAAATACCAACATGGAAGTGTTACAAAAATACAAATCCAAGCACGAACGCACAAATGATTCTGATTGTGAAAGCATTGAGGTAGTAAACTCACCAGGGTCTGTCCGGATGTTGTTCAAGTCCAGTGCCTGCTGCGAGCCATCGAAACGTTTGGCCATGCATTGCTGTGAAGGACACGAGGCGGCTCATTAGAACAGCTCATTTGTAACTTTGACGAATTAACAATTACTTTCTTTTCCATCATAGCAACTTGTCTTGTCTAGACAAGTGTATATGCAGCTGATTTATGTTACATAGACCATCCAATATTGCAGTTTATGCAAAATAACCCGAGACTGATTTGCATGATAATTCTCTTTGATCAACCATCAACATCCCTCCAGAGTTTTGTACGTTCTCTCGCTCACCTTCAGGTGCTCCAAATGTTCAGGCTTCAGATCAGACAGGAGGAAGGCTGGTGGAGCACTGGGGTTGACATGCACCTCCACCTTGAGTCAATAAATGTCAGATTGGTACATAAAGAAATAGAATAAGAGATTTAATTACAGTGCTACCTATACACAGGCATTTTTTTTGTTGACAAGGTAGTGATAATCATGAAAAAGTTGACAAAATAAAAGCCTACTTCTTATCTCAAGCATTATTTGACATTACAGGAGAGAGTTGATCGCTCAGGGTATCACAGTCCTGATTCCTGTTTTGCAGGTTTATTTCATACCTTGTAACCGTCGGTGTCTGTGATCTTGTGAGAGCATTTATGCAAAGCGTTGGCTGCTGTTGAATCGTCCACATAGAAATGGACCCTGTTGTGGTCAACGTGGTACTGCGTAGATAAAGGAGCGACATATACATAATTTGAAAATATTGTCCACACACACTTTCACTTTTGTCAAAGCCTAAGAAATGTACCAACAGATAGTAACTGTGGCTATTATGACTCTACAATTCTAAAACTGGCAATCACTGATATAAATAAAACGGATGAGCCTCACATTAACAGGTGTGTAAGGTACTGCACAGATGTTCTGAAGAGCTGTCAACAACCATCTCTTGTCATATTTTCTTCCGTGTGGTATCTGTTCCAACGGATGAGAAAATGAAATATGATTATAACAATACAGTAGAAAAAGTATGGATGCCCTTTGTTGACTGATGTCCTAATACGCACCGTTACTTTGTACCAGCCTGATCGGTTCCTCCCAGCTCCTCCACTGGCTCCCCCTCCACTTCTATCTGCTCCTCGAAAGGCCCCTCCTCCTCTCCCACCTCCTCCTTTGCCTTGCCGTCTGTCTCTGTCGATCCGCCCATCTCCTTTGCGAGAGGATCTTCCATAGGGATTGCTGAGACAAACGAGATGAGCTTACCCCCTTGCGCTTATTTTTCATTACAAAAAACATCTTTTTACAATTTCAAGTATTGTTGCTGTGTTTCAAAGTTTGTTATGGCACTAATTATCCACTTTTAAACATAACCAGCAAATCCTAAGGGGATATGGTTTCTTGTCTTTTACATATTGGTGGGCTTTAACATTCCCTGTGACTTCTCACCAATTATCATTCCTTTAAGTGGGTGACATAGATCCAAAACACACAAATTAAAGCTTCTTTGCATGACCCTGATTTATTTACTCCTTAAACACCTTACCCCATAAACACCGCCCAAATAATCATCGGCTGCCCTCTGCCCACCTTGGAACACATCTCCTCATCCTACTGCCTCAGGAGAACCAAGGCCATCACAGCTGAGGCCATCTTTTTTCTATATTTTTACTGTTCTCAAATTGCTTACAGTTTATTTTTATTTCTTGTATCTTCTTGTATGTGCATTCTGTGGCGCACGGTGGCTCTGGTAGAGCGCTCCTTTTAACTATATTCACTGTAGCCCACCCCCCCCCCATACAGCGACAATAAAGGATTCTGATTCTGACCTTGATAAAAAATATGAGAGAGCTGAGGTGCTCTTGAAAATGGAGTTTGTTTGGTAGCCCATCAATTACATCCACTTAAAGGACTTCTGAAGACCAGGTCAAACTTGGGACAGAGTGTCAAACTTTGTATGAGCAAATGCAGGCCATCAGCAACACTCACAATCGGTTATGGGAACTGTCCTGAGAGTTGTCACTCATGGATACATCACCATCAGCATCTTCAAGCCTGGACCGTGGTCCAGGACCACCAAAACCTCCACGTTGGCGGTCCCTGCGAGATCTGTCAAATGGCCGACCCTTGTGAGGACCCCGCCCTTTACGGTTGCGAAACTGTGGTGCAGTTCTGTCATCATGCTCTGATAAAAGGTAACACAGCACATCACATGGATGATGTATTAAAAAAAAAAAAGTCAAAAAAAATTGAGTGCTGTGGAACCAGAGGTTATCGGAAGATTTTAAAAAATGTAAAAATGAAATATTCATGTAATTTTCTTGTTTAATACTACACTTACTTTGAGTGTATACATATACACACACTTACATACAATACATACATACATACATACCAAGAACAAAATAGAAAAATACGGCCTCATTACAATGCATCGGCTGTTAAAATAGTTGAGGTATAACTGTAAAACTCGCCCTGTTGCTACACTGATAAGTTGATTCTGAAAACGACAGTATTCCGACAGTTGAAGAAGTTTTAAGGAACAGAAAAATATCTCCACGAAGCCCTAAACATAATTTTACCTCCTGGAACCATTGTATCAGGACCTCTGACCTCTCTGTTCACCAAAAAGTCCTCACGATCTGAGGAAAAACGATACAAATAGGACAAAACATGTGCGGTTAATGATGGAGTAAAACGGCTTCCTTACCGTAGTAATGACCGCCATCCGCCATATTTCTGCTGTAGTGTAAGATTAAAAAAACACAATCTTGTGTGTGTTGGCGAAAATATACATCCACAGGAGCTCACTTCGCTTATCTCGAAACACAAAGGCTGGACTGTGGAACACTACAATGGTCCAAGTCCGTCCAACAACCCGAGGACGACGTGCCCACACGAAGGGATCTTTAACTGTGCTAGCCGCCTGGCTAGCTAGCTGCTCCGACTGTGCGTTGGGAAGAAAACGGAAGTACAGCTTAAATATCAGTTATGCTTCCGGAGCACGAAGATGCGGCGCAAACCGCAAATAATAGAAAACTCTGTGGAGAGTACCTTCCTTTTTTCGGAGTTTGTTAAGAGTACAAAAAAGAAAAGCAAAAGTGAGGTCTTATGGCTGTATCCAACCACCAAGTTCCAAATTTATAGACACACAAGTCCTTTTACGGTTTAAAACAACAACTGACGTCACTGCGATTCCAAACTACGAAATGCTGACGTGAAACAAAGACAAATGAGCGGACTTTTCTAAAGCGACTTCTTTTTAACATTGAACGACATTATTTTACTTTGGGAGCACCTAAATTGAGGAAAACAAAAAGGCAAATAAGCAAGAAGAAAATGTTAGGATTGTCAATCACACATCTTATGTTTTTGTGTCCAACTTTTAATTAGGGTTAAGCAATATTCATTAAGATCCCAATAAGCTGAAGCAAACCATGTGTTGATTATGACCATATATCTTTGTCTCTATGTTCTCACATTATTCATTTTAAACTTTCAATGGAGTTATATGACTATAATTCATATACTGATAACAGTTGACAACCCCTTTATAAAAAAAACACACACACACCAGAAATTCACTTTTGTAGAGTTGAAACGATTGTGTATGTTTTACGATTATTTTTGTTATCGCTCTACATGAGATTATCTTAAAATATCTGACATTTACAGCTGTGACAATCCGTCCCCAGTGTTGGAGCATGGAGAACTTTATGGCTCAGTGCCCTTGACCATGTTAGGATGCTAACGAAATGAAACACAAACTTACCGCGATTCATCACCATGGTCACCCTAAGGTTGGGGTAATGTCTTCGAAATAAGGTCGGTTTGTCCATCTAGAACCGCTCGTCGACCACAGGCAACCCCAGGCATAGTATTGCACATGAGAAAAAAATACATATAAAAAAGGAAAGTAAACACTAAAACCGACCTGTTGAGCATCCACAACTATGTCAGGTAGGCTAGCTAATAAGCTAGCTGTTAGCGTTAGCATGCCTCAAATCACACGGGACACGTCAAATCTGACAGTTTCAACCATCGTGTCCATTCTGTAATTTTCTTACCGTGCAATGTGAGAACAGAAGATGGGAGAAATTCCCATCAACTTTGTTGTGCATTAGCTTAAATTGCGTTGTCCCGCTCTTCGTTCTCCAGCAGGTTCACCAGTATGGCGCCACCTGCTGACCCGTTTGGAGCAGTTAGTACCCCCCCCCAGACAAACAAGTCTTGTCTAACATCTACTATTTCCAACATTAACAAGAAAAGTTTCAGTGTATTTTAACTTTCAATGAGCCATTCTAATCACGCCATTATGAAAGCGCTGCTGTTGAAGCATTTTAAAGTTCATTTTGTGGTGGCAGCAGTGAGTAATGACTGGGAAACATATCAATGTATTGATACGGTGATACGTCATCAACTCTGTGACTTTAATGAGTCCCAGGTATTATGACCTTCTTGGAAAAGTTTCTGTTTTTTCTTCTTTTTTTAACAGCATCCACATCATGTGGTCCCGTGAAGGAGAGATGACGAATGTATTTATTTATTATTTCAGGACAATGCACATAGATGAACATATATAAAAGTACACATTAATGTGCCAGATTATAGCACAGGGGCTAATTTCCGTCTGTAGTCCAAAATAGGCAGGTTGATGTTGCAATAAAAAAGACGATGTACATGTTAAAACTAGCTATACAAAACAGCAAGAAACAGAAAGTATCTGGATGACAAATTTACATTGCAGATATTGAAAAATAGGGTGGATAGGAAGATGGATTCCATTGGTCTGGTCTCCTGAGGGCTGATTTGCCTGGCTGTGTAACTAAAGCCTGGACTTCACTCACTAGTTCCACTGACAATACTCCTGGAGTCTTAGTCTCCTACCTGCCAGGAATCTCGGAAAACTGATTTTGCTATTGTTGAAGTCTCTTTATACCCCAACTGGTGACTTCTCATTGACCAGTCTGGCTACTCTGCCAACTTGCTGACTCTCCAGACATTCTAAAATTACTCTCACTGAGCCAATCTTGCTTCTATTTCTAAATACCCTCAGTGGCCAAGTTTCCCTTAAGAAAACATTCCCAAGTCAAAGCCAACCACTCACAGTGACACTGAATTATATGCTTTTATTTTTCCGTTTACAGTGACATTGCTCAGTTTCATCCAGAATCGCTGGCCAAACAGGAATTATGCCTTCCGTGTCTGGCTGGAAACAAAGTCAGGTGATCTTTGGCTCAGGCATTTGATGCATTGTTCTTTGCCTCTGTTTTTTTGATTTAGAAAAAAGCATGAAAGGACTGGTCTCACATGAATACATTTATGAACGATATTACTTTTATTTTGGCAACTAAGGGAAAAGGGTTTATCATGACGGGTGCAACATGCTGTTTGCCTTTGAATAGTAAATGCAAGTATTTGCTTGTAGTTCCCTTGTTAATTTCCCTTTCAGAAAAACTGTATTTACTTGATTTAGTAGAGTTCAGTTTAAGGATATTGATATTGAAACAGGTTCTTAGAAATCATCCACAAACTTACAGTTTTCTCCAGAATGCCAAAAAACTAGCAACTTCTTCAAATTATTAGATTTGTCTTTCCGCTGACAATTCTCTCGAAGTTCTATACAGCAGAAGAGTATTCGCACCAACTGGAGGTAAATTGTCCTTACAACTGAATTGTACATCCAGTCCTCAGAAGAAAGGCATCACTTTTGTTCATCATTTTATTCAGTAACAGAAGTTTTTTATCGGAAACTTTTTTTTTTTTTTTAACTGAGGCGAGCTTTATAGACCACAAATAAAACAACCAGTGCATTTCCAACCAGACATTATTTGGATAATCCTACTGCTTATTGGAACTCTACGCTATCCTACCCTGAAATGTTTTCAAAACTTTATGAAGTCACATTTTAACATGCAAAGCTTTGTGAGGGGAGCTACTGTAAGCACATCCACTAATCCTCGGATGCATACGCAGAAATGTGCTAATCTAGTATAAATCTAGGTATTCACACTTGGATCGCTCCATACACTCAATCTGACATCACATGTTACCTGGCCATTCAAACGGTCGGTAAATTATTATATGTAATTGTACATTTTTGTGTATATTAGCAAATATTTGGGACTGATATAAGAGTAAAGTGAATGTCGTTCTCATAAGTAGCACACAATGTAGGAGTGACGATGGACGCTGTCAACACTGCAGCTGAATCAGACTGTCCCCAGGTTATTTGTCGGTGATGAATAAGTGCTTAATGTGTCACTTCCAAACATTTATTGCTCTTGAAACGTCATCCGCGCATCTCAAGATTGCTCCCTAAACTTTCTCTTCTTGATTAATGGCCCAAGGCTGCCCCTAACTCATTGACATGAGTTTGGGCAGGTGTGTGTCTGTTGTTGTGATGTGTTCTGTTCGGGCGCGTTCTCGTAGGGGTTATCCGAACAGGACCCAGCGCCTCTGCAGTACCTGCAAAAGAAAGTATTGCTGGAGTCAGACGCATAGATGCAAATAACCTGACTAACCATTAAAAACCATGTGGTATTTGTACCTGCAGTGTTGTTTGCATGATTTCCTGTGTTGTTTTCCCTGTCTGATGACATTTGGGGCTGTATGCAAGGAAAACAAGCAATCAGAGCTGAAACAACAAGCAGAAATATCCACGCTTACACAATGAAAATAATAGAGGGACAGCCTCTCAGACAATTGGTCCTTAATGAAAGCTGAAGGGAGCAATGAGTGGCCCGCGCACCACTGCACACATCAATGTCTGACTGTTCTCTAGAGCAGGAGGGAGGTGACACCTGATAATTGGATTTTTCAGAAAGGAGCAGACAAGTGTGTGCACTGAGACTCAAATGTCAAGTACTTCCCCTTAAAACCGCGTCCTCGAACTCCCATTTGCTCCTGATGAACTGAGTAGCACCTTGCACAGCGCACACATCCACAATCAGTGTGTGAGCTACGAACAAAGAGCTTTATATGGTGCTATATAATAATACAACCCGTGCCAATGTGAACAGTAATGAATAATGACTCGATCCTCTCACCTGCTTTGGTTTCCATTCCACTCTCAAGAGCAACCTCACGTAGCTGAAGATCAGGAGAACACTGAGGAAGACGAAGTTACTCGACACACCCACCAGGGCTGACAGGAGAGGGAAGTTGAACAGCAGGTACCTGATGGAGGGATGCAAACATGTTTTTATAAAGAATCAATTCTAAACCCATGAAGAACATATCTAAACAAAGTGCAGGTAAGTTGTGATAGTTTGTAGAGACAACTTTAACACAAGAAGGTTTTTCCAGTTAACTTTTGGCCACAGTAGGACGTATTGTTGGTACTACTAGCAGTAGTATAGCGTCTCCGTCTGTCCACTGGTAGATTTATTATTTAGAGTTGGTTTGATCAAGGATTTGCTCTCTCAGAGGGACAAACACATTGTCTTGATAGCGGCTGCTAAAAATATCTTAAAATGGAGAGGGAATCTGCAGAAATCAGAGAAACTTAGTTCATGTTTTTTGTGTTGTGTGTAGGTGGCTCTCACCTTATACCAGTGAAATGAGCATGAATGAAGAGGTGAGACGAGTAGATCTGCACCTCGTTGGACAGAATCTCAATGACAGCTGCCACTGAGGGGGCGTACTGTTCATAAGGACAAGGGTGTTAAACACTTAAAATGTGCACACTCTGCCACTGACTATCATACTCTTTTTTTATTTATTTATTTATTTTTTACAGCCGTGTAGGACTCACAGGGTCGTCTGTGTAGTCTGAGAAGAGCTCCAGCTCCAGCAACTGTTTCTGCTCACTGACTCCTGTCAGAAATGCTGGGAAGAGCAGCAGGGTCGCCATGGACCTCAGCAGGTCTGAGCGGTATCGTAGCATGCTCTGACAGTGCAACACAGTGTCAGTTACTTCTTTTTGCTTCATGAATAAATGATACTGTATGCAGAGAGGATGGTTCAGTTGCTGAAGTTTCCCCTTCATCAGTGCAGCTTTGTGGGCAGTGAAATGAACATTGACAGGAACTGATCTCAGTCAACTATGATTGAGATTTGTTTTTTCATTTTAGTCACTCATTGTCTGAGTGTGACTCATACTGACAGATCAAAAATTCCAGAGGAAAACACCTAAGACAAAGTCTCAAGTTTTCAGACCTCAGAAAGTTGGTGTTGATGATCTGCCTTCGAGTGCATGTCATCACAATATCCAGGGCTTTTAAGGAGTCAATGAAATAGAACATCCCAACTGCTCTTAAATTTGCTGGACACATATAACTCCCAGGATTTGTGTCGCTTCACTGAGATCACCTCCTGCTGTAGCTCAACAGCAAAGCATAAACTGGTTCAGACCAGCTTGTTTGATTAAAAGGTTATTTTGCATCAGCGCTGTACTCACAAAGCGAGAGCTGGAGGCGGACAGCAGTTGTCTTGTCTGAGAAATAAACAGCAACGCAACAGTGAATCATCTGAGTTTGCAAGAATTGCTAATGAAGCATCATTTGATTGTGTTTGCACGTGGAGACTGAACAGTTGAATGGACTCACGGAACGAGCTGAAGTGACAGTTTGCCCTCCGTGCTGAGAGAAGCAGGTTGTCTTGATCATGAACATCCCTAGATTCCGATTGACCGGGGAATCAGGCATCTCTAGTTGGAGTGAGATCTGGTAGGCTTGGCCGAATGTCAACACCTAAATGCAATTTTTTTTAAAAGTTACACTAATGTTTACATGAAGGGATCCACGTTATGACAAAGCTTCAAACTTTTAGGACGAAGAACTGAAAAATAACATTCAGATATTCATATGTGTTCCATTCTTCCCAGAGCCTTTATCATTAAAACTAGGTTTATGCATAGCATTTGTTCAGAAATATCAAGGGAAGGAAGGTCTCGCCTGAGATGAAGCAGCGCTTCAAAATACCCATTGCTAATTCGGCAAACGTAACAAAATGTTTGCTGATGACTGCTGTGACTACTCGTGACTGTTGTTACAGAAGATGGAAATGTTTACTTCTAGACAAAGAAGGTCTTGAAACGCATCTAGTTCATGACTTTTAACAGAAGTATGCTAACACTTCCAAACTGCTGCAATTCATTGCGCTAAACTATCTAGCGGTCATCCAGCCTCTGTGAGTCTCACCTCCCTAATGCAGTTACAGAGGAGAGAAGGGTATCTATCATTGTGTGTGGCTCTTCTGAGGATGGCAAATAAGCGTATCTCCGAAAAGGTTGTTGTGGCTCTCCTATTACCACAACTCTTAGCCTAAACTGGCCATAAACCCAAGTTTAACCTTAGAACCATGTCATAACTCTAATTTCCTTTTGCACTGGCTTGTATTTTGTCCCTTCAATGAGAGGACAGCCCCCACAATCCACCAGATTAAAGTTCCTATAACACAAGTTATACACACACTCATGTACATACATGTTTCTTGTTTCTCATCAGAGAGACATTGGCCATGGGATAAGAGCACATAAAGGAGCCTGGAGGATCACACTCTGTCCTACAGACAAAAACATGAATGATGAGTGAGACTCAAACCAAACCCAATGTGACTCCAATTTGTGAATGTGACATACCCACCTGTAGTGATAGTGCACAGGAGTGGAATAAGTTGCCAGAGGCATGTAGGAGTAATAGAAGGTCCCATACAAGAAGGCAGCAATCCAAAAGAGTAACACCATTACAGAGAACACAACAAAGCCCTGTAAAGCTCTCTGACGGGTCCGTGACATCGCCATGGAGACAGCATCCCACAGCCTCTGAAGCACCCGAACAAGAGGGACTGACAGTCGCACCTCAGAGTGCAAATTATCTGTTTGATCCATTGAATCTACAAAAGGTGACAAATGTTAAGGTAATTTAGCGAATGTGAAAACAAGAGAGGAATTGAAATACATTAGTATGACGAGGTGAGTTTAGTGTAGTGGGTCCGAAATTACTTCCAAAGAGTTGAATTTCCATTCCAGGAGTCTGATTTCCATTTTTCAATCAACAAAGACACATTTTCTATTGTGCAAAATCATACAACTCTTTGCGGTTGATGAGGCTTCTATCTCATGACGCAGGGGACACAAGCCATCACATTGATGGTACAGAGAGCTGTGAAATCATTGAGTCTAATCTCACAGTCACAAGCAGAAGAATTTCACATCAGATGACTCATAACTGTGTCAACGGTCAAGTACCACACAGAATTTTGTTTTAAAGCTAACAACAGACTGAAAAATGTGAATTTGTTCGTTTGATCTAATATAGATGCAAGACGTTTAGCTTATTTCATGTGGTGAAAGTTTAAATAATATCTTAAAGTGATAAAGTTAAATAAAACAAGGGTAATTGGGACTGGCTCAACACAAAAAAATCGTATGAAGATTTTGAAAATGTAAGATTACACATTACTAGGTGTAATGTTGACCAAAATAGTTGTATGACAACACAAAAACTTTTTATGATGCTCTCCCTTGAATCGTCCACCTTATATGTGACAGAAGTATCCTAATGGGCACAAAACACAATTAAGAAAACAACAGACTCCACCCCTTACCAACCTGTATCATATTTAAACAGGAAATATCCAAATCTAACACTTTGTCTAAAGGAACAGAGCAGCTATCTGTCCTGCTATAAAAACTCACCTCTGATGTCACCGCTCCGGTGGCTAAAGTTGAACTGTTAGGAAATCACTTCTCCTTTTCCTGATGTATCTTTGTCAACAGCTGAAAATGTCGATGAAATGTTGTGAAGTGAAATGTAAAACCTACATTAACTTATCCTCAACTCCCACAAGTCATTGGACAGTGTTTAGCCCATCCCCCATCAGGAGAGTTGCTGCTGCCAACTGGAAGAGAGTTCTCAGTAGAGAACAAGAGAGTATTTCACTAAGAAATGTTTCTATTTTCCCAAACCCTAAATCATAAAATTAGAGACCGAAAATATAAGGAATTTATCTCAGTGTAACCCATTATAACATATAAAAATGATTATCATCCTCAAAAAGTGATTCAGGGCTGCTGTATCATTTTGCATGAGTTGCATCAGGATGTATCTCACATAGAGGCCAGAAAGAATTATTTTGGTAAAATTGAGAGGAGAAATACAGTTGCATCATAACCAACCAAGGAATAAAATAATCTTCTTATTCCTAGTGGTGTCTTTTAGTTTGCCTTGACATTGAGTAAACTGATTGTTCTGCTATTTTAAGAAATGTTTGTCAATTACTCATGGCTTTTATATTAATTCATGAGAACATAAAACGTTCCGTCACCCGCAGGAAGGGGGCGACATTTCTCCACATAAGAGAAAGAACCCGCCTAAATGTCTTGCAGCGTAGAAGAAGATTATTTTGTCCTATCAGAACCCGTCCACGATGTGTCGTTTCTCTCGCGGGATCCGGCGTAAAAGCTTCGGAACACCAATGAGAGGTAACGCTTGACATGCTCTTTTCATTTATATAAACATAGCACAAAAAGGAAGGAAATTTGTGTTTCGTAGATTATTTCTTTGTTGTAACAGCGCTTCTTGGCAATAAATCTTATACCGTTGGAAGGCCTTTTTATTTTCCTTTTAAGTGGTGCCACATTTGTAAGGAACGTTTGTGGGATGAGAAGCAGCTGTAATGCAAAAGTTTGCCAAATCTTCTCTGCCAATGCCAAATAGCTTATCTTGCAGTTGAGAATCTGCGACCAGTGTCAATCCCCATATCTCCACAGTCAACTCTATCCTCCAATGACAATGCTCGCCCTCACAGAGCGGGGCTTACCAGAGACTACCTACTTAGAATTTAAGAGTGGAGAGGATGGAATGGCCTGCCAGCAGTCCTGACCTCAACCCCATTGAACACTTGTGGGGTCAGTTTGGGCCTGCTGTTAGTGCCAGAGTGACTAACACAACCACTTCGGCTGACTTGTGTCAAATGCTGGTTGAAGATTGGGATGCCATCCCACAGCTGTGTGGGACCAGGCTGGTGACCAGTATGAGGAGGAGGTGCCAGGCTGTTGTGGCTGTGTACTGTTCCTCCACACCCTACTTAAATTGCTGATATGTCCTTTTTCTCCAAACATCAATCATCCAATCCACCAAACAAGAGTCAACAGCAAAAATAAGCATGTTCCTTACAAATGTGGCATCATTTAAAAGGGAAATAAACAGGCTTTCCAACAGTGTAAGATTTATTGCCAACAAACACTGTTACAACAAAGAAATAATATACCAAACACAAATTTCCTTGTTACGTTTATATGCAAGTCAACAATGTGACTTACTTATTTATGTCTTTAAAACTTTTCTACTTTTGTCATAAATTTTAAAATGTGTTTAAATATATTGAAGCTAATGCCAGTGTGTTCTTGGAAACAAAATGTTTTGTATTAAGCTTTATATCCACAGCTTTAAATTGTTTGTAAAGTAATACAACACACACAAAGTCATATCCTAAAAAAGGTGACTTCTTATTCTTTTAAGAACATTTTTGTGGAATCTCTTTGTTCATTTTCTATTTATGTTGGTTGCCAAGTGGTAACTTAGTTGTTTTTCTGGCTGCAGGATGTCCTGTAACAGCCGCGTGACCCGTGTTCAGGTATCATCTGTGGGTCAGGCACCTCGACAACCAGTCCATCTCATCCCCTGTGAGATTGAGCACAATGGGCCGGCCCAGGTCTCACAGTACTTCAGTGCTACTGTGAAGGATCACAAATATGGTATGCGAAGTATAGTAAGGAGTGTCAGTCAGAAAATTTATTCCATAAAAGAATATGTGTGTGTGTGTGTGTATACACATTAAAACAATATTAGAAATGTTTAATTTCCACATTTGTGTCCTGTCACAGAGAAGACGGTGTCATTCAGGGGTCGTGGGCTGAAGGGACAGGAGATCAGCTGTCCTCAAGGCTACACAGGTCTGGTGCTGAAGGAGATTGACAAGCCAGGCTCTGATCAGGAGGTAAACACAAGACAAGAAGACACACAGTGACGATTTCATTTACTGACGAAGACTATTCAGTTCTACCTTTTTGTTTTGATAAACCCATTTGTTTGAGTTCAGGACCGCACACTTAGGATTTCCTCTGTGTTCAACAAGATGACCTACTGGAATCTTGAGACTCCTCCCAACTCAGATGATATGGTCGTCATGGCAATGGATTGGCCTGAGTTGGCAGAGACGGTAAGTGTGTTTACAGTTGACCTTAAAAAAAAAAGAAAAAGGTCAGTTTACTTAAAACTTGGGTTAATGTATTCAATATTTCTATATTAACACGTTCATGAATGGATGAATGTCCGAGGCATCATCGAACTCTGCAGGTCAAATTTTTTAATGTACGTGGACAACTTATTAAGCTCAATAGAGAATAGAAAACAGTGACTACTGGACTCTAAATGAAGATGAGACTGTCATGTGACACACATCATTTGATCGAAGCAGCCTTTAGAGGTCTGGATCCTAACTGCACATTAGGGTTGGTGTAATAATTAGCCCAGATCATATTTGCAGGCCTCCTAGTACTAAATTACACAGTAAAACTGTTAACAGTATTATTTCAGTCAAAGATATAGATTCTTAAGCAATTAAAAACAATACACATTTAATTTCAGATTAAATATTTATGAATTTTAAGTCCCTTGCAAACCAAGCCACATTTTAGATCTCTGAAAATAGACTTTTGAAAAGTTTTACTGTTGATTGAAAAAAAGATAGAACCATAGATGTTGCCACGGACAAAGAAGTTTCAAACTGCTTGTGCTCTTCTAAAAATGTGCTGATAGTTTTGTTTTTGTTGTTTTTAAGAAAGCGCTTTACCCAAATGCTTATATTCTGAATGCTATGATGTGATTTATCGGAGACCGGAAAGAAATACCTAATTTGGGAATTGCTGCTATGTTATTTTTTTATTGTTTCTCAAGTTCAAATGGATGAAAACAGTAGCATTAACAACAGTGTCTCATTATATTAAGATGTTAATGGAAATTAGAGAATGCAGCAGCAGACATATGTGGAGATGGATGATGATGTTAAGTCTCTCTGCAGATTCACGGACCAGTAGAAGACTGAAGGAAGAGGACAAGGCCTCCTATGTCCTTCAGGCTGTTGGACAGTTTCCTGGTTTCTGGCCACAGTCCATGAAGCAAAGTAGTAACCAGTACTGTGAATATTAGTGTTTGTGAGCAAAAATGACAAGTCAGTGTTTTTAGTTTTGTTTATATTGTTTTGTATTGAAATAAATCAGAAGTTGAATGACTAAACTGTGCATCACATCTTTCACTGCAACATTACA
Source organism: Aulostomus chinensis (assembly GCF_037954235.1). Classification (NCBI taxonomy): domain Eukaryota; kingdom Metazoa; phylum Chordata; class Actinopteri; order Syngnathiformes; family Aulostomidae; genus Aulostomus; species Aulostomus chinensis. The sequence continues at coordinate 17,874,905 of NC_141332.1, read as the reverse complement.
AAACATACACAATGCTTCTGCTCAAGTGTCTTTTTACACGGCAGTGCTCATCATTAGCACGCTGGCTACATGATGTACGTAAGTGATCACATACTGTCCTTGACTGGTGCCAAGTGCCAAATGGTTTCATACTGAAAATAACAATACATTCCAGAGTGTCAAACATTTATTCATAAACATTTAAAGTTAAGAAAGAAAGCAGAAAACTGACCGTGTCAGTGTGTTCACAGCCTCACACATCCTGTCGCAGACAGCAAAGTGCGAGGGTCATCCCTTCTTTCTTTAGGTGGAATTTGGTTGTTGGAGATCAAGATTACTGTGACCTCACGAATCACATTAACCATAACTCGGGATGTCAATGCTGATAATGACAAAACTTCACACAGAACTGTTTAACAGGGTAAAATGATTAATTGATGGCATTTTGTATCCAGAGGTCACTTTGATACTACTCAAACATCAACACTTCCAAAGAACTGAGAGGCAGACATTCATTTTCTCAAGATTCAAAGTTATAATTTTCATAGTATTGCTGCCACAGTGCTTTAGTTTAGGTATAACAAATGTATTGGCAAACGAGCATCAATCAAGAGGTGTCATTCTTAAGTCAATAAAAGGTAAATTTCTACTGCAAGATAGAAAATGGCAGTAATTTGATTAAGAGAAGGAAGTACACAAATTCACCATCTGTGAGGCCAGAATTTTCCTTCTTAAAGGTTAAAGGTAAAACAAAGAGTAAACACAGCGTACACATTCAGTGTACAACGTCAATCGTCTTCTTCAGAATCACTTTCACAACGATAAAATACTGTTATTACATGTAAATGTGAAGAACTGAGATATTCACACATACAAAACTTAACAGTAAAATGCCTAAAATCTTCCAGAGAGGTTTATTTGTGACAATTAGATCAGTTTAAGGTCTCCATGGATACCGATCAGCGAGAAGAGTTACAAGTCAAGTAGAAGTCTGATAGATATTTGATGTCAATACTGAATTGAGTATTTAGTGTGTGTGTGTGTGTGTGATCGTTTTAAGAAGCTCACATCAGACTAAAAGTCCATTTTTTTCCTGCGTTGACAAATATACAAATATTAAGATGTTAGGATAAAATTTACCCGATGTTTCTAACTGCTCAGTTAATACCATTGTAGTTTTCACTTATAAAGGAGAACACAGGCGCTATTTGTTGAGAAAGACACAAAGATTTTGGTGGTCAAATGTCACCTCACATTACACACGACATCTCTAGAAGTTTGAGAATCCACTGGAACTCAAGGATGACCTGAAATCATTTTGGGTCACCATTTTTTCATGTTAGGAATAAAGTACATTATGTACATAAGCAAATATTGAGGAAAGGATTTGGGCGTAGAGAAGAATATATTAAATCTTAAAATTGGTTAAGCTTAGGGACAAACTTATTTCTAAAATTGAACTTCACATTTTAAGAACTGCAGATACTCTAATACAGTAATTTCCAAAGCTGAGCTTATTTAAGTGGACTTCATTTTAGAGTTAAACTTAAGAGGTTTTGGGATATTTAATTCTAGGCATGTATTTATAGGGTAGGAAATCTAAATGTTTGTTAGCTTAGAGGTGGTGGTGGTGGTGGGGGTGGGGGTGGTTGTGGTGGAATTGTGTGCTCCACATCTGCTTTGCTGCGTTTGGCTGGCAGGGAGTGGTCGTGAGCTTTGCGAATGTGTCGATAGAGGTCCCCTGATTGGGTGTAGCTCCGGTAGCAGTAGCGGCACTCATAGGGGCGCTCTCTTGTGTGCACAATTGCATGACGTCTTAGTGTGTACGTGCATGAGAAAGTCTTTCCACAGACGTCACAGGTCGGAACGTCTTCAACAAAGTTCCCCAAGGAGTCCTGGAAGTCTTGAAAATAGGCAGAAGAATCAGACTGCTGTTGTGCTGAGGATGATGGGGGAATGAAGGAAGCAGCCACAGATGAATTTTCATGGGAGGAGGGGCCAGCACCAGAGGAGGAGGAGGAGGGGGAGAGAGGGAATGGGTAGTCACTGGAATGCGAGCTCATCTGTAAGAGTCCTTGTGGGTGCGAGGTGAGATACTGAGAACTGTTCAGCTCCTCCTCCTGGATATCATCTTCAAAGTCATCGTCCACTTCCATCACTGGTTCCCGCTCTCTGCCTCCCTCATTGATCTCCTCCAGCTCTTCATCAGATATGACAATGGCCTCCACTTTGACTTTAATATTCTTGCCATTATTGTCTTCAGTCCTGTATCTGCTTACACCAGGGTGAGATCTTTCCCCCCTTAGTGTCAAGGAAGCTCCCACCTCCCCTACAGGCCCTGCTAAGACTTGTGTCTGGGAAGTGGAGGGGTGAAAGTCTGGGCTTTCGTGTTGGAGTGATATGGCACTCTGGATCTGGATCTGAGGATGTGAACGCTGCAGCTGCAAATGTGTCCTCCTGGTTTGGGAGTGTGAAGGTAAGGCTGGTGCATTGATTAACACCACCATCTGATGTTCTCCGCCTGCTGTGCCACTCTGATCGTTCTCTGAGGGTCCTCTCACAGACTCACTCTCACAGGGCACTCTGGCTATGTCTTGATGGGTGCTGGGTAAGAGGCTGGAGTCTGTTTGGGGAGGAGGGACTGCTGACCGACTACCAGCCTGGCTCTCTGACACCAGGGAGGAAGCAGAGGAGGAGGAGGGCTGCTGGTTGCTGCTTTGACAAAGGAAACACAAAAAGAAAGGAGGATTTAACATTATCACATATATGGCTGGTATGGTCAGTTGCCTGCAACAGCCAGGGCTATCCACTGAATGAAGCAAGCTCATCCTCATTATTCCACAGCCCATCCCTACTCACTTGTCCTAGCACTGAACAATGTATCAAGGTATGTAGAAGATACTGATTTTATTTATTGTTTTGAAATTTAACTTGCTCTAACCGGACAACTCAGGTGAGTGTGTCCTTATTCTCATCTTATTAAGGTGAAGGATTCGACTAACTGTCCAAAACAAAAAATCCTCTGTATGCATGGGCATGCTGAATAAAGTTTCTGCTTCTGACTACTGATCTTTTTCAATTAAAATTCCACTTCATCATATCTAGTAATATCTGTTGTCTTCAAACCTGCAGGTTGTCCAGTTGAAATGATACTTTGATATATTACTGTTTATGTTTCCACGTAAAAATGTCTCTGACTTCACAGTAGATGTATACCTGTAAGTTTCAGTGGTGCTGCAAGGGCTGCAGAGTGCTGAGCCAGACCCCAGCCTGATGTGACTTCCGCACACTGGCACGGATTGTCTTGTGGTGTGGCCCTGCACCAGCTCTCCATTTGGGCGTAGAGGAGGGGCATCCATCCCTGGTTGGGTGGTATCAGCAAGATTAGGGCTCAGAGGGGTCTGAACTCGTGCTACTGATGAACCCCCACTAGTCCTGCACTCAGGCTTCACAGAGTCCAACAGACTCCTATCTGTCATTTTGGATACTAGCACAGAGGGTGCTGCCATGGTGACGGGATTCAAACGGCCTGCTTCCATGGTTGCAACAGGCTCATCTCCACCATTGCTGCCATGCTCCCTCCCAATTTCTACTGCCTTCCTCACATTCGCACTCTCTTCAGAGCGAGTGCTATCTGCCTCAGCCAAAGGCCCTCGTCTCTGCAGACGCCTCTTACAAACTCTCACCACCTCATTCATGTGGAGAAAGCTTGCTGCTGCTAATATGTCCTCCACTGGAGGAGACTTCTCCAGCTGCAGCACCCCTTCATAAACAAAGTCAAGGAGCAAAGCAAAAGCAGCAGCCGTGACAATGTCGCTGTCAAGTGTGACAGAGCTGCTGGAGCTATTTGCACTGTTGGCACCTGGCGAATCAGAGTAGAACATGTGGAAGAAAGGCGAGCAAGAGGCCAAGACAGCCCGGTGAGCCAAGAAACTGGATGAGCCCACCAGGACGGTGCAGTCACAGAGGAAGCCCCGCTGGCGCTGGGAACGTAAAGCTGACAGCAGCTGCTGGGAATGCTGAGGAAACTCCATCATCTGAGCCACAGAAGAAATAAACATGAGGAAAGCACAAAAACAAAACAAACAAGCAAAAAAATGCAGCTGCCATAATTTTATATACACATCTTCATATTATATTGTTGGTAGTTTTTCTTAGGGTAATGGTCTACACAAATGTAACATTCAAGCACTTATGGTATATATTTTAACAGTGACACACGCACGCACGCACATGCACACACACACACACACACACACTTAACTTGGAAAAAATACACATTTTTCCATCTAAACCTCAGAGTCTGAGGTCATGGTAGAAATCTTTCTTGCACCGACCTGTGATACATGCGATGATGTGTAACGTTAAAGCATCTACCGCACAAACAGTAAAATGGACAGAGAAAGTTAGTTTAATGGGTGACTGGTGAAATATTGCTCTCACATTGCATTGGGGCGTCAGATTATTATTATTAATCACTATGCTCACTAATGTATCGTTTCCATGGTGACCTGTCCCAACACCTTAGCACCTTTACCAGTCCATAAGCTAACAAAAATATAAATGCGAATGACCCGTAAATCGACCAAAGAAATGAAAATGAGGGAATAACAAGGAAAAGCTTGAAAAATTACGAATCAAATGAGGAAAAACAAACAGGCAGCTGGCAGTCCGTGCTGTCCAGCTAACTATGCTAACGTGGCTTAGCCAAGTAAGCTCCCTCACCTCTGAAAACCGCGAGTTACAAAGCCCTAAAATAGGACCTTTGTAAAAGATCTTAAAAGTAGAGAGACACAACTCTGACCCGTGGCGCCAGATATTTTCAAGGGTTTCATGATTTTCTTACCAGCAGCTGCTAGCCAACTGATATTTTCTTCCAGGACAAGCACTTCTTCCTCGGTGATGGCATGTAACAACCACAGTGCCACCCACAGGCGGACAACGAGAACACACAGGAAGTGGAAGCTTGTTGACTACACTGTACCATGTCTCCAATCCGAGGTCGGCATGCTGGACCTCACTTAGTTACACTTACCTTACTTACGTGCATTATAGACTTCTTGAAATCATGGTTTGGTTAATTTTGTTGCATTAAAATGGACAGTGGCAGAGGAGGGAGAGGAGGTAGAAGAGGGAGAGGAAAGAGGGGCAGCCGCGGTGGAGAGGTGAGATATTTATAACCCTCAGAAGGTTCCCACGTCGTTTGGTAAAGAGGTTGATTGAACAATAAATTCGAATTATCAAAAAGAAATTCCATGTAAACATATACATTGTATGAGATTTGTGCATTAAGAAAAGAAACAATGAATATATTAAAACAAATTGTACCAGAGGCTGATTTTGTGCATGATAAATTATTCATTTGCTTTAAAGGCAGACAATATGAACTGTTGGGTTTATTTTAGAGTAAAATGTAGCTGAATTGTCATGAAATCTGACTTTAAGTGTCTGATAGGTCTGATGCCTTCTCTCCATCCAGGACAGAGATATCAAACTGTCTAAATCTATGTCTTATGCTCTTCGTCATGGAGCCAACCAGATGGGTCTTCAGATAGGAACAGGTGAGCTGATCGTCAGTGTCTTCACCTGGTTCAAACAGATGGACACAAACTATCATCGTGTATTAATTGTTATATCTTTTGATTGTAATAATTCTCACTCAACAGCTGCTGGGATAGGCTCCAGCCCCCCCATGACCCTTAACAGAAAAAGTGGTAGAAAATGGATGAATGGATGGATGGGTGTTTTTTATGCATTTAGTAATTCATTCAGTTTTAGATTTCACATTTTGCCATTAAATTTTTTGATTGACCTGCTCAGGTTACAGGCCATGAGTTAAAGTGCTTCATTATCCAATTATTTTTTAAAAACTAAAGTTTCCCGGTCATGTGACAGGATTTAGTCTCATTGTGAATTGGTTTTGGTATTAGTTACAGTTCTAGAGACAACAGTTTCCTGCATCAATTGTAGTACCCAGATCTGTTTCATTTTAATAATGTGTGTGGCAAAAGTCAAGCTCGTAAGTAAAGCACACACATGTACAGAAGAAAAAAAAAACAGTATTGATGAAGTGACCACAGGCATAATGACTCTTCATAGATGGCTTTCTCTACGTGGAGGACCTGCTGGCTCAACCTCAGTTCCGCTCATACTCGCTGGAGGACGTAGAGAGAGTGGTGGCCACAAATGACAAACAGCGGTTTAAGCTTTGCCCCCACCCAGAGGATGGCCGCTTGCAGATTCGAGCCAATCAGGGCCATTCAGTGCAGGTATGCAGAGTCCTGAATCTCAGAGGAGGTGGACACATGTAAACTTTGTCAAAAATGTATTGTATTTCCTTACCAATATTAGAGATGTTCTGATTCAGAAATTGCCTTCGTAATATGATATGTGACCTTATGATAGGATGCCCCTCTAAACTAAATCCTTCATACTTTACTTTTTACTCGCTACTTACATTTTGTAATATAGAATGTTTCCATATTACTGAGATTTTGTTATCTTTGTCCAACTGATAAGTCGATTTAGCCTAGTCAGTTTCGATACAGTGACATTAGTGAACCGTAATGGATCTTCACGCAGTTTTCTGTTTAGTCTGTCCCATGTATCTTGAGCACTGTGTTAATACAAGCTTCATTGCTGGGTTCAGGTAATGGATTTGGAGCTGAAGCCAGTCCTGGCTGGTTCTCCAGACTGCCCTGCTGAGGCCATCCATGGATCCTACATCCGCAACTGGAGCTCCATCCAGCAGCAGGGCCTGAGCCGCATGAGGAGGACTCACATCCATCTGGCCGCAGGCTTGCCAGGAGATGATGGTGTAATCAGCGGTAAGGTACTCTGTGTGTGTGTGTGTGTGTGTGTGTGTGTCTGATGAAAAGGCCAACAAGCCTTCCTGCTGGACATTGAGATGAATGTGTCCCTGAAGTGTGATTCCATTTCCCACCAGGTATGAGGAGAGACTGTGATCTGGCTGTTTTTATTGATGTGCCCAAGGCTCTTGCTGGTAAAATTCAACACTGTTAGTTGATATCTAATCATTGTTGTCTTGTGTGGTGATAACAAACATTTGTTTTTATTGTATGTGACTGTTCAGACGGTATTGAGTTCTACTGGTCAGAGAACGGTGTGCTGTTGACTGCAGGCAACACAGAGGGAAAACTTCTCCCGAAGTACTTCAGCAGAGCCATAAGACTGAGACCTACAAGTAAGAAAAACATCATGTGGATTCTTTTTCTTCTGAAAGGTGACTAGAGGGACAGCATTTAGTTCTCCACTGAACTTGTTTTGATTTGTGTTTCAGGGAGCATCCTGCCACTCCAGCAGTAGCAGCAGAAGATATTGATCTGCGGCAGATTAGCATCTTGCCAACATGTCTGGCGGGAGGCTGATGCATCCCAAACGGGACAAAACTTTCTCGTGTTGTTATTGAAGGAATCAAAATGGTCTAAATGCCACTTTTTATTCATGAATTCATTTTCTTCAGGGTATGTGTGTCAAAGTACACTGCGACACTTATTTCCTCCAAAGATTACTTCACCATACATCTGCATGAATCACAACCCTGCAAAGACATACTGTATGTGTACTGAGTCATGTGACCAAGAATGGAAAAACAGAGGATGCAGAAACAGGCAGAAGCTGTGGTTTTAGTCAACGGAATGCCTTAACGGTAAGACACAGTCTCACACACCATGTGAGGGGAGATAATCGTTCTGAAGTTTCCTGTGTAACAGATATCAGCACCATATGTTTGCCAGGAACAGCTGAACAAAACTGAGCGTTCCACTTGAAAGGCTGTATTTATTTGAATCACTATTTTAATAAAGGTTGCTCTGTTGGTGTGTATTTTTGCATTCTCAGTGTTGCAATAATGTGACAAGATGTCAGCTTTAAACTCTGAACGCAGGTGATAATTGATTCCAGAATGGAAATAATTATAGTCTGCTGCTGGCAGACCCAACAAATTTTACATTTTCATGAGTTTTGATTGCCAGAGCTGCTGATCCCAAACCAGATGCCCAGTAACTCTGCTGTTTATTATGCAGAATGAAGAGCCTGAATGTATTTAGTCTTCCTTTCACCGCTAGATTTGAACAGAGGCTACTTAGATCTTATCTTGCCTAACTGGAATGTAAAATTGTCCCACATGGTTTTCCACTGACAGACCCACAAGGATGAGTATGATGATGATGATGATGATGATGATGATGATGATGACGATCCAAGTTTTTTTTTTTGTGTGTGTTTTTAATCCTAGAGAGCTTCATGTCCGCCGGTCAGCTTGTGGAAGAGCTCCTCATTGAGTGTGTCGCTCTTCTCACGGCTGCGTGTTGACATGAAAATATAGCCTCCGATAAACTCGTGAACGATTTTACAGTCGGCTGTCACACAGCTAAAGGCGATGTTGATGTTCCCTTCAAACTCGATGGCCACCTGTCAAAGTTGGAAAACAGGCACAGAAAAGCACAAATGAAGTTCTGTAAATGGTAACCAGGGCTGAGAGGATGTCAGCTTATGCATTGAAATAACCATTAAACAATGAGAACTCCTCATTTTATAGGCAGCATTAATGAGATTATGTCAAACCGGGTGTCTAGATTTTCTGAAGGCTTGTTTTGAGCGCAAATGTCATGGCTGCTGGAATCAGCGCTATCTCACAAGCTGTCTGTTGCTATTTTTCCATGGATGAACTTAAACTGTCCTCCCTGACATAATTCTCCTACTGGTATGAATCTGACCTTTGGTGGCCTTTGCTATCTTTCCCCCATTTCAGTTGAAATGGGCTCCGCCCTCTCTAGTGATCCAACGGACATGCAAGAATTACATTGTCCACTAATGAAGAGAGGGATCACAACAAAACGTTGTCTGTTCAAAGTCACTGACACGAGCAGGGGACAACCGGAACTATCATGATATGAAAGTAAAACCTGCTGTGGTTGTACCTCATTATGACCACATGCTCCAATAGGTCAACTTGTCACTATGAAAATACATTTCACCTTTTATATATATATATATATATATATATATATATATATATATATATATATATATATATATATATATATATATATATATATATATACTTTTTTTTCAGGAAGCAGGGGTAGGACCTAAAATTAAGAATCTTACCTGTCGTATGTCCCAGTTGACGTTCCACTGCTTCATATTGTTGTAGCGCCAGGTCTTCACCACATCACCCACACCCAGGTCGATGCGGATCAGACGGCTGGGAGCAATGCCCAGTACCTCGTCTTTACGGCTGCCTTTGAACCTGTTGGACAAAAACACCTAGCTTCAGTTTCCTCTCTTTAAAGACTTTGCTTTGAAAGAGAAGTCAATCTTTTAAGTGAAGATTGACAGGTCTTTTATGTTCCATTTTATTTATGTTACATCCAGTTACCCTTGTGAGTTTCTCTCTGTCCTAAAAAGACCCTTAAAAGACTATTAAATAATAATACTCCCTATTACTGTTAGAGAGAGAGAGAAAGGAATGCAGCCATACAGATAGTAATTTTGATTTATTGGGCTATCTTAATTTTTATAGTATGGCAAAATAGTCTGGAATATAAGCTAACTGGCAGTCATAAACACTAAATCATAAAAAGTAAGCTTGAAACTGAACCTGACAACAACATATGAGAGGCCAAAGTCAGGCAGGGCCTGCCAGATCTGCAGGAAGCGCATTACTGCATCTGTCAGTGAGAGCTGGGCCACGTTCTGGTAGGCGTCCAGGATACGAGAGGTCAGCTGGGGGGTCAGGAGAAATGTCAGATGTAATCACATACTTGCTGCTTCAATAGCATTAACTTGGTAATAGTTGCAGCCACCAAAAAAAGATCATCAGTAGTGCCAAATTTCTGTACCAGAAAAAGGTTTCAGACTGTAATTTGCCTCATTTACACATTGTCACATGGAATCAAAAAATAAATAATCAGAGTAATTCAGTAGTTCTGCACTCTACTGTAGCAGCCTGTTGAACTCAGAACACATTTGATGTAATCTGAAGAAAATGAGTAACATCATAAATTCTACATTTTTTTTTATATCTGTCTGCGCATCTCTTTAATAGTAGACCTCTCCTGCTCTTCTTGTACCTGTTTGGTTTTGTACTTCTTATGGTAGCGTGGTGACACCAGGCTGTGAGGGTTGATGCTTTCATCTGTGGCAGGGGAGTTGCCATGGGAACTAGAGGGGGTCTTTTGCATAGCCAGGAAGGAGCGGATGCTCTGGATCTCACTCTGGAAAGTGCTGTCTGCCAGGCTCTTACCTTTGGAGGCCAGACGACAACCTGCCATCCACTGAGCATACTGCTGCTCCTAGAGGCCCGGAGACAGGATGGAAGTGTTGATGTGGTGGATATAACAGACATGAAAGATATCACTCATATACACACACACACACACACACACACACACACACACAGTTGTTTGTTTGGCCTCACATTTTCACAGCGCAGGTAGACCTCATTCATGCCCTCAGGTGCAGGTATCAGGAGCCTGATGAGGAACTTTTGGGCCCCCATGTTAACATCCGGGGCCACCTCACAGCCTGTGTGCAGGACAAGTATCAAAGTAACATCTATGCTACTATTGTGGTTCTACAGCATCAACATCAGTCTGGTGGTCAACCACTTACTGAAACTGAAATATCCCCAAAGGTGGATGGTGGTGAAATTTGGCATTCACAGTCACCAAAGGATCAGTCCTAATGACCTCTGGCACCAGTTTGTGATTTTAAATGAAATGTCTCAGCTATTAGATGGATTCACACGACATGAATTTCACAAACTCATGATTCAAGTGTCATCACATAGGTAATTTATTCAATTTCTCAGTGGTATTATCACATCAAAATGTCTCCAAGATTTATGACCAAAAATTGGAAATCAAATACAGTACCTGTGAAACAATAGCATGTTAGCTTTGTTCGTGAGAGCAAACAAGAGTGATGATGTTAGCATTTACTGTAGCTCAAGGCAGGCTCATGGAGATGTTAGTGTAGCTGGGGACATTACAGATTTATGGAGTGCATCAAGATGGTGACTGATGTACATCGAACTTGAATTCATGGGATGTCGAGAATGCAGTCCACATCCTCTGTAATATGCTGTTCTTTTTTGTTTGTGTGTTTTATATCTGCCATATTTCCTCATTATAATCCCAGAATCCTGTTCTGAACCCTGAAATTAAATAACGAATGACGTAACATCTAATGGAATTTGAGATGTGCAGGTGATCATCATAAAGCACTAATACACATACTCTTATGAGAGATTAGTGAGTGCATTGTTTGTGTTGTAGAAGGTTAGACAGACAGAGTTTAGGAAATTACTGGATGAAAGAGTACAACAATAGTTTATGTACCTTTGAGGTTAATCTGTTGAATAGGTTCCCCGATACTCTCCTCTTTGCTCTTGAAATAAGAGATGGAGGTATCCTGGAACTTGAACCAGTACTGCTTGTATCCTTTCAGAGTTAAGCGTTTAGGCCTAAAACATAGATTCACAACTCAGTTTCAACAACAAGCAATGAAACCAATTTGTTAAGACATCCCCCCTGTGGATGCATGACAAGTGCAATATTAGAGAGAGAGAGAGAGAGAGAGAGAGAGAGAGAGAGAGAGAGAGAGAGAGAGAGAGAGAGAGAGAGAGAGAGAGAGAGAGAGAGAGAGGCTTAGTTTTAAAATAAATCCAATCCAGGACTGAGTACCTGAATAACTTTAAATAATCGTTGAGTTCTGGTGCGGTCATGTCATCCTGGATAAGAGAAAAAAAGTTTTCATTAATTTCCATCCATTTTCTACCACTTGTCTTGTTAAGGGTCGCGGGGGGGCTGGAGTCTATCCCAGCAGCCTTCGGGCGAGAGGCAGGGTTCACCCTGGACGGGTCACCAGTCCATCACAGGGCCAACACATAGAGACAGACAACCATTCACACTCACAGTCACACCTACGGTCAATTTAGAGTATCAATCAGCCTCGTCCCCTCTTGAAGTCTTTGGACTGTGAGAGGAAGCCGGAGTATCTGTGCTGGAGCCGGGGCTCGAACCCCGAACCTTCTTGCTGTGAGGTGACAGTGCTAACCACTGCACCATCGTGCTGCCCCTTCATTAATTTCAGTACACCAAATTTTTTTTCTTTTCATTTAAAATCCAGAAAGAGAGTATAATCTAGAAAATAGGTAAATACAATTTGTATTATCTTGTTATGAATGACAGTCTTTGAACCTCCAATGACCCATAAAATGTTAAAGGATGTAACTCACATTTGTTTTCATCTTAAAGGAATAAATAATTTTCTGTCAGAACTTAATTGAGATAATTTCTCCCCAACTTTTACAACAGTTCCCTTAAAAAGTATAAATATACATCCAATGTTTCTGACCAGCATTTCAGACGCGGAGCTGCTCTCTCCCTCCATCTTGACCTCCAGGGACTGTAGCGCTGACTCCAGGTCGTCCATGGCTGCACTGGAGCTCTGCATCTGGGGCTCTGACTGCGACACCTTACTGATGTGGTACTGCATGTGTTTGAGACAGAGCAAAGACACCACATGATTTTCACTGCTAAATGTTAGAGCACAAAACTGCTAAGGTTATGTCATTCAGTCAGGTTTTCCTTAAATGTAGCAGTCTGCTCTACCTGCAATGCTCCAAAAAGCATCATTTCTTCTTCAGTGCAGTCAATATCCTCCAGTAGGATGGCCCAGCGGGCCTGCTCATATAGCTGGGTGAGACGCACCACGTCATACTGAAAACAGAGACAACGACTGTGAACACAGACACAAAGTGGGGGAAGGAAAGAATAGAATGATATACATACATACATATGAACCTGGGCCAAATTAAATGTATTTTTTCTGCACTTTATCCAACTTTTCAAGATGAGTAACAGTCAATCTCAATCAATTTGTTTTGGTTTACATGAATAAAAACAGCATGGACACACATTCTCTCTCTCTCTCTCACACACACACACACACACACACACACACACACACACACACACACACACACACACACACACACACACACCTTCGGCTCTATTTCATAGAAGGCAAAGTACTTGAAGCGAAACCAGAGTCTGTCATTTTCTTGGATGCCCTGCTGCATGAGACAACGGGATGAGTCCAACCACCTGAGAGAGACAGAGAGAATACACATATATACTGTATATATATATATAAATTCCTATTATGCTTCTGAAATATATTTCCTAACTGACTCGTTTCCATCAATTGCTAATTTTCAACAACTAACTAATTAATCCTGCTGCAGTCCCATGGTGAAACGCACCTCTGTGAAGTCAAAAACGTGTCAATAAAGCTGTTCATTCAAACCCAGCATCTCATTTCCTTGCTTTATGAATTATTGCGCCAAACCCATACAAAATAAGAATATGATCAACACTTTTGTGGAAGCCAGTCCCTCATCTCTGCCAAGCTGAATACTATGACAGGCAAGTCGAAGTAGATCAGAAATGAAGAAGGTGGGACAAGACCAGAGGTGAATGTCACTTTCATCACTTGACATGTGAGGTGTTGATCCTAACTTAAACAAGGAAAGCTTCATTATCCAAGTCTGTTTGTAGGTATACCTGCCATTGATGTGGGCCTTGTCCACCACACTGGCGGGCCGATACTGCTTGGCTATGACCTCAGGGACAGGTGGAGGCTGGTTGATTGACAGCATCTTATAGATGGCCTCCATTTGGGGTGAGTCAACAAAATGAGCCGGCATGCCATCATACAAACTAGGCCGGGATGCTGTGATGAAGAGTGGGAGACTTATAGTGACAAATACTCTCTTAAAGTCAGGAAACAAAAGTGTCTCTAAACACATTTCCTAATGCACAATATTTATGTGCTCTATTTACAAAAATCTATCCGTGTATGAATCTTCTTTAAGATCCAAATTTTTTCTTGTTTTATTTGTGCTGAGATTGATAGCAGGGCTTAAAATTCAGAGTTATGTCCTGAAAAAGGAAACACTTATAATTGAATCACTCGAAATCCTGACAGCTCAATTGTGGCAGCACAAGGAATCTGTATTTTTTTTAAATCACGTTAAAACTTCAGCATTTGCTACATGGAGCATTTTCAAAGCTGAAGCCATTAAATGTATTTTATTATATGCTGGCATGCACGGTCAAGTCTGGAGTGTGAATGAACAATAACGATTGTACCCGAAGACAACGGCAACTCAGTCAGGTCGTAAATTTCCTCTGCAGGGTCTTTATCCTTCTTCTTTTTCTTCTCCTCTACAGGCCGAAGGAGAGAGAGCTCCTCAGGGTGACGGATATCTGTGTGAAATAGCAGAAGGCAGAGAATTAACAAAAATTCAGTCAGCTGTAATACCAAGATGCTTGCAAAAATTGATAGCGGTAGGAAAACCAATACAGTGACTGTTCAAGGGTTCATCCTCCTTAAATTATACAAGAAGACCCTGTGGCGCAATGGTAGCGCGTCTGACTCCAGATCAGAAGGTTGTGTGTTCAAATCACATCAGGGTCAATATACTTGTGGCGTCTTAAGAGATTGACCAAGTTTTAAGTCCACAAAGAAACAATGTGACCTTTACACCACAAATGATGAAAATTGAATTGGCAGTCTTCTGAAATATAATGCATTAAACAACAGATACTTCTGCACTGTGTCATACACTTTCCTGATACAAATGCTGATTACTGCCTGACTCCAAACTTATTTTGCATCAAGCAACTCCAGTTCTACCTCCAATGCACCAAAGTTCAGGAATCTAAGCATCACAATGTTTAGCCCTCTGCTGTGGTCACGTAACAGCTTAAAAAACTTCTGTGTTACTTCATTCAGACTAACTTGCAGAGTGACACCTGCACACAATTCCTATTTACACTAAAACAGACACTGTGGCAAAGGTGGCACGGGGGTGCAGTGGTTAGCGCTGTCGCCTTACAGCAAGAAGGTTTTGGGTCAAGTCCTGGCTCTTTCTGTGTGAAGTTTCCATGTTACCCTGTGCCTGTGTGGGTTCTCTGGGAGTACTCTGGCTTCTTCCCACCATCCAAAGACATGCAATTGGGTACTCTAAATTGACCGTAGGTGTGAATGGTTGTTTTTCTACATATGTTGACCCTGCGATGGACTGGTGAACTGTCCAGGGTGAACCCTGCCTCCCGCCCGTATCCGGTGGGATAGGCTCCAGCCCCCCCGCGACCCTTAACAGGAATAAGCAGAAGAAAATAGACGGATGGGACACTGTGGAGCAGTGGTCGTGCATCAGATCAGAAGGTTGTGTGTTCAAATCACGTCAGGGTCAAGGAAGTTCACCTTTTCTAATGAAGGTATTATCATACAGTTGTTGATCATAGGAGCAATTTTACTTTGATCACATACATTGCTTGATTTCACCCCAAAATTCTTGAACCTGTCACAAAGTTCCCTGACTTTTAAATATAAAATAAACCCATAGATATCTGTCAACCTGTACCAATCCCACCAACAAGTTCCCAAATATTCTTACCTAAGTATCATAATGTTTCGTCCTCTGCTGTAGGCACATAACATCTGGATAACAAAAGTATTAAATTACTCAAACTAATCTGTAACATTGCATAATATCTGCACTATGTAGTTACAGAAATACACATGTCAGAAACAGACTCTGTGGCGCAATGGTAGCGCGTCTGACTCCAGATCAGAAGGTTGCGTGTTCAAATCACGTCAGAGTCATTAAGTGGCAAGTTTCATTTAGACATCTGCTTTGGTCTCTGAAGTGGATGAAATGTAAAGGTTTAAATTGGGCTCTGTGGGATGTACCAACATCTTTGGCATTCGAGACAGTGCTCAGTTACTTCTTCCTTCACTGTTGTCATCACATGATCTCGTCGAGTGTTGCCAATCTGCAACCAGTTGCAGTTCAAGCAATTTCATTCACATTCAATAGATGTTTACGTGGCACTACCAAGGCTTTTCTCATTATTCAGAAGGCAGACAATTACTCAGTAATTTCTTATTAATCCTGGCTTGTAAATCTGCGATTGCCAGCAGTGATCCTACCGTCAGACCCTTCAATCATAACTCTGCTGTGAATACTTGGCTGATGTAAAGACTCACAATTATAGTTTCTGAATAACTGAAAATTGAAGGTTCGTCTTTGGTTTTATCCTCTAGTTAAAGAGTATCCTTTGTCTTTATCAACGAGAGGATAAAACCTTATTTGAACTATACCTGCTAGATTGTCACATTGATTAAAAAAAAGCTCAGCCTGTTTCTCTATTGCCTCTAAGCTGCTTGAGTACTGACAGACTTCATTATTTCTTCACTCCCTGCTGCTTCTATTTTGCTGTCACCTCGTAGGGTTTCTTGTGAGGAATTGAGACCAACAACTGCCAAATATAGAGTGAATGAAAGTATGAAACAGATGGCGAAATCCATCTTATCTGGCAACGGCGAGACAGAGAGAATGTGCGCGTGTGTGTGTGTGTGTGTGTGTGTGTGTGTGTGTGTGTGTGTGTGTTTGTTTTGCAACAGCCAATTACAATGCAACATATAAACGAGATACTTTTGCACATTTTAATGGATAGTTGTTAACAGTTACTGTGGTGTGATGACTTGCAGACAGAGAAGATGAAGGAAGAAAGGTGAGAAAAAGAAAACTGTTAATGGAAAATGTGTTGGATTTGATGGAAACCACATTTACATTCATCACAAAAGACTCACTGAGCAGTTTGCAGATGCCCATCACGGTCTGAAAGACGGGGTTGGAGAAGCAGGCGCGAAGCCTTAGGGTAATTCCATTGGGCAGGCCCAGCCTCAAGGGTTTGTGTTGGGGCATGAAGAGAAGCCGGGCGTCGGCATGGATGCCACACTTCTCCAGAGTCCAGGCTGTCCGCAGAAGCCATCTCTGCCTCTGGTCCCACCACAGGGCATAGTCCGACCAGTCCCGTTTGATCTCTGCAGAGGACACGAATGAAACAGATGAAAAACTCAATTCATTAAATGAATCTACTTAGTGTCAAGTTCAAGGTTGTCTTTTTCACATAAACAGAGGGCAGGTAAGCCAAGTGCAGACATACTTCCTCTTTCAAAACTTGATATTGATGTTGTTTCACAGGAAGAGTACTTGAATGGGAATCAAATAACATTGAAGACAAATTATTAATGATCGTTTGGCTGCTGATATACAGTACAAGTTCCTGTCTCTCTCTGTGTATGTATGTGCAGTTGAGTTCTCTAGCTTCTTGTATCCCAGTGGTTGTTAAAACCTTTTGGGCCAAAAATAAGTATTACAAATTGTATTTTAATTAAATGACAATTTAGCAAATAGCATTTTCATTATTGTTTCTGTGACGAGAGTTTTCAGGAGGAGCAAGATGACTGCATCCAAGAGGACATGCTATGCTTTGTTTACTCGAAAGTTGATGTGTTTCAGGGGGTGACAATGAGATGAAACATGGCAGTCTAAAAGATAACAGCACGACAAGGCAGTAGCAATAAATCTGAGTGTATCTCTCCCATTCCCTTTAAGAGCCAGGTGTGCCTGCACATCGATGCATTGCAAATAAATTGGTTTCTGCTGAGGGGACCGTAAAGAAGCCACTTGTAAATCTACCAAAACACCGATACAGTCAGAGATTAAATTATCACTGAAGTCATGCTGCTGTGCCCCGTGTGTAAATGCACACAGCGTAGTTCTTAACGGGGAGAGGCATTAATCCAATGTGCTGTGGGGGATTCCTGCAAACCCTCTACACGAGAAACAGGAATCCACTGAATAATAATAATAAATTCACAATAATAATCTTACACGTTGTCCTGTTTTTAGTTGTGATCATGCATGTTTGTGTCGCTGTGTGTCCTTGTGTGTGTAAAATGCAGAGTACTAAATCATCATGAGGCAAGTATTATTCCTAAAGTTTCATATGTCTGTGTAAAACCTAAGAGAGGAAGAAAGAAAGTGACTCACGTGTCTTCTCAACCAGCTTGACAATGACTCCCCCCACATGGAGGTCAGAGGTCACACTGATGGTGACAGGTGGGGCATCAGGACCCAGGTCCTCCACCGTGATGGACAGGTCCCACGCTGCCATACTGGGTGAAGAGAACCAGAGTGAAATGCACGAGACATGTCTGACAGAGGAGAGAGATACTAAACGAGAGTGAAACAATATAGACAGGATCAGAGAGATTTAGCATAATTTTCAAACGTGAATGGATTAAATACACATAATAAAATTCTGCTCTAATTCAAAGTAAGTGGCTTATGAGTAGTAAAAGCTGTTCTAATGTTTCTGACAATGAACCAACCAAGAAGAATACAAGGCTTCCTTTTATGTTGTTACTTTCTTTGGTTTTCCAGCACATTCATTTCATTGACAATATAATTATTTAAAGCATGACATGAAAAATTTTGTATCAGATGTATTACAATGCTAATATTCATGTGTTTATATATTCATCTATTTATGTTTTGTCCTAGCTATTCAGAGCTCTGATACTCTAAATGTCAATGTGAGAGTAAGACATGACACAATTCATGCCTTTGCAACACGTTCAGTCGTCCAAGTGGATCAGTTTGCAACCTCCAGTGCAATGAAAATGAAAATGAACTTCTCAGTGATGCAGGGGTCATCTTCTTACATGGGAGTTTCTAATTAACAGCATGTGCACAGTCTTGATTATTAGTCAAGAGGATTTGATTTATTTTGTTTTTAATATAAATTCAGATTTATGTAAAGATTAGCTATTAAAGACTACCTAAAAAAATGAAATAAGAATTAAATGATCAGATGTCCTTTCTCAATTCACTGTTAGAAGAAAAGCTTTAATCCATGGCTCAATATCACATGGTGCTGTGTAACACTTGACACAAACTTTTTGGGCGAGTGTATTCTGACAACATGTCCAGTTTGATGAGCACTTCCTGTTTCTGCCTTCAGCTATCACTAGGGACACACAATTCCGCTTTGTGACCCACCCAAGGGTAGAAATTTACAATACAAGCCAATACAATCCCCTTCTACACGCATGTCAGTGTGGTAGTTATCTTATATTAAACACAAGTACATCATATTTCGCATATGCTTTTAAACATTTAATCAACTGATATTAAAGACAATAACAAGGCAACAATAGACAACATTTACCTTGATTGGAAGCCTAAAATTTTCTCTCTATATCTATTTTTGAAAGTAAATTTAGATCTCTGATTTGTTACCTCTTTATGACTGTACTTTCTAAAGGAATGCAACCTAAATAAGTACACAATTATGTCTCATACATACACACCCAGCTTCTACATTTCTCTGTCTTTATGCTTTCTGCCATGCTGTCAAACAAAAACACGCACACTCATAGATGTATAAAGACAATACCATACAACATACCGTAATGCAGTCTCCTTGGGTTAAGTTTGAGAGATTGAAACAGGGGTACCCCTGCGTCTTTGTCAGGCCTCTGAGGACGTTTCACTGGTTTTATGTAAGTGTGTGTCGCAGGTTCTTCCCTAAGACTGGGCGGCTTGTGGTCTGTTGCTTTGTATGAGTTGCTTGTTCCTTTTTTTTTTTCAGTTTCCGCTAAGCGGAAATGTGACAAGGCTACAACTTTTGATTGACTTGCTTTGTGAGTGATGCATATTAGACAGTGTGTAGGAGCAAGTGTAGGTTAGACAGCATATGTGGGAAACCAGATATGAGATATACTGAATGGATGGATGGACAACCCCTCTTCCTTGTCTCACTTGTCACTGCAAGCACAAAAGATATGTATTGAAAAATAAAAAGTTCAATTCAAGTTTTACAGTTTTAAAAAAAATAGAAGCATGTGATAGCATGATGAATATATTCTGATACGATGGCAAGTTTGATATTTCAAATTTAGTAGTATTGTTATAGTAATTTCATTGTATTAAAGCCAAAACACACATATTGTCCAGTTTCAGAAAACAATCCAGATTATGTCCGTGTCATGACATTGTGTTGTGTTTAGGAGGAATTCTTCAACCGCTTAATATACGTGTAGAAAACTTGTAACAAGGGTAATAGCTCTTCTATCATCCACTTGGGGAAGACAAAACTGCTCATGTACTAATGTCTTCAGGGATGTGTTCTAGCCTAGCTAATGTTCAACTGACCAATTTAAACAGAAATAGGACTTATAGTTTCATATTATACAACAACATACATATTGTATCGTGGTGGTGCAGTGTTTAGCACAGGTCTCCTCACAGCAAGAAGGTTCTGGGTTTGAGTCCTGGCTCCAGCACAGGATCTTTCTGTGTGGAGTCTGCATGTTCTCCCTGTTCCTGTGTGTGTTCTCTCTGGTACTCCAGCTTCCTCCCACAGTCCAAAGACATCAAGAGGGGACGAGGCTGGTTGATACTCTAAATTGACTGTGAGTGTGAATGGTTGTTTGTCCATATGTGTTGGTCCTGCGATGAACTGCCAACCAAGCCACCTCCCCTAAATGGGATAAGCAGTATACAAGTATATAGTATACAATTTATATTAGTATGTCCTTATAAATATATTGTACTTTAATACCACATTTATTGTGGGATTTGAACCTGAAGCCTCTTTGCTGTGAGGCGACAGTTTTAACCACTGCACCACCATGCTGCCTAGTACTACATCCATTCATGTGAAAATATGTCACCTGTCTAACATCTCCTCCACAGTAAATTTCAGGAATATGAGTTTTTCACCAATGTCCTACTTTCTTCTTAACATTATTTGAATTAATATTTTCCTTAAACGGAATGTATTGCAGACTGATTTTTAAATCATATATCATTTATATATTTTCTTTAAACCCGGCTGGCTATTCGAAAGTGATATTTCATATTTCCGACAGTCCTTAAAGACCCCGGTAGTTGATGGGTGTTCACTTCGGCTCTTCCATATCACCTTTAATGGAGTTTTCACCGTGGAATGTAGATTTTTAAAGCATTGTTCAACTAGTATTAGGTATCTTATATTGAAAAAAAAATATGTTAACTTTAATCTTAATAACCGGACACTACTCACGATATTGAGCAACTGACAGTTTTTGCGGTGACCCGTTAGCACCCCTCCTAAATACCATGGTATATTCCACACTCCAAAACAAAATGGCACATGGAAACTGACAAATGAGTGTATCCAGGGCTCTCGAATCGAAAACGAAACCTGTTAACGGTGTATTTGACAGCAGTCTAGCCTCAGTGAAACGGCAGTAATTCGAATCCTCTGGTTGTCTTTGCGCCATGGCAGCACTGTCATCTCTATTTTCATCCATCAGAGCCCCTCTGAACACCGGTGTCAGTGCTAGCATTCAGAGGGGCTTCAAGTTCAAACACATAGTGACTCCTGGCAACCCCCAGTTGCAATGGAGGACAGCAACAGGTCCCGTACGCGGCCATATTAACGCTGCACCCCGAGCTAACTTTTCAACTGCAGTCCGTAAGCCCAGCCCGGGGGAGAGTCCCACAGTATCCCGGCTGAAAATTGGCGGACTAGGTAGGGTTGCTCTCGGCGCAGCCCTCGGAGTGAGCACAGTCACACTGGGACAGTTTTTTCATCGCGGGACGATGGCCGCCATGGACCTGCCAGTTAACCTGGATTCCTCTGCGGGAGACTGGACGGTGGCCAAGGGTGAGACTATTAAAACATTCCTCAACAGAAGGTTGACATGTTTTAAAGCTTCAGCAGGAATTGTTTTGGTAATTGCTGACACATGCAGCCGCCCTCTCATCAGCTGTCACAGGACTAACAAACACTACTGATTATATCACATGGTTGATACTAAATAACTATGACACCCCTGCAAGAGTGCGTACAAACACACCATATTTACTCAAGCATCATATGGGTTCAACATTACATTAAACTCAGAGTGTAATTGAACATAAACTTAAGTTTAAGTTCCAACTTGATCAAATGAATTAACTCTATTTATACTAAAGGCAATGAACATAATGTCAAGGGCAGCTGTTCTAAATGTTACAGAAGCAAGCCTGGTACCAAAATGTCAGGAGTTCAATCCCCTGCAGGACCTTTAAATGTGGGTTTGGCAAGTGAAGGAGCAACAAGACTCCCTCATCATGGCTGGAGTGCTCTTTAAAGTAATTTCCTGAAGGAAAACTGCACTCAGTTGCACCCAGTGTTATTCATCTAGCTGTTTACACGCAGTTGTATCTTTCATTATATAAAAATGGACCAAAATCTGATCCAAAATACATTGAAATATATTGAGATGAAATGAGGAAAACCAAGTTCATCATGTATAAGCTGTGTCATTAAAATCTTTTTAAGTATACTTAGTAAATTATCTTGATTAATTGCACAGTTATTGCAGCACTGTGCTGTTGGGGCGTAGGAAGTAGAGGTAATAGGAAAGTTAGTGGTTCAATCCCTGGCTCCCCAGAGACTATTGAAATGTCCTTGAGCAAGACACTGAACCTTAATTGCTATTTAGTAACTTGCAACCAGTTCATCTCACCACTTCCACCATAAGTGGATCAGTGAGACAACAGGGTGAAGGACCAAATCACGCTGTGGACACATTATCATTATAATGATGATGATTACTATTACATTCCTGAGAATCATGCAAGTCAAGGAGGAGCCCCAATCTGTTGTGTTTTAATTTCTTTCTCTTCTTTTAATTTCCAGCACACCGGGCGTTGTTTCATCCTTCCAGTCAGGCGAACAAGCCGCTGAATGGACAGTTTAGTGTTTTCTCCTTAAAAAAATTAAATGTCTCACTCAGCAGCAGGTGTTTGTTTGTGTGTATTTGAATCCAGAGCAAGAGATCTGCTCACAAATGGCATTTTAGAGGCAGGTGTGAGCTCGTGCTAGAGCTGACCACTTGTCATTGGTTTGCCTCATGGGGGTACGGGGGGTATGGGGTGTGGCATGATCCTCCCACGTGGTGCTCCCTTCCTTGTGAAACCCATCAGAATCAGGTGAAGCGATGTGGCTGATGACTTCACACGTGTGGTGGAGGAAGCATGTGGTAGAGTGTGGTGATGGGGATGGCCCGGTGAGGTGAATTGGTGATGTACAATTGGGGAGAAAACAGGGAAAATAAAAAGGTGAAAACAAGATTAAGAAAAACAAAACCCAAAAACTCACATTATTTACTTTGTGTTAAGAGCTACTAGTCAATGATGGGACCAGAGTGTCCAAACTGCTGCTCTCATCTAGTACAGTGTACTCAAATATAGATATATCAATCAAACAGCTTATGGTATTTAAATCTACATGAAAATATTCAACGTTTACTTAGGGCGAAAATTAACAGAGCAGTTTCTGCTGTGGTATATTTGCTTGAATATGACAGTGAATTCAGCTGTGTTCATGAATTCTTATGGATATTCAACATTTCATGTTTACTTCTACTTTGTTCTTCTAGTACTTGATATTTTGTATTTGATAATATTTTGGGAGCTGATGAAGATGCACCTTGAAAATATCCTATCACACACGATGGACTATTTTGCCTTATTTTCCCGGGGCCTCTCTTTAATGTCATTCTAAGGCAAATGTTTTCTACATGTTTAATCCGACTGTCTTCCTCTGTTGTCTACCTCAGGCTTCTTGCTGTCTCTGTCGGTGACGGACAGGCGTCAGTACTACAAGACTAAGCATGTCACCCTGAAAGAAATTCCGGTCTGGACTCCCTCTGCAGGTCAGACCCCACACATCAATCTCACTCACTGGTACCTTCATGCTGGCTGGAGAGGCTGCGGTGATGAGATTTGTCTGGAAGCAGCAATGCAAGGATGTGTAACTCCACTGAGAAGTGAATTCACTCCAGTTAACACATACACTTGCTCCCTTGAGCCCCATGGTATATTCTGTGTTTGAAGTATTCAGTTGGAGTCGTGAGCACCTTTTATGCCAAATCTCCCAGTTTTTGTATGCACACAAGTTGAATGTGAAATTTGCTTGACCCGCTTGACCTTTGTCATTAATTACCCTATAAGATAAATATTTACAGCATTTATTCGAGCAGTTGTATCAGAAATTTAAATTTCAATGAAGCCGTACAATTATCATTACAAACATTTAGAATAAACACAGTTGGTGAAATGAGTGTATTTCTCTAGTTTCAGTATTTACATATATCAGTATTAATCTAGTTCCACAGTAGTTTAGGAGTATCATAAAATGTAATTTCTCTGTGACAACAGCTTTAATTAAGGAGAGTGTTGTACCTTTTGTCCACTACAGCCCTAAAGTCCTATAAACCATGAACAGTTCAATAAGAAATCAGGAAAAAGCACACACACACACGTAGTAAATGGTATTGATTATTCTAAATGTACTAGGTAAATAAAACTTTTTGGTTCATCATTACTGATTTTATGTGTATGTCCCAGCATCGCTAGGTTCTGGAAAAAGTCTGTATCCCAGGAATGCAAAGCTGGATGGGAAGATTTCTGTCCACATGGGTGACATCACCACGCTGGAGATTGACGCCATTGTCAATGCAGGTATGTGTGGTTTGTTTTGATAATCCGACATAACGGCTGACATTCAGCTTTCCCTCAAAAACAGATTTAAATCCAACTGAGTTTTTACCAGAACTTAGAAAATTGCTTTGTGAGTTGCAAATTTCATAAATTATATTCAAAAAAATATACAAAGAATTATGTGTCGACGTGTTTGTTGAAGCGCTCATGCAGTCCACGACAATTAAAAAAAAAAAAGAAAAAAAAAAAGAGTTTAGGATTGCTGAGTAACTCCAGAAACCTAAAATACGACCACCTGAAACTGCAGTTTAAATATAGCAATGCTGCTTTTGTACAAACTTCATTGAAATGGAGCCGTACAAATAAGGAGCATAAGGCTAATGTGACCATTGAAAGCCAACACCGATCTGGTGGATTAAATCCAGCTGCGACTGGTGTCTGGTGATGATTGAAACTGGTCAATTAAAGGGCATCAGGTTTAGTTCACAATCCCTCAAAGGCTCCAGCTGAGTGTCTGGGGCACAGCACAACAAGTCTGTTCCAACTGGAGGGCTTCTTGATCTATTACAATTTCCATATATAATATTACAATATTAGAGGACAAACACACTACTGGTTAATGTTCTATCCTCGAACGTTTGCTTTGTGCACCACATCTGAACAGCAATCTGTTCACATTAATCGGTTCAAGTCCTGTTGGACCTGCTGCTTAAATATCACTTCATTTTATAATTATTTGTTTTCCAGTAATATAATTCAAAGATGTATAAATATCCATCACACGATTTAATAGTGAAATGCGATACCTGTAAGTGTCCACCTTTGTTCAACCCCCCCCCCCCCCCCCCCCAATATGCAGGTTTGAATGGTAAAAATTAGGCCTGGATAATTGAGTACCAAGATAAATATTTCACTATGTTAGATGTTGATAATTAGTCATAATGGTGACATTTAAAAAAACAAATAAAGTCTTCGCAAAAAAACACCCTCAACACCTACTTATCAGTGAAAAAAATATATAAAAAAAAATAAACTAACGAGCCGACTCACCCTGTGTTTTTTGTCAGCAATTATCACCGTCTGCACCAAATTTCTCACTTTATAGTGATTCTGATGTTGATTGTGCAATTGAACTACACATCTGTGAAATGATAAGTATGCGTCACTCAGATTACACACACATCTAGAGATGCGAAGTAGCAGTGCAATTAGGGTTATTAGGGTTTTTTCTTTCATTGTAGTTTGCGTGTAATCCATTTTGATACGCACATCAGTTGTTTTATCAACCAAGGCCTGTATGAAACAGAAAAAAACAGCAGGTTTTTACATTAGAGAAGCTACAGCTAGCAAACAGTTGCTGTTTTTGCCCTATTATATAACTGTAGTGTTGAATCTAAATGGCTGCTAACTTTTGTTTTTTTTTAACACCTCTGTTTTGTATTGTTGACATTTTTAACGGGCAGCACAGTGCCGCAGTGGTTAGCACTGTTCCCTCACAGCAAGAAGGTTCGGGCACAGGATCTTTCTGTGTGGAGTCTCCATGTTCTCCCTGTTCCTGCGTGGGTTCTCTCTGGTACTCCAGCTTCCTCCCACAGTCCAAAGACATCAAGAGAGGACGAGGTTACTTTGATACTCTAAACTGACCGTAGGTGTGACTGTGAGTGTGAATGGTTGTCTGTCTATATGTGTTGGACCTGCCATGGACTGGTGACCTGTCCAGGGTGAACCCTGCCTCTCGCCAGAAGGCAGCTGGGATAGGCTCCAGACCCCCCACTACCCTTAACAGGATATGTGGAAGAAAATGGATGGATGGACATTTTAACACTAATTACATAACCACATTGAATACAAATATAAGAACTGAGTGTTTCCATCACAAATTGTTTTATAGTCAAAATGCCAGGAAGCTGAAATGCCCTATAGATGAGAAGAAAATTAAATTTTATTGTCTCATTTTCCTCCTTTTTCAGTGCGACTCTGGTGTCTCCTTTTGAGATGTTCTATTTTGGGGTTTTATGTACCAGTCGACCATGAGACACTGTTGTGAGTCCTCTCTGAAAATGAGATTTTCTACCATGGTTAATCACAATAAAAATTTCAGTATTCACAAGGAAAATATAATTTGAATACTTCTAATCATTTCAGCCAATTTAATGGTGAGCAGTTTTATTGGAATTAGATTTATTGTAACATTTGTAACTGCCATTACGGAGATAAATAACACAGATAAGTGAAGAGTAACAGGAGTTTTTATATTTTTCTTATTATTGCAATCTTGATAGAGTTTGAGTCGTATAAAAAAAAAGTCTTTAAAATATATTTCATAGAAATAGTTTTCCAGCAGCTACAAATATGACAAGGTATTTCTTTTGACCATTAGATGGAGCTAAAGGCCAGTTCATTCCTGTGTTCCCACGTGGCTGCTGGGGCATTTGGGGGAATTTATTTTGAGCCTTGGCATGGACTGTGCATCAAGGGAGAGAAAGGCAGGCCAGCACGCCTTAATGATGCTTGATGATGAGGCTTTAGCAGAAAATGATAGATTCTATTGGCAGCTGACTGTCAGCAGGTGCCAACATCCAGTCAATGTGCTGATTGTTTACTCTTGTTTATGGCATTAGTGCTTGTGTGTGTGTGCTTGCAAACATTAGCAAATGCACCCATTCATAAGTAATTATATGTGTATGTGTACAATTAGTAATTGTGATTTGTGTCTGTAGAAGTGACTTGATGTTTTGGCGTGTATTTTACGAGAGCTTTTAAAGAGTGGCGTGATTCAAAGTTGCACAGAATTAACAAGAGACAACAGCTAGTAAAGTCTCATTCAGCAGAGAGGACAAGGCAAGGTGAGGGACTGAAAAAAAAACAAGCCATGACATCGCCAGAGGAAACATGACTGACAGAGAGTGTCAGAGAGTCAGCTCTCTGCCTGACAAAAAGGAGTGTCTGGAGGAGTGGAGAGAAGAAGATAAAAGAGAGACGGGGAGAGGCTAGTATTTAAATCACCGACTGCATTGCTATGGCAACAAGCAGGTACAGGGTACCCTCAAAGGATTTCGGGCAGCAGAGTACGATCATCCTTTTTTCTGTCTGACTGATTGGCTGGCCAGCCGACTGTCTCTGTGGTCTTTTGTTTACTAAGCAGCTGACCTTTTCACTTGATGACTAACTGATTGACTAAGAGGCTTTGAGTGAGGTCAGTCACACTTAAAGAGATATGACAGTCAAATAAATCAAGCAATTATAGAAGAGACAGGCTCATTTTGAAAATGACTCGCCAACTTATTTGCTTGTTGCAGATGTGCCAGAAAAGCACTCGTGTTGAAGAGCGGTTGAAGCAGTGCCTGTGGTTTCTGACATGTTTGGGGTGGGGGTGGATACTTTCTGGCTGCTCTTAGAAGCCTTGAAGCATCATTTAGCACCTAAGGCTGCAAACATTCAATTGAAGCCAACTGTGGCCAATTATACGCTATACTGGCAGACTGGTAGGCAGGTGAGCGGGTGGGGGGACTTCCTGCCCTGGCTGGTGGTGAGCAACTGACTACAGACACACAAATACACACACACACACACATTGATTATTCTACATGTGTTGGGATACACGCTGACAAAGAAACTCTGAGTGAATGAACAGGTGGAAACTTTTATTTATTTTCAACTTCCTTCCTTCCTTCCTTTTCTCCTTTCCTAAGTCAGCACTGATTGATCAGGTAAGGAGGGCGTTGCAGGAAGCTGGGCAAGCGCTGTTTGTTGTTTGCATTGCTCTCAATAAAGATTGGATTTACAGTAATTCTTCACTTCTCCTCCTTCTTCTCCTCCCAGTCTGCCTCCCTCCCTCCCTCTACACTTTTACAGCTTCTGGCTTCTGCCCACTCCTATAAAACATTACAAACATAAAAACCCACAAGCACTTAAGAGCCATCCTGATGTGTGTGTGTGAGTATGTATGTGGTGGTGTTGTGTGTGTGTGTGTATGTATGTGGGGGGTGTTAGGAAGGAGGAGAGGGTGGGCAGAAACATCCTCCTCTTTACACCCCTCAATCACTCTGTCCGGAGAAGGAGAGCGAGATGGAGGGGAGGGTATATTGTCTCTGATGGGCTAGCTGATTAAGATAGATTGCACAATGAAATGTCGCTGGAGTGATGAGTTCTTGGAGTGTATGTGTGTATGAGAGCAACTGTGTGTGTGTGCGCGCGCGTGTTTGCGTGCTTGAATACGTCTCTGCAACTAAGTTTGCATTAAAACCTTTTTTAAAATTGATTAAATGCAAATTTGCTTAGCTCTACTGAGCCGCTTTTTCACTTTCAAAAGTTTTATTCCTCATTCCATTCCAGCACTTACTTTCAGTGCACATTAAATACCATTTATTTTGGACTGCATAGAATTTTAATTGAAAAAGATTGATAAAGTGAAATGATAAGTTTTCTCAGTATTTTTTTGTAATGACCTTTTCTCCGTGGAGAAGTGTGTGAGAGTAAATGCTGTCTACTGATAAATTTTTCAAGCTGGACTATAAAAAACTGTCTCTAAAATTAATCCTCACACCGTCAAGTGATAAAGAATATTCTGGTTCTATCTCGGTCTTTAGAACGGAACCACTTGTCATCACCGCCAGAATTTCTTCTTGCCGGGAGCCTGTGAGAGTGTGTGAGGTTCATACAGGACTGAACGTGTGTGTGTGTGTGTGTGTGTGTGTGTATTCTCCTTTGCTCATGTGATTTGACAAGATTACATAGATTCATGTCTGCATGGCTATAACTGCTGGTGCAGCAAACCTACACCTGGCTGTCTGAATGTGTGTGTGATATGAAAGTGTGCACATGTGTGCCTTGCAGGTTGGTGCATGAATAGTGTGTGATGCTAGTGTGCTATCAAGTGTATGCGTGTGCACGTGAGATAGGACTCCTCTGGTTTTTCTCTGCAGGTCAGAGATAAAGCTGTTGGTTAGTGCCGGAGATCTATTCAGTGTAGCAACAGCTGAGAGATACAAGATTAGAGCCAATAGTTTTTCTGGCCTGCAGGTGACAGACGGGGTGAGAAAGAGAGCAGGTGTACTGTAACTTCCTCGCTGATAGGAAATCGAGAAAGAGAGTGCTGATGGGGGGCTGAGGGGATGATAGCGAGGACAGTCGGTTCACAGAGAGGGATGGAAGAGGGTCAAGGAAGTCACGGTGCAGGTGAAGGACATACAGCAGTATTCCAAGTTTCTACAAATGTGTCATGTTGTGGCATCATTGTGACTTGCGTTGTTTAAATAGAACATGGCAGGTCATAAGGACGAAGCAGGAAATAGCAGGTGAACCAGAGACAGTGGTGTCTAAAAGCAAGATTCTAGTGCTCTGTCATAACGAATTAGAATAAATATGAGCATGTGTTGTTACTTCAAAAGTTAGACAGTGTCCCAAGTGAAAGTGAAATGATGTCAACCACCAGAAACAAGAGCTGCACAGTTAATTGAACTGCAATGGCAATGTTGGCCTGCACAGTTATATAACCACATGCACACACACACAAAACAGTGGTAATTATTTTGAACAGTACTGCACACATTTTCTAAGATATTTGTTGTTATTGCTGTTTATTTAACTTCGAAATCATTTTGAGAACAGTACTGCACAAATGTTTTGCATTTTTATTGCTGATTTTACTTTGTATATTTGAGCTGAGAAACACAAGCCAACATTAACAGGGATTGTGCATTTTTCGTCATAACTGAGCAAGTAGATTCATACTTCCTTATTTTATTATATTGCAGTATTACCAAATTGTACTGCACTACTTCAAAAAAGAGGTAGTGCTTAAATAGTGCTTAGTGTAAAAGTATTTTGTGTTAGGAATTACGGGAGAGGGCAGCACGGTGGTGCAGTGGTCAGCACTGTTGCCTCACAGCAAGAACGTTCCGGGTTTGATCCCCGGCTTGAGCACAGGATCTTTCTGTGTGAGTCTCCATGTTCTCCCTGTTCCTGTGTGGGTTCTCTCTGGTACTCCAGCTTCCTCCCACAGTCCAAAGACATCAAGAGGGGACGAGGCTGATTGATACTCTAAATTGACCGTAGGTGTGACTGTGAGTGTGAATGGTTGTCTGTCTCTATGTGTTGGTCCTGCGCTGGACTGGTGACCTGTCCAGGGTGAACCCTGCCTCTCACCAGAAGGCTGCTGGGATAGGCTTCAGCCCCCCCGCGACCCTTAACAGGATAAGTGGTAGAAAATGGATGGATGGATGGAATTACAGGACAAACTTTACAATAGACTTAGAGACATGCTATATTGGTTTGAGTGTGATAAAACTCCTAAAATTAGCTCTGTTGCAACATTAGTTCCTCGGTGGAAAAAAAAACTAGACTAATATACTGTATTAATGATTCATGTGTTCTCACCCCACTCATGTGTCCAGTTGGTGATCAAATCAATTAGATTATACTGGATTATTAATTATGGAGCAAACTTGTGATGAACTATCAATCAATGACCCGCTGAGCTGAGTCAGACAAACTGATGCGTCTCAGCTCCGTATGTTGCGGTGAGATCACCGCTTCAAATCTAACCTCATTCATCGACTATGTGGCATTGCTGCTGTGTAAAGTAGGGCCTCTGCTTGTTTCCCTGAAGCTTAATAGACCAAATATTATATGAAATAAATTAAAATTTTATCATTCCTCTGAATAATGCAGTGTGTCACATTTAAATAATAAATAAAATACAGCAAATCAATGAAACAAGGATTCATTTAAGATTTGGGTGCTATAACTGGATTTTTGCACATAGAAGTTCCTGTCTACCTTCCCTTTTGATTTATTGTTTTCAGTTTTTAATATTTTCTGACTCGACTTTGCTGTGCCACCTTATAATATTTATTCACAAGAACTTTCTTTTAAATGATAGGGTAGATTGCTGCCAAGATATGCGACACTTCCTGCACTTTTGACTGAAGCATTGTTCATTTATGACATGTTATTTCCAGCCTTGGATTTTTAAAGAAAGCAGGTTTTCATCATGCACAAAATCCAACCCCCTCCATGTTTGGTGAAAACTGTAGTTTTTGCTTCATTCTTAATTATTCCGTTGACATACAACTGGCTTTGCTACTGTAGTTGCTGCATGGGAGACTTAATGTAACAAACATAGCAGCTCTTCGTATCTGGTCATTATTCATCCATCCACTGTCTATACGTTTAATTATGTTAAATTTTTCAAAAGATTCTTCTAATCTTCTTCATTACTCATTTTTATTCATCACAAGTTGACTTTTAGACAGATGAGGTGGTGGGAAAACGTCTGTGCTGCTGCTCTGACGAAAAGCAGTAATTAGAGCTTTTTAAAGCAAGACAGAGCTGCAGCAAATACATGTTTAAAGATAATGTGTTCTTATGTAATATGTATGAATGTGAACATTGCCATCAAGAGAAAAAGAAGTCAGCAACTTAATTTTTTATCATTACAGTGTATAAACTGAAGATGAATGCGCCTTGATTGTTTGTTCCTTTAAGCAGCAATATAAAAGCAGTGATCTTTTATTGATGATCGGAATATGGTTGGAGGAGGGTTAGTTCTGGGCCGGGTGGTTCTAGAAGATTAGAGGTGCTGAGGGCGGCATGGATGACAGCTCAGACAGACAGGCTGCAGATCTCAGCTAGAACAGCTGGAGGAGAGAGGTGAGAGAGGGATGTGCTCAGTGAGCCTGGTTGGTGATTTTAGGAGGATCATACAGGAGAACCCTTGGCTTTGCAGGTAGAGAACCTTACAAGAGCATTACCCTACAGTGGCACAGCGTCACACATTTCTTCTGCTAGGATTCGCTGATTCTTAGCTGGCTTTGTCAACAGGGCTTGCCGCCAAAATCTGCCTGGCAGACATCCCTGCTCTCGCCACGCTACTAGAATGTGTATAGGAGATTGTCAGGCCTGACCTGTTGTTCTAAATTGCTTCATAGCGGCTAAAATGATTTCTCAAATTTCACCTGAGCTGCGTTTCCCCCATGTGACTAAAGTAAGGACATTCAGGGGGAGTCTTTGCATGCTTAACCACTTTATGAGGGATTTTCTGCCACCAGGCCAAGGATTAAGTGATTTTTGTTCAGTGATCTACTTTGAATGCCACACAATCGACTCCCATCTCTAGTACTGGTTTCCATTTGGTTCAAGTATGTATGTCATGTTCCTCTTGGAGGATAATTAAGTTGTTTCTGGTTGCAGTTCTATCTCACCAATGATTGTTTGCAAAGCTGTATATTATCCCTTGATGACTGCCACTTTGTCATCAAGTCACTTATCCAAGGTTTTAATCAGGGGAGGCATGTTGTGATCCACCCATTCCCCCCGGCTGTAGCAGGGGACTGAGGAGACGATGGAAAGCCCAGAACAGAGCCTGTTCATGTGGCTGAGGTCCCACAGGCTGCTCAGTGTGCACTCGCTATCTCTATCTTTGCTGCAGTTACCATACGTCTACCCTAAAGCTCTTGTCAGCTCCTGTTAGGACAGGCTCATATTACAAGATGCAAAATGTCACACCAAGTTTGCTATCCCAGACAAATTCTTTATATGTGAGGGCTCTAAGAAAGCATTGAAACATCTCTGTCATCCTCTATAAAGAAGACTGAGTTTATTTTTTAACTTCTGTTAAATGGATGGATTCTTAAATGAGGGTGATTCTGTATCTTCAGTCTAATCTGCAAAGTATTTCAGATAGAGATGTATTGTTTTCTTGGAGGTTCAAATGGGTTCTTAAGCTGTTGTTATGATGCAGAACAAATCCCTCATGAAATGCACAGTTTCTCCCCACCATGGTAACAATACTTCCTCAGCAGTAGTTCCTATAGCAGTATTCCCACGACACTGACTTCATGTTTTGTGAAGCGGTGCTAATGGACACGTTCACACAAATGTGCCTGTCAACTGTCTGAACATGCAAGCACTTAAAATGGAAAATTGGTGTTCCTGATGCTCCTGCCCTGGTTTTCACTGTAAATACGATGTAGTGTCATAACCTCACCCTGCCATGACCGCCGCCACTGCTCTCTACCAGCTACAAACCCAGGATGCAGTGGTGGCGAGCGTTTATGGGGGGTGTGCTGAATGGATACCTGTTTTATTCTTGCAGCACAAAGGGATTTTCTTGTGCTGAAGCCAATAAAAAGAATGTGACTGGAGAATATCCATGTATGTCAGATTTGAATGGACTTTAATCAGTTAGATCAACAGTCAACAGAGACGGTGATTAGCTGGGTCAGAAACAGGGTACCTGCAGTATGTGATACATGTAATGTGACTGAAAACACACCGATTCTCTCTCTTTTTATTAAATCAAATCCCGTCATTTTTACAGATGTTACGCGCTTCTATTCAATTTATTGAGCATTTCTATATCATTTTAACAAATAAAAAAACACCAAAAAAAAAAAAAGATGTGGTAGGAAGAGGGAGTTGGATCGGGTGAAATGGGGTACCTGTTTATTACAGGTCATGAGCTGGATGAGAGTTGTGTCTCTGTTTACTGGGTCTGTCTTTGCCGTAATCCTGCTCAGTTTTTAGCGAGATCGCTTCCCGTGAGAGGTTAATAGCTCCATGTCCTAACCTGCTCTATTGTTGCAGTTTACTCTGATTTTCCACTAGAATTTTACTTGAACAAAAGCACATTTTTCTTTGCATGTAATTTTAGTTTGCATTGAAGCAGCGGTTATTATGTCTCAGCAGCAGCGACTTTCAGCCCTAAAGCCTTTCTGGTAGAAAGCCCTGGAGGCTAACTTCTCCTGACACAGTTTTATACTCACTTCGGGCTTCAGAGCGTTGTTGGGAGGAGTTGAAGCTCACAAAGTTCAGCCAAGTTGAAATATGTGGCAGACTGAGGGAAAATGACACAAAGCTGAAATTATTTCATAATCGAAGAGATTCACGACTTTTGAGGAAACAATCAGTGCTGGAGCCCTAGGAACCCCGCCCCCCACTCTGGCTCTGCCCTGAGGACCACAGAGGTCCAAGCCCTATCAACTCTGGTGATGCCAGAAAACAGAGCAACCAAATTTTCTTGTTTTATGATATAAATGAAAGCACAGTACCTCTTTAATCATTATTTCACCCAAAAAATGTTTCCTCTTACTGATGTATTTATAATAATACAACACCGTGAAAACTAAAGAAAAACACATAGACAAAATAATAATTAACATGCTGGAAATATAAAGACAAATTAGGCTATTGAATGCCCGCAAACGTATCAGAAAACAAAATTCTGAGAAAGAAGAAAAGTCCGTGTTCATCTGCCACCCATCTTGCAGCATACTTGTGTTACTTTTTCGGGTACTCCTTTTTACATACACCCCCACAGCGACCTCCAAAGGTGGCATGTAGAACTACACATATTAAAATAAACAGTAAAAGTCATATAAAGACACACACAAGGTATAACATAAAATGTGGCAGTTACAATGACTATGAATTAACAACAAAAAATGAGCAAAACTCCTATTTACAAATTCTCAGCCTTATCATGCCGTATATCCAAGTTTACTCTTTCTCTCTATATGCTCAGTAATCCACAAACACATTTATTTAGCTAAAAATACACAAAATAGAGACCTCCTGGTGAGGTGCTGTTAGTTAAATTCAACCTAGAAATTATTAGCTGATGTTTTCTGCATTCTGGAAAAAGAAAGTCAGTACCGAAAAACATCTTTGAGACTTAAAAAAAATTACAGTTTTGGTGAAGTATTGCTTTAATCAAGTAATTTTCAGCGCTAGCCTGTGATATGTTACCTACTCTCATAGATATTCTCTAGTGTAAAATGTGTGTTTTGTAATGCAGACTGGGATTCATGTTACTTGAGCTTTCATTTGCACAACAGAGATACTGTCTGAGTAAAATATAATTTAGATCGACGGTAGCCACCTAGGAGACATGAATTCTATAATTACTGGATTTTGTGTACAGTAATATTGTTTCTTGAGAGACCTTAATAGAAGATATATTTCTAGAAATTGTTCTAATGATTTCAAAACTCATCTTAAGTGAAGAGTGGAATATTATTGATGAAAAGTAATTGAAAGGGTGGAGGTGTATTTCATGTATTTCATATCTTTAAGGATTTAGATGATCTGATCTGTGAGCAATAAAGATCTGTATTCTCATTAAAAGAAGCTTTGAGAGTGTTTGTGATTTTTTACGTTGATATTTGTATATCAGAAAGTTCTTGCCTCTTGTTTTTTAAGTTTGTCTTGTCATATTCTGTGGTAAATCAAGACGCCCCCGTCTATCCCTGTGCTGCAGTCGTGTTGGTATGTCCACTCTGTCCTCTTGTATCTGCGTCTTTGCCATAGGCGCCGTTTGAAGGCTGCATTGGTTCACTGAATTGGCTTCAGCATGAATTTAGACAGTACTACTTGCTCTAGTTTTTCCAGTCCAGATCTGTCCAAGTTAATTACGGTACAACTGTCAGAAAGACCACTTTACTGGTCATTTGGGCAGCGACATGAATGTTCTCTGTGTACTGGAAATTTTGAATTTTCAAGGTTCAGTGCCCCGAGTTTCCACAGAATGCTCCAGCGTCCAGTTTGTGTCTCAATTTGAGAGGAAAGATGGATGAAAAGCTACAAGGCTTCATGCAGGTTTGCACATCTCCAGAGTGTAGTTCTCTCCCTTCCCCCACCCTTTTCCATTTAGACATCATCGCAGGCCGGTGACCTGTGAGGAGCAAGACATTGGCATTAGACAAACGGGCCTCACTTAACAGCTTCAGATAGATTTACACCCTGACATTGAGAAGATATCTTTGGAAAGTTAATCCCTAATGTCGTCCTGGTCAGTAAATAAGCAGAAAAAGAAAAAGCAAACAGACAGAGTTTGCAGAAAAGCTCATTTGTGCTAATTATTTCTCTCCCACCCCTCCCTTGTTAAAAGCTTTCCCACCCCTCCAATCAATCGCCACTTTAGTGAGCAGGAAGGGATGGAGAAGTGCGAGCCTCATTAGCCTGATTGGGCTGATGTAGAAGATGGAAAGAGATGGAGTGAATGGAGCAGTTAAAGACAAAAAGAGTCAGCGTGACCATCAGCACTCGGCCCATCAGAGCTGCCGTTGTGAAGACATGTTGACATGAAGCTGTGAAGGTATCGGGGGTGAAGCTGGTGGTGAAGCTTAGCTCCTTTTGGTGTTGAGTGGTTATTGGTCTGCTTATGTTACATGTGTGGGCTGAGAATATTCTGCTGCTAATCGCGTGTCATAACAAGATGGGTCAATGGCGGCTATGGAGATATCACCTTGGCAACACAAGCGCAAGGATTGGTTAGTCTGTTGTCTCCTAGTTTCTGTTGTTAGAACACTGACAAGCATA
Source organism: Aulostomus chinensis (assembly GCF_037954235.1). Lineage (NCBI taxonomy): Eukaryota > Metazoa > Chordata > Actinopteri > Syngnathiformes > Aulostomidae > Aulostomus > Aulostomus chinensis. Next base: position 17,838,175 of record NC_141332.1, on the reverse strand, counting down.
TCGTAAGAACTTGACCTGTGTGATGCGTTGTCCACCAACACCTATAGAGACAAGTGTTATCTGCTCTGAATGAATGCAGTCTAAGTTCATGTTAAAGCAGCGTCATGCAGACTCTCCTCTGAGGCATTCATGGTGAAGCACTTGGCTGCAGTTTTGTAAGAATCTGTGTAGGGAATGATAGAAAGAAGAATCCAGCAGCCGGATCTCAAGAAGATAAAGTGGAAGTCCAGGAAGTTTTGCATCCCAAAAACAGTCACTTAACACCTCCTATTGCATTGACTTGTTCCTACCAGGTTTGCCTCTATTTCTGGTGCTAAGCTGACTTTGCATTTGTGCAGAAATTGGAGTTGCGTCCTCCTGATTTAACTCAGCACTTCCCTACAATTAAAAAAAGGTCACCGAGATTTAAAGGAAGGATGTGGGAGCAGCAGTGGAAGAATCAAGGATCTGAAGGCTCTGCAGATGTTAGAGATAATAAGTGCCACGTGTGCAGCACGATATAAACAAAAGAAAATCAATTAACTAATTAATTAGGTTTAATCGTTTGACTAGTTTGAAGCGTAATGAGGCAATTTAACTTGGAAAAAAAATGGTGATAAGGGCGACTGCTGTGATGTTGGGGGTCCTGACATAATGTGCTCACTGCGGAGTTGCCAGATGACAAATGTGAGCTCGCGTCAATTTTTCGGCACCGTCTACTCAGCACTGCTACTTTTTTCTTTGCATTCCCATTATAACAATAATTGTGAACCACCTGCTCTTTTTTTCAGTATTGGTTTTAGTGCCAGGCGGTTAATCAGTCTCGTATGAAGGATTTGGCTGCGTATCCAAAGCTTTTGTCTCTTCCGGTTGAGTAGTTGCAAAAAAACAAAAAACAAAATCCAGATGAACTCGGATGAACTCAGACGAACAATCTTCTTGTGTGTTGTTTTTTTTTTATTTGAGTAGATCAACTTGTGACAATTTGTTTTTTTACTGTTGATGTTTGAACTCAGTGTTGCCCCACTGAACTAGTTGTGCAAATACTTTAAGCCTGAGCAGAGACACACAAGACACAATTAGAAAAAGTAAATGATGGAATATGGAAATTAAGAGCACACTGGATGAAAATTGTAGACAGTGTTATATAAATAATACAGTATAATTCAGCCTGACAATAAGCCTTCATTTTCTCTCATCTTCGTATTCATGGCTTTGAACAAAGTACATGGAGATGTCATTGTAACCTCTAAAATAGGCTTTAAGTAACCCAGAGTCATCTTCCCTGTTCTCCACGCAGCAAATAAGAGGGCTCGTCATTGTCTGCTCACGTCACACACTATCCTGTAACATAATCACACACGCGGACACAGAGCACAGCAAAAGTACACACAGCACACACAATAACCATCTTGTAATTGCGATCTATCAGGCGTTGTTTTGAAGTGGTGCCTGATATGCATGCTGTGGGCCCCGCTGCATTATCAGAGCGAGGAAATGACATGACTATATATAGGAGCTATTTATGCACTTATCCTCTTGTTGCTATTGTCCAACGGTGGAACTGGCAGCCCTATTTGCAGCCAAGCTGACAAACAGGTTGATGAATTTTGGCACAAGTCAGTGCAGCGTTAAAGGTTTTTTTTCCCTCGTATTGTTTGTTTTTCTGTGTAAAATCCTTAATTTCAGTCAGATGTCAATTTACCTGTTGGATGTTGAACTCAGGTGAGGAGGTTCTAACTAGTTCTAGTTCCATCTAGATGTTGGTGGAAGATCAGCTGCTCAAGCAAGGGTGGTGGCTTGCATCTTTAGGTCTCTTTGCAGAAATGCTAGCGTTAGCTTCAACTGAATCCAAGGCGGACTTTAACTTTGTCCCTAATGTTGTAGAACAGAAGGATTCCGGGGTCGGATCCGCTTATTTTGAGGGGAGGAGAAGTAGCTTTGACGTACGCTGCCATCAGAGGTTTTCATAGGTTACTATCCTGGCTTCTTTCAGTATTTCATTTCAGTTTGTCTTTTAAAAAGCTCAACAAAGCTGTTCATAATTTTTTGAAGTTTGTCTGGATTCAAGAAAAGGTCTCAGCGGTCTTCTGGCGGAGCATATGGGCTGCCAATTTGACAAACAAACTTCACCTTGCACGATGTCAAGACTCAAGACATGCATAGATAGACCACAGTGCAAATGGATCAGTCATTTACGATGAGCTATACTGAATATGATTGTTTTGTAAAAGCGTTTTTACCAGCCCTCCGTTCACTAAATGAAATGTTTTTATGGAGCATTTTTTATTTGGTTGGGGCCTTTGAATCAGTTATAATAAGAATATTAGCATCCATGTAAACCCACCTACTGTTTTAAGGAATGAAGGCTGTGTTTCTCATGAGCACCATGTTGGCACCTCATGTCGTAAAGATGCTGATTTGCATGGCTCAGGGTGGCTCGAACACGTGCTTTGCAGGCGCATGAACGAAGGTTGCAGGGTGTTTAGTTTGCAAGATGCATAGTGATGAGGTATCATGATTGACTGATGTCACGAGCGTGCAACACTGCAACATGAAAGATTTAGTGTCATTATGTTAAAAGTGATGTATGACTTAGTGCTACATGATTTGGTAAAAGTGCTTGTGATTATAGTGGATAATACTGTAATATGAAAATTACATGGAATCATGAGCCTAATTGCTTATGGAAGAAAATGCTGAGAACATCGATGGGTTTGAAATGTGAATTTGACAACTCACTGCACAGGAATATTAAGTAGCTTAAAAAATAAAAAGCGTACAGTACTGTTGTGTAAAAAAAAAAAAAGGTTAAAAACAAGGTAAATTAAGACGTTTTCTTCTTGGAAATTAAAGTATTTTTGCGAAGTGCAAAGACATTCATTGTGCAGCTCTTGAACATCTACAGGCAACTGCTGAGCTTCTGCTGCTCAGCGACTATTTTTGTCATCTCTGATTACAGGTTTTGACAAATCTCTAACCTAATTAAAATTACTCATTTCTAGCGACATAATCACTGAAAAAGTCAGAGTAGCTGCTATATGTGTGTTATGTATATGTTGAAAGCCTTATATCTGTTTAGGTCAGCCTGCGCTTACCTCAGCAGGTGGTAAATTACACTTGGCAGAAGGTAAAAGTGGCACCTTGCTGTGAGCCATTGAGTATTTTTTTTCTCTTTTGCTTTAGTTTGTTCACAATTTTTTTCTTCCTTTAGAAACATTTTCCAGTAACAAACAGCGTCTTCTGCTTTTATATTTGGATGTCACATTATGTACAGACACAAAACATACTCTCTATAATGTCTGCTGAATGGCATCGAGTTGCTTTTGTGTCGCCACAATGTCAATATAGTGGTTGTAGGATTGCAGCTATTACATAGATGCAAATAGCTTTTTAGTTCTACATTTAAATTTAAATATTCCAGTTATTTGAAGCACAGCACATCTTAAAAGATCCCTGGTAAACAGATAATTTTTTCCTCTACACAGACAAGTACACGTCTATGCTCAAATCACTTTGACAACCAGGTCGTGATTCAAAATCAACATTATTTATTCCTAAAATTACAATCGGGTGGTTGCTATAATGTGCGTATTAAATAAACTGAAAGCCAAATGCGTCTTTCATAAAAAAAAAGAAGAAGAAGAATGTCAAGGACACGATGATGTATCGCAGATAGAAAGGACACCTCAATCTTGGTAACGTCAAGCAGCGAGAAGATTTATTGCTCTGCTTAATTCTTGTCTTCTGCAAGATCAACAGCATGTGATGGGTTTGTGTTGCACGTGCATGAACGTGTGTGTGTGTGTGTGTGTGTGTTGCTTAGCTTTGCACATTATTATGTGGTTGTGAGTGAAGTGCTACATGATTTTGCAGATGTTGATGTTTGTGTATTTTAAAAGATACTCATCATTTTTTTAATATGCTTACAATAAGCAAACGCTGCAGAGCCATCCTTTAATTATTAAAGCTCTGCAAATCTTATAAATAGAGCTAAACTGTGTTGTGAAGGACTTGTTGCAGGAGTAAAACCGGTCAATGAAATTCACCTCTTATGGCTTTGCATACATTCGATTACTCATAAACAATAATTTATACACGTGTGTTTCATAATTGAAAAAAGATCAATAACGATTTCCACAACAAAACTATTATTGATTGTGTGGTCAGGTCCCACCTGCAGAGTTTTTACAGAATATCATGAATTGAAGAGTTGAAGAAGGCAGGACACTCGTTTATGTGTAGAGTTAAAATACAAGTTGATCAGAGTCCATTATTTTTGATGAATGTTTGTTGATTTGTCCATATTTCCTCCTTGGTTAATTGTGCAGCTTGAGTCCACCATTTTCCTTTTAAATAAATGCAATATCCTGCAGCACATTGTGTGCTGGATCCCTGGCACGATCACGGTCCATTCTGCAGCATTTTCAAATAACTAATAAATAAATTACCGCTCTCCTGGAATTCATTTATGTTTTTTTGTTGTTGTTTTTTTCTGTTTTGGTTTGTGTTTTGTGACACGTCTGAGGACTGAAACTGTGAGTCAGTCCTCCAGAGAAATCACAAGTTGTTCTAACTTAAAGTGCTGAGGACTCTGCGTGGTCCACTGGTGAGATGGCCAGTAATCCGACCATGAGTGAAGGCCAAGAGCTCTGGAAGAACGTATCCCGCAGGAGCCCACTGCCTGGAGCACTACTTATCTAAAGTTGGCTCTCCTCATAGTTTGCTCACGTAGCAAGGAGATGAAAGCTCATGCCTGATTGTTTATCACATGAAGAAAAAAACAGAATTCATCAATAATTGACTTGACTCTGGTCGACCGGATGGATAATGAGCACAAAGACATCTTAAGGTTATAAATTGTTTTTAATCTTCTTCAATTTCTGATGCACATCTTGCTAACAGCAAGGTAACACAAAAATTGATTTATTACAATTAATTCATGAAATCTTGTATCTGAAACTGAAGATGAAATAGACCAAGAAAAGAAAAAGTAAGAACTATATTTATTCAGAGTTGTTGTCAGATTCACACCTACTGAGCTAAAAATCGTGTCAAAATGGTGACAGAGGGGTTTTAATGTGAATATGTTATTGGGATGGTATTACATAACAGTATTGTGATGTATTGCAGTATCGTTATTTTGTCCCACCTCGAGTAGATAAGGTCATGTTTATGAGATAAACACAAGGATGAGAAACTGAACGCAGTGCAACATAAGGGTGATGTAGTTATTTATTTTTATTTTTTTACATATTCTCAGTCAGGCTATGGCAGAAGTTTTCTTGGAAGATGTTCTTTTCCTCCCCTTGTCACTAGAGGCATCTTGCAATGACACCAAAGTGGCTCCCTGCTTGATAGACAGCCTAATTCATACAGATGGTGTTGTTATAATCCCCCGGAGACCATCTTAGTTTTTCTTTGCCTTGTTTATCCCAGTGATGTCCCCTCCCTCTATTGCTTTAGTGGAACCCACACCACAGCTTAATGTGTTGTTGTTGGATCACTTCATAGCTCTGAGGGGGTTCACTGGTTCCTTGCTACGAGAACGAATGAGTGCGTATTATCCAGCTCCTTAGGTCCTCTGGGAGCAGCAGTACACTCATTCAGAAGTGAGCAGGTGTGCTTGTCGACCAAAGCTTGGGATGTCAAGGGTTAATCCGTGACGTAGGTCCGTCGATGGGTACGTTTGCACTTATACTGCTAACAGGTAAGAAGGAAATGTCAAAACAAAGCTCATTGCAGGACCATTTCATCCGGAAAGCCATCAGAGTTGATAGTGTGAGGCTTTTCTTCAGTAGTAGTAGTGGTATCAGGACCGCTCTACCACTTGGCTGCAGCTGCTGCAGCGATACCGATATGCTGCCATTCAGTGTGTTAGTTGGGTTAATAGAGCTAGCTTGGTACCAAGTGCCTCATGCCATTACTGTGAGTAAAGACAGGAAATACTAGAAGGGGAAGGAAGAGGGGCTAAAAGTCACGTTACCTCTGATGACCCACTTATGGAGAGATCTCGCTAACAAAAGCTACATCACTTCATAAGTGCTCTGAGAAACAAGCCTGCCATAGGGGCAACATGTTATACACGTCCACAGTAACTAAACATGGTTGAGATTAATTTTTATTTCAAAATTAACAGGCAAATTAATCATTTGTGGGATATTGAAAGTAATATTAACTGAGTAAATAGGGATATTCCATTAGAATATTCATGTAATTTGAATTGATAAAATCTTTCATTTGAATTTTCATATACATATGTATATACTGTATGTATGTGTGTGTGTGTGTGTGTGTGTATATATATATACACACATACATATACAGTACTATACTGTATATATACATATACAATATATATATATATATATATCTTTATATATATATACACATATACATATACAGTACTATACTGTATATATACATATACAGTATATATATACATCTCTCTCTATATATATACATACATAAATATGTATACATATATATATACACACACACACACACACACACACATATATATATATATATATATATATATATATATATATATATATATATATATATATATATATATATATATATATATATATAAAACTGAGCTTTGATATGGCTTGGAAAATTACATGGTCGTGTCAAGTCGCATCGCATTTGACTTTGCAAATTGCCATTGTGCATTATTCTAAAAATTACACATGCTTTCAGCAACTCAACTCTAAGTGCAATAAAGCAATAATTTAAATTTGATTCAGTTCTGTGTTCAGTCTGCTCTTCACTTTCACTTCTATGCTGTAAGGCAGATGCTGGTTATTTCTCAGTGAAGGATCTTTCAGTGTTTATACGCATTATACGCTTCTTTAGCGAAAGGTTAATAGATTCCTATAAGTATGCATTTTTAGAAATGTATATATGCATACATACATTTCCCCAGCTATACAAAATCAACATATTTCCTCACCACCATGTTTTTACATTTCAGCAATCAGGTACGGACGCATGCAGCAGAAATGTTTCTCTCAGGACACGATAGTCACCCCTCCCACCCAAAAACAGAGCAACAACTGAGTGACTATTGAACTCATCATTTCAAAATTAAGACGAACACTTCGCCGACGATTAGGGAGCAGGACTAATGGTAATATTCCTCTGGGGACGTGTGAGGTGTCAGCGTTGTGTTCACTCTTTTCCAGTGAAAGAGGCATCTCAATGAACACATTGTTATATAAGTGTTTTATATTTCAAACCACTTTTTTTCCCCTCCTGAGTATTTATTCTGGATAGATAATGCACCAGAAAATATGAAATGTCAGCATAACTGAAACGTACACTTTGAACCCATTTATTTAGGTGAAAGAATTAAAACTCAGACTCAACATCTTCGTACTTGAGTCTCTGAGTATATGCAATTTTTGGGGGTGTAATGTGAGTTAGACTGCTTTAGCTGCAGGACTTGGCTCTAGATAATGGACAATGATTGTCGAGAGCTCAGGGGTTGTTGTTGTTGAGAGCACCGACTGCAGCTGTATCACATTTACAGTAAGTGCAGGTACACGTGCCCATGGTCAAGGATCTTTGAGATGCAGATGAAGCAGAACTCAACAGTGCCAGGGTTTCACTTTTTTACATTTTCTCTCATAGCCCATGATCCGAGACAATTTTGGTGGCCACATGCACTCCACATTATTTCTGAAATTTGCTGGTGAGTCTGCTTGTACTTGTTTGTGGTATTTGCACATACTGGTCATTATTGTCCATGCAATAAATTTGTCCACTTTTCCATCTAAAAGTCACCGATCAAGGCCGAGGCCAGTATTTATGATTGCGGCAGTCAAACTGGCCAATAAACGTAAAGCGTATCAATGAAAAAGCAGTTTGTTAAGTAGTGGTCTGGTATCAATATTGATATTAATTGGTAATCACCATTGTTAGTGCTCAGTCTGTTTCACGTGATGCGTTTTTTTTTTTTTCTTTTTCCCGGAGATAACACGGAGGTTGCTCCCTTGCTGGAGACATCACATCAATAACACAGTCGAGTACTTCACCTCCCCCTCACACCGACAGGACACTGCAACATTTGCTTTTAAAATAGTTAATACATTAATTAATGCAGTTACCAAAAAAAAAAAAAATTAGAAAAAACTTGTGTATCATTTATGTCCTCTGCCACTAATGCTTCATATTTTATTTCCCAGATTAGCATGAGTAAATGTCACCGTTGGACTTTAGGTTTACTTTGGCAAGTTTACATCATTGAAATCAATCAGTTGATATAACCTTTTCAAATGTAAAATCTACACAAACATGCCCACTTGTGCCTGCTTCGATACGGCAACACAGCCTTGGTTCGTTTTCATTGAATTTGCAACCCTGATGGCTGAAATCAGCTATGCTTATGTATTTTCATAATGATGAAATACAGGATGGAGGTGCAGATAACAGCATCAAGTGAGCCCCATGATGTTTCCATTAATAATATAAAAGAGCTGGTGATAGAGCTCAGGTAGGCCAGCAGGCATCATCATACTCCGTTAACCATTGATGGCTCTGCTGGGGAGTTAGTCCGTGACACCCAGTTTCCTGGTTGGGTACTTGGCAGACTTGCCCTCAACCAATAAAACCTCAGCATTCAACATTCATCTACTCCGAAATAAGTGCAAGCGTCCTCTCCATTCTAGTCCTCACCGTCTTCTACAGTGGCTCCATTGGAAGCGTTCCAGCCTGCAGTCTCACCGCTCGGTTCGTTAACTGCCGTCTGGGAGGAGGTACAGGAGCTTCTCGGCTAAATCCAGCAGAATGTTAAATAGCTTTCTCCCACAAGCAGCCAGCATCATTAACAGACTGTGTCCCTCCGCGATCACGCCCCCAACAACTAGCAGTAAATCCAGAGTTTCACCCTCAGCTCACGTTTAAAGTTGGTATTTTTCCTTGTTTCTTGCACTAGAGGTTGTGTGCAAGTCAACGCTCCCTTCAGTTCATGTGTCTGAGGTGCTCGCTTGTTCAGTTCTTGTAGAAAATGTTGGCTGCATGTGGTGACTTATTTTTCCTCTTTATTATTTCTCTCTTTTGTTTTACTGTTTTCAGGGCAGTTTATCTATCTATCGATCAATAGATAGATATATGTACTGTATATTTCAGAGAATGGAATGTCACACTATTTACAGTCACATCGTCATCAATAAATAAATGAGAACAACTTTATATTCAGTGATAATTAAAATGAATTGTAATTAAAAAGTATCTCCTGCAAACTGTATTTCCAAAAACATTTTTGAACAAACTTAGTTATAAATACATTTCCCAAAAATCATCTAAAGACCAATTTGACTATAAAGCATCAAACTGACAGGCCATCATTGAGAAATTTCCTGTTTCCACGGACCAGTTTCACTTTCAAGGGATGGCACTTCAGAGTGTTACGAAAACAATATTAGAATAGTTTTTGTATCTAATCTCAAAATTAAAGCCCTCTAAAATGTCATTTGTGTGCTGTGGTTTATATATTTTAGATGTATAGGAGCTAATAATTAAATGAAGCGTGTTCAATTATAAATTATTGCATAATTCTTCATAGCTACAGTTTGCAGCTGAAATTAAAATTTAATGCAATGTTTAATGCTCAAAGAAGATATATATTTTCTGTAAATGGAACCCCTTTTTTCAGGGAAAATTTTCGGAGTCCCTAAAGGTCTTTATCCGCTTCTAAATCTTTCAACTTTGTAAAAAAAAACAAACAAACAAACAAACCCAACAATCACTGTCAAGGCCTGTGAAGTCAATACTTTGTTTTCATCTCCATCTGCAGACACAGACAGCACACACATACAATATAATTCTCTCTGACACTCTCCTTCACAAAGTCCCATCACAAGCAGTTACTCCAAGATAGACACTTATACACTCCTCCGTTCGTTATATTGATCCATGCTTACACAAGCCTTAGCACTCACTTAGAATGAGAGATGCGTCCTCACCCAAAAAACACACAGCACAGGCAGCACAGCGGAGTTGGTAGCACGTAAGGAGGGCCGTATTGTTTTGCTTTCACTTGCACCTGGCTGACTGTTTGGGGACTTGGGATCTCCCAGAGGAGAGACGTATAGTGATTCTAAAGCACATCTTATGTATTATAATGCTAAGGAAATGTGAATCAAGGTCACAGTTGGTCCTGAAAACAGTTACGCTTAGTGTGAAAAATACGAAACTTGGCTTTATTTTTTCTTTTTCTTTTTTTAAAATTAATAACCCTGTTCATGATTGGACATCTATATAATGTCAAGTTGGTATATACTAGTGTTGGATTATTTGCAAATAAATTCTTGGGTGTACAAGCTGCATGAGTCTCTTCCACACTGCAAACACACATTTTTCAATACTTCAAACACACACACACACACACACACACACGCACACACACACACACGCACACGCACACAGTTCCTTGTATTGCTTCATGACACTGACACGACAGCACACAGATGTCACAGGATTAAAACAAATGTGTCCGCATTTGCAAATTCTGTCAAATACAGTTGAGAAGGCATAACAGCTGATGTATTCATTCAGTGTGTGTGTGATTTAACGAGGTCTACTCCATGTCATCAAAAATCATATTAATAATGTGAGCGTCCCATTTATTCATTTTACTGAAGACATCTCATTGAATTATTTGATATCTCCAGGCTTTGTTTTGAATATAATGACCCTCTACTTTTAGAAACACACACACATGCAAGGATAACTCTTAAAACCCTTTAGAAGCCTTTATTCATCCGTGTCAAAAAAAGACAGACCAATAAATGGAATAGTTGCACCCATTTTTATGTTTATACATAAGAGTTTTTCATCATCACATCTGAAGGTGAGATTTTATTTTATTTTTTTTAAAGGAAAAGATTTCTACACAGAATGAAAAGAAGCTTCAGTGCTCTTAAAAGAAAACCCAAAACAAACGCAGACATTAAAAACTCAAATCCCACACCGGAGCTCTGCCAATATTACTGATAGACCATAACACAGGTTGCAAAAGAGAGAGAGAGCTACTTAAATTAAGACTGGTTTTCAACACTTACAGGCTCTATCTAAACCATCCCCTCCTCTAACGGCGTCACTTTTTTATTTTCTCTCACTCTACCCTCTTCTCTTCCTTTTTTTAATCCCTTGCTGATTGTTAGTGTCATATGCCTTTTGCTTTGAAGTTTTTCTTCTCTTAAATGTATTAGCAGAGTTGCTGAGAGGCAGTTGGAAAGCAGGTGCTGCACAGTGTAGCGGTCAGAGCTAACAGAGCTGTATCTTCGCTGCGCTAAGGCCCTGGAAACTGGATGACAGGCCCTGAGTCAACTTTGTACCTCACAGAACATGTCCAAGATTATCACAACAGATGTTGAAAAAAAAAAAAATCACTGATATTTAAAATTAAAAATCTTTTTTCCAAGTGGAGATTTAAGTACAACATCAAAATTTGTTGTACCTTTAACATGGATGGAATTCCTTTGAAATCTTTTGGAAATTTTTGTTGGGCCACTGTTGGTGATGCCACTGATCAATCAATGAGAAGGATTCACACTTAGGTATTAATTTTCTATTAACTTAACCATATAAGAAATTGTCAGGTATTTTATTTATTCACACTCTTGACAAATAATTTTATTTGTACAGTTAATCAATTGATGTAAATACACTGCGTCAATATATACCGTGTACCAGTATAACAATATAAAATCAGATACATTGCCAGAAGGGAATTTAATCCACATCACCCACTTCTTTTACTCTTACATTGTGGTGTTTTTTTTTTTTTTTTAAATATATGTGAACTGTTAAAACTTTCCTTTTTTTAAATAAAGGTTAAAAGTTTTTTTTTTTTAAAGAGCACATTTTAACAGTAATAAAACCACAGTAGTTCCAAGTTCCACCCAATGTTAGTAGCTGCTAAAACTGATTTTCAATTAGGTGGGTTGAACCAGCTTCTAGAAGAAAATGGATTACAATTATAAGATTATAAGATGCATGATTACGCTTTTTTCATTTCACTTGTGAAGGTATTTTAATATTGAGAGCAGATCACCACAGATACTGGGTGCATGCAGCATTCTTGGTCATTCTAAATTTCTGTTTGGGAGATGCGGACTCTGCTTTCTTCTCAATCCGGTCAATTATTTTGTCATCACCTTTTTTTAAATCTTCCTTTGATTGTCTTGCCATTCTCTTCCTTATAGTAGCCTGTTAATGCTTAAAAAGTTTTATATATGGCATGTAAATTAGATCATTTTTAAAGAAACAAATGTACATAATAAGGTATAAAACATAGTTTGCAATGGGAAAACATCCTTTACTTGTAACAGGCAACTGAAGTATTTGTTTATGCATTTCTACTTAGCTCAGTGAAGGGGTTTAAACAGCCATTTTTTTGGATGAAGATGTCACTTTATTCCTGTTGTCAACACTATTTTTTCTACCCCCCCCCCGCACCCCTCTCAAGCTCACATCCTTTTTACTTAAAATTGTTTTTCTTTTTACGCCCTGCAGCAGCATTGTCACACGCCCTTTTTTCCACTTAATCCTACTTTTCTCCTCTTCCCTGTCCCAACTCTCCCTAAAGCAAGCACACACATTTCAGTGTCTTCATCCTCAAAACAGAATCCTTCACTGTCCTCACTTGTCATCTTTTAGGTTCCCTCCCTCCCTCCATCCATCCATCCATCCATCTGTCCATCCATCCATCCATCCATCCATCCATCACCCCCCACTCTGTCCCCCTCTCTCTCCCTCTCATTAGTCTCCCCATACGGTGGTTTGTGTCTCCCGTCTGTGTCAGAACTGTTATCACCGCTGTCAGCTCCTTTGGCGAGAACAAAGTCATCTTCTGCTCACGACACCACAAAAGACATGAGAGAAATAAAAGGAAAGAGCCTAAGCCAAAAAAAAAAGAGGCGGGGAGGAGGAACAATTAAAAAAAAGGGGGGTGAAGTAACCAAGAGGAAAGGAGGGGGCCCTAGGAACACATCTTTTCATGTCATCCATGATGCATTGTCATCTGTGCATTATAACAACCACTATCTATACAGCATAGAGCTTACAGTTGGTTGGAAGATATGAGAGCTATCTCTATACACATCAAGTGCCTTCTCCTCATATTATAAATATATTTCCTTCTAAATCAGCTAAGCCTAGTATATCAACCTCAAATAAGTTACTGTGTATTATTACGAGCCAAGAAGAACAGTAGTTTTGAAAGACACTGAGATAATCCAAAAGAGAAAACATAACCATTTATAACTATAAGTATCGCTGAAAGAAGAGTGTACTGTATCATGATATACAGTAGTATATTATAGTAGGGCTGTTCTGTCACTCAATAATAATGTCCAATCAACATAGCAGAAATAAGTCTCTTCTACTTAGCAGACCAATCAAAAATTGAACCAGCAGAGGCACAAAGGGTACTTTGGAAACCAAGGACAAAATGGCCACAGGCCATGGGGTCGTCATCATAGAAATGGCGCCAGGCATTCATGGCTCAGGAAGTATGTCCCTGTATCATCACGTGTACGCATAATCTATGTCAGGGATGCCGCCCTCTCTGTAGCCACGGTTGGTACCATAAGTAACATGATGGTGGCTGGTCTGGCTGAGGATAGTGCCGTTGAGGCTGCCAGCTGCGTGGTTGCTCCGGTAGGTCCCATTTGCCTGGGACGAAGAGGAAGAGGGGAAAATGGTGTGGATGTAGGTGACATCCTCCAGTTTAGGCTGTAGGGGCTGATGGGCCATAGCTGTCATCTGAAACCCTGCAGGAGGGGCCCTGATCTCTAAGATGGAATTGTCTTTCTTGGTGCCTGACTCTACATAGTCATCATAATGTTTCCCCCCACGGCCCCTGCTGTATGAATTTGAGTCCCCTGACATGTAACCTGTTCTTTGTCCATACCAGCAGAAAATTCCAAAGATTAACAGAAGGCTTACTAATGCTGTGGCACCCCCAATGATCCCAGCCAGTGGCAGGGCTGTTAGCTCTGAGTCCTGTCCCTCCTTATCTGACCCTTCCCCTCTGGAACTTACTAGAGCCTCTCCAGTCTCTATCTGAGCACAGGCAGGGGCAGAGTCTTTATTGTCTGTGTTTATACTGCCAACACGTGATGACCCCATGTTGGAGCCTCCAACGGAAGGCTCCTGTCGTAGTGGCAGCAGGCAGATGAGGTAATGTGAGCGTGGTGTGAGCTGGGTAAGGAGGTACTGCCTCCTCTCTCCAGGTACAAGAGTCTCTGTTATGGAGCCAAGAGCTGCGCTGCTCCCCAACCTCAGCCATGACAGGCGGAAGGAGGGAGCTGGCTGTGGGCACAGCCAGCTGATCAGCACACTGTCTGAAGAGAGAGGTTTTACAGTCAGCTCCAGGGCATCCCCAGACACTTGTCCCTCTTCACCTGGAGGAAGCGGCATAACAAGGCCTGGCCGCTTGGCTCGCAGTGTGAAGAGTGAACCTTGTGTGGGAACCAACATAGAGTTTGTGGTGGTGCTACCATGTGGAACTGAAGCCACTGCTTGGCCTACTCCTATACCGTCTTCACCTCCTCCATCTTTTTCCGCTGGGTTCACCCCCACTCCAGTACCGGGGCCAGCAGGCGGACCTTCACATTGTTCCATTAGGGCAGTGAGGTCTCTGAGGGTCTGGCCCCTCACAGCCTCAGGCCCCTGGCAGGTCAGACCCCTAACTGTCACAGCTGCCCCTCGGCTATGTAGCCAGGCATGAAGCCAGCGAAGGTTGCAGCCACAGTACCAGGGGTTTCCTCTCAGCAGCAGTAATTCCAGGCTTTCTGTGTCCTTCAGAAGTCCTCGAGGGAGACTGGTCAAATTGTTGCCTGACAGATCAAGCCTCTGTAGCCGTCGCATCCCATCCAGAGCCCCTCTTGGTATGTGGGTCATTCCATTATCCTGCAAATGGAGTCGCACAAGGTGAGCTGAGGGGAGGTTGACCGGTGTAGACTGCAAGGCATTCCTGACCAGCGACAGCTCAGTCAGATTGGAAAGTCGTGAAAAGGTGTCATCTGCAATACGTGTGTTGGCCAACAGATTCCCGTCCAGGACCAAGCGTCGCAAGGAGGAGAGTCCTCGGAAGGCATGAGTGGGGATGGTGCTTATTCTGTTGTCGTCCAATCGTAACTCTTCCAAGGATGCTGGCAAGCCTGCAGGGATGCTTGATAAGTGATTCCTTGATAAAAACAACAGCCGAAGCCGTGGAGTCCCAGAAAAAGCTCGCTCCTGGATGCTAACTGTGGATATTGAGTTATCATCAAGGTGTAAACGTTCTAGTAATGGTAACTTGGCCAGAGCTGATCGCGGTAACGTTCGTATATTATTATCCTGCAAATGAAGCTCCCGTAATGAAGGCGGGAGGTGTATAGGGAATTCATCCAACTGATTGGCATACAGGTAAATCACTCTTATGGAAGTGCTGCGCTCCAGTGAGGGAGGCAGCCCAGCATTACTCAGCCGGTTGCTCTGCAAGTAGAGGATGGCAGCTGTTAATGGTAGAGGAGGAATTAAACTGAGGCCACGGTCATTGCAGTAGACAAAACCCTCATCACATCGGCACACTGAGGGACAAACAATTCCCTCATCTCCCTCACCCGTCTCCATGGCAATTGCTGCTGCCGCCAGTTCCAGCACCTCAGCCAATAAGGTGAGGCACAGGAGGAGCAGAAAGAGCCAATCACGGAGCTCAGCAAGACTCTCAGCTGCCATGTTGATGCCCAGCTCCTGATGGAAAGAGACAAAAGGGTAAACTGGATTAATACCAGTACAAAAGATGGAACACACTGACTCTAGAATCAGTGGAGGTGTGGCTTATTACTTTGAAAGAGGAGAAAGAGTTTTTGGCAGGCAGAGCTTTTAGCTACACAAAGCATAGGTCAAACCATACAGTGAACCCCTATCACTAGAAAAGCTTGAAAAAGTTGCAGTTTTAATACCTACTGTTGAAAGTTACATTTTCTTTGTTACTTAAGTGTGAAAGATTTGGTCTTGTGACTTGTGAAGCATACTTTTGGAGAGGCTGTCCAGTATTATATGGGTCAGAGCGACCAAGCAGAAGACAAATGGACATTTTAAAGTATAGAGAGTGATGAGGGGTGGAGTGAGTGGGCGAGGAAGATTACGACAATCACAGAAAGCAAAGGGATGACAGAAATGGAGAAAATTGGACAGTGACCATTGCGGGGAGGGGGGGGGGGGCTTTAGAGAAGATTAACTGAAATGGGGTGAGTGACATGAAACTAAAATGGAAGAAAGATTGGGAGAAGGAAATCCGATTAATTGCTCACAGTTGTGTTGATAGCTTTGAAGACAACAGTAGTAGTAAACTTGTTGTGCATTATATTTCTCTGCAAAAATGACAGAGAATATGTTTGTATAAATCTACAGAACTTCCGCATTTCTCAGGAGACAGAAGTAAAGACCAAAATGTACACAAAGAAATGCACACGCAAATATGGAAACAGAGATGACAAAGTATTCAAACAGTAGTTTCAGTTCAAGCTGATATGTATAATGCATGTTTTCCCTTGGTTTTTATTGTTCGTGAAATTTCTATAAATTATTCAGGAAAATGGTCCTGAAATCCCCTGAAATGTTTTAGAGAGATGTTTTACAGAGAAGCATTTTTCTGCAACATTAATACGTTCCTCTGTCGCATTTAAAAAAAAAATGATTGTATCCTTGCGAAACAAACGCGACACAAACATCAGTGACATAAATTTGAAATTCAGATAAAATGATCTCTGTGCACTCAAATTCGCACACACTATTTATAGAATATGAATAATGTACAGTGGTGAAAGTTATATTGTAGCAGCCTCTTGTTTGAGTCCCTTCTTTTGGCTAGCCTGGGGCTGGAAAAATTGCCCAGACATGAAATGCCTGACATGATTTGACAGCACATTTGATAAAGAAATCCTCTAAAGGCAAGGATTTTTTTCTCCCCTCTCCCTCCCATTCGGTGCAAACATGCATGTGTATGTGTTATTTGTGTATGAACTCAGTGCTAGATGCAAAATTGCCCTTTGGCTGTAGTCAAAAACCATGCAAATAAAACAAGAGATGGCAACAATAGAACTGAGAGACTGAGGAAATGGAGAAGGGAGGGGTGGGAGCAAAGAGACAGATGGAGAATTGGACAGTCACTCGCAGGAAGTGGGGGAAATGAGTTGCTAGAAGACAAGTCAGCACAGTGTGCTGCACAAAGAGGAATGACTAACTATTAGTGGACTGTAGTTTTTTTTGTCCTTGTAAGATATTTGTAACTAGCTGCACATGCATCTAAAGGCAAAGGAGATCTTTACAGTAGCAACAGTACCAGCTCCTGTCTCAGCCTGACACTCGCAGAATTTACTAGTTAAATGTGAAAAACAGTGTCAGCCATGAATTTAGCATGGATTCAGTTTGTTTCTTACAAAAAAATCAACTGAAAGGTGACACAAATGGGAGTGTCACTACAGAGGAACATATTGAAAATGTGCCATAAATACCATGAAGCATATGCTTTTAGGTGCCAGGCTTACAAATAACTTCATGGCACATATGTGTTTTTTTTTTTTAATCAACATGTCAATGTTTCCCATTCACACATCCTCTTAATGACATTGTACGTCACCCCCACCCCCCATCCCCCACTCGGTTCATTCTCTTTCCTGCATCTTCACGCTACCTACCTCTCGCATCCACCCACCACTTCCTCTCCGTCATAATCTTTCATTAAATCCACTCTCAGGTTTGTTTACAGAAGTGTCTGAGCAGTCATTCTCCTGCTCTCCTTCCCTCTCTCTATCTTTTTTAATCCTCTGTTATCATTTCCTCTCCAGTTGTCTGTCGATTCCTACAGACTCAGATTGGACCAATCAGCTCTGCTTCAGTCCTCCAGCTCTGTGACTTCTTTCATTTTGATAGCCCCCCCCCCCCCCAACCCCCTCCTCTGTGGGCTGGAAAAAAAGGCCTTTGTCGGAGTACAGAGCTTGTATGTGTTTTTTATCACATAGCTGACAGCAAGATATAAGTGTGGTAAGTGTGTGTGTGTGTGTGTGTGTGTGTGTGTGTGTTTGTGTGTGCACAAATGTTGTGTCTAAAAGTGTGTAAAAGGTCTGACCAACCCTGCGTATGATTGCCGAGGGCACGCTCACCTGTGCAGTCGGTGCCTTTCAAGTTCGCCGCAGCTTTGTTTTTTTCTGGTATCGAGGGTTTCTGGAAAAGAGTATTAGCGTGTCTCTATGTGTGATTGAAGTTGTCACTGTGGATCTTGTGTGTTAGTGCAGAGTCTCAGTCTTCTTTGAATCGTTCAGAAGTGCAGCCTAGTTCCTCAGGGCCGTTCAGTCTTCCTCAGCTTTGGTGAATGATGATGAGGATGATGATAGCCTGTACTCCAGGGCTGCATGAGTAGCAACACCAGCATGGCTTAGGGCCACCTTGGCACCCACATTTGTGTGTTGTGTGTGTTTCCAACTGCCTGGTTGTCTGTCTGTCTGTCTGTCTGTCTGTCTGTCTGTCTGTCTGTCTCTCTCTGGGTAAGGGGCTTTTAGGCCTGCCAACTTAAGTCATCCTCACTGAGGGTCCAGAGGCTTGATTCAGCAACCACCCTTCCACACCCAAATGTTACAGTTGGGCAGACAGCCAGAAGATGGTGTAGTGCTCAAGGGTCCTTCTTCGAATTCAAAAGCAATCCTGGATACACTTAGTGGGTCATGCAATGATAGTAGTGAACCATGCTGCTCTTGGTTTCAGTATCAAAGAAAGTCCAACAGAGAGTGAGAGTCCTTATGGAAATTGGATATGTTACATTCACAGTTTAGTGATGTCATAAGAATATCTCGAGGCAGGGATGGACAGGTTTGCCAAATGCAGAATACAGCCTGGCTTCCCTTCTTTTCCTCTCAGTTACTGCCTCACTCTCCACTGTTAAATGTTTGAGCACTTTCTTTCCATTCCATGTAAATCCAGATGACTGCATGTACAGTTAGTAGTCCGCTTGAAACAGTGCGGGGACGTTCCAGTCACGTGCTTCGGCACCAAAAGTTCTCCCAAATGTTGGTTTGAAATTGGTCGCTCTCTGGAATCCTAAAGGTGTGCTTCACTCCGCTTTAGCAGGATGGCGTGTTCGTGCACTCCAAACTGGAACGAGAAAGCAGAAGAGAAATGCAGCGTTTTAATATGGAGATGCAATACAGCATATCAGGCTGAGTTTAGACATTTGTAATTGAATCGAGAGCAAAACAAAGGTGTTGAATGATGATTACAGTTTTATACCTTCTTGTAAAACCTCTAGGATAACTATTTTGCGAGCGTCCTTCCTACTAAATCTTTTTTATACTTAAGCATAAAAATACACCAATTCTAAACAAGTGAATCCAGTCAAAACGGAATCGCTCATGATCGCTGCTTTGTGATGAGGAGGTGGCAAAATTGTCAATCACGTCGGTTCAGGGTCAGTTTATGAACTTCCTCAGTTATGAGGAGAATCAACCTGAACCTGTGGGATGCAGCATGACTTACTGCAGGAGTTCTCTATATTTCTGGCTCATGACGCCCATAAAACCATGTGGTGCCCACTTGCACTCTTCAGTCTCAGGCTGCATGCGGTATATACTATACAATGAGTGTAACACAAATAATACTTCATAAGCTTAACCCTTTCAAACTCTGAGCAGTTAAATATTTCACTGAAAGGAAGAAAGAAGCCCAACCATAAAAATATTCACAATGTAATACATCTGAGCTAAAATATTTATTTATGCAGCATCTTGTAAGCAGATAAGCGCTTGTGCATCTCTGTTATAAATGATTTTGTGTCATCATATTTTAAATCAGCTTTCTTTGCATGACGTCAATACATAATGTTAGCACAATATGGACTACTAAAAAGCTCGGGCTAAATAATTATCCCCATCTGAACTGTTTAAAATTAAGTACTTTGTGAAAATATTTCCTGAAGGTCAACGCTGAATATGAACACCACTAAGCTCCCTATGGACACTAACCTCCTCTTAAGGTAACTCTATGTTTTATATCTGTTGTTGTTGTTTTTTTAAACAAAGCTTTGGAGCTTTTATTAACCACTGCACGCTAAGTGCTTGTATCTTGAGTGCAGAATCAAATCCCCAGTGAACACTAGCTAGAAATGTAAGGTTTTCATCAGGAATACTGAGTGCAGAGAGACAGATTCATCAAGGCCATTAACTGCTCCGCTGCTCACATTCGCCTGTTGACTTCATCCCAGAGTAAGTAGACTACAGAGCCAACTGGGAAATTATCATGGAGTTTGCTTAAACACAAATAGAGACAAATAAAGCCGTCCTCATTTTCATTTTCAAAGGACACACGTGGCAGCTGAGAAAAAACCTCCCATAATTTGCGCACCAAACAATCTCATGGTGAGGTTGTGAGTATTTTGCGTTTCAACTGGTTCCATAAATGGAAAGGCATGTGGTAAAATAGTACTTTGGTGAGGTAGTTATGGCAGTATGTGCCAATGAAATTGTTTTTGTTTTTTTGTTTTTCTCAAATAAAACAACTCCAGACTACTTTGTGGCGTTGTAAACGGATTTATACGTGAGGACTGGGCTAACATGTACAGTAATGAAGACAGCTCGTCGTGACGCAGAATGCTAAACAGACATTGTTTGCATAAAATAAAAAGCTTGATTCTTTGATTGGCATTTAAGGAGAAGTGATAAAGTGGTCTGTTCAGGGACAGTCGACGTAGAAATTCTAGATGTTATGAAATGCCAAACCCATTGTATTCATTTGCAATTCATCAGTCTGTCCTCAAAATAATTCAATTCTCTCATGGAAGTAATTTGGAGGCTAAAGCTTTAATGTGGCTTTGAAGTCCAAATCATTATTCAAGACTTTTAATGAGATATCATTAGTCATGTATTAACAGCAGATGCCACCTTTAATAACGCTGTCATTTTAAAACATCTACTCGTAATTAGTTGCGTGTCTGGTCCAATATTACCCTCAGACTGTGCTCTAGTCTCTGCCTACCACAGGCCAAATATCTGCCAGGACCGGACAAGATGTGAATGTTGAGCATCAGCAGCATCTCCACAGCTCTCTGCCATCACCCATTAGACTTCACTATGTGAAACTCTATCACTGAGGCCAGCCTTTAAAAAAAAAAAAAAAAAAAGTTATAGATTTTCAGAAGAAAGCCTAGCTGGGAGCGGGGGAGTGAGACGAGGGAAGCTTTAAGGAGCATGTGTCAGAAGAGGAAGTTGGGAGGTAAAAGTCAAACAGTCGTCATTTCAAAGAGAGGAGGATGAGTTGGAGGAAGGTTACGGAAAGCTTTCAACTGCTTTTAGCTGTATCTGCAGGTGTATATTCCTCTTGTTTAATTGAAAGCTTATTACAAAACAACATTTAATTTTCATCTAGAAACCATCCATCATCTTTGGCACTTTCGTACTCAGACTCTTCTTCAAGCTAGAAGCAGCAATGAGTGGACCCTCACTGTGTGTGCACCAGAATTTTGTTTTTTTTTCAGTTAAAATTGTTAGATGCTTTATTTCTGACCTCTGATGGTAAAAGTCATGGATTGTGGTGTGTTTACAACACTAACCTACAGTACCGAGGATACAGAGAAGGAGCAAACTCCAATCTTGCAGCCTCAGATGAGAAGAAAAAACAGAAAGAAAAATAAAAGGCAGTTAACACACAGCTCAGGCAGGTTACCCTCTGTATTGTTGAGGTCAAAATCATTTCTGATTGACTCATCATTGCGCATCTTTCCAGCTGAACTTGTTCTGTCCTGCGTTAACAGGGGGCACATAGAACATCTCGTTCCTCAGGGGGACAGAAATCACTCTGCTCTTGTGAGCCAGTCAATGACAACCTCCAGGCACGCCGCCACCATGTGACTTTCACTGTTGCTTCAGTGGGATTAAATGCTCTTTCTTGTCTCCCCTCTACATTTGCGACTATAATAATTAGCTGGTAGCAGTAGTTTTTTGCCTATACTAATGAGACATTCAAGGGAACAGTCCAAGGATTGGTACTCTGGATGCACATAAACTGCCAAATTATTATCAACACCCAGAGTCTGAGATAAGTACCTACCAAGATTTTTGCATTTGGTGCATGAATATTATTATTAGTATTAATATTATGTGCTACATGGGCAGGTAAATGTTTGTACCAAAGTAGTCGAGCAATGAGACTAACAATTATGAGGGTCTCATTTTTGTGGAATTATTGCTGCAAACACACACACGCACACACACACACACACACACACACACACACACACACATGCTTTCATATGTGTTTTTTCTAGCACTTAAGCAGCCCTGCTGCTTCGAGTTGCTGTTTGGCTGATTAGTTATTGTATTGAATGGAAATATTTATAAGGAATACGCTGACCTTTGAAAATAGAAACAACAAGAAAAGAAAGTTTTTATGAGTTTTGAGATAAGAAGCTGCAGACATAAGGACGGTAAGCCTGTTTTTCTCACAAAAATCAAAATAATACCTCATTATTTCAATAAAATGTTCTGAAACAAATGTATATTTGACATAAAAAAGGCAATTTATTATTCAGTGTGTTCAAAATATGCTTGGCAGGTGAATTTTTTTTCATTTGCCAGTACCCCTTTTATCTGGCGAGTCAAATTAATTTCAGAAATGAGTACACTTAGATAAAACAAATGTAGTATAATACAACAGCCCTGCAATGAATCCTCCGTTCAAGAGGATTATAATGTTCAGCATTTATTGAATCTCTTTTGAGAGGTGTTGAATTATTTTAATGGCCATTTTGAAAGCTGTAATTTGTGCCGCTGTTGAACTGTACTGAGTTATAGCGAGGAGGTGTTTGTAATGTTCATTTCATGTCAAGCCTAATTGATATAAATGGGATGGACGCCGTACATCTGCTGAAGAAAAGTGATCAGATGTGCAAATATGTGCTGTAAGTGATTGGAGTTATTGCTGGTTTACAGATGGAAGTAATATCTCTCCATTCCTTCTTGGCGGTCACCTTGTACAATTTGCATATCGCTGCTAATGGGAGGAATCCTCTTATCTAGATTAGTTGATCGGTAGAACATTACAATAAGTATTTTTTAACTATTTTAATATTTATCTGTCTTAAAAAAAAACAATTATTTGCTGATTCTAAAGATTCTAGTATTTGTTGCTTTTTTTGGGGGGGCTTTCGGGTCCGTGGGTTTTGGTCTTGAAGCACAAAAGAAGGGAATTGTACACGTCATTTTGGGCTCCTGCCAATTGTGTTGGAGCATTTTTTCAATTTTCTTGACATTTTACCGGAAAAAAAAAAACGATTCATGATCTCATCCTTGAAATAATCTGCAGATTAAAATCGTCGCTGAAAGTAATGATCAGCTCCAGCCACACTCTTATCTACACATTCCGTTTATCTGAGGGTTTTATAAGTATTCAACCAAAGAAAACCATTAACAAAAGACTTAATATTGTACCTACATTAAATCCTCAAATCTTCATGCTCCACCCAGCCATTTTGAACGAAGTGACAAGGCAACCCTGTTTGACTTTGTCAGAGCTAAACAGCCCTGTTATATGTTTTTTTTTTTAATTATTAATTTCACTTTCCCTGAAAAGTAATAGTTTTAGACATGTCTGACAACTATGTAATGGAAGTAAAATCCACAGAGGAGAGTGTTGTACTTCTAGTCATTACTTTCCTCACTCCAACAAAATTTATGGCAACTAAAGATGTGACTAAGACTCAGAAAGACCAAAAGTCTCTTCACTGAACTTATATAACAGGAGTCTTCTGAGTTGTGCATTAAAAAATAAAATTGGCCCAATTCTCCTCCACTTCTCTTCCATAGATTGCTTTCTATCTGCATTACTAAACATTTAAAACATTGTAGTGGTTGGAAGTAGGAATATTAACAATATCAAATCTCCATTTCCATCAAGCATTTGCTCCATCAGGCTGTTGGAGAAAAAAAATGGAAAATGGAGAGGAAAGAAAAGTGACAGCTGTGATACTTGGCAGTCGACTCGCTCCGTGCACTGTGGGGAGCGAGGAGCTAGGAAGTTAGGGAGCAGGAGCAAGGGATTAATAGTTATGAGGCTGGGGACCAAACTCTGAGTACTTTGTAATCATGTGGCTGTCTAACCCCAGTGTTAGCGAGGTTGATGAGTGTGCGTCCTGCTGACACACACACTCTCTCTACAGCCACTCTGCTGAATATTAATATGGAGAAGAGAATTCCTCTGAGCCCCATTGTCAGACGGCACTATTGTTCTCCACTGGCCTCTGCTACGGCGTGTGTCGATGTCTGTTTTTAGTATTAATGCTTAAGTTGGTGTCTACATTGTGTGCTTATGCATATTACACCCATGTATTCATAGCGTGTGTCTTGTCGGCTACAGCAGAGCAGCAGTTAAAGTGGCGGTGAGGGAGATGGGGGGTGGTGTTTGTAGCCCACCATGGCCCATAAAGACAACTGGCTTGAGAACACTTGGACCTACCATTGGGGCCCAATATTGGCAATAATTTCACCGAGAGGCACTATCTCTAAAATGAACACTCTCATTAAAATGGCAGTGCGTGTGCACATGTGTATGCATGCAGAAACATCTTTGTGTGTAATTGCCGCAAGTCAATTTGGAGGCTTGCAAAATATACGGCTGCCCAAATGCTTGTCTTTCAATCAAAATATAATGGGCTGTTTATGATGTTTGACTGTGGACGTGTGCCCATGTATGCGTTTATTTACACTTCTCTTCATGTGTGTGTGTGCGTATGAGTGCATCTGTGTTTGTGTAGATGTGTGTACGTGTCTGTATGGATTTATGTGTGAGTGTGACTATTTAACTACCCCGCACACGTAACATTCCCATCTCTGCCTCCCTGTTTCTCATTTACTGAGCCAGCGCCAGAAAGGAGTGTGGGGAAACAAGTGATGGGGGGAGGGAAAAAAGGAGGGGGAGAAGGAGTGATGGTGAATTGGAGGCAGCGAGAGCGAGGAAGGGAGCAAGGGGTGTAGAGGTTCATACAGGAAAAATGAAGTGAGGCTGGAGTAAAAGCGAGAGAGAGGACAAGAGGAGGGATGGCAGAGAAGAGGGGAAGATAGAGAAGATGGAGGGAGAGAGAGTGAGGGAGAAAGGGGCGGAGGAGGAGGCAGCAGATTTATGAAGCCATTGGAATGTAATTTGGAGGCAGAAATTACCGTCAGCCTGTGCAAGGTTTAAAGTCAGTGAAGCCTGAATCCAGGGCCTGCCTCTGTGAGTGTGACTGACTGTGTGTGGCAAGTATCACAGACAAATGGAGAGCAAATGTGATGCAGAATAATACCATAAAACCTCTGAAGTTAGTTGTCATACACACACTGAATATGTGTATATATGCGTGCACACATTTGTTACTCTTCCTCCATGCATGAGTGACATGACTGCATGGCACCAGAATATAACCCAGCATTCATATTTAACAGCTCATATTTCATCTATGCTTGAAGACACACACACACACACACACACACACACACACACACACACACACACACACACACACACAAAGACCTCGAATTCTTGTCAGGCTCCGAGGGCCAAGACTCCAGCAGAATCATTCAAGGGTGTCAGCTTGGACAGAACAACGGCTGGAGTGAGCAGGGTGAGAGAGAGAGAAAGAGACAGAAAGAGTGTCAAGGATGGAGGGAGAAAGGTAGAGGTGGGAAATGAAAAAGAGAGAGAGGGAGAGACTCTTAAGAGGGGCTAAAAAGAAGAGTGAGTAGGATGTGACTGGCTTTCTAACGCAGAAATACACAGCTTCCATTTAGCATGAGTCGGGCAGAGAAAGAGATGAGGGAAGTGACGGAGCACGGATAATAAGCAAAGATCTGAAGAGAGGGAGGAAGCTCCATGCAGTGTTTTTTTTCGCTAGAGAATCACTTTGACAATCTTAAAACTGCGGCTGAACAATTAATAAAAATATTACACAAAGAAGAAAAAAGTCGCCTGAGTTGTGAATTTTTGGTGGTAAAATGTGTCACAACATACCTTTTTATAAATGACGCTGCAAATCGTTCAGGTGTAAGGGAACGTAGTCATTTTTCAATTTTTTTGAAAATGAATCGTAAATTTGACTTTCTTATGAAAGCTCGAATCGTGTCATCAAGGGTTAGGGTTAGGGTCATCTGTCAGAATAATCATCATATTTTTTTGACATCTTTCTTTCAATTTATTTTTTTTCCCCCCTTTTTTGCATATTCTTAAGCTTTAAAGTTTTATTGATAGTTCTGCATAAAATTGCAAGCGCAGTTCCTTGGAAATGTAACGTTGCGTCTTGGCTGCTTGGTATTTCCTTTCCTTTCTTCTTAGTTCTTATAGTTGGGTATTATATTTATTTCAGCAAATGACACTGTTTTTAGCTCAAACTGTTTGCTTTCTCTCAGTTGCCACTCCTCATCATGTGATTGTGCTACATTTTAACCTAAAACTAGAAATGCCAATTTCTTTAAGAATCTAAAACCTTGTACTGTATCATTCGCACATTTTCCGTCTTTATTTGATAACTGTCAAATATCCTCTCGACTGAAAATCAGGACCCTGGTGATAATAAAACAATAGCACTATGTTTTTTAATTAAAAAAAAATTACAAAATAAACAGCATAATTATTGCAACTAATTATTTGAACTATTGATTTCAAATCAGTGATCTTCGGTTCCCTATCTTAATATGGGCAGGATAAACAAGGTAGCTCCTCCTAAATTATGCTACTGGATGAACATTTGCTGCCCAAATGGAGCTGTTATGTGCATCATCCAGGATTTGGAGCAGAAAATAATAACATTCATGCACAAGTGTGTAACAGCCTTCTATTAAGTTGAGCAGTAATCCGCCCCTGACTCTGTAAGTAGGAATGATGCAGCAAGGTTCTTATCACTTCTGTTCCATATTTGATCCATTTTTATGTTTTATTGTGATTGTAAAATGTAATCCGCAGTGAGATGTTGTTCTTTTGTTCTGTTTGTAGCTATTTCAGGCTAAATCCCGTAAAGTACAGGAGGCAGCACTCTTTAAGAAAAAAAAAAGGGGAGCAATTTGTTGCTGATTATGCAGAGAGGAAAACACATCACATGGTCCAGACAAATGTGTTTAACATCGTCACTGACATGTTGGTACTATCGGGTTCACGAGGCAGATCTGTGCCTGGGTACTTGTGTGCCACAAGCCTCCACCAGCAGCTGCTCCTCTAAAATGGACACCTCCAACACACACTCATAGAAAGTTCTGCTGCAAAGTTACAGAAATAAACAACACATACACTCTCTTGCTCTTTTGACCCACAAACACTCTCTGACTTTTCTGTTTCTCAGCTACTCACACCACCACCAGCCTCTTTTTCTTTTTTTTTCTTTTTGTTCTTCTTTTCGGCGATAATGATAGCAACACCATTATGCACAGTGACAACACTGCCTCCCACTTCTGTCTTTGCTCCGTCGCCCTGCTTCCCGTCATCTCTCTCCTCTCACTGACAATCGTGTTGAGGTCAATTATCTCTGAATTTGCTTATGGAGTGAGGCTTCTTCAGGCAGCTGTAGGTGTTGAAAAGTATGTGCAGAATATTTAGAATGTTATTTTTTTCCTGACGTACATCTTCCTTTAACACCTCTTCTTTTCCCCTTTTTCGATTCTGTATTTTTCCGCCTCATTTCATGCTGTTGTCTTTTTCTTTTGTTGTTTTGTTGTTATTGTTGGTGTCTCTGTTACTGGTGCTACATTGTTCATTACATATTTCCCTTTTTTCTCTCTTATAAGCATCTTCAAGCACCTGGAAAACGATACATAAATGCATTCTGTTATTATTTATTCTCTTCTCTCATCATCCTTTTTAAGCGCAGAAACTCCAGTTATTACACTCTGGTGAAGGCATGTTGAGATGTTTCCAAAACATGCAAATTAAAACTTTTAACAACAATTAATTTCTTCTTTCCACTGTCTATGTGTGTGAGGGGAGTGTTATCTCTGCTAGCTCTCCTCCTCTATTTTTCTCTGAAGAGTAAAGACTGGCGAAAACTCCACCAACGATATGATGAGAGCAAGACACCGAGAGGCTAGCGGTGCAAATGGGAATTTTCAATAGATGGGTCCTGTAACCTATTATAAGAGGGGGAGAGGAGACGAAAAAAGGAGTCAAAAGAAGTGAAAGAGAGAGGATAAAGACGGAGGACGGAAGGAGGGGAGCATAGATGGAGGCGGACAGGGAGACAAAGTGAGCCGTAGAATTTTTTTTCTTTTGCCCTAGAGTGAGCTGGTTTCCAAAGAGGGAAAGAACAGCAGAGGAGGGAGCGAACAAGACATCGAGAGAAAGTGCTGCTAGAGAGAGGAAAAGAGAGCAGAATAGGATGAGGAGATGAGGTGGGGACTGACTCAAGAGTTGAGGAGAGGGGTGTAAAAAAGGGGAATGATAGTGGTGGTCATGAGAATGAAGATGAGAGGAAACTGAAACAGAGAGAGAGAGAGATGGGCAGACACACGCAGACATCAGAGTGGAGGTGTTTTGCATAAATATAGAGTGAATGCTAAAAATGCTGGGGGCTTCATTTTAAAAACAGCAGCTAATAATTAAAAACAGTCAGACGTCACACTGAGGGCTACAGAGATTTTTATGCACAAGCGGTAAATAAACTGTGTTATCTCTCTGAGGGCTCTCTGAGGGCTGCGGCCTTGGGTGCTGACAGTATTTTCACAGCAGCATTTGTCCACCTACTTCACCTGCTCACCTCACCTCCAATTAGTTGTTGGCAAATATGCAGGTTTAATGATGAGTATTCATATTTGTGACTGAACCTGCTGCCAGCTAAAATTCCCCTTCTTTCAATTAAAGTCGTACATTAAAATAAAAAAGGAAAGACGAAAAAAAAAATCTGGATTTGAAATGATTCACTGTTTCCCCCAGCATGTTATTCTTGGCAGGACAGACAAGTCTCTGCAACACCAATTAGACCAGGGGACACCAACGAAATCCTCCAAGATGAAAAGCTTTTAGGTGGGTTGCCAGTTTCTTAAGGCAGGGTGAGACAGGTTGCATTGCAGGTTTTACAGACTGACACTCCTAAAAGCTGCGAGTAAAATACTCCCACAACATGCTGGAATGGTTTCAATGTTCTGCGATCTGTGATGGAGGAGGAAAGGAAAAAAAAAGGGTAAAATAAAACTACATTCGGTAGCTGCAGTAGGAGCGGTGCCTCCGTCACATCAGCAGCAGATGTGACCTGGCTAATGTCTGCAAGAAAAATAAACAGCTTTAATATTTGCCGTTATGTCATCGACCTAACGCTATTAACACTGCACACCATCAACGCAGGAGGAATATGTTCAGTTTATTACAACACCCATCTACCTGCCCTGTTATGAGATGCTATGATGGAGCCCATCTCTCAGCACATATTCACACATGCAGCCTGGCATGCGAACGCATTGTCTCATGACAATATGTGGATAAATAAGCCCATTAAATGTGATTGAGGGTTTTTCTGGCTCAGAGAATTTACACTAACTCGCTCTTCCTCTGTCTCTTGCTCTGAATGAGGTTTGCACAGGAAGTGTCTACAGACAGGCAGGTCTGACAGACAGGTTCACCCCCCCCACCCCCTCCACACACACTTATATATCAGTACCACTTACACTTCCTCCCACACACACCACAGTCCACCTGAATGCACGCTTAGATAGGTCACAATAACTCTTGCTAGGTTGAACTTGGCACTTAAAGGCTTTCGAGCAGAATCGCTGGAGTCCTTTGAGTTTTGTGTGTGTTTGTGTGTGTGTGTGTGTGTGTGTGTTTGTGTGTGTGTGTGTGTGTGTGTGTGTGTGTGTCACGAAGACAGACAATACAAGTCATTTTGAATCCTGTAAGATGTGAGATATGTGTGGCTTCCTGGTGGCAGACTGAGGCGGGATACTGGAGGTTCAAATGCAGCTGACAAGCTTTGTTACCTCTCTCCCACAGCACTTTCTCTCTCTCTCTCTCTCTCTCTCTCTCTCTCTCTCTCTCTCTCTCTCTCTATCTCTCCCTCTCTCTTATTCCCTGTCACTCCTCATTTCATTATTATCAGTGGCAGGGAAAAAATAAGATTCCATGGAAGCTAAAGTTTTTGAAAAAAAAAGACAACTTGCAAAGGGAATGTGGTGTGGAATGTGCTGCTACTGAGCAAAGTACAGAAGAAGAACTGAGGGTGATGTGACTGCTGTCAGTCAGGAGTCGTTGGGTTTGTGCTGTGTACCTTTGTTCTCATTATATATATAGAGAGAGAATGATCACATTCAAGAAAAGGCCATGGGGTAATTATTGAAGCTTATTCACATGCAGAGTCAAATGCGATCCCTGCAAACCTGAGAAATCTATATGTCACCTTCCTAAAATAATTGCCTAAGTCCTTTTTGGACTTTTTTTTTTGGTGACTAAAACAACTCCTTATGATGTTTTTTCTCCAGTTTTTTTTGTTTTCTGAAAAACTTTGAAAAAAAAATGATCGAGGCGATTATTTTAAGAAGGCGACGTGTTAGAAATAAATACATCAGGTCCACACAATCCTCTCCCTCACAATCAAGCACCATTTTGTCTTGCTGTGCAGACGTTGAAGTACGATCTGAACATGACGCCGTAATTGCCTCTTGCAGATGCTTACATCGTCCTTTTGTTGATATCAGATAGCTTGTCAGTGTTTGCCTCTCGCTCCTGGTTGCTATGGTTGTTGGAAGTAATTTTTTACTTCCATACAACATCTCAAAATTAAAGATTTCACCTTTTGTACTGGTTATCACTGAAAAAATGTTGCTGAAAGTTTAATTGCTTAGCGATTAGGTTTAAATTTAGTGTGGGTATACAACATCTGGGAATTCTTCTTTTTCTTTCTTTTGGTATTTGCTACTGTGGCTTAACTGTTTGTGAAGATGTTGAAATAAACATGAAACCAAGAGGCAACAACAAAAAGGCTGAGAACCACTAGCCCTCAGATATCTGGTCAGCTGAATTCAAACAGCTTTGCATCATGCACCAAGAAACAAGTTAAAATTAGAGTTTGCCCTGCAGAATTTCTTTTCAACAGACAGAGATGTTACAACCCTAGCATCTCAAGGAGAACACATCTAGTGCAGGCGCGCGCGCGCACACACTCACACACACACAGAATTTAATTCATTGCTTACTCAAAAAGACAAATTCCAAATAAATTACATGCACCATGTGTCATTTCATCACTCGTTCTTGCTGCAGGCAACATTGTCAGACTGCTGCTACAGATGTGAACTGTGGGACAACGAATACAAAAGTGGAAAATAAAGACAATCTGGAGTCGGTGTGATGCATTTGAGGAGCTGAACCTACCGAAGAGTTTGTGGGTCGGACTTGCTCTGCAATAACTTGACAACAAGACTCTGTCCAGTTGTGAATGCATTTAATTGTCAAGCAAATTTTAAGGGAGCTGTGGAGATGTCACAAAAAAGGAAATGCGCATTGCAGTAGGTGTGTTTCCATCGTTTGATTTGGAGCAAAATAAATAGGCTGTTAAATGCCATCAGACAATGGCAATGTAGGCAGCATTATAGAATTGAGCTGAAGCTCCAGCTCATATCTGACATGTTGCATGCTGTCAAAAAGCGAAGACAAAGTTTATCTGGAAAGACAACGACAGCACAGGTAGGAACTGCTGCTGAATTATGAGAGTTAAAGTCAAGTCAAAGTTTCATAAAAAAAATTTTAAAAAAAAGGAAAAACGAAACATCTTAAACAAGTGAAAAAAAAAACCATAGCATTTTCAACTTTTCGTACTGCAATGCTTCAAAATGTACATCAGCAAATACCGAGGCAAACATGTTTCTGTGTGTGTCTCTTTCTCCCTGGCTTGTCGAGGCAGATGGCCTCCCATGTAGAGTTTGGGGCTGCTGCGCCATCTACGCTGTCCGTCAAAAGGCAGTTTTTTGTTGCCGCCGTCGCCAAGTGCTCGCTCAGGGGGGAACTTTTGGTTCTTTTAAAATCCAAATTAAAATTGAATTAAATTGTGGTTCTAGACATTCTCTCTTTGTAAAATGTCATGATATATCTCTATATCAATAAAATTGACTTGACAATATGGCTTCTTTCAAATGTCAAATCGCATTGTAATAATCTACCATCTCTGATTTTACAATCTGAATAGGTACAAGACTGAATAAAAAATGCATGATTGTAACATGAAAAAAAAGTGTTGAGGAATGAGAAGATGATTGGCTCTGTATATAAATCAGTTACCTCTGGCCGTATGCGCTTGATTTATTCAGTAAAACTTTCAAACCTGTCTCTCTCCATTAACTTTATCAGCCTTTGATCCCAGGAAAGATAGAAAGAATCGCCTTTTCCCTTTAATGAACTCTACGGCCAGCTAATCATGTCTTTACTTCTTTATTTTGGTGTATCATCCAAAGTAACACTTAATTTGAGAAAATAAAACTCGGCTGTCATTGCCTCTGTTTGTAATTAACTTTCATGAAGTTGCCACATAAAAGCTGAGTGACAGCAGGTCATTTTGTGTTTTACATAAGTGGGAGGCACGAGTGCTAATTATCTGATGAGGTGCAACAATTAGTCAGTCAACAGAAAATGAATTGTGGCTCCGGTTCTGTTTCATCACTGCCAGGGTGACGTTTATGGCTGAGAGCTGCTGGGTTGTTTGTGATCACACCACTTTTTTTTGCTGCTTAAAAGATTTTTTTCCCTCTCCTTCCAACAGACTTTAGTATTCTGCAAGACGCCCCAATTATTTATTTTGCAAATATGAAAATCATCTGTGCCCTTTGTTGCATGAATTTTCGAAATATCACTCAGCTTTTATTTTTTGGTGCGTTGGTGTCGAGTCTCCCTTTGGATCAGTGAGAATAATCAAAATTTTAGGAATAGCTAATTTCCTGTTTCTTCTGCTCCTCAGCTCATCAGAAATGGTAATATTTAATCAAAGCTGCCAGTGTTTCTGTTGGTGATTTGAAGGCGGGAGTAGGTCCTCTGAGGTCATCCTGCCGCTCTAACTAAAGTCCCTCCTCAACTTCTTTCTGTGTGACACTCTGACCTGCCTGCATCTCCCAAGCTACTCATCCCTCAGTTCCAGTAACACAGCAGAAACCACGATGCAACAGAAAAACAAGCAATGCCTAGATGGACGCACCATCCCTCTGGCAAGCCAATTGAT